>NC_064253.1:35386128-35986128 GCF_003254725.2 Canis lupus dingo | reverse complement strand
AGGAGAGGAAGCCTGCAGGCGTCTTTAGGGAAATCTTGAGTGCTTTGGGGTGATTTATTTTCAGAAGGTTTGAACTAGATCAGCTCAAGAGAAGATGAGAACATTCAGGATGGTGGGAAAACAAAGTAACGGACTTCTTTCTCCCCTCCATAAATGGTCTCCCTAGAAAGCTATCAAAAATAAATGTTTTGTTCTTCAGTTTGTAGAAGTAGGGGTGGAATAAAGTTATGGATTGCACGAAACATGGCTTTTTGTTTGTTTGCTTGTTTTGATAAGCTACAGCAATCTGAGATGCGCCTATTGAAGTGTAGGACCGGCCCTGGCAGACCCGATATGATGCCTTGACTGGGTTAATGTGAGGTTGGTTTCTTATCAAATTAAGCAGAAACTGCAGAAGGCTTGTGGCTTTGAGATTAATTTAGCCTCTGAATCCAGAATGACCCATAAACTGTTACTTTGAGTAACAGATGCTTTAGTGAACATTTCTGACCCAAGTTTACAAAACATGCAAACTGGGCTAGAAAAAATGTACTGGAGCAGGAGGAAAGCCCAAGTTAGAGGGAGATATGTACAGGTCTTACATATATAACTGTGAATCAGCTTCCTTTTCTAAGGCAGCTCAGAGCACTTGTATTAGATGTTATTAAGAATGGTCATTTAGACCAAAGCTGAGCTCCCTGGAATTCTCTCAATGACAACGAAATTGTTATGTAGATTCAAAGCAAAAGGAAATCATAAATACTGTGTGTGTGTATTTGAGGAATTTTTCAGGAAGCTTGAGAGCAATGTTAAGAGATGTTACGAAATCACTGTAGTCCTCTTTTATCCAGTGGCTGTAATTATAACTACAGGGATATTGTGTTCTCAGACAAACATTCATGCTCCCTAATACCAGGTTGCCTAAAGCCAAGCTTCATATATGGGTACGTGTAACATTGCCATCACTTATCATTGGCCTTCCCCTCTCCAGTGCAAATATCTTTAGTCCGTGCTTGGCATATAGCTTTTGTTCATCTTAGGTTCATCATGTCTTTTATAAACAATGAGAAATATAGATCCTTGGAACATAGCACCTGAAATTTAAGGGCTTGATAGAGTACACACATGTGCAGAGAAGCACTCTCTTGGAAATTTCTTCATGATGCAGTTGTATGCCATTGGAACAGTTGGAAAGAGGAAAATTAGATCCACTTGCACACCAGACAGCTCTGTTTTTATGACGATTATTTTATTGGGGTGTACATTAATTAATCCTGAAATAAGATCCTGTGTGACATTCAAAGTTGTGTTGAGTAGCTCAGAGTTTAAATATTTTAGTTTTACAACTCTGTTATGCTGGCAGCCAACAATGGTGTCTCAGTGAAATCAGCATATGAGCCCTGCTTGTGATGACATCTGGAAAGCTTGTTTTATCTATAAGCACAGTTGTAGACAAATGAAAGCAGACAGATGTAAGGCTGGGGTGGCATCTTCGCCTCAAGCACTCTCTGGCTGTACATTTTCCAGTGTGTCAAAAACAGGGAGCTTTTTTTCAGGGGTGGAATAAAAACATTCTGTCACCTCCATACACCAGCTACTGTGCTGCCTCCTCTGAGCTCTGAAGTGTAAAGTGGCGTATATTGTTCAAAATTTAACAAGAGGAAGGGTTAGGAGTCCATAGGAGGTTGCTGAGTGTAAAGGATACTTGACACAAAGGCAGAAGACACCTTGGTGTCATTTTAAATTAGTCACAATCCTTCTCTCCTGCAAGAGCCAAGAGGGATGCTAGGATTGTCCGAAGGGGATTTGGAATTTCAGGTGTATTTTTCTTTTCCTGTTATTTTTATCACTAACTGCGAACAACACCCACTGTATGTCAGGCACCTACTGTGTACAGGGAAGTTGACACAGTAGTTCATGTGGGTGGGTCCAAGATAAGCTTTGGGATACAGCCGTGCATAAAGATGGGTACTTAGAAGTTGTTAAGTCAGTGGTGTTTCATGGTTGGCTTTTTTTTAAGATTTTATTTATTTATTCATGAGAGACACACACAGAGAGAGGCAGAGACACAGATGGAAGGAGAAGCAGGCTCTCACAAGTAACCCAATGGGGAGCTCGATCCCCAGACCCAGTATCCTGCCATGAGCTGAAGGCAGCTGCTCAACCACTGAACAACCCAGGCATCCCTTATGGTTGGCTTACAAGTCATTTTGCTCAGGGACCATTTTTAAAGAAATTTTATATAAGGGCAACTGACTTTTATCTCACTCTTCTTTTTTGTTGTTGAAATAGGTATACCTCAAAATATGCATATATACATGCATATGTATTTGCTGGAATTTGGGTTAAAGCAAGCACTTTTTAAAGTTCTTGACCCTACAACAGCAATAGACTTTGCTAGACTTTGCTGTACCTACTATGGATATGAAGTCCATATTTTCATCTCTGGGGATTTATGGCTCCATGTTTCATGTTATATACTATATATACTGTGTAACTGTCAGTAATTATTGTTAAATATGTTCTACTGAAATTTTAGGAAGCCAGATATAGTCTTGTCAAGTATCTGTGTAAGAACTGGATTGCCTGCTTGCAGCCGAAAACACGTAACTTTATAGTTGTGGAGTCTTGTATCTGAGGAAACCCCATAGATACATGTAATTTGAGAGCAGTGAAATAATGGAAATATAGGAAAAGGAATAGTATGGCCTAAGGAAATGAAATATGTTCAGTTCCTTATGTCCAGGCGAAAGTCTCTCTTGGCCTCTAGCAGCAAGTGTCTTTTTCAGTGGCTCAAGATGACTGAGAAGGTCCTCTTTTTTCTTTTTAGCAATAAAGTTGCAGCATGCTCTTAACAGGGGAAAACACAGATGTCCATTTACTGTCCCAGTTCCATCGTACCATCATCAATCCTTTGAAAGTGCATGGTGTTGAGAGCCACTGAGCCCTGAAAAGTGCCTTTGTGTGTACAGAACGGCACTTTTTTGTTTTACATACTGTTAGGTATGGTAGAGAAAAGATATATATGTGTAATCGAAAATGTACAGCAAATTGCCATTTGTACCTGCGAGGACTAAATGGTCCAATCCATTGGACTATCAGGGTTTTAGTTAACACCTGAGTGAACTGATGCGGCCAGCCAAGGGAAGCCACTGGACCTTTGCGTGACTTTTCACTTAAAGCCATGTGGGGGCCCAGTGAATCCATCAGTGTTCTAGGAAACTCAGTCTAGCTCCAGGTGTCCTGGGTATTTAATGCTGTAAAGATTGACTCCTCTGAATTTATTCATTTAGATTGGAAATACAGGGGAGGGCATCTTGATGCTTGGGATCTGGATTTACCTGATAACATTAGGATCAGAAAAGAAGTAAGAGGTTTCATAAATTATCTGCAGGTGGTAGAGTTGGGAAACAAGGATAATTTTATGTCTCATCATCCTCCTTCCAAAAACTGAGAGTCTCGGTATCAGTTTTTACAGCCCCCTCAAAATTTAAACTATTAAAATTGAGACCTTAATTCTTTCTTGTGTCATTCAGCTTAAGAGATTTTTTTTTCTCCTTGGGGTTTGAGTATCTTTAGCTGAATATTTAATTTTTAAATATTTGCCAACATTATTGCATTGATGTAATGGAGATATAAGAGCCACCAGGGACCTTGTGCTGATACCAATTGGATTTGTTTTTAAGTTAAATGATGCTGCTAACTCTATAGTGCTATTTGGTCACCTTGAATTAATCAGAAATATCCCTTATGATGCCATCCTCTGGAAGGCTGTGTTTGGCCCAGATTAAAATTATCCTTTTAGCAACATTAAAACAAAATTATAGATCTCTTAATGGTATTAGTAAATAGTCATTTGTACTGATATATGTCGATCTTATATTATTATTGTATTATTATTATTGACAACACTTGATGCCTACAGTGTGCCACCTACGGTGCTAAGTTTTTTCCTGTGTTTACTGAGTGCTTATTATTATATCACAGGCACTTTGATTATCTTATATAGTTTTCATAATGATCCCATGAGGTTGATATTACTATTATATTATTACCTCCATTTTGTTAATGAGGGCACAGATTCAAAGAAGTTAACTAACTTTAAGATCATCTTTATATATTGGACTGAGTGTATAGGCATTGATTGCATATTCAGCATACATATTTATTTTGTGTTCCTAATTTATTATAACCATAATGTACCTTGTACATGTGTTTTTTACCCAGAAACAAATAATCTATTGATTTTTTAAAAGATGCATTGAAACTGAGCATTGGTTCAGTTTCCCAGATTAAATTAACTAGTCCGTAAATTTGCAGTAACATGGTGATGGTAAAGATGTAACATATAATTTACTTCAGGCATAGAGTTCTTTCTGTTGGCTAGAGTGGCAGGGCAGTGTATTGGTTGGTGGAAAAGTTGGCTGTGTAGGTTGCTGAATCCCACCTCTGCCACTTAGGCAGCACTGTATGATTCTTTGTGCCTCATGTTTCATATCTTTAAAATGGTGGTGAGAATATTAACAGTACCTATTTTATGAAGATATTACATGTATTGAGTGAGCTAAAATATACAAAGCACTTAGGCTGATACCTGCCATATGATAAATACTGTATGAGAATTAGCTACTATAATTATTTTGTGGCTGTTATTGTGATAATGACTTAAACCGACATAGGAGGCTTGCAAGTGATTTTCAGATTTTCAGAAACATTTGGAAACTGTCAAAGGTAAGTATTCTTCCAAAGGTTAAGGTATTATAGATAACATTTTACTATCTTTGTGCTGAGCTGTTAAAATAAACAGAAAAATAACCTAGCAGATATTCTTCCCAGAGTACATAAAGAAAGAATTTAGAACTCAAATGGAACTAAGATTATATTAGTCCAAATTAAGCATTTGAAATGTTTATATCTATACTTTAAAAATGAATGCTGACCTGGTGATATCAAGAATTTTTTCCCCTGAAATTGTAAATTATATGCCTATTGTCTCATGCTGATCAATGATACATAAAAAAGATCCTTCCAAGCAAATGTAATAAAATGATAATTGTGGAATTTAGATGGTAGAAATATGGAATGCTCACTGTACAGTTCTTTCAAATTTTCTGTATATTTGAAAATTTTAATAATGAAATATTGGTAGGGGGAGACTTATAACATTGCCTCTCACTCACTGAAGGGAAAACAAACCTCTCTGAGGCTTGAAAATCTTTCCTTGACCCTGTGTTCTCTGGCAGGATAGATGGCAGTGATAGGGGTGTGGAATTCACATAGGAACACACCCTCTGAAATCCCGTTTCAGTCTCACTTGGGGATATATTTTCTCACCACCAACCTTTTTTTGAGTCTTTCTGGTTTTTTTGTGAGTTGAATTCTTACTTGAATTTTGGTCATCTGCTTATTATCTGTGTCATGCTCCCATTCTTTAGTCAGAAATTGTAAGGAGAGAAAAAAAGAGGAAAAAAAAAAAAGAAATTGTAAGGAAGCTCTTTGAGAGACAGCCAAGAGGGCAGAGTACCACAAGGTATTTATTCCAAGTTAATGCCACTTGTACACAATGACGTTTCTAGAAGAGTCGGCCAGGAGTTCTGGAGTTAACATAGAGCTAACATATTCTGAGGCTAATAAGCATCTGTACATTAGATGATCTATACTTATTACATCTAACAGTCTTTTCATTTTGTAATTTGTGTTTAAAAATGTTTTTAAGATGAATATTCTGTGTCATACTAACACTGTTCATTGAAGAGTAAGATTATAATAAATCAAATAGTGTCTTTTACCCTCTTTCCTCCAGGCAATTCAGATTGCAGGTTGGGAATGGATGCCACCAACAGCATTTTATAATTGTACAGAAGAAGTATTAAGTTGAAAATGTGTATATTGTGTATCTTGTCATGTGTCTTGTTAAGATAAAGGGCATTTCCTTATTAACTCTAGAGTAATGGCTGTTGTAAAGTATCCCCTCACATCACATCTTGGATCTTGCATCTAGTTCTAGATATTACATTGTATAGAAAAGTATTGAGCAATTGAAGTGTGATCATCAGTGACCAGGGTGGTGAAGGATCTGCAGACAAACCATGGGTGGGGGGATCAGTATTGGATCTGGACACAAGCCTGTCAGAGTAAAATCTCCTCCCCTTCTGTAAAGGCTTCCATATGGACCAGGAAGCTGACTGATTCTGTTAAGGCCTCAGAGGACTGAAATTTATAGGAAGGCAGATTTGAGCTCAGTGGAAGGAAAGAAGTGCAGCAGTTAGAGCCATGAAACAATGAAATGAGTTGCCTCATAATATAATGAGCCAGATGCAGCTGGGTTTTTTCTGCCTGACTTTTCCTGTCGCCTATTTGCAGGAGATGTCAGGATGCAGGGGCCCACCCAAGCCTTTTTCTAAAGAGAATGGTAATTCCTGAGTACCTCCAGAAAGACATGCCAAGAAGTTCAAATAGGGTGCCAGGTGCCTTCCCAAAAGTCGAGCATCCTCTTTGTTCTGGGAGCCGTTGTAGAAAAGAAGCTAAGGGAAGTTTCTTTTCAAGTTTACTCTGATGACACCTCTCTTTTTGGAAGCACTCAAGGGGAAGTGCATCCTACATCAAGATTCTGATACCAAGGAGACACCTGGGTGGCTCAGTAGTTGGGCATCTGTCTTTGGCTCGGGCATGATCCTGCAGTCCCAGGATCGAGTCCCACATTGGGCTCCCTGCATGGAGCCTGCTTCTCCCTCTGCTTATGTCTCTGCCTCTCTCTTTGTGTCTCTCATGAATAAATAAATAAAATCTTAAAAAAAGATTCTGATACAAAGAAATAGATACATTAGTTTTTTATTAAAAAAGAAAGTTTTATTATGTTAAAGCTGACATGAGAATATAATTATATTTCTTTTTTCCCCATCCATATTTTGTAAAATTCCATTTGTTTAGGGTTATAGGAAATAGTCTAGATGTATTAAATATCTTCCAGTGAAGGCCTCAGTGTTTCAGTATGTTTGAAATTACAAGCAAATAATGCACAGTTTTTATTTGTGTTGAGAAAAACACAATTAAAAATTGAAAGATAAGATGCTTCTGTAACAGATAAAGAGAATAAAATAAGAATAGCCCTCTCTTTTTGGAAAAATGTTTAAGGTTGACTATTTTTAAACAAATAGCTGTTGTGTGAGATGATGGCTTGGCTGCTGCTTAGAAATTTTAATGTCTTGGTTGTTAAGAAAATTAAGGAGAGTTCTTGTTTTGTTGTTGTTTTTATTGTTTATTGTTTCCTTGTCACATTTTTATCAAGGAATGTTTGTCTTTAGAAACAAATACTAGAAACTAAAGGTAATCATAGCATGTTCTGAGCTGAATGACACCTTGACCATTCTTCAAGGAGTGATCTTTCTCTATCTTCCTTCTGCCTTTTACTCTTCTGTACCAATGGAGCAATGGAGGTTCTCTCATGTATTTCAGTTCTAGATGAATATGGACGGCCCTCTTGAGGGTTTCTGCTACTTCTTTCTTCTAGATCCTACATTATTTCCAGTGGTTTCACTCATTTCATTTCCCACTGCAGACACATTGTCATTTACATTACATTTAAACAGCAAGTGTTCTAGGGGACTTCTATTTCCTTGATAAAGTGAGTTTGGAGCACAGATCTGAAGGATGAGTTGCAGTTCTTGAGGGAAGTGGGTAATGGTGGGGGTTTGCAGGCAGAAGGATGCATGGCCCACTGGAAGAACTGGCAATGGAGACCTAACTAGAGCATCCCGGTATGGAGTAGAGAGGCTCAAGAGCAGTGCAGGGGCCTACCTTGAACACACACTTGCCTTCTCTGTTCGCTGCTATTTTTTGTGGTCTTTCCAGAACTTTCCTAGGATTATCACCACAGGAGAGGATACACTGTTATTATAATGAATCATAATGCTCTTTTATTTCAGGTGGTAAGGGCTTCTAGAAGCAGTAGAACTAGCAGTGGTGTCAGAGTCTAACCTCTTCATGGCAGATCTTTAGAAGGAACTGCCCTCTGAGTTTTTCATGGTGGATAAAGTAAAACTCCTGCTGCTCATGGGCTTCTCCCCCAGGCTACCCCTAGTAGGGAGTTGATAGGAGATCTTTTGGACATGGGCATTGCTTCACTGTTGACAGAAAGACATGGTGAATTTGATTAAATTAAATTAGGAGCATGTGTATGCTTGACAAAGTGAGCTAATGAAGGAAAATGCATCAAAAGGATTTATGGTGAATTGATTAAAATTTTTCTTTGCAGAAAACCCTTCCGGCTTAACGCTTGGAATTATAAGGCTATCAGTGCTTCTGGGCCCTCCAGGTTCTCACTTGCCTTTGCAGTACACAGTTAGGGGACTTTTCTTTCCTTTGAGCAGCCACTCTGTCTACAGCCTACTCTGTTGCAGGCAAAAGTATTCCCAACCTGCAATCTGAATTGCATGGAGGAAAGAGGATAAAAGACACTATTTGATTTATTAATTTCTAGTGGATTAGAACTACAAATGTTTGCTATGTTTTTAATTTGAGAAGTAGAGAGAATCACAGCAGCTTTTAATTATGCATTTTGTGTAATGCAGCTCTGAATAGAGCAGAACAAAATTAAAATTGTGGATCAAATACTAAATCTGAGTGGATACTAAAGTGAGCTGTAGTGTAATGCTAATGGTTTTGCATCTTCCTGGCATTATGTCAATAATGGCTCTAATCACATTAAGTAGAGAGCCCATTAGCTTTTTCTTTGCAGCAGCATGCACCATAGCAACATACTGAGAGTTCTAAAATGACTTGTGACATATTTTTTAAAGCATTGCCATGTTTAGGCTGAGAGGCATGTACATACTGTACACATGTGAACACAGATGTGTGCACAATACTATATGCGCAGTTATGTTCTTTTGTTAGTATGGGCATATTAACCTTGCCTAACGTTGTCTTTGAAAAATGCAACCCATTGCCCTTATCTTCATAAATTTAATGGGTTCTCTGCTGTTTTCATGAGACTAGAGCTTTGCTGGAATTCACCATGGTATAAAATCAGATCTACTTGTATAGCATTATACCTAGAGGGATGAAAGGCCTTTTAATATTTCCTTTCTTTACTCTGTTCTGAAATGGCATGACATTTTCTAACTGTCCAGCCCTATTTGGTTGTATTTCTATGTTGAAGCTGGAACAGAGAAGTCTGGTTGAGGTTCGTTTGCTTTAATGCTGTTTCAGGTCCAATTTGGTAGAGTGCTTTGTGCTCCCAAGATAAGCTCACCATGTGGTTTCACCATGGGTGTTCTCAGTGACTGGGAGACTAGAATTAATATGGTATGTAAATATTTCTTCTTTGAGTAGAGGAATATTGAGTATTTTTAAACATTCAAAAGACTTAAAAATTTTCAGAGACGTCTTCAAGTGTAACTAAAACTTTAGGATTTTCTGTTATTATACTATATGAAAATAAAGTAGGAAGTTGATAAAGGAATCCTCAAAATGATAGTATTCCAGAGGCACTTTGTTCTCAGTATGTATTTGACTTGCAACTTATCTTCCTCCCCAAACCTTCACTAACCACTATCTGTCCATCTCTGATGCTTTCTTCTTTCTTATGTCCTCTATCCACTTGCCACCCTTCCCCTAAATTCTGTTGCTTTAGTCTTCTAAATAGCCCTTGAACCCACCCTTCCTCTCCATCCCTGGAACTCAACTCAGGCCCTCAGATGTCTCTCGTTTTCATGACAAAGTTCCCAAGTGTTCCTCTTTCTGCTATATTATAAATGATACTTAAGAAAGTAACATATAATGATGTGTATGTGGAGTTTATTGTTTCCTAAGAGGTATTTATTTATTTATTTATTTATTGGCTAGTTTAGTTTCTATTTTATTCCATTTTTTATTCCATTTTTTAGAAATGCTGTAAGAGGTATTCTTTTAAGTTAGCATGTATAATCCTAACTCTTATTCAAGATGGGTAATGAAGGGTAAGCAACCTAAAAATTTTACAGCTGATCACTGCATTCTGTGCAGTTACAAAATACAGTTCTCTTAGAACTTGAAAGCAAATGCTACTGCATTCAAGTGTTGAATATGTTGTCTGTTTATCTTTGGTATCAAAGACCCAGGGAATTTGGAGAAACATCACACAGCTTTTAGAATTATTCAGACAAGCTGTGATATCACATGACTGCTCCCCCAAATGTTAAGACATTACTCACTGGATCTTAAGACATTTTAAGTACTTAATCATCATAATACCCTAATGAGATAGTCAGGAATGAAATTTAAATCACTTTAAATTGGGGTAAGGAGAGGTAAAGTGACTGCCCAAGGTTGCTTTGACAGTGGTTAAACTAGGACTCAATTCTAGAAATAGTTACCTTTTTATTTTTATATGTTAAATATACTTCTACTCACCCTTTTAATTCAGAAGAGTACACAGTTGAGTAAAGGAGAGTAGGTAATATGCTAGAATCTAGGTGAAAGTAAAGCAATCAGGATATGTTTAGATCTCAGTTTTTCCTTGTTTCCATCATTCACTCTTTGTCAGACAAATGCAGGGCAACATCTCTCATGAGCTCTTTCCACCTGTTCTATACACACACCCCTGCCTCAACTCACCCACCTACTTAACCTCTCTTCCCCTCTATCCCCTTTTCTCCCCACCGTGCACCGCACCCTCTTCCTCTCTCTCTCTCTCTCTCTCTCTCTCTCCCCCCCCTCCTCCTTTCTCCCCACTGTGCCCCTACCCCCTTCCTCTCTCTCTCTCTCTTCCTCTCTCTCCTCCCTTTATATATATATATGGCAGCCCTGGTGGCTCAGCGGTTTAGCACCACCTTCAGCCCAGGGTCTGATCCTGGAGTCCTGGGATCGAGTCCTACATCAGGCTCCCTGCATGGAGCCTGCTTCTCCCTCTGCCTGTGTCTCTGCCTCTCTCTCTCTCTCTCTCTCTCTCTCTCTGTGTGTGTGTCTCTCAATAAATAAATAAAATCTTTAAAATATATATATAGATATATATTTAGATAGATAGATAGATAGATAGATAGATAGATAGATAGATAGATGATAAAACAAAGTGTTCTTTTCCCTGTCAATGTAAGACACTATAGTGTTTGTGGGTCTTTAGAATGTATCCTTATAAAAGAGAGTCATCAGTACAATTTGAATATCCTCTCTTTCAGAGCTTCTTGTTCATTCAAAGTGAATGCAAGATTTATTCCTGGTAAGCTAAATTTTGATCATGTACACTGTCTAGTTTGTTAGCAATATTCAGGGTATAAAAAGCACACACAGATGTAAAATGTAATATTCCCTAACATAGGCTGAATAGCTCATAATTTAAAAACACAAGATTTTTAGCTAGATGTATATTAGTTGAGCATACATTTTACATTAGTTTGCTGTGTATGAAGTGCTTTGAATATAAAGGTAAAAAATGCCAGGTTTGTTGACAAAGATTTGTTGTCATGCAAACCAACATTTACAATGCTATGTAATACTTTGTTAGAGGTGTGGACAAATAGAGGTATAAGCCTATGTACATTTTGGTACCAGACTTGGCCCTAAATAGCTTCCTTGCCTTCTTTACTTCTATCACTTTAGTAAGATTTTTAGCTCTTTTAAGCCTCAGCTTATAGAGCATAGTAGTACTCACCATGTGGTGATTGTTAGGTAAGTTATTCAAAAATAGTGCATGCATAGTACCTAGCAGAATACTTGGTAGAAAGCCAGTGCTCAAAATGTTAGCTGTTGTTACTGCAGCATTAAGAGAGAAAGGAACCAGGACACCTGGGTGGCTCAGTGGTTGAGCATCTGCCTTCTGCTCAGGGCGTGAACCGGGATCCCAGGATCAAGTTCTACATCAGGCTCCCTGTAGGAGCCTGCTTCTCCCTTTGCCTGTGTCTCTACATCTCTTTCTGTGTCTCTTATGAATAAATAAATAAAATATTTTTAAAAAAGAGGTAAAGGAACCTCTCAGTGTGCCCTGGCAATCAGGGAATATTTCACAAAAGAGGTAGGTAGCAGTTGAGGGTGATACTAAAAAGGATGTCAGTGGGAGTTTCTCAGGAACAGAGTACTCTGTCTAGGCAAACAGAACAGCAGCCACTAACACATAGTATTCTGAGGAGCCATTGCCTCTTCCAGAAATCTATGAGTCAGTATTGCTGGAGCATAAAAAATAAACTCACAAAGAAATAAACCTGAATAGGCAGCCAAGGGCAGATCTTGAAGAGCCTTGTCCAGAAAAAGACATTTTGAGTTTATGCTCTGTGCCAGTCATCTTCTAAGTGGAGTACTTGGGGTTTAGACATTAAGAAACAAGGAGATAATGTTAAATTTCTATTTATTTTTTCTTATTTTAATTTTGCCTTTGCCCCTCCCCTCCCCTTCCCTTCCCCTGCTCATGTGCTCTCTCTTTCTCTCTCTCTCTCTCTCAAATAAATGAAATCTTTAAAAAATATATACAGAGGAGGAGTGCCTGGGTGGGCAGTCGGTTAAACCTCTGACTCTTGGTTTTGGCTCAGGTCGTGATCTCAGGGTCATGAGATCAAGTCCTGCACTGGGCTGTGCACTCAATGTGGAGTCTGCTTGATATTCTCTCTTCCTCTCCCTCTGCCCATCCTGCTTGTGCTCTCTCTCTCAAATAAATAAACAAATCTTTAAAAATATGTATATAGAGAGGAGAAAGGAAAAACAGATATGTCGAGGAGAATAAAGGCATATTATTTAAATAATTTTAATAACATAAGTGGTACAAACACTGTACAGTAAGAACAGATGCCCAGACATTGGCCTGTGTTCCATACCAGCCTAGTACACATGAGCTGAACATTAGCTTTGGGGAGGTGGGAATAAATAGGTAAATATATATGTATTTTTTGAGGGTCTCAAAGATTTGTTAGCTATAATTGGCCTCTATTACATGCCTGCTCCGCATTTTTAAGCTATTTATCTTTGTCTTCTTGAGTTATGGATTCTGTACTCAGAGAAGGAGTTAGGAAATAATCTCCTATCAGTGTTGATATGTAACCCTCATTTGTGACAAATGCGAATTTAATTCTCATTTTGTCAATGTAGTGAAGTGACACCAAGAACACCTTCCATTTGGGTAGATCAATCAAGAAATTTAGAAGAGACTTGTATGCTTGCAATGGCAGATTTTCAATGTAGTCATTTTTCTCCACTTTCCAGAATGATCTCACAACATCTCCTCATTCACTCTCATTTAATCTCTTGAACATTAGCTTACTTTCACATTCTGTGAGGTTACCAATGTTTCCTGTTAGCAGAACACACTTTGCTTCGATTAGCATCACTGAACACCTTTCATAGCCACCTTCCTTTCTCTGAACCAAAGTGGAATGCATGAGAAAGGAAAGTTGCTTCCAGAAGTGAAAATGGAAAGAGAGAAGCCAGTGGAATAGTATGAGGAATGGAGGAAACCCATGAGCTCTGAATTAGGGATTTCAGTCGGTGCAGGAAAAGAAGGAAATCTGGGAGTAAAACCAGAAAATCAAACAAGAGTGGGAGGGAAGAAACTTTAGGTGGGAGCCTGCCTTTTGGTATCTGAAGCACAAGAGAAGGATAAGGATAAATTAAATAACTAGAACACCACAGATGGAGACAAAGAGCAAAGGAAATACATGTGAAGACCAGAAACAAGCAGTAATGGAGCTAATGACCTTTTCTTTGAATCGCCATCACAGATTGATGATGTGTGTTCTCTCTCCTCCCTACTTTCATTGTTAAAGAGGCAGGAATGATGTAGCAGGAAGACAGCTGGACTCTTAACTGTCATATAACTAAAGTCACTTTCTGTTAGGTGGGATTTTATCAGATGTTAGGGAAGGGATTTTTTTCTTCCTTTTCTCCAAATGTAGTGTTTTTTGACTCATGTTAGTCATCTTGCCAAACATGAAGCACAAGATTTGGTCTTGACTCCCACTCTACACCAGTTTGCCCTTAAGGCAAAAATTTAATTCAAAGTTGGAGAAGATAGAGAAGACATAGGTATAGGTGCCTCTATCTCAATATAAAAGTTGGAGGCAGAAATCTCAGAAGATTGCTCCTGAGCCATTTTAGATGGATAACTTTATTAATTCTTATAATAAAGCCCAATTTAATTTACATCAGCATGTTATGTTTCAACTGGCATGAATAACTTTTTTCTTTGATGAATGAATAGAGATGGTTTTGAGTTATAAGAAAATAAATAATGCGAGGGAAGAAATCCTGGGTTATCTTGGAGACAGCAGGAGAATTTCTGAGAGTGGAAGTGAAAAAGCAATCCATAGACTTGCCGATGGACACTCATTAAATGTTAATAGGAACTGCATGTGATGAAAGACAGGCGATTCTGAATTTATCTTGTAACTGTAGGTCTACAGCTGGAGGTATGCAAATGAAATCAAGGAAAGGCATTAAAGAAGTTATTTGTTAGGAAATAGAAGCAGGATTGTTTG
The DNA here is from genome assembly GCF_003254725.2 of Canis lupus dingo. Taxonomy (NCBI): domain Eukaryota; kingdom Metazoa; phylum Chordata; class Mammalia; order Carnivora; family Canidae; genus Canis; species Canis lupus. Next base: position 35,971,711 of record NC_064253.1, on the reverse strand, counting down.
CTTAGTCTACCTTGAAGAGAACATTCGTGAACTGGAAAGCACAGAAGTGAGTGGCCTTCCATGTCAGTGGCAGATGGAAGATGTTAGAAAAGGAGTAGTCCTATGTCTGAATGAATTCCCGGGAAAGTTGAGAGCCCCCTGATGTAGTAGGCATGTGAAACCATGTAGCCGACATTAAAGCCTGTTGCACTTTTATAACCTCCTTGAATCACTGAAGCGAGCTGTCCCTGGTGTAGCAAACATGTCCCTGGATTCTGTGTCTTGACAGCGAATTGTACCACTGTCCTTGAAACCTCCTTATACTTCCCTGTTTAGTCCTGGGTCATTGGAATGCAGGCACTGGATTGAAGCATTTATTCATAGCAGATTAATAATATAAGTAAGTATCTGTGAGGCCTCATTTAGAAGGCTCTTAGAGGATTAATAAAATATTTACAAAATAACCTATATGATTGCTTCATTTTTGAGATATTTAGCTCTAATCACATCATAAATCTTCTTTCAAAGTGGCTTCTCTCTTCTGTGAAAGAATTTCCATACTACTGGAAAAGCAGAAACAATTCCTGCCATTACTTTTATTAAAAACAAAAGAGAGTCTGGTTTCTTTGTACACACATGTTCTCTTTCTTACACACACACATACAAGCAAGCACACCACAGAGCCAATACCCAAGAAATCAATGAACAGAAGAATAAAATGATCGTTTTTAAAAAGACTAATCATTGAATTTAGTGAATGGTGTTCACACGTAAAGCATGCCAAAAAAATCATCCTTTTATTATAAGAATCTTATTTCTGCATGTTTTACATAGCACCTACAGCCGAAAAAAATCTTAAACTGATAGCAATATAGTTTTTCCGGTAATTAGAATACTGATAGAGTTCTTTAAAATGTTAACCTCTGCCTTTAAAAAGTCTCCTGTGTCACATGTTTGTTTACTATTTCATATGTAGTATCAGTAGATCACCTTATACAATCAGATTTCTAGATGCAAGGTCAATATTTCAGTTAGTTTTTGGATTTATGCTAAAGCTATAACTATTTATATGAATAACCATTTACTGAGTGCCTGCCATGTGCCTAGAAATTCAGCAAGAGCTTTTATGAGTATTTATAGTTCATTTAATTCAGTCCTAATAATAACTAATACTCCTAAGAATATCCCTATCCTTGTTTCATAGCTGGGAAACTGAGGCTCAGCTTGGTCATAGAGCTAGTAAGTAAAAGATTTGGTATTGGAGCACAGATCTGTGACTTCATACTCCAATTTTATTTTGATTTCATTTGATTTGATTTGATTTTCCGTTCTATTCTGCCTCCCCTTACTTCCACAAAGTGGGTATTTTAGGATTGTTAGAACCAGAGCTTATCCTTTATTCCCTGATAGTCAATGATCTTTTATGCTGTTTTACTGAATTTTCTTTCAGTTGTACACTATTGCTCCTATTACTGTTGCTGCCTTTTTAACTATGACTTCTGTGATATAATTCGGAGTTAGCCTCTTGATACATGTTTATCAACTTTAATAAAATATTTATTAGCTGATTAAAATTTTTGCCAGAAATCCATATTAAAACATTCTTTAAGGCTAAAAAATGTTTGTCTGGCAACAGTCTGCTGTATATATAATGGAAATATTTTTACCCAATTTCCTTTCATTTTCCTTCTCAAAGCCCTTGCAGAAAGGGATAATGGAACAGGCAGCTGTGGCCGTAGGAAGTCTGTGCAATCTGTGGTTTTAAATATATATACATATATATAAAAAATATATGCCAAAATTATGCATTTGCCATGATTTTTTTCTTTTTATTTGTTGCTGGTATAGAAGCTCCAACTTTCCACTTGTCTTACTTGTGATTAATTGGGATGTCTTTGTTCTCTCCAATGTAAGATCTAAAAACCAGCCTCTGTCTTCACTGAATGTCAGTGCAGCTGCTGTTTGCATGCTGTTTTCTTTGTTGCTATGTGTGTGGGTGCCTCAGGCCCAGGTCCTGAGTCCCCTTTCTCCTGCCGTGCATTGCCTATGTTTCTGTGGAGAATGGTAATATTCTTGGATCAGGGACTTTTACAAATAGGTGTGTTCTTCCTTGTTGGCTTGGAGTGATCAAAGACCACCATGTTTCATTTTGCCCAGAGCCTCGAATCTTGCCCACCCCCCATCCTCGGTAAAATCCATTGCAGAGAGCTTTTTTACCCTAAGGCCTCAGAAAACAAATCCAGCACCTGTGGCCTGAGAGTGTTACTTACAAAGGCCTGGAAACTCCCAGAATGTTGTTTATGAAGCACACTCTTAGTTGGGACTCACAGGAGTTTCTGTGTCTCTTGTTTCTTTTCTAGCTGCTTGTGAGCATCAGACCCTTTTGTAGAGAGAAGGAAGAAGGTCATGTTATAGAACATGATCATGCATGTCAGGACAAATGCTAATTCACGACACTGAATTCTGACTAATACCCTAAGGGAAGGAAGAAATACATGCATATGGGTATACCTTGGCTTCCATTTAACTCTCTAATTTTTCTTTTTTCTTTTTTTACTTAAATAAGGAGTTCTGTCTTCATTAGTGGTGTTATTCACGGAAACTGTAGAGTTTCTGCACTTGCCTTGCCTGTGTGAAGTAGAAGGAATGTGTTTTCTTTTGCCATATCCTTACTCAGCGGGGGTGCTCTTACTATAAAACCAGGAAACTAAACAGAAGGACAGTGCATGTATTTGCTCCTTGTTTCCCCTCACTCTGGACTTGAGTAGAAATGCAGTTTGTAGCCTTCCTGCATACAGTCAGTACTGAAGTAATTAAGTGAGGTAAGGCATGTGAAGCACTTTTTCCTTTAGTGCTTGGCACATGGTGAGTGCTCAGTGAATGGTAGGTGTTACTTTTCATTGAACCCAAAGTCACATTGCACCTCTCTCTTTAATGCAGATTTATCGTAGCTTTTTTTGTTAGATCTGAAGGTTGAGGGCACCTGGGTGGCTCAGTCAGCTATGCATTTGTCTTTGGCTCAGGTCATTCTGAGAATTCTGGGTTTGAGCACCAAGTGCAAATACAGGGCTCCCTGCTCAGTGGGTGGGGGTCTGCTTCTTCCTCTGCCCCTCTCCCTGCTAATGCATGCACTCCCTCTCTTGCTCGCTCTCTCTGAAATAAATAAAATCTAAAAAAGAACCAAAGGTCAGTTTCTGCATTACTGAGAGCATCATCAGCAAATGTTGACTTTAAAATAAAATTTTATTTTTTTGTACTTTTGCATTTAATTGGTGGATTGGTTTGAAAACAAAATGCTACATAGATTTCTTTTTTAAATTAGTTTATGTTTCTAGCGACTGCTGTAAATAAGTTGGATGTTGTATTTGTAGACTAAGAACTGACAAGCCAGTTTCAGACAACAATGAAGATTTTCTATTCTGTTTATCAAAACCAAGAGATTTGTAAGCATCCCCATATTGATTTTTGTTATTAAAAGTGAATATTGAGATGGACCACAAAAGCTGCTTTTCCAGCCTCTGCTGGATCAGAGGCCTCTTTGGGGGAACCATTAGTTGCATCTTCTAATAAATAACATTTGAGATATTAAATACTCATTTGAATGGATGTTCTCTAAAGAATATGAAGCTAGTATAGTCCCTTGGCTTCTGTGAGCCTTAATCGCATCTATCTATTGTGCAATTTATAATGGTAGATACTTTCCCCCCTTAGGTACAGAGTGAGTTTTCAGTAATGTTTCTTGACCCAACCTAACTTGACACCATAGAGGGCACTAATAAATCACACCTTCCTATTCTCAAGTAAAGACAGATATCTCCTTCTCTCCCTTCTCTCCTCGATCAAGGATCAGAGCTGAGCTTGTAGCCATCTAGAACAACAAATTACAAAATCTGTTTTTCTATGGGATAGCAGTGGGGGTGCAGATTTGAAACACTGATGGGTAAGTGTGCAGAAAGCTGCTAACACAGCAGGCCTGAGACAGCCATTCTTAAAAAGGCTTGCTTACAAAGTTGTCAGCTGGCATCAAGGAACTTGGATTTGGGGAGTGTTCCACCATTCCGTAACTGATAAGTGGTGCAGCATTCTAAACTGTGGAAATACTGTAGCTTATGCTGACCACTTGCTTTATTTCTGGGAGTCTGGAATTTAGGGTTTGGGTACATGTGATGAACCCCCAACAAAAACCATGGGTACAGATTTGCTAATGAGCTTCTGTTGTAGACAACACTTCACATGTACTGTCACAATTTGATGCTGGAGAAATTAAGTGCATCCTATGTGGCTCCTTGGGGAGAGAATTCTTGGAAGTATGCTCTTGGTTTCTTCTGGACTTTGCCCCTTGCTCCTTTTCCCTTTGCTGATCTTGCTTTTGATTATCCTTTCACTGTAGTAAATCTTAGCTCTGAGAATGACTATACGCTGAGTACTGTTAAGTCTTACTCATCTGGGGCTGGTCTTAGGGACCCTCAATAAAATAGTTAAAACCTAACTTATGTAGGATTCCATATAAAAGAAAAGGCAGAAAGTCTAAAATGCCTGGAAATTTGCCTTCTGGATCCCCCATTCTGTATCATTTTCTTCCTAAGTACTACTTCATTTTGGTTTTGAATTTAGTAAATATGTTTAGAATATAATGTAATTGGGTGGGCACTTCTACAACATTCAGGTACCAATGTGAACTCATTCCTTGTTCTCTGCTATCATTGGAACTGAGGTGTAAACATCAGAGACTTAACACAATGTATTTTTTTTTCTGGCTCTTAGACACACACAGACACACACGTTTTCTCCATTACCTGGTATTCTAGTAATTGGAAATCAGTACCAACTAGAATTCCTCCTTGATAGAATATAGTGGCAATTGACTCTCATTTAGGAATGTTTTACTAGTTAGGAAAATAAAATGACAAAAATTGCCTTATATCAGCTTTTGTTTTTTGTTTTGTTTTGGTGTTATTACCTTATTCCACTTCTTGGATGTTTATACAGAATAATGCCTTTCCATACCATACAACAGAGAAGTTTCCAGAGTTTTTAATGTCTATTTTCCACTTGAAAGGACTCTACTTCCTTCCGTATTGGGAAAAGAAAAAGAAATAGGAGTGCCACTGAGAAATACCATCCAGGAGAGCATGTGTGAAGAAAGTGAGAGGCAGAAACTAGATTCAGGAGTGGCTACACTGGCCATCATCAACTCATATGCCACTGTTGGCCTGGTAGTATTCTCATCTGTTTGCAAGAGCTTACATACACTTTGCCTTTTTAGTCTGGTAGGATAACCTTTATGCCTTACTTCAAAGACACTTGAACATAGAGCAAATAGAGCATGTAAAGTTATAGACAATGTTTGCTTTAAACTTGATGAAATTAGACACCAGAAGAAAACACTGTTTGGATGACAAAAATTTTGTCTCCTTCCCTGTAATTCCATAAAAAATAAAAAATTAAATGTTTATATTCTTTCCATTAATGAAATTCTGATTTTTTTTTGTTAAAATGACTTAGTTCCTTGATAGTTTTTATTTAATATTACCTTTCCTTCCTGACATAAACATAGTAAAGAAAAAAGTCTTCCTGATAATTTAGAAAGTAAGTAGTTGCTTTTCTTCAAAGGTGTCTTGAACTGTTTTTATTACATGGTGATTCACTGAGAGAATCACTTCACTAATTATAAAAGTACGTTTTTAAGACAAGTCATTGTCTATGGAACTGTTATAAATAACAAATGATAATAGGTTAAAAAGTAAAATAAGTGAAAGCCTTTTATATTTTATAACTTCAACTAGCTGAAAGGTCTTCTGGAAATGATCTTCATGCATGTAATATTTATTTTTTAGTACATTTCATATTCATTCAGCAACATCTGTTTTCTATGCTTTTTTTCTTACCATTCTATGCATTTTACTTTTCATACACAACCAGAGCTCTATATTAAGAATTCAACTGATATATTCAAATTTGACAACTCTAGTCTCTACTTTCCTATACCTATGTGTTTATTTTTTCTCTGCCAGTTTAATTTTACCAAACCTACCAAAGAGACTTCTCTACTCCTCCTCCTCCTGCTCTGTCTGCTGATACACCTCCTGCTCTGGCCAGGACCCAACTACTTCTTGTTTGAATTAAATTATTTCAAATGTTCTAATATTCAGTGTTAACATTGAGTAATTCAGTGTTGGCCATAAGTTAAAGTTGTTTCTAGGCTGTCAGATTTTACATGTACTATTCAGATCCCATATCTGCATTTTTGAGCTCCATTTCTAATACTTAGTTCATCTTCCCTACATTTCTTTTTCCTCCTAACTTGTTTTCCTCTGACAGCCACTCTTTATCCATACTGTCATTTTTTGCATTTCAGAAATTTTAAGTTTTTGCACCTACATCTCTAAATAGTTCTATAGTAGAATGAACTTGGAAGCATAGGTCCAACCAATATCTTAAAATATTTAGAGAAAAATCAGTTTTTACTTGCATCAGAAAATATTCATGTTTTTGTTTGTAAGTACATCTAAGATTTTCAGTATCTACATTTACATATGTGACTGCTGAACCAGACACTGGACAACTTCTGTTTTGGACTCACACTGGCTTGTTTTCAGAAATCTAGTAAGCATCTGTCTACAGAAGATAGTTGGGTTTATGGGAATAACAAGTGGTTGTCAGTAGAAATGAATTAGATACAAAAAGAGCATAACTTGTTAAAAATGTGTGTGAGGTATAAAGGGTATAAAGATGAGTGTTCTGGAGCCTCTATTTAGGCATACCTCAGAGATAGTATGGATTTGGTTCCAGACCATTGCAATAAAGTGAGGCTAATGAATTTTTTGGTTTTCCAGTGCATATAGTTATGTTCACACTATAGTCTCTTAAATGTATTATAATAATGCATTTTATCTTTAAAAAACACTGTACATATCTTAATTAAAAATACTTTATTGTTGGGATCCCTGGGTGGCGCAGAGGTTTGGCGCCTGCCTTTGGCCCAGGGCGTGATCCTGGAGACCCGGGATCGAATCCCACATCGGGCTCCCGGTGCATGGAGCCTGCTTCTCCCTCTGCCTGTGTCTCTGCGCCTCTCTCTCTCTCTGTGACTATCATAAATAAATAAAAATTTAAAAAAAAATACTTTATTGTTAAAAAAAAATATTAACCACCATCTGGGCTCCCAGCAAGCTGCAATCATTTTACTAGTGGAGGATCTTAGCTCAATGTTGATGGCTGCTGACTGATTAGGGTGGTGGTTGCTGATGCTTGGGGTGGCTGTGGCAGTTTCTTAAAGTAAGACAACAATGAAGTTTACCACATCAATTGACTCTTCCTTTCCTGAAAGATTTCTCCGTAGCATGTGATGCCATTTGATAGCACTTTACCCACAGTAGAATTTCTTTCAAAATTAGAGTCAGTCGTCTCAATCCCACTCTTGCTTTATCATTTATGTAATCTTTTAAATCTTTTGTTATCATTTCAACAGTCTTCACAGCATCTTCACCTGGAATAGATTCCATCTCAAGAAACCACTTTTCTTTGCCCTTCCATAAGAAACAGTTACTTCCCCCACTCAAGTATTAAACCCCTAAAGGTGATTTCATCCATGAGGATTAATACCTTCTTCTTCCAAACTACTGCTATATGCTGCTGGTATTTTGACTTATTTCCATGATGCATGAATGTTCTTAATGGCATCTAGAATTCCAGATCGTTTCCAGAAGTTTTCAATTTATTTTCCCAGATCTATCAGAAGAATCACTATCTATGGCAACTATAGCCTTACAAAATTTATTTCTTAAATAATAAGATTTAGTCAAATTACTCTTTGATCCACAGGCTGCAGAATAGATGTGAAAACATTAATCTCATTGTATATCTCTATCAAAGCTCTTGAGTGACTAGGTGCATTGTCAATGAGCAATAATATTTTGAGAGGATTTTTTTTTTCTGAGCAGTAGGTCTCAATAGTAGACTTAAAATATTAAGTAAACCATGTTGTAAACAGATGTACTGTCATCATCGAGACTTTGTTGTTCCATTTATAGAGTATAGGCAGAGTAAATTTAGCATAATTCTTAAAGGCACTAGTGTTTTATCAGTGGTAAATGAACATTGGCTTTCAGCTAAAGTCACCAGCTTGCATTTGCCCTAACAAGAGAGTCAGCTGTCCTCTGAAGCTTTAAAGCCAAGCATTGACTTCTCTCTAGTTATAAAAGTCCTAACAGCATCTTATTCCAATGTAAGGCTGTTTGTCTATATTGAAAATCTGTTGTTTAGCGTAACCATCTTTGGTAAGTATTTACTAGTTCTTCTGGATAACTTGCTACAGCTTCTGCATCAGCACTTACTCCTTCACCTTATACTTCTATGTCATGGAAATGACATGAACCAGCCTCTTCTAGCTTCAAGTTTTTCTTCTAGAGCTTCCTCACCTCTCTCAGCCTTCACAGAACTAAAGAGAGTTGAGGCCTTTCTCTGGATTAGGCTTTGGCATAGAATGTTATAGTTGGTTTGATCTTCTATCTGGACCACTTAAACTTTCTCCATATCAACTGTAAGGCTATTTTGCTTCCTTATCATTCATGTGTTCCCTGGAGTAGCACTTTTCATTCCCTTCAAGAACTTCTTTGCATTCACAACTTGGCTAACTGTTTGGCACAGGAGGCTTCGCTTCCAGCCTATCTTAGCTTTCAGCATGCCTTCCTCACTAAGCTTAATCATTTCTAGCTTTTGATTTAAAGTGAGAGACGTGCAACTCTTCCTTTAACTTAAACACTTAGAGACCATTGTAGGGTTATTATTGGCCTCATTTCAATGTTATCGTGTCTTAGGGAATAGGCTGGAGGAGGAGAGAGATGGCGAACAGCTGGACCAGTCAGAACATGCACATTTGTTGGTTAAGTTTGCCATGTTATATGGGTGTGGTTTGTAGTACCCCAAAACAGTTACAATAGTAACATCGATGATAATTGATCACAGATCTCCATAACAAGTACAACAATAATGAAAAAGTTTGAAATGTTGGGAGAATTACCAAAATGTGACACAGACTTGAAGTGAGCAGTGCTGTTGGGAAAATGACACTAAGAGACGTGCTCCACATGAGGTTGCCACAAACTTTCAATTTGTAAAAATGCAATATCTGCAAAGTGTAATAATAAAACGAAATCTGCCTATACTCAAGGGTCTGGTTATACTGTAAGGGGTTATCCCAGATTGCATGTGACCTATATAAAATGGAATACAGTTAAAGGAAAAAAATCCCACAAAAAAACAGATGGGGATTCTGAATAGATCACAGGATTTATGATGAGGATGATATTTGAGAGGTGGATCTTGAACAACAGTGGGACCCCAGAAAATTGATGACAGCATTCCAAGCGGAAGGGACAGCGTAAGCAAAAATGTGATGTTTCAAGAAAGTATAGTGCCTTCACTGAAAGGTAAGTTGTCACGTTCAGCTTCAAGGTGAGAGTGTATATAAGAGAAGTAAGGCTTAGCAGCTAGATCTGGGCAGTTCTTGAATGCCAGCATGAAGAATTTATACTTAAATCATTTAGCAAAAGGGAGCTATGTAAGTCTAGTTTCGAGGTAAGGATTATAATGTGATGAAGAGGTATACTTTGGGCAAAGCAGCCTGGCATCAGAATGTGAGTGGAGAGAGGGGAGTAGTAGATGGGCCAACAAGGAACAATAATCCACTTAGGAAGGAATGTGGGCCATCACTAAGCTTGTGAGGATAGGTTTGAAGAGACAGGTGTGTGACTGGACAGCTGAGTTAACCAAGGAATTGGTCAAAGGAATTTACCTTTTCATGCCTGGATTTCAGAGAGAATAGTGGGGAAAATAGAAAGCAGAGAGACACACTGATGGAAGCTCAAGTGGAGGTGAGTAGATAGGAATACCTTCTGTGTAAGGCATTTCAATATAGTTCTAGACTCTGAGTTCTGGTTTGAATCCTGGCTCCTAACATTACTAGCTTTATGACCTTAGGCAAATTACTCAACTGTGATGTGCCTCAATTTTCCCATCTATAAAGTGGGTTTGATAATAATACCTCAAACCTCATTTAAGTGCATATACATTACCTTGAGTCTTTGTTGTCTCAGTTCAGAGTGTAGGCATTATTATCTTGTTTAATCCTCAGATGTCTTGCAGGTAACTATTCTTAGCCTATTTAATATATGATGAAACCAAGGTAAAGAGACTCTGTTACTTAAAGCAATCCTTTAGCTTGAAAATCACATTTCAGTAAAAAATAGGCCTCTGTGCCTTTGTGTTTCAGATTTTGTTTTGATTTGTTTTGTTTTCAGAATTCAGATAATAGTTTTTTGAGCAACTGGCTAGTTACTTTGGTCTGTAGGTGGAATCCCTATAGAAATCCTCAGAGTTGAAGTTTTCCTCATAGAAAGAGATGCAGCAAATGCAAGACAGAGATGAGAACTCACAAGATTGATGGGAAGACCAGATGAGGATTTAGGAATTGATAAGTAGAGTTATTTGCAGAAACTAAAATGAGAGAAGAAAGTGTGTGTGTGTGTGTGTGTGTGTGTGTGTGTACACACACACACACACACATATTTATAGTTGTAGTTATGGTTTATTATTCCTGTGTCCAGTATTAAACTGACAGATTTAATTAATTTGTTCACTCCGTATACAGAACAGTATGTGAAAGACTGTTGTTGCATTTTTCCAATACAAAACACCAAACATGTGAGATTCTGTTGCATTTTCCTTTCTAGTTCCATGAACAATGGGATTTAATTTTGATCCAGAAAATGTCCAACATAAATAAATGCAATATCATTGCCAAAACCATTTTCTAAGAACAATGGACAGTTTTCTGATAAAAAAAAAATGATGAGGACAAAATTTTCCGTATATATATTTTGCTAAAACCATCATTCTCAACTTTTTTTCACTCCCAGAATGCTGATAATATAGCTGCTTCCCCTGCACAAATGGTCTTGGGGAAAGACTTAATGTTTCTGTTGGACACCTTCTTAATGGTTAGGAGGGGAGTTCAAGGAAAAAATGTTTCCGGTATATGGGTTTGAAAAGAGTATATAGGGCCGGTATATGGGTTTGAAGAGAGTGTCAATTGATTGGAATCTACTCATCTATCCAGGATGTGGCAGTGGAATGGAGTGGATGTTGTTTCCGGAGTCCAGAATCATTATGCCAGGAGAAAAGGATAGTATTGTGAGAAAAGTACTACACTAAGGGGAGCTGACTGGTTTGTCCCAAGTCAGCCACATAACTTTAGCTTCCTGATTTTAGGCAAGATACTTCTTCGTTAGTTTTCTCATTTGTACAATAATAAAGGTAGCACTAGATGACCTCTAAATTGCCTCCCAACTCCTACATTTATAGTATTAATGAATTTGCTCAGTATTGATTCATCTAAGTAGTGGGGATATAAAGTACAGTAATCTTGTGATAAAGAGACCTACATGACAGAAGAATGAGCAGATCACTGAAGGAACAGCTAATTCTTACTGGGAATGGGGAGAAGGGAAGAAGAGAGTGAGATAGGAAATATTTCATAGAGAGCTTCATTTAGCTTTCATTGAAGAGAATGACAGAAGCAGAATAGAGAGGGGTTCAGAATCAGGTAAGATTTTTCTGTACTCAGAATCCTTTATGGCAAGTAGCTCTTTGTAGCTAGAGCATCAGAGGTCTTGGCAGGAGATGATGTTGGGAAGGTAGGTTGGGTTTCTATTGATGGGACTTGAAATACCAGGTATGGGAATTTAATTATTTATTCTGTGCACAGTAGAGAACCAGTACAAGTTTGCTAGGAGAGGAAGTGAGATATTCCTAGTCTCAGTTTTCAGAAATCTAATGTAAATGCATAGAGAGTGGTGATTCCCACAATTTGCTTCCTGTCTTTGCCTGTTAACTTATACCCAGGTACCTCTTGGCATTTGTATTGATCCTTCAGGATTGTCTCCCTTTCTATAACAGCACTAACTTCACCAACTCAAGAAAATACTGTTTGTGCTCCTTTTTTTGAGGTGACACCAAGAGCTTATCTCCCCTAAATGCATAGTCTCCCCCCCACCCCCAACCAGATAAGCAATATGATTAGCAAGGTGTAAAAAAACAAAGGGCAACAAAACACAGTATTAAAAGAAAAAGAAAGTTACTGGCATTAAAAACTGACTTTCTCCAGTTCTGTCTCCAGAGATAGCCTGAACAGTTTAAAAAAGGGGGGAGGGGGAATTTTAACCCCTCAGTGGTTGTCACAGTGATGTCAGTCTTAACTGGGATCTCTTTGGTCTAACACACTAAAAAGAAAAGAAAATTGTATAGCACTTTCATTTTTGCCTGCAGCATTTGTTGGTTGAAGCTGTATTGACTGAATGCAGGACAGACACTAAAATCAGTCTTTGGGGAGCCAAGGGAGCCCTAGGGATTGTGCTAGAATCTGAGGGGCCTGGCAACTCTGGCTTTCGTGTTATTCTTTCTTTTTGCTGCAGCTTTTTCTTCCAGCCTGTTCAGCAAGCACACCAAGAGGTACCGTGTGTGTGTGTGTGTGTGTGTGTGTGTGTGCATGCATGCGTCTACCAGATAGCTTTATTATCGCCAGTGCTATGAGCCCTCCCTTACAAACTCATGGCTGTCATTTGGGGATTTGATGCAAGCTTTCTACACGCCCAACTCATTGAGAGTTGAAAGCCATCCTTCAGATTGGTGTGGCCCAGTTACTTACACTTGCCAGTTATCCGCTACCTTGGTGTCATTTAAATGGAGACATTTTGAATGTTTCACACTTCAAAATAAATGTTTTAGTATACTCGTTAAATGGCAGTCATCTCAGCCAAATGTTTCTGCCTGTTCTCACGCAAATGTTTATTTACTTGATAATCTGCAGAATCATAGATTTCCAGATTATTTGCAATTGACTCAATCTGTCTTTTTTTTTTTTTTTTTTTTTAAGATGCTTGTTGGGCAGCCCGGGTGGCTCAGCGGTTTAGCGCCGCCTTCAGCCCAGGGCCTGATCCTGGAGACCGGGGATCGAGGCCCATGTTGGGCTCCCTGCACGGAGCCTGCTTCTCCCTCTGCCTGTGTCTCTGCCTCTCTCTCTTTCTCTGTGTCTCTCATGAATAAATAAATAAAATCTTAAAAAAAAAAAAAAGATGCTTGTATCATATGATGTTCCCTGTTATCAGAGCAGATGTAGTCACCCTGATAGAGCATTGGGCTAAACTGATTTCATTGACTTAAACATTGTTAAACAATTTCAAATGTAGCTTTGGAAACTGTGTTCTGACCCTGTTTAATAATGTTTAAAAATGCGTCAATGAAATTGGCTTAGCCTATGGCTTTTATTACATTATCTGTTCTCAGTGACACGGATTCTGTGTTTTATGTGTGGACTGGTTCTAAGTAACCTAAATAAATAAATAAGTAAATAATGATCCCAGCTGAAGAGTGTGGCTTATCCCTAACCCATCGAATTTGTTTCAGAATTGGTAAATCATGAGAAATACCTCAAGGATGCCCTATCAGCGATAAAGTTCTAGGAAATGCCTTCAAGAGGTTGAGCTGGTGTTGGGAGTCCAGTGTGCATCTTTTCCCCCTCTTACCTCTTACCCTCTCACCCCTTACTGCTCTTCCCCTTCCATTTACCCTCCATGTCATTGTTGTGACGCCACTACTGAATTCCACATGATCAGCTTGGAAATGTAACATAAAACATTAAATATGTTTTTACTAATTGTGATCTGCTAAAATCACAATTGAAGTGCTCTGTCGAAGCATTTTTTTTTTAATTTCAGAAGCAGTATTTAAGTGATGACATGCAGTAATTTGTTCATTCTTCTGTCAGTATAATTTACAAGACAGTGGCAGATAAACATAGCAATACAAGATTCATTTACAGTGACACAATGGCAGATACACAGAGCAGAACCCTGCCTATGAGATAAAGTGGACTGAGTGACTTATGCAGTAATTAGGGGATAATTGTCATTAACCTCACAAACAGTAGTTTACCCATATTGTTTAAAAGGCTCCAGGATGCGTAATGACAAGGTAATCTGTCAAAGCGCTAGGGGGAAATATTAATAAGATTTGTGCAAGCCTGGATAGAAAATATGCAGAAAGCGGCCACATTAAGCTAATTGGTGGATGAATATACACTTGTAAAAGTGCTTCTAATGGCACGTTTGCTGCTCTCCAAATGACTACCGTTAATGTGGAGAAGTGGGCTGCTTAGAAAGTCAGGACTGCTGGGACAAGAGGGTATTAAGACATGCAGACGTGGTTATTACCTTGCTCTATAATGCATGCTTCTTCCTCGTATCCTCCTTTATTTTGAATTTCTGAGTTTTTTGTTATAGTAACATATATTGATTAGTAACTGATTATTCTGTTTTTGATCTATATTTGTTCAGGCAGCCACCAACCCCAATCACTTCGACTTTGTAACCAAATAAAATGTGTAATATCTGCTTTGATAGCTGCTTATAAATATATAGAAACTGTTAATGCATACGTGGATTTATAATTATACATACACGTGTGGGGGGTGCCTTTTATAGAACACATTTAATCTGAGCAATCAAAGGAAAGTATATCCATCAACAGCCTTGTGTATGTATTACAAGTAATAATGTGTTGTTCCCTGATGAATGCTAAAGCAGGAAATTAATCTTTGTGTTCTACTGCCGTTCTTATGCCCAGAGAAGAACAAAGTTATATCTCCCAATACATCTTTCTCTTCAATCACACACTCCGTCCTCTGTGTGTTTTATAGAATACTCAATCCTTGCTGTTTTATGGAATACTGCTTAGTGAGTGTTCAGGCCCTCTCTACTCCTGCTCCCTCATATCCTAAGGAATATGTTAAAGTTCCTTAGGGTTGTGCAGTCATCTCCAGTTGTAGAGTAATTCAAAGTATAATATGTGAAATAGAATCATCTTTTCAAGCTTTGGAAGCTATGATCACATTGGGCTATCCTTGGTTGCACAGATAAAATGGCAAAGCTCAGAGCTTGTGGCCTTGAATTTGTCCCAAGGTTTCGGCCCCTACTTGATGTGTAAAATCACTTTCATTGTGAAACTTTATCAGACATTATAGGAAAGCACATCAGGAAATGCCAGGGTCTCAAGCATTTATATTTAGATATGTAAAGCCCCACCACAGACCCCTAGAGATATATGGATGCTTTCTATGGACCCAGTGGCAGAACTTTGGTTGTAGAAAGAGAGGTAAAGGAGAAAATGTCATCTTCAAAGCAAAAATGTTAGAAAGGGCTCTGGTAAGTTATGTTTATTGCAAAGCAAACAGATTTATAGCTGTCATAGGGCTCGTGCTTTATCTTCATGTCTGAGAGGAGAAGAAAACAAGACCACTTTCAGGGGCCATCCTTTTCTTTCTTCCTGTTGCCATTGTCATCATTGTGAGTATTTCAAACTGCTGCTTTGCTATCTTGAATGCTAAAATGATTTACTTCTAGCATCTCAGTGATGATCATTGTCAAATGAATAACTTGTGTCCATTTAAAGGGTTTAATTGGAGGGAGGGTCTTATATGCAAATACTGCTCTTCCTTGGAACTGCAAAGGTTGCTGGAAGACCAGAGATAGTTACTTACAGCTTTATGGGGGAACAGCATTTATTTTGGAATGGTTGATTCTCAGGTTGCAGAGTTCTCACAAACCCTAACTGATGGGATTTTGAGGGGTTCCCATGGCCTCTTAGGGACTTTTTGAGCAGTTTTCCTAAATTTTCAGGCAAAGTTTCCACTCGAGCTGATCATTGAATTGACAAGGAGTAAACTGATTAATCCAGAAAAGTGAATACCTGTAATTATGTCACGGATAAGGAGCCCCAGACAGAGGCATCAAGGGAGGCATCCAGAATATAGGACATAATACAGTAACTCTCAGATGAGGGCATGCTTTCAATCACAAATGAATGCATTCTAAAAATAATCTATAGACAAGGTTAAAAGGAAAAATAATAGCCTAGAGCTTAAAACATTTTAATTAAAATTATTTATGTGTCCAGACTATAGGCATAGATAGTCAAGTGATGGAATTTGAGAGTCAAATAATGGAATTTTGGTGTAGCAAGGCCTAGAAAATATAGTCAGACTGACTTACCCAGGAGAAAGCATAAGCTGGGTATTGGTGGTTTGACAGCCAACCCAGCTGGTCACTGGCAAAACCAAGACTAGAACTTAGGTGTTACTCACTTACAATTTTTATTTCCCTCTGAGGTTGACTCTGTATAAGTTATGTTAAATGAATCAAAATCTGAAACTTTAAGATACAAATTCTGTTTTAGCTTGCAGGTGCAGAGTTAGATATCCTGTGTTTACACTAAGGACACAGGGGTAGTTCTATGTTGGAATTTGGTATGCTAGGAATATCAGCTGGGTTTAATATCTCTATTTAGACACTTAATGATTCCTAATATACTATTAATAAATACTAAAATATACCATGTCTTTAAAAGTCCCTCAAGTTTGATTTACAGTAGAGTTAGGTAATTTGAAAAATACTTTTTGAATCATCTAAACGTTACAGAAAGTAATTTCCTCTGCTGAAATTTTTTTAAGATTTTATTTATTTATTCATGAGCGACACAGAGAGAAAGGCAGAGACGTAGATAGAGGGAGAAGCAGGCTCCCTGCAGGGAGCCAGATGTGAGACTCAATCCCAGGACTCCAGGATTACGCCCTGAGCCGAAGGCAGACGCTCAACCGCTGAGCCACCCAGGCGTCCCTGAAATTTTTTTAATATGGGAAAGCAAGGCACCTGCTTTATTTATTTGCAAACAAATGCCCATAGAGGAAATGCATATGGTTGTTTTAAGCTAAACAAGCTAAAATTCCTGAGTACAAAGAAGAAATCCTGACAGGCCTCTAATAGAGCTTAGCTGGAGAGTCTATGATTACGTATATTGTAACGCTGGAGTGATCTATCATCATCACAGTTTTTAAAGTAAAAATGCTGTACAGACTATTACTAAGGGAGAAAAAAAAGTGATAGTCCTCTCTGAATTATATATTCTTATCTGGTCCATAATGAAGAACATTCTATAACAAAGTGAATTTTCTATCAAAAGTCAAACAATATGTTTTAAAAATTACAGGAACCATTTAAAACTAGTGCCCTGGCATTTTGATAATGTTATTTTAGTTAGAGAGGTGATCAGTTTGGGAGGATGTATTGTTCAATTTTTCAATAATTTTTTTTCTCTTAAAAAAATACCTTTTTCAGTGAAAAGTATTTTCAACTGTGGATCAGAAAGTGTTGAGGTTTATTATATATTGAAAAATGTCAACACTAGTGCCTAAAAGTCACATAAAATTACCATGTTGCTTTTTTCTTCTGCTACCAATTCCAATCAAGGACCATGCTCATCAAACTTCTAGTTCCACCCAAGGAGAGGCATTCCTTGACTTTGTACTTTTTTTGCAGTTAATTGAATATGCCTTACTTCAATGTACCACCATTCTCCATAATCCAGCACTTGGAATGTTTTAAGACTGACTTATAATGAGGTTCATGTACAGTAAGAGTAAGCCAAGAGTGATACAGTCTCTATGTACATGTGCATATTTCAGTACATGCAGATCTGTGTAATAAGTAACTCTTTTAAAGCCAATCCCTATGCGCAAACAGTATAGAGAGCAGACTTCAGTGTTTGCATGTCCGCTAACAAGGACTAAATCCTTTTTTAAAAAAGATTTTCTTTATTTTTTCATGAGAGACACAGAGAGAGAAGCAAAGGGAGAAGCAGGCTCCCTGCAAGGAGCCCAATGTGGGACTTGATCCTGGATCCCGGATTCCAGGATCATGCCCTGAGCTGAAGGCAGACGCTCAGCCATTGAGCCACCCATGTGTCCCTAAGGTTTTCCTTTTGAGAGAAAATTCTGGAATGCAAAGTTTTCTAAGAGTTCTAGCATTCTAACCAATGATGGATATTCCTGTAGCATTCATTTCTCCTTATCTGAATCGGAAAGATATTTCAATCAGAAATATCTTGATATTTTAAATCAAGATTTTTATAATCTGGACATTCTGAATTTATCACCAGCTTCTATAATCACAGCAAGCCAAACTATGCCTAGCTCTAATGTTTGCATGCTCATTTCAATAACTATGATGGTCCTGGGTTGATGAGGAAAGCATATTTGTTTTCCAAAGGGGATGTTCATGTGGACAAATGTTAACAAATAAAGTACAATCCTGATTATTATTAGTTAGTAGTTTTTCTTTTCTGTCTGTGCCACACTCTGTTGATTCTTTCTCATGGTACTCAGTCTTAGAGAGGAGCAGAGGAAGCAAGAATGTGACTGGTCAGCTTTATATTTTGAAGGTAAAGTGATGCTCTTGAGAATTCTGCAAAATACAAATTTCCAAATCATAGAAGTTGAGTAGGGTTTTCATTACCCAAAACAAATGTTGATTTTTTTTTTATCAGGTCTAATTTGAACCATTTGGTGCAATCATGGTATAAATGAGTATTTTCATTCTGCCTACAGATATTACAGTTGTTTCAGCTGGCCTAGAAACATTAGCCTAAAATAGTGGTGGAAAAGTACAATCACATAAAAGAGCTCTGTGTGAATAAAGAATGGTATAATTTTGTTTACTTATACAACCAAACTGCTCCAGTGTATATTGTATATGCTAGTGGTACATCTTTCTCAATCAGTGCCCTCCAAGAAATATGTGTTTAAATGTAAATTTGCTAAAACAAATAAGCATGCCAAGTTCTTTTCCCACATAATTTCAAGTGTTTCTCAGAAATTATCACAACATTGCTTAAAAAATTTCCCTAAGTACTTCCCAGAATCTATTCCTTTCAATAATTTTTTTCTTTGACCATTTTTATTCCTCTCCCCTTCTTTCCTGCTTACATACACATACATGCAGGCACATAGACACACAAAACTTTGACCCATCCACATTTATGATTGCCAAGTCATAAATTATAGAGATAGATAAAATTTAACAAGAAGGCGGCGGGGATTGGCCGTGATGTAAGTGGGGAGCACCCAGACCAGTTTTTTGGCTGAAGAAAAAAGTTTTCACAATGGCTTGATTTTAGGTAAACTGTTTGAATGGAAATATCTGCATGTTACATACAGACCCATCTAAGTTCTAAAACAGGTAACCAGTGGGAGAATGGGACAAAGGAGGGCTGAAAGTTTTATGACTTCTATGATTTTTTTTAAACATGTGTAATGTTCAAAGGCTTCCTTTCCACAGAATATCTCCCTAAAACTCTTGCTACTTCTAGTCCTCAGTCTGCCCTCTCCACCCACGAGTGGCACTCATGATCTCTTTGTTCTCAGACCCCATCTGTTAAGTTGATGGAATACCCCTGTTTATATCATTGAGATAATGGTCTGAGCCCATCGCTTGCTCCTGAGGTGACCCAGCAATTATATGATATATTTCCTAATTTCTGGGTCACATCCTGACACATGTCCACCTAACCAAGAGTCTAGCACGAAGTAGAGGAGAGCTAAGGTGAATTAGCTGACAGTTCCTCATCAACATCATCCGAAGGGTTGGTGAAGATGTGTGTGCCTATACTACCTGTCTGCCACGTGTCCGTATTAACTGTAGGGAAGCAATCTCTAGTTTTTATGACTGAACACCCCTTTGGTAAAAATATATGAGCTTGGAGCTTAATATATGTACAACTATTTCTAAGTTAGTTTAACATATTGCTGTAAAGCCACATATAAAATATTAGTAAGGGGATCCCTGGGTGGCTCAGCGGTTCAGCACCTGCCTTCAGCCCAGGGCATGATTCTGGAGACCTGGGATTGAGTCCCACATCAGGCTTCCTGCATGGAGCCTGCTTCTCCCTCTTGCCTGTGTCTCTGCCTCTCCCTCTCTATGTGTGTCTCTCATGAATAAATAAATAAAAGAAATATTTAAAAAAATAAAATATTAATAAAAATCTTTTAGGTTAAAAAAAGAAAAAGGAAAACTTTTGTTTACTTCCAATGTCACAGTGGATTATGGGGCATACCCTACTGATGGGAGAGACGTGTGTGTTTGTTATTCTGGCCACAAAACAAGGCAGGAAACAAGAAATAAGATGATATATAAATGGGAAATTTGGGCAGTCCTGGTGGCGCAGCGGTTTAGCGCCGCCTGCGGCCTGGGACGTGATCCTGGAGACCCGGAATCGAGTCCTGTGTCGGGCTCCCTGCGTGGAGCCTGCTTCTCCCTCTGCCTGTGTCTCTGCATCTCTCTCTCTGTCTCTAATAAATAAATAAAATCTGTAAAAAAAAAAAAAATAGGGAAATTTATGAATTCTCGAGTTCTGAGTATGATTTAATGCAATTTATATGAGTTAATGTTTTAAGTCGACTTCATTAAGGCATATTTTGCATACAGTGAAACATACTGATTTTAAGTGTATATATTCATGTGTATTAAAGTGTATATAGTCATGATCTAGAACGTTTCCATCACCCCACAAAGTTCCTCAGTGTTCTTTGCAGTCAGCCCTTCTCCCCTCCCTCACTCCTTGGCAACCACTGATCTTCCTTCTGTTCAGTCTTACCTTTCCCAGAATTTCCGTGATCAGAATGGTAGAATGGGTAGCCTTTTGAGTCTAATCTCTTTCTTTTAAACATTAATGCTTTTGAGAGTCCTTCATATTTTACTTTGTATCACTAGTTTATTCCTTTTAAGTGTTTATTGATATTCCTTCATCTAGCTCTCTCATCCTTTGTTTACCCTTAAGACTTAAACATCTAGAAAACCAGGTAAAATTTATGATTCATAGCATTGTTTCATCAATTTTTAACTCTGCAATTACTGTTAAATTTTACCGGATAGAGTGCCAAGCTACATAGTCTTGAAATTTGGTAACTCTCTAACTTCTACCCAACCCTATTCCTCTTGCCTTGATATTTGAATTAATCCTGAAGGATAAACAGTACAAAATTCCAATTGGAAACTGTCTTTTTTTTTTTTTTTTTTTAAATTTTTATTTATTTATGATAGTCACACAGAGAGAGCGAGAGAGGCAGAGACACAGGCAGAGGGAGAAACAGGCTCCATGCACCGGGAGCCCGATGTGGGATTCGATCCCGGGTCTCCAGGATCGCGCCCTGGGCCAAAGGCAGGCGCTAAACCGCTGCGCCACCCAGGGATCCCTGGAATACTGTCTTAATGGGACGCCTGGGTGGCTCAGCAGTTGAGCATCTATCTGCCTTTGGCCCGGGATTTGGGATTGAGTCCCACATCAGGCTCCCTGCATGGAGCCTACTTCTCCCTCTGCCTATCTCTCTGCCTCTCTCTCTGTGTCTCTCATGAATAAATGAATAAAACCTTAAAAAAAAAAAAAGGAATACTTTCTTAAGATAGCATACTTCAAATCTAGACATGAAATCAAAAAGTACATCGCATAAACCTCTGATCTTGTACTAGATGGTCAACATTTTCTATAGCTCAATATCATTTAATTAAGAGATTTAAAATTATATCAAAGAGGAAATATTTTTAGCTAATCATTTTAGGATTATTTTTAAATATATGCCTTAAATTTGACTGACAAGAAATTCATGGAGTAAAAATAGAAAATTAAACTATTCTCTGCCTGTCTTTTTTTTTTTTTTTAGAGTTAAACTGTTTGCTTAATTTCTTAATAATTTGAGTAATGCTAGAACAAATAAGTCCTAGATCTCTACTGTATTCACTGTTCCTCCTTCATTTACATGCATGGACAGAAAGAAAGGCATTATTTTCCTCCCTGTGCTTTGGCATGTAGTGGCCTGCCATGAACACAGATGGGTTCCTTTTGGGGCTGAGGAGTTTTGTAGGCTTGAGGTCATCTGACAATCTACTTATCCCAAAGTTTCTTATCTTGTCCCTCTTCCATCTCTTTACATCCTTTCCTTAAGTAAGAAGAACCAAACTTACTTTGATCTTAAAACTGCAGGTCATATACAGTATTTTAATGTGAAAAAAAGGACTTAAATAAAACCATTGAAACCATGACAGTTGACTCTACTACAAAAGATTTCTAAAAAGCATTCTGCAGAGCCATATAGGTGCCAGATTTCTACTGAGTGATAATCACTGGTTCCAACAAAATAATAAAAGGAAGTCTCTTCATTTAAAATACTTATATGTAAATATTTCAAGTGTCTTATACTTTTTCTGAACCCAGTAAAACTGGTTTATAAGTTAGGATATTTGGTTTCACTCATCTTTTAATGAATAGTATAGCTGGTTATTTCACAAGAAATCAATACTTATAATAATACCTTGCATTTCTCTTAACAGGGTAAGTCTTATTATCCTCATTTTGTAAATAACAATTCCCAGTGAAAAGGTTTAAAGATCACTGAACTCTGGTTACAAATGGGAAAAGCCTTAAGAAACTGACCCACAGACTCCGAAATGGAATGGGAAAGACAAGAGTACTTTACACACTCTGATGTGATGTATATTATTCCTGCGTAGACCCATGTCCAGTATGAATGTTGGTCAACCCACATTCATAGTGGTCTACCAGACTGAATTTTGTTTTATTAATGTTCTTCTTTGACAATACCTAACTCTTCTTTTGGCTTTTATTCACTCTGGTAAAGTTTATTTGACGTGCCAAAGGGGCTGAGATTTTAGATCTGTACTTCTCGATTTGTCTATGAAGAAGGACCCATACCCCACCATCAGTTTTGAGCAAATATTTAAGTTGAATAAAATAAAAATAAATTATTTTTAAAAATCTTTTTTTTGTTGCTGCAGCAGATGTCACATTATCTCAAAGCCTTCTAAATGATTACTCCCAATTATTTGAAGGTTGGTTTAAAAAAAAAATTGACACTGGTCCTTTTTGAAAAACATATAGACCACTTGTGGAAATTCTTGCCTTGACCCAGGAGTCTCAAGCCACTGTTTTAAGAATCACTGCATCCAGAGCATGCTTCTCTCTCTCTCTGTTACTGAGATCTTCAGGAGAAAAGAACCCCAGGTTCTTTTTGCACTTTGATGACTTCCAACTCCCATTCAGCCAGTTTATCCAAAGATGTACTAAAACAGATAGTCATTACTAGCATTTTTCTTTCTGCAGTTGCTCTATTTATGAGCGTGATGATACTAGATACTTTTGATCAAATATGAATGGTGGCTTCTTTGGAAGGAACTTCTGTGGCACTATATATTGCCTGGATTCAGGGTGCCCTGTCAGGGGGACCCCAGTTTGAATGGATAATGTGGATGTTTGTCCTGTTCCCAAGCATATTTGTTTGCAAGGATGTTATATTGTCCTATGTAAGTATAAATCGCTGTTGCCATTATGAGTATAAATGAAGCTTCTCTTTTATGATTCAGGCTACCAGCAGAGTTCTAAATCTTGCTTACCTGGACCTCTTCCACCAGAAGTAAGTGGTTTAACGTAACAGTTCCATTTTAGTGGAGACAGCTACTCAGGACTAAAAGAGGTCTGAAAGGCAGTGGTTTTAGAAATAGCAGCAGGCATTGTGGCGGGCCAGGAGAAAAGAGAAACCATATGGGACTGCTGTGTTCTGTTGGGGGAGACAAGATAGGAGGGTGATGGAAAGGAGATGCCTCAGGTGGGTTTGATCAGTTGCCATGGTTTCTAAGGGCTGTTTTAATACCACAGGCGGCCAGCTGTGTAAGTACATTATCGACATGCAGACTTAGGTGAAGGCTACCTGAGAAGAAATGACTGTGTGCTGCTCAGGTCGCATTGCAGCCTGAGAAACGATCCACAGTAAAAGCTTCCATAAAAGAACAATCAAGAGAGTGGATTTGATAGTAAGAGAAAAACACTGTAGAGGAGGACATTACAGTGCTCCAGAGACCAGCCTTGTTCAGCAGAAGTCCTATTCTTTACTGTCATAGATTCAGTGTGTCCACCTGGGAAATGGCATTATGGATGATAGTCATTATACTCCATGAACTGAGAGTCAGAATTTCTGGATTCAAATCCTAGAACCCAAGTTAGCATATTGGCAACCTCAACCAGCCATACCCCTTTCCTTCACCCCTGGTCCCTCATCTGTTACAAATTTGCTGAGATCTGGAAGCTATTATGAGGTTCAAATGAGATAATCTATACAAAATCACAATTTATTTCTCTATTTACCTACAGCACCAATGCTCCCCCTTGCTTTCCCCTATTCTAAAAAAATGATGTAAGGGAGACCAATTGTTTTGATTGATACTTTTTAAAAACTGGCTGTTGTAGGACTCCAGGATCATCCAGCATCACCGTGTATGCACATCATTATATATCTGAGCATATAGCTGCATGAGGATATTTAATCTGAAAGTTCATATTATCTACAAGATAAAAGAGGGATAATTTTCGTAGGATTTGGATACCTACATGCACATACCCACATGTATACTTTATGTAAAATGATAGAGTGCTAGAGTGAGCCTTATAAGGAATCGCACATAACTATTAGAGCTTCTGTTTTGTAGAGTAATTTAAATAAATGATAAGTATCTCCTTACAATCAAAGTAGTTGTCATGGTTCAGACAACTGTGGTCCAGAGAGAATTTTATATCACAAGGCTGAATAAAACCATCTATAAGACAGAATTTTCCATTGCAAAAATAGTATATAGTTCCCTTTATCCTGCTTCCCCTAATGACACATTCTACATAAACATAGCACAGCTGATGAAACTAAGAAATTTAGGTTGGTACCATACTATTAACTGATCTAGAGATTTATTCAAATTTGCCAGGTTGCCTTCTAAAGACCTTTTTCTAGTCTAATATCTCTAGAATCTCATATTTATTTGTCATGTTTTCTTGGCTCCCTCCAATCTGTAACCATTCTTTAGTCCTTTTTAAAAAAAATTTTACTGACATTTACACTTTGAAGAGTACTTAACACTGTTTTGTAGAATGCTTTTCAATTTTGATTTATCTGATGTTTTGTCATGATTTAGATTGAGGTTATACATTTTTTGGCAAGAAAGGGATGTTATGCCCTTGTCAGTATATATCAGGAGGTACATGATGATACTCATACTGGTGATGTTGACTTTGATTATGTGGTTAAGGTGGTATCTGCTAGGTTTCTTCATTGTAATGTTATGGTTTTTCTCTTTTGTAGTTAGTACCTAATTTGGTTTTTTTAAGAAAATTTTCTGCTTTCTTAAATTGATAGGCAGGTTGGGGCAAGTATTATTCACAGGGATTGCCAAGTGTCCTGTCCTAGTTAGGAAGAAGATGTGCTCTAGAAAATGATGGAGTCATTATTTAAGTGTTTGAATACATTTCTCTCAATCCATGCTGAAATGGATTGCCTGACATTGGATTGCAGGATTTTTAAGTCCTACCTCCAGGCAAATCTCATAGTTACTAGCAAAAATGAAAGTGTGAAATGCTTTTTAATGTATATTTAACAACACATAGTCTGGTGATTACTGATGTGTATTCTCTGTGGACTCCCTTTGCTATCAGAGGGGGATGTTAAGAGACAACATTTTTACACATTTATTCTATCTAAATCCATCACATGTTTACTTTCTAAATATCTATAACTGCCATTTATAACAAGATCATCAGAAGTCAAATACTTAAAGTCTAACTCAAACTTTGAATCATAGGATTACAATCAATTTTCGGGAAAAGTGAAATCACTGTTTTTTCTTAACTCTACCTTATGAGATTGTCTATTAGTAAATGACACTAAAATCCGGGCATTAAAGAGAAAAAAATACAGTTTAGTAATGGGGGCAACAGAAGGCAAAGCTACTTTTTTCATTTTTTTTTAATTCGGAAAGTTATATAATAGCTCCAATTTAAAGGAATTTTCATCGCTGAAGCCAGTATCATGTCTGCTTGTATCAAAGAGGTAAATTTCACAAAATGTATTTAATCTCTTCCTATGGTGTCACTATTTAATACAGATTAAGGTACCATTTTTTGTGTGTTTTTACTGGGTTGCACAAGAGTTCACATCTTATACTAATATGTGCTAGATAATTGCATACTGTATAGACCATTGTTGTTAAAATAGCAGTAAAAAGGCATGTTAGATCACAGAGCCCCAATGGTCTACATTTTGTTTGCTTTGATATTAAACTCAAATCTGTTTCTCTAACTGTGACTCTAATTACTACAATTGCATGGCAGAAAAGTTTGCTTTCTGGGTTGACTTTTATGAACAGTGCTTGCGTGTTTTCTGCTGTCACTCTCAGTGTTCATGAGCAGGCAGAGAGCCTTCAGTTGCATTGAATAATTATGCAGAATCAATAAGTTTTTGTGTCTGGGTGTTATTCTGTATGTTAGTAAATTGAACACCAATAAAATATAAAAAAAAAAAAAAAAAAAAAAAAAAAAAAAATATAAAAAAAAAAAAAAATACAATAAGTTTTTGTGTTTATCTTTGTTATTTCTTTGATGTGGCCTCTAGGATGCTGCCGGCAAGGTACTGGACCGCTGGGCCATCATGTCTCGAGAAGAGGAAATCATCACCCTTCAGCAGTTTCTGCGGTTTGGAGAAACCAAGTCCATTGTGGAGCTGATGGCAATTCAGGAGAAGGAAGGGCAGGCCGTAGCTGTACCGTCTTCAAAAACAGACTCAGACATAAGGACTTTCATTGAGAGCAATAATCGCACCCGGAGTCCCAGCCTTCTTGCTCACCTAGAGAACAGCAACCCTTCCAGCATTCATCACTTCGAAAACATCCCCAACAGCCTTGCATTTCTGCTTCCATTCCAATACATAAACCCAGTCTCAGCCCCACTGCTAGGATTGCCTCCAAATGGGTTACTGTTGGAGCAGCCAGGACTGAGGCTGCGGGAACCCAGCCTTTCAACCCAGAATGAATACAATGAGAGCAGTGAATCTGAAGTATCTCCCACACCTTATAAGAATGATCAGACTCCCAATAGAAATGCCCTGACCAGCATTACTAATGTGGAGCCCAAAACCGAGCCAGCCTGTGTATCCCCCATTCAGAATTCTGCCCCAGTCAGTGATCTGACCAAAACTGAACACCCAAAAAGCTCATTCCGGATTCACCGGATGAGAAGGATGGGGTCAGCCTCCAGGAAAGGAAGAGTGTTCTGTAATGCATGTGGGAAGACGTTCTATGACAAAGGTACTCTCAAAATTCATTATAATGCTGTTCACCTGAAGATCAAACACCGATGCACCATTGAAGGTTGCAACATGGTCTTTAGCTCTCTCCGAAGCCGAAATCGCCACAGTGCAAACCCTAATCCTCGCCTTCACATGCCCATGCTACGAAATAACCGAGACAAAGATTTAATTCGGGCCACATCAGGAGCTGCCACCCCTGTCATAGCAAGTACAAAATCAAATCTCACACTCACAAGCCCTGGCCGGCCCCCAATGGGTTTTACCACTCCCCCACTAGACCCTGTCTTACAGAATCCTCTGCCTAGCCAGCTGGTGTTTTCTGGGCTAAAGACTGTACAACCAGTTCCTCCATTTTATAGAAGTTTACTCACTCCGGGGGAAATGGTGAGCCCTCCAACCTCCCTCCCAACCAGTCCCATCATTCCAGCCAGTGGTACCATAGAGCAGCACCCCCCACCACCCTCTGAGCCCACAGCACCCATAGTGATGATGGCCACTCATGAGCCCAGTGCGGACCTGGCACCCAAGAAGAAGCCCAGGAAGTCCAGCATGCCTGTGAAGATTGAGAAGGAAATCATTGATACCGCTGATGAGTTTGATGATGAAGATGATGACCCTAACGATGGTGGGGCTGTGGTCAACAATGTGAGCCATGACAATCATTGCCACTCCCAAGAAGAGATGAGTCCAGGCATGTCTGTGAAGGACTTTTCTAAACATAGCAGGACCCGGTGCATTTCAAGGACGGAAATAAGAAGGGCTGACAGCATGACTTCTGAGGACCAAGAACCTGAGCGGGAC
Source organism: Canis lupus dingo (assembly GCF_003254725.2). Taxonomy (NCBI): domain Eukaryota; kingdom Metazoa; phylum Chordata; class Mammalia; order Carnivora; family Canidae; genus Canis; species Canis lupus. Next base: position 35,943,849 of record NC_064253.1, on the reverse strand, counting down.
TATGAGAATGAGTCAGAGTCTTCAGAGCCCAAACTAGGTGAGGAGTCAATGGAAGGGGATGAGCACATTCACAGTGAAGTGAGCGAGAAAGTCCTAATGAGCAGTGAGAGGCCCGATGAGAACCACAGTGAGCCTTCTCACCAAGATGTCATCAAGGTAAAGGAAGAATTTACAGATCCCACTTATGACATGTTTTACATGAGCCAGTATGGACTGTACAATGGTGGGGGTGCCAGCATGGCAGCCCTGCATGAAAGTTTTACATCGTCTCTGAATTATGGCAGCCCTCAAAAGTTCTCCCCAGAAGGTGACCTGTGTTCTAGTCCAGATCCCAAAATCTGTTACGTGTGCAAGAAGAGTTTCAAAAGCTCCTACAGTGTGAAGCTTCACTACAGGAATGTTCACTTAAAAGAGATGCATGTCTGCACGGTGGCTGGCTGCAATGCTGCCTTCCCCTCTCGCCGAAGCAGAGACAGGTCAGTAAATCTCCATTGGCTGCTCCTGCTGGGGGTGGAGGGTGCCAGTCATGTTGGACTTAGCATTAAAAAATGTTTTTGATACACTGTAAAGATCGTCCACAGTGACCATGAGAAAACCAAGCTGCCATGCTCATGAAGGATTATTGCAGTTGGTGCTTGTTATGATTAAGCATGCAGAATCATATGCCATCTTACCCAGTAATGCACGCCATTTTTCTCTGTGCTGTGTATGTGTGTATGTATGTTGTCCCATGCATCTAGGTGTGAATAAGTTAACTATGTACACAATTCCCTGCTTCCTCATGAAGCTTCACTTAGAAGCCGCAGCTTCTGTTATATATATATTTCTGCTTTGCCTTGTGGCTTTTTAATAAATCAATATATTATCTTCATACACACATATTTATCCAATATAGAAACAGAAATTTACGGATGGAAAGAACCATAGGTCCAGGACATCGAGACAGCCTGCATCTCCGTAGGTATAACCAGAAATGTTATCATTCTTACATGAGTATTTAGTGTGTCCTTGAATTCTTTTAATTAAGAGTCATGAAAATATCAGAAGAAAATGGGACCAAAATAATTACTAATGTGGGGAAATGGTGTGGTGGTATGGGTTTCTTTATTTGAACGTCACAGTGTCTCTGAGTACATCTCTAAAATATAGTCTATCGTGGGAATTATGCACAGAAGGGGAGGCATGCATATACTTTTAGGATCAGTTAGAATATATTATGTCCAGCCTTGAGATGACATCAGACCCTAGCTATGTGGCTACAGCTCTGAAACAGTTGGGTTTAAACAGAAGCAGCTGGTCTTAAACCTCCAATGTTCTTTTTCAGTCCTAAAGAAAATGTAATATAAATGGAATGTGTCAAGGTGGTCAGTGGTGGGGTAACACAGTTATCCTACACTTGGGGAGATAAGCTTGCAAGCAGATCATTTACATAATACACCAGCCCAACCCAGAATCACACACCAGTTAATTCTTCCTCTTATGTCTAATGTGGTTTTTTGGTTTTACACTGTCTTTTAAAAATATTTTTAGACAAAATGCTATTACATGGTAAAAATCAATATATGTAGAAGAAACAAAATTAACTAGGAAGTTTCCAAATAGCCACCCTCCCCCCAATTTTTGTGCTTATCCATTGGGTAGAATTCTTTAACAAAGTAACATATAATAAAAGTACCACTGAAAAGTAGTAACCTGCTTCTAGAATACTCTGTTTTGTCTCCATATTTAAAAGATAAATCTTTTTTAAAATAAAAGTTAAAAAATATTTTCCATCATACTGAAATGCAAGGGAGCCCAATCCATTAAAAGCAAAATTTCTGAGAAAAATAAGTGGCTCTCTTTATACAACTCAAAACATGCTTTGAAGAGAAATCTATATCCTTAAAGATTTCTCCTTCCCACCCCTTCCCCACTCCCATTTACCTTGTTCTGTAAAAACGGTTTACAGTCACAAAATTCTTTTCAGGTCTGAGTTATCGTTCCCAGTACCAGAATACAGCAGAAGAGATAGCTATAATTTGAATAATAAAATATAATACTATATACAACCTCCCACCCCCAAGTTTGTAATACTCATTCTTTTATATTTGAAATAGTGCACTTGTGATGAGGTTAATGCATTGAATTTTTTTTTAACAAAAATAAAAGACTCATGAAAACCTGCATAAAATATTTATGGAAATGGAGTGTTTGAAGACAAGCCAAAATTTAAGCTTATTTGCATGAATTCCTATCACAGTTTTAGTTGGTTTGCTGAAAATACTGCAAGTCATAATACTGGAATAAATGGCTCTGTGACCAAAAGGCTACAACACCCGAAACGTGGTGCTTTCATTTATGTCAAACCACTAGAAAACACAAGCACTTGTGTTTTTATGTCCTAATGCATAAGGAGGTACTGTTGAAAGGGTGGTTTGTCTAAGGAAAAACATTTATTAATAGCAAGAGAATATTTCAATCTCCATTTTTATTCTAAGGATTAGGAGCTTGGCAGATGACTAGCATATGGAAATTTAGAACAGTGTCTAGGATATGTGGGATATTCTAGGGAAGCAGAGTACAGATACTCTCCCATGTGTGTTCAGTCACACAGGAGACCACAAACCTCCAAAGAGGTGATGCATTTCATTTGGGTGAAATCTCACATCACAGCTAATCTTTATAATTCTGGAGTTTTGTAACACATGATAAATGAATAAAAGCAAATTGAAAAAATATATATATTGTACAAAGAAAGTATCTTGATTCTCACTTGAAGTTTTGCTTTTCAAGAATGCACATTTTTTAATCTCGAGTTAAAAACTTAACAAAAACTATGATACTTTGCCATTTTTGTCCTTACAAAAAGGTTCATCCTTGTTGAGTCTGTGACTTGAATTAACATAATGATGCAAGCATAGCTACCACCACATCACCAGAAACAGTGATGCCATTGAGGTACCTGCCTCTTCCTGCATCTCTACAGAGTGAGCTCAAATATAAACTATACTACCATTTCAGCCCGTTATCATCACTTCTTCCACTGATGTTATGACTTAATCTTCTGTTTCACAGAGCCTCTTGGACCACATATCTGATCTACCGTTTGGACTTACCTTCCCCTTTCTCTTCACTTTTATTGTATTAATCATGAGAACACCAGGACATGTGTCCCTGCTTTTTTCTTCTTCAATTCACGATGAAGCTAAGACAAATGTTCTCTACCTTTCTCTGAGCCAACAGACCTTCCCAAACAGAAACCCTTCTTCGCCTTTAATCCTGTTGTCCTCAGGCCTATTTCTTTCCTTTCCCCAGAGTCTTGATTCATCCATCCTTGACTCCACGGTGTCTTCCTTGTGCAAATAAAGCATTAGAGGGGATTTTGAGTGGGGGCTGACGTGTGCAAGGCTACAGGATGTCTTGTGATAAAACTAACAGAATAACCCTCTTCCTTTTGTTTATAAAAGCAGTCTTCTTGTCTTCGGTCTTAGAACACCTTACAGGAGTGATACCCAGGTCTTCTTGGGCTTTTTCCAAAATGGCTATAGATGAGATAATTGTATTTCTGGTCTCTAAATAGGTATGTTAGTAAGATATAAGTAGAAAGATGTTAAATACTGTGTTTTACATTTGGCAGTTAGTGATTTCCAGGTCTTTGCTTGTGGGCTTTCTAGATTTTATAAGATCATGTTGAAGGCTTTTTGAAAAGCAAGAATGTTCTTTGTCTAAAGTCATACAAAGGGAGAAGCCTTGCGGGGAGGGGCGTTGCATGCTTGGTTTGTTAGGGCCAAGGATTCTAAGCACGATGTTGAAGTTATCCCTTTTTTTTTTTTTTTTTTTTTTTACAGTTGTGACTGAGTGTGAGTATAATAAATTCAAAAGCAAAGAAGACCATTTCACACTAATGACAGCAGTATACACAAAGTTCAATTCATCCAGTTACCATGTGGCTGTTGGAATAATTTTTATTCTGATTTATAGAAGTGAAATGTAAATTATTTGCTCTGTGAAGAACTGTGGTACTATAAGGAGATTGCTAAAGTGTTTAAGTATTAACTGATAATGTTGTGTAGTCTTAGACCTGACACTCCCTAAACACCCTTCCTTCTTGTTTATCCCTTGACTTTTCTGCTACTAAGATGCTGTTCTTTCAGGGATCAGGGAGCTGACCCTCCATTTTGAAGTATGCACATGAAAAACTCCCTGGGAAGAAGAAATTATGACTGGCTTAGAACCTAGTCTTCACAAAGGAAATTTTCTTGAAGATGTGTCAGAGTCAGAATTAGCTGGGCCTAGTTTACCTTTGGTCATTTCTCATCACCTGTCTTCAATTTTGATCCCTGGGCTGAGTGGCCATGGATCACCTAGGTATAAGGGAAGCTCATTTATAAGTTACATTTGGCTTTTATTAAAACAACAACAAATAAATGGCTTTCTGTCCTCTTTTCTAAACTTCTTATCATTTGCTAATATGTTAAAAATCTGTTTATACCTGTTTTAGTGACTAGCAGTTTTAAAACTCCCTCAACTAAAATTAAGACTTTGTACATGGAAACTAGATGATCTGCATAGAAAGAACTATTTATCTGTTTTGCATCTTACATGATCTTTACCATCTTTGTTCCTTTCTTCTGAGAGTAGTGGCCACTGATTGCCAGGTTTGTCTTAAATTTTATTAGAAAGGTAAGCATGTATGTTTAATCTTCAAGGTGTAGGAAAGATGAGTCAGCCCCGTGAATAAATTTAAAAACAAAATAATATTTGCTTAGGGTGATTTATAAATAAATATGAGGCAACCATTGGTGCCAAGTGTGAACCTTCTCTTTGATTGCTAGTTAAATCAGTCCAGATTTAAACATGTAAACTTCTTGATTTGTATGGAGGAAGACATCTGTATTTGGTTTATTAAAACCTGCTGATGTCTCCAGAACTAAATTTGTTCCTATATGGGCCTCTGGGTAGCTGTAGCTAAAAAGCAGAGCTGTATAGTTTTTGCCTGTCTGATTACCTGACTTCCAGCCCTGTACAGGTGTGCAGGAATAAATTAACATGAGCTACCTCTGATGAGCCACTGCATACATTAACAACAGAGGTGAAGATGTGAGAACATGCTACCTGTCTCCTGTTATCACCTTCTCAGCAGCAACATCCATTTTTTCCATCATTCTCTATGTTTGGAAACTTAGAACTTTTCTAAAGAGAGATTTTCAATAAATGCACATGATTTCACTACCTTCAAGAAATGAGCCACTTAGCACCAGTTTGAGATAACTATTAGTATATTTGCCTTAATATAATTAGCTGTCAAATACAGTGTGTTAATTTTCTTTAAGTAGAAGTAGAGAACATTTTAAGGCATTTCATTTCCTTTATGTTTGCCAATCAAACCAAAACTCTTCTATTCCAAAAGTCTTTTATAAAGTAAAGTTGTGCAGGTCCTCTGACACTTAAATGTTAAGGAAGAGATTTCCCTTCCTTTACTCTATTTGGCTTCACAATAGGAGCCAGCAGATCAATAGGTCTTTTGTACTTATCTCCATTACTTTCCATCAAAGGCAAACAAACAAAATAAATCCCCCTTCTGAGTAATTGCTAGTTGTGCCCTCCTCAAGCGAAACTTTGGTAGTAAGATAAACTTCGGTGTCATTCCTGTCTCTGGGGTTCTTTTTATACACTGGGAGAAGAGCAATGAGCAAAACGGTCTCCTTGTATCATGGGGAGAGGCTCTGACAAGCCTAAAGTGAGCCTCGGATCTTCCTAATGATCTCCTGCTGGCCCAGCTGGATGTAAGACAAGCTCATTTAAGCCTCTGCTGACCTTTCACTCCTCCATTCCAGGAACTACACCAGTCACTTCCACCGTCTTCCAAACCGAGTACCAAATAGACAACACAGCTTAATGGTGGATGAACGACTTCCTTTTCATGATACAAAGAGATTCTTAAACGTTTCTATTGATGAAAGTTACATTAAATCTCTTATCCATACATAACTTTCATTGCACAAAACACATTTCTACATACTCCTTGTTCTTATCTTCCCTTGAAAGGAACAAGCTGTTACTCTTGCCAGCATTATCTTGAAAATTCAGGCAAAATTGCACTTAGAACAGAACGCACGTATTGGGGTGCTCCGACAGTATTTTTCACAATGGCAACTCTTTGAAACAAGGGTCATCCTCCTGATTTCCGCCTCCCTTGGGTCTGCCACCATCTCTCTGACACCCTGAGAGATTTTATTGGTCATAATTATTCTACATAATTATTTGAGATACTTGTTTCAGTAGATAATCCTTTCTTTTTTAAAAAAACACAGGCCATTCTCACTGAAAGTGGGTTGTAAGACTGCACACCTATATTAGTCAATTCTATCAGTATGGTTCTCTCTTAGGTGAAAGGCTTCTTACCAGCTCTCTCTCGCTGTGAGTGATCATTTGTTGTTATGCTAAAAGGAGACCTTCCTTTCTCTGTTGAAATTTCTTAGTGAAGGTCGGGCTAGAAAGCACTTTTTTCTTTTTCTTTTTTTTTTTAAGCCTCAGAAATAATTTAACATTTTTGCTGTAAGACTCCCACAAGCTTCAAATAAATGAATGTGGCAAAATATGAAAGGAGTTTACACTTGCCAAAAAATTACAATGTCATAAAAAAGGGATTTAGTAACTTCGATTCTTGAGTGCCAAGGTGTGTGTGTGTGTGTGTGTGTACACATGTGAGCAAGAAGTAGGCCACAAAAGAAGAGACAAGAATACTTTGTAGGAAAGGACAATTTTTCTTCAGTTGCTTAACATAAAACTACACTTTTAAAAAATACCTAGATTTTATGTCCCAATGCAAGCTGCTTGAATTAAAACAGGAGTTGTAAATTCCTGGTAAAAAGCTGTTATGCCTGAAGTGTTAGTGATCTTAACTCTAGTACTTTATGGAGTTTATTACTTCTTTTATTAACTAGGGGGAAAAATGTTACCCACTTCTAGTTCAATTCTTTTTCTTGCTTGCTCTAATTATTTCGCTTTACCTTGGAAAAAAAAAGCCAAGTGTTTCTAGCTAAACATATGTAAGTGATGCTTCAATCTCGCTAGAGCATATATCAATCTGAATTATTACCAGCTATTCAAAAAATATGCTAACGTCCTCATCTAAATGCATCCACGTAATGTATATGTGTGTTTATACATAAACATCCACATAAATAAGAATATCAAAAGACAGATCATCCTTAATTGCCAGAACAGACATCTTCATCTTGGAAAGTAACGTATGAAGTTACTTTATCATATTGATGGGAAATAACAAGATTTTGTAAGTAAAAGGAGGCAGATTTGGACAATGAGCACAACAGACGTTCAGAAGGAAGCCTCTTCGGTCTGATGGCCAGCTGAGGGGGCCGCTCTGACTCTGCTGCCTTTTGAGTCTGCTCTGTCATTGAGGGGGCACTGGTGGGTCAGTTCGCTCACTAGTAATTGTGTTTTACAGACTTCTAAAGCAATTGGCTCAGTCAGTCCCAATTCAATAAAAGTGGAGAGCAAGAGAGAGAGCACTTTTGTTCTATTTTTTACTTGAAATTATTTCATTCAGCAGTCTGTCTTTTTTATTACCAGGACTTGACATTAGCACTCCAAGCTATATTAGCATCCATTTCAGCAGTTCAGTAATGGTATTAAAAAAACACTTAACTTCAACGGTGAATGGTTGTATGACAGTACCATAAAAAATCCACATTAAAAAAAAACTCATGTATTTGTCCCAGCAAATTATTTTTCACTTGTTTAACCACTTCAAAACTATGTTCTCATGATGGGTATTCACGAGGACCTTGTTCTCAGAAGCAGCCAACGGTGCTGCTCTGCTGATTAGGGAATTGGGGAAATCAGTAGGGAGAGGGTGGGTAAAGATGCTGTTTACCCTGTAGTTAGATTACCTTCCATTCATCAGCAGAGATAGAATTGGCAACCTCAGAGCACCCAAGGTGAAATTCTTGGATCCTCATGCATAGCTGGGATTTGATTTTGAACCCAACATTCTCCAAACTTGGGAGCAAAGCCTAACTACTTTGGCACTGCAGTGTGCTCATAAATGACTACATTAGATTCTAAATTTTGATTAAACATTCAGTAATTAATCAATGGTAGACATGAAGCAGTTGGCAAGGTCCAGAGCTGCAAAATGTTTAAGACATAAAACATTACGAAGTAATTAGAATATGCTCCTTCAAGAGAAGGATTGCCTTCAATAAAGAGGTAAATGATAGCATCCTGTTTATTGTGGACGTAGGCAGCCAGAGCAATATGATAAACTGCTGGAGATACACATATCAGTAATCATCCACATTATTAGTGTCATTAATCATAATTCCAAAAATATGACAGCAGCAGCCAACTTTTTGACCAATTTTGCTTCTGCCTGTTGGCCATTATAACTTTGCTAATAGACTGCAGAGTTCCTGTGCGTGGCAGTTTGCATTGAGAATAGAAGGTTAATTATATTTGAGCTGCTGATTTTTTCTCTCCTTGGAAAAGGCTTAGCACTTTGACAATCCCAGGAGCTCACTGTTGTTAAACCAGTAAAAGTACTTTATTGAAATTTTCTTTGTTGGTCAGGAATGAGGAGATATTTCAAATGAGATATAAGCGCCAGGCTGGGATAGCCGCTAATGTTTCTTGCTCCAAAGTGATCCTTGGGCAGCAAAATAAACTCAGTGGTTTCTTTAGATCACTTTGTTCTCTCATTTCTCTTTTGCACTTGGGTAAAAATTTCAGCACTATATGGTGGTACATCAGGAAATCCCATAAGATCAGTGGTAGTCTCAATATGTAGGACTAAGAAATTGGGGGGAGTGGTCCTTAATATTGAGAGAAATAAGCAGTCTTTCAATATAAAATTCTGTATTCCCTATGCTCATGTGAATAAAAAGTAAAAATAATTTCAAAAAATTGTTTCTAAAGATTGAGATGTTTAGTAGCATAGGTACATTGCTGCCTAGTTAACTAAAGTTTTCATGTTTTCATTGGTACTTTTGACCTCATTTAACCAAAAACATAAATTAGATTTTGTGCATTCATTTTGTCCACGTATCTTAAGTAGTTTCATTTTTAATGCAGAATTCAACATAAGGCCATAGCTAAATAATAATACTGATGGTCTACAAAATTCTGTCCCTTTCCTTAGGGAACTCATACACTCCTAATCTTACCTTTTTAAAAGACCTTAACCATTTTAATGATGTAAAACATTTTGAATATTTAATCTTAGGAAGTATTGCCTTTGAAAAAGATCTCAGAAAGAAATTGAGGTTTCACATTGTACATATTAAAAAAAGAATGCTTATTTTTAAAATGGCAGAAAATTTTCAAGAGAAAAAAATGCATTCCTGTTATTTTAGACATAAGTCTTCTGAATTTTTTATATAAGTCAGACTATAACACAAGGGTTGGAAGACAAAGACTTGATGGTTAGTTCATCCAGGGTAAAAATATACATATATAAAACCTAAAATTATAGCTCAGGTTCATTTCATTCCTTAAAAGACACCAGTGTAAAAAAAAAAAAAAAAAAAGACACCAGTGTTCGAGGCCTTTTTCTTACCCACCAATAGTAAGTAGTAAACTGAGCACCATATGAGCTGCCTGATTGAGAAAATTTCTGAATGCTGTGAAAACATAACCCTCTTCACAGTGTAGCACTCCTCTCACGTTACAGTGCAACAGGTACCAATTGAATTCAATCAGCACCCTGGAGAAGCCTTGATGTGTCAGATACAACTCAAAAGTAAAATGGTTAGGGAATGGGCTGTCGGATATCAATTCTACACTTAACCTGAGCATCCGGCATACACATTTTCCATCTACCAATCTGCCTTCCCAAATGCCATTACTACATTAACATTTTTTATGCATTCCACAGCAATGACAAATTGTTTTCTAACTGTAGCGCCAGATTTAGTATGCGAAAGACACGTTTGCCTCTGCCAACAAACCAATAATTCTCACTAACATCTTCAGAGTTACAACATTTATAAAGTTGCAAAGTGGAGTAAACAAACCATCTGTTTGGCTTTTCCATATATGTCATGCTTTCTTATTAGCATATTACGATTCATTTAGTAAACAAATTTGGTGATTTCGTTCACGTCAAAGTTAGGTCGGAAGCTTGAAGATGATTAACATTGCTGGGACATGCACATTAATACATTGCTTCCTCGGCAAAGTTAAATGGCTTCTCAGGAGAATCACCCCTTGTTGACAAGATGAGACTGTCAATTTTGTTTGCCTGCCACATTAGGGGCCGTGAGGGGATGGCAGGCTCTGAGAGAGGGGAGTCATGTAGGCAGCATAATTCACTGTGAATTGAGAAAAGAAGTCTAATTCTGATAAATGGTCGACCCCAATACATCCTACCTGTTATTACAACAGACGTGCCGTATCTGTGCAGTAAATTAGCTAAACCCCTAAAGAGTTTGGTGGGAGCTTATCTTCAAGTGAATAATTTGAATGTAGAGGGAACTGTCTGCGTGACCAGTATGGATGATTTGTTTTATATTGAAAGAGATTGAAGTGACTGAATTTCATACTTTTAATTTGCAAGAATTTGCTTAGCTTTTATTTCTTGCATTAGTATGTACTTCTTTGGGGATTTTTTTTGAGCATTTACTAAAATTGTACATTGTGTATGTGAGCTAGAGATGGTTTTCAGCTCTTCTGGAGAGGATCTTTAAATAACAGCCTATAGAACAACTATGAGTTTTGAAGAAATGTGTACTATCTAAAATGTCATTTAACTCACAGAGCTGTGAGCCTCCTACCATTAATACAAAAATTTTGAGGAGTTAAATATAACAGATAATGTCATAGCAATCCAGATAAGAAGAGAATTAATGAGGGGCAGAGGTTTTAATTTTGCATTTCTGTGGATTTAGATAGATGATGTACATTTCTGTTCAAGAGTATTGTTGATTCAATATCCCACAGTACACTCATCTGGCATCTAGGTTTTTCCAGATTGGTTACAAATTTATTTCTCTATCCTCACATATGCATACACACACACACACACACACACACACCACACCATATATATGATATCTGTTATGTATACATCACTGATCATTCTGGACAGTATAATTTGAGGTGTGTGTGTGTGTGTGTGTGTGTGTGTGTTGAGTGGCAGAGATAAACAAGAAAATAAAGATAAAAATCCAAAATGGAGCCTCAATTCTATTTTGCCTGAAATATTATTTATCAAGTATTTTGTTTCACTAAGTTTAGAATGGTTCAAAACTGATTAAGAATTCAAATTTATTAGATTGTTGAACTTCTCGTGTGACCTATGATCTGATTCACTATTCAGTTTTGACCAGTATATTCTTTTGGACATGAAACTTTTTCTTTAAAAAAAAAAAGTTCTTTTGGGGACTCCTGGGTGGCTCAGCGGTTGAACATCTGCATTCAACTGGGATCATGATCTCACAATCCTGGGATCGAGTCCCACATCAGGCTCTCTGCATGGAGCCTGCTTCTCCCTCTGCCTCTGTCTCTGCCTCTCTCTTTCTGTATCTCTCATGAATAAATAATCTTTTTTTTTAAAGTTCTTCCCTGTATATCAAAGTCAAAGTTAAAACTTCAAAACACTATTTCTTTTCAATGTTTTTAACTTTAATTTTTATGAGTCAACATTGTTATTAAGTTGGACTGGCATTAGAACATCAAAAGAGACATGAGAAAAGAAATGCCCACCAAGACTTACTTTCTCTCACTTGCATTTATGAAGTTACTTAACTGTATTTGATAAATTCAGTGTCTTCTGTGGTTTGCATAGTAAAGTTTTCTTTCTTTTTTTTTAATTGAGACATAATTGACATAAGTAAAATTTTTATTAAAGAAACAGAAAAAGAATGGTGGTCCACTTTAGTCCAGTTACAGTACTTCCACTCAGGATCTCAAAATGTTAAGTTTTATGACCTCCCCTATCCAAGCCTTCATTACTCTTTATTCTTAAGAATAATGTTAGCTTTCAAAAGGCATTTGGCAAACTCGCAGTATGGAGAGAATAGGAAAGAGTACAGAGATTCAGAGGAAGCAGTTGTAATTCCAAGCATAGCCCAAGTGACAGGGCTGTGGCATGCCTTAATTATATAGCATTTCTGTGCACCACACTGAAGTATTAATAGGGTCAGAATTATGCTTTGCTCTATCACAACTGCCTTTTCTTAAATATTCTGTTTTGTGCTTCCAGTCTTGGGATCTTTGTTTTCTCTTCAACAATGTATTTTGGGAAAAGCTGCACTAAGACTTGTGCATATTACTGATTGAAGGCGAATAAAAGTATTTTTCAAGTATTTGCTATGTGCAAAGTATTCTACTTCAGTGAAGGAGACTGGAGGTTAAATGAGATCTAGTTTGCATCCTTCTTGAAAGTGGCCATCTTGGAGCCCCATTTTGGACTCCTCTTTTAGGATGTAGCACTGTACTAATTAATACCAGATCCCTGTTAAAACCATATCCTTACCCTTTCTACTTAGGAACTCATCTTCTCTCTCCATCCCAGTCATTTTTTTTTCCATGAGAGGGATTTACGTCTATGTATCAGCATTTCCTACCTAATCAAAGCAAGTGGAAAGAGCTTTCATGCTGTTTATTTTCTTGTAAGTTATAATAAGTTCTAATATAGATTTTTGTTAATGATTATTTCTCTCTCTATTCTGGAGATAAAATATCCACAATAAGTCTATATCTAGAAAAAGTAAAAACTAAATCTCTGGAGAACTCAAAATTAGGTTCCTTCATAGATTCCTCCTTCCTCTTACCACATACATCTGCACCTTGCTTCCTCTGCTCAGGTCCTTCTATCTCCAGCACTCTCTGGCCTTCCTCCCATTTTAGGATCCTCTTCTCTGTATCTGATGGTCAGTAGGCATGAGTTCTTTCTGTGTCTCTTCCATCTTCCCTATCTTTTTACCTCTTTAATTTTGCTGATCCAAATAAACTTGTAAATTGCCATTAGCCCTAGGCCTTTGTATCTCTTTGTGAGGACCATGTTTTACGACAATTAATGGTTTGGATCGACTGACTCCAGAGTCCAACTATAGGTCTTTGTTAAGATCAGGTGCTGCCTTTTGTCTGCTCAGTAGAGACCAAACCTAATCTCTTAAGGAACAGGATCAGTACTTGCTAGAGAAACTGTCTGTCTTCTTTCTCTACTTCTCTCACTTTTCCTCTTTCCATCCCAGTTACTGTGAGTTTGCTAGAAAACCACCAAGCTCACTGCCATGAGGATGAATGAACAGACTTCCCACAGCCTATTCTTCCCATCCCCACTTCATGTGTTTTGCATATGGTATTTAGGAAGATTATTAAACAAAAATGAAATAGATTAAGAAATGAGCATAAAAGAATCAATTCTCTTGAACTGTGGTTGCATAATGGAAATCGACTATCATGAATGAACCCTTGTACTGAAGTTATGAACAGCAGAGCTAATGCACTGCCATGAGTTCATCTTTATTATTGCATTACACCTGAATCAATTGATAAAATAGCCTTTTTTTTTTTAAGCAAGGGATGGCACTTAATTGAATAAAAGTCAATGTAATTATATTAGCAGAGGCCAACAGTACTGCTGACAGCGGAAAAGGGACACTGTTGAATAGAGTGCCAGAGCTGGTCTACACATTTCTGCACATCGTTTGGTTGACAGATATTGAGGGCTGGTACATCGTCTAATTAGATTACAGATTTCTATTGCTGTAAGTGAGAAATGAAGAGAAACATCTCTTCCTGGTAACATCAGTAGAGATGTGTAATTTCACAAGTCATCTCAGGAAAGAAGTGTCCATCTGGGTGATCAGTGTGTCCTTTTGTCAATGTTAATTTATTCTTCCTTATTCAGTGTGTCTTGATATGACTGCTGTGTGTCTGGCTGCTGTTTTTTCAGCAGTGAATCTAGGAAGTGGTAACTGCAGATGTGTGAGAAGCAACAGAGTTCTAGATTACAGTCATCACAAAATGTGTGCTTGTGAAATTAAGAAAGTGGGGAGGGTGTTAAAAATAATAAACGGGTAGGATTTTGTGGGCTACTTGCAGTTGGCAGATTGTTTTATCAATAGAGTAATAGGACGCAGTGTAACTTGGTTTCCACATTCTTATAATAACTCTGAGAGTGTCATACCCACGTGTCAGGGTAAAGACCACGCGGTAGGCAGTTCCTGCCCTCTGCTTAGCAACCTGCACTTGGAGTCATCTGCCATCTGACACCGAGGAAACAGGGAGCCAGAGTGTCAGAGCAGGGACTGTGGGGACAGCTTCTGTTTATCACTCACACACTCACACCCTGCATGCATCCGTGTAGAACTCATTTATGGATGATAATGATGCTGTGGATTTGGTTTATCTTAATTCAGTTTATGATTTTTGGATTATACAGCTGATCTGAAAATCATCAAGACAGCATATAAGTTGATCGCTTATGACAGAAAATGATTTTGTGATCAGAACATTTTAAATCCCTATTTTATTGTTTAAGTTTTTTTTAAACCAGATGTCTAGAATGTGAATTTGTTTTCTCTCTCTCTCTCTTTCTCTCTTTCTCTCTCTCTGTCTCTCATTCTTGCTTTCTTTTGTGATCGATTTAGCAAAAGATTAGAAAGCTGATCTTATTATCACAAGGTAAGCTCAGCCTTCCTAAGTGCAGTGTGGAGAGGGCTGCTGCCCCTCTGCTCCTTAACACCCGGAGTGCTATTTATTGTCTTGTGTGGAAAGGTGGAGAAGTCTTTCCTACCTTTCTTGTCTCTGAGGCACATACCTCTCAACCATCTCTAAGAAATTAGCCATGCTGGTCACAAAATGGAGTGACTCGTTTTGGTCTTCCATATGTTTTAATTATAATCAGGAGGTCTGTTGAATGTTATACTGGCCATTCTAGGTCATTTCTATTATCACAATTACTTCAAGATGTAGAGCTTCTGACATTATCAAGAAGCTTTTATGTATCTGTGTATTTATTTATTGGTGTATTTTTTGGAAGGGTTTCCTTCAATTTAGGTACTTGTCAAACATGAGAGCCTTTTCAGGTGGTGAGAGGTATATGCCCAAGGGCACTTTAAAAATAAATGGGGGATGTAAATACAAAAGCAATGTTTTCAGATAGATAATAACATATCAGGCTTTGTAAATCATGACATCCCTATGGATGCTGTGGGACAAATCCTATCTTTTTTTTTACACAAGCAAAGCACTTAGTAGAGTAAAAGTTTTGCTTGTCTCAGAAATACAGATTCCAGTTGTTAAAATAGGGGGACCTTTGTTGTGCTTGATTTGGGGGTTATTTATTGTGTGGGTTTTTTTTCTTTTTTGTCCCTTTGGGTTTTTTTCTCTTGTTTAGTGTGATTTTTTTAAACGGTGGGTGGGTTTTATTTTAAAAAATAATTTCTATTTTTCAGGTTTTGTTTTAAAGGATTACATTTTAAAAAGTTGAATTACTTGGTGAAAGCATTTTCAACTCTAAAATGCAGCAGCTTCTGAAAATGAAGCATAGTTTACCATTAGATTAGTTGAGATTCCAAATTAATCTGAGGAAAGGAATTTATGATATAGTCTGTAACCCTATTTCAAATTGCTAATCTATAAAACTAAATCTTTTCCTTCCTAAGATGTGAATGAAGTGTAGAAAGGTGAGGGGTAACTTTTTGGAAGTTAAACTGAAATTATCTAGACCATTTACTTTTTTAAAGAATTGACCTTTTTTATACCTCTAAATAAAGCACTGAAGGAGAAAAGGGGCTTGGCTTTTTTTTTTTAGGTGTAAATTCGAATTAGTCAGTTTAGATGGGCAGCATGTTTCCATTCTTTTATCCTATTTAATATATATTCTGCAATCTCTGCTGTGAGATTTTCTGTAGCTGATGCTGCTACCTAGTAAAGCTAACAATATCATTGAGAAAAAGGTGGGTGGATTTGCATTCATTCTACCATTGAAGAATTTTACTCTTATAAAAATTATGTTAATGAAAAGCTCCCCTTACTGCATTCCCCACCACCACTTATTCCCAAATCCTGAGAATATAGAGAAATGTTTGCTTTTGTAATGGTGTAATTAGCAATGAATGTGCTTATTTGATGCCTGGTGGAAGCTGAATCAATTTTAAAATGTTCTCCTTTTTCTCACCCTCCCCACTCCCCATACACCTCCCCCCCTTCCCTCTTGTTTTCCTAGACACAGTGCCAACATAAACCTGCATCGCAAACTGTTGACCAAAGAACTCGATGACATGGGCCTGGACTCAGCGCAGCCCTCCCTTAGCAAGGACCTTCGGGATGAATTTTTGATGAAGATCTATGGTGCCCAGCACCCCTTGGGGCTCGATGTCAGGGAAGATGCCTCCTCTCCCGCAGGGACTGAAGACTCCCACCTGAATGGGTACGGGAGAGGCATGGCAGAGGACTACATGGTCCTTGACCTGAGCACCACCTCCAGCCTCCAGTCCAGCAGTAGCATCCATTCCTCCCGAGAATCCGACGCAGGCAGTGATGAGGGGATTCTTCTCGACGACATTGACGGGGCGAGTGACAGTGGGGAGTCCGCACACAAGGCCGAGGCCCCTGCCCTCCCTGGCAGTCTCGGGGCTGAAGTCTCAGGATCTCTGATGTTCAACAGCTTGTCCGGGAGCAATGGTGGGATCATGTGCAACATTTGCCACAAAATGTACAGCAACAAGGGGACTCTGAGAGTGCACTACAAAACTGTGCATTTGCGAGAAATGCACAAGTGCAAAGTCCCTGGTTGCAATATGATGTTTTCCTCTGTGCGAAGCCGAAATCGGCACAGTCAGAACCCTAACCTCCACAAAAACATTCCCTTCACTTCAGTAGATTAGTCTCAGAATGGACACTACAGATGCCAGCTCTCACCAGATGGCCTACATATTTGAACTGCCATAGTCAGTGTGTGCTTGTGTACCTGGGTGGGTGTGGGTGTGGGTGTGTACATATGTAGACCTCTGAGTCTACATATACACACACACACACACATATTTTCTTTTATTTAGATATAAAAAGATAAACACTAGGTGCTTTTGAAATTGTTTTATTTTTCCTTTATAGTTTTGGGAAAGGGGTGGAATCTTTAATTTAGGGTAAAAACAAAGTACCCTTAAAACACACACACACACACAAACATAAAGTGTGCAACTAGCCCAAATTCTGACAGAATAAGAATTCTTGGTCCTGTCCAGAGGGACAATTTGTTGTACCCATGACTGTTGCCTGCAAAAAAATAAAAGGGAAAAAAAGAAAAAAGAAACAAAAAAGGAACTTCTTATAGTTGTCTTTTGTGAACTTTAAGGTTTTGAGAGAATCTTCAATTAAAGCATGGCAGATTCACCTGTAAATATTTAGCCTTGAGAGGCCAATGATGTAAAGCAATTGTATTGATGGTTGTTTAACTCTTTTGTTTAATTTTTACAGTTACATCCAGCTGTTAGATATGCAGGAAAAAAATAGTTTGCTGGCTAGCTCTATTCATTTATGTTAGCATTAATGCACATTTAAAAAAAAAAAAAAAAACATGGTCTTGTTTTTACTACCTGCTAGATATAGTGATAAAGAGGTGCTGGCATGCTTCACAGCACAGATCTGATTTTTTAAAATGTCCTGTACTAGTACATAAATCCAGTCATGCACTTTTTTTCATACACTACAAGGGGATGTGTAATATCCATGCTTCTTTCTTATCCTTAAACTATTGCCATACTTCAAGTAAGTGTCTTTTTTAAAAAAAATTCACGTGTATAAAAATGGTCTGGTCAGTATAGGGCACAAATGCCAAACAAAAGTATTAGTGTTAACACAAAACTGCCAACTTTGCACAAGTTTCCAGAAAAGAAAATACAATTAGTCACTCAACATAACCACAGGCCAATTTGTCGGCCACCAGAAAACCGCTTTTAAAAAAAAAACACTTGGTGATTCTTTCAAGTGCCGAATGTTATTAGAATCAACATTGCATCCTTCTTGCTTATATGTTAAGTTACATAAAAGGAAAACAAAATTATGTGGTGTGAAACAGCCAAGGCATTTAGTCTTCAGAGGCAGGATAATATTTCAGGATACAAAAGCCCAAATTACTCACTATGGAACAAAGCTGAATACAGTAAAAGTGTTGAACACTCATTTCTAAGGACCTAACCCTTCTCCTTTAAAAAGAAAGAAGTCTGAACTGGGTTGGTCTGTTGTATGGCTGTCTAATTTGTTACAAGTTCTGCAGTAGTCCTATGATTCAGGCCTGTTTGATAGACAAAATCAAAAGACATTTCACAGCGGCAGTACTTGGAAGCTTTGAAAACATGTGCTGAACTTGAATTGAGCAACACTCCTTTCTGAAAAGCCAGACGAAGGGGGGTTTAAAATAGGATCTCTCACTGTTGAGTGTTTTGTGTTTCCCCACATGATTTGTCAGAGAGAAATGAAAGCAAGCCTGAAACCAAGCAATTGAGAGTGAGAAAGAGGGGGAGACGATTCTCCAAACCTTTTTTGTTTTGTTTTGTTTTGTTTCCGATGTTTACACATGTTGCCTGAGCTGGTTAACCACATGGGCAGCCCTCAGCTACCACAACATACTGACTAAATGATGATATTTACTCAAGTTCGGTCTGTAGCCAAAACCATTAGGATGTGCATTGCAGACTGTGTTTTGTTGTCTTTTTTTTTCTTTTTTCTTTTTTTTTAAATGGGGGGGACAGATAAACAAGGAATATTTTGTCTAACAGTACACAGTAACTTAAAGAGAATGTATTTCTTTTCTGCATTTAATGGCCTCAAACATTTCTCTCATCGGTCTCAAAGTTAGAAATACCCCCTTGTTTGAACTTTGCATGTTTCCATTTTTCATATGTTTTGTTATTATTTTTTCTGTGTTCACATCAGCATTCACTTCCGTTAAATTTGCCAAAGGAAACTGTTAATATGTTTCTGTTGTTGTTATTATTCCTGTAGGATTTATTGTACCTCACAGTATTTATTGTTTCCAAAAATAAGCATCATTAGTTGAGGATTCAGTATTTTTATTTGTAAAAATTTCAGAAACAATAGATTTTTAAAGATAAGCTAGACTTGTCTAGAAGCTTCATCTTTTCATCTCCTTCAGAGGAAGCTATGGGGTTCGTTTAATTCATTTGTTCTCCAGTGAGGAAAGACCAAAAGTATTCACAGTACAAAAGAAACCATATCAAACACTATGTCTGTTAAATGACAAATGTTTACGGTAAAAAGCTGAGGAATTAGTAATAACCATTTTTGTTTTCTTGTACCTTTGAATTCCCCAAAGTCTTAATTGCTTTATTTTGGTGTTGTGTTAAATTGAATAGACAGAGATGTTTTCCTTTGTTTTATACCATATAAGACTATGTACAGTATGTTTGTGAAAAATTGAACTAGAATAATGAAAGTTTGTTTGCAAACATTTTGGTCCTCTTAGCGTTCTCTGTGTTGCGCTGTTGCCCCATTACCAAATGATTCAATTCAAAAAGGGTGGAAAAAATATTTTTAGTATCCCAACAAAAGATTAGGGAAACACTAGCTTTTCAATTGTGATAGACTGAATTACACCTCGTTTTACAAAAATAACACATTTTTATTTCAGTGATATTTAAAAATTACACTCTTGGTTGAGATATTAGAACTCATCTTGTACAGAATCAATGTTTAGTCTGTTTAATTTAATGTCAACTAAAAGGTCAAATAGCCCTAGTGGGTGAATTACATAGCTGTCAGCAGGTCACATCAGCAAATGAACCCGGCTTAGAACAAATGTTTGTTACTTGCCACAAACTGGGCTAATGTGAAGAGCCAGTTAGAATAGTCCAGAAGTAATGAGATTCTCAAAGTAGAATTTCCCTTGCTCGGAAACAGGAACGTGTTCATCCTGAGATTTGCCAGAGAAATGGCAAGGAGTCCTGGACAACTGGCTCTTTTTAAGCATCTCGCCTATTTGCTACTTACTACTTTTGTGCCTCAAGTGCCCAAATGTTATGGTGGCCTTCTAAATGGATGAATAACACTTTCCAGTATAAAGCCTATTTGCTTTAAAAGGGACAGGGGGAGTGGATGGAAGCAGTACATAAAATGTAAAATTCTGAAATGCACAATGCTTCCTGTCCCAAAGTGTTGCTTGTTCTTGGGATGTGTGCCTGAGTGCAGTGTTTTGACTTAACTGTAAATCTAGTTAGGATGGTGATCCCAAGACTTATTTGCAAATGGGAAGGAAAAAAAGATCAGCTTTTTAATCAATGGGCCCTTCGACTTTGTCCGTTCCGACTCGTTTGTTTCTTCATAGGAGTTTTCTACTGTGGAACAGTTTGTCTCTAGCTGCATCCATTCTGTGCTGGCTGAAAATTAATAGTGATGCAGATTTTCATCCAAGTAGCTTTTACCCATTTGATTGATTATAAGCACAGTTTTGTTACAGAAAATGAGTCAGTATTATTAATGTACATGTTCACTAGCTGGTGTTGAAACTTACTGTTTTGATCATTTTAAACTATGTTTTTGTACAAATCAGAAAGGCTTAGTCTGCTTTAGGGAATATCTGCATGCTGCAGAGAGGGACGACAAAGAGCAAGAGAAAGATGATAAGTAATTTGGTTTTAAAAATGTGATTTAAAAGCTTGACATTCTTTGTTCTATTAATTGTATTAAGATAAGTCAACGCAGTGTAATGCATCTCAGATCTTAGTCTAGCTGTCCAATTCAGCCTGATGCCTTTTAAAGGTTTGAAGGTATTAATGTTTTCCTTCTCCATGTGACAAACATTTTTTTTAAAACGTTTTTAGCACACTAGTGCCACAGCTCTTGTAGTATGATTTCTTTGGTCATGAATTTCCAGGCCCTTTTCCAGTAAGAGGAGAAAGACACTTAACTGGTTAATAGCCCTCTTAGTATATACATTGCTCTTAAAAAAAAAAAAAAATCTTTGAATATACTAAGAACAGGCTGTTGAGAGGCATTCTCCCCATTTTACTCAGGAGAAACCAAGCACTAGATTCCCACCAAATAAAAAAGTGACCTTTTGTTCCCCTTCCTATGTACACACCCCGGATATGTACCAAGCAAATGAGAGTGGGGGCCACTGGCAATTAAAAGACAAAGAAGCCCGTGGACATGCTGCTAACTGCTAACAGTTGACCTGAGCAGTCCTAACTTGTAGTTGGTCTGTTAGTGTTGGATTAGATCGACTAACAGTAAATAAAACTCAGCTGTCATAAGACACACTACATCTGCTATCATAAAGAAACAAGTCATTCAGAAGAAACTTTCTTTAATCCTCTGGAGACACTCCTTTTCTTAACTTTTAAACAATTATAACAAATTACATTTTTTAGAAACTTGGAATATTTAAATTAGAGGATTTTGCTTCTCCCTCCCATTCTTTGTTTTCTAATGGGAAGCGTCTTAAGTGTGTAAGGAGGGCAATAAAAGGCAGGTGCTAAAAGACATTGGAAGGAATGAGTTTTTCCAAAAAGCAGAGTAAGGGATACTAAGTAAGGGATTGGTACCTGCCCTGGTTTGGGGTAGCTAGAAAAGAAAATAGAGAATGAACCGTGAGTGTTGGTGCAGAAGAAAGGTCTGGTACAACTGTGCCTAGCAGCGGGTGAAAGCATACCGGTGCACTGCCCCGCAGAGCCCCGTGACCAGGTGCTCCACAGCACCCCAGTCTGAACAACGGGGAAGGCAAAGAAATTGCATGGAATAACAGGTTCCTATGGGTCAGAAGAGCAAACAAGGGCGGTTGTGGGATTTTTTT
The DNA here is from genome assembly GCF_003254725.2 of Canis lupus dingo. Taxonomy (NCBI): domain Eukaryota; kingdom Metazoa; phylum Chordata; class Mammalia; order Carnivora; family Canidae; genus Canis; species Canis lupus. The sequence continues at coordinate 35,922,086 of NC_064253.1, read as the reverse complement.
TTCTTTGTTTTTGGTTTTGTTTTGCAGGTGGGAAGTGATGCCAGGGTCCCTTAGGGGCGTAATTAGATATGATGGGTCACCAGGCAAGGCTGGTGGTCAAACTGTGCTCTTAAGTGTATTTTCTCCCTTATTACTTTTGCTTGCTCCTGTAGCCATGATGCCACTTGGCTAGACTTCTTGATCATTTACCTTCCTAAGAAGCATAAAACTTTTCTGTGTTCAAGTTTTCCCTCAAAGCTAAACCATGTGGTAGTCTTCCTCATGTGAGTATTAAGACCATATCTGACCCATCTCAGACTCATTTCCGCATTCCCTATAGTTGGAAAGTTGCTCCCCATAAAGGGTAACTTGAAATTAGTTTGTAAATCAACCATAAAACTGACAGGTGAATTAGTCTGCATTGGTCTGGCCCAAATGTGCATCCTTCCCTGTGTCCTTTCGTCATCCCCATTCTTTCCATATCTTGCCCAAGATGAAGCTTGTGGTCACACGGCAATAACTGGACATCAAATATTGTCTTTTGGCATTTGTCGAAAACTCCAAATGCCTAATAACGGATTTTTTTTTAGAAGAGCATTTTTACAAGTACACCAAATTGGATCGGCATTATTGGTCATTATAATGCTATATATATTTTTGAAGCAACATACTAGACTTGTTATAAGACTATCTTTATTTTTTTCCAAAGTGTTATTGTAAATTCATTTGACCTTTACTGCAAAAAAAAAAAAAAATCCTTTTTTTATAGAGTATCCAGACAAGGCTCAGTTTGTAACAAATAGTGGACCATTAGGAAAGAGGAGAGGAAAAAGCTGGGCTGAGTAGTGAGAAGCTTCAGTTCAATTTCACCTCATATCTTTCTAATAACTTACTTGTCACTTTATTACCTTCCAGTAATGTGAATGCTGCTGACAAGACTGTCACACTAACAGCAGACAACACCCTCTCTGCTGCAGTCCCAGCTCTCCTGGCTACTTATTGCCCTGGCCCTGAAGGGACACAAACTAATAGTGTGCTTTCCAGTTCAGCACTTGGCCATCAAATATAAAAGGATGCGTAATTGCCTGTTTATCCCTTGTGAAGGGGAAATTGAGTACAAGGGCTCGGCTTTCCCAGAGTTCCCTGATGTACACACACATTCTCTCTCTCTCTCTCTCTCTCTCTCTCTCTCTCTCTTTCCCGCTCCTGCTCTCCCTCCCCTCCTCTTTCTCTTTCTTCTTGCCTTTCTCCCTCCCCTCCCAACATACAAGCACATGCACACACACACACACACACCCCTACTAACCTGCATCTTTGGTAAGCCCGAGGCTGCCTCTCAATGCCCGCCCCAGCTATTAAGTGGACAGTAACAAGATGACTTCTTAAATAAAGGGGCAGTCGAGAGACCCCGTGACAGCATTCTCTGTGTCTTCAGAAACTTCAGTGTTGGAATCCCATGCCCACTCACTTGAGGAGTCCTGAGTGTGGCCCCCCGTGACTTGAGCATAATTTCCCACAAGTCAGTGGCGTAGCAGAATTAGATCACCCCATGTTCTGGAAGGAAAGCATTAAAATATTTTTCTTTCCCTTCAAAAACTACATATGTTGGAAACAGATTGGTTGTGCATGGTGGTCAAAAGTTGTCGTTGTTTTAGCTTTGGCAGCTCACCATGGGTCTAATGGACACACGTACCTTGAAATGACAACCTCCCAATCCATAGTGTGACATTGACCAATCAACGCTCATTTTGTTAAACTGGACTGACAATCTAAAAAAAAAGTGGGGGTGGGGTGGCGGGGAGGATGGGGCTTTTTACTTTAATTACTAAAATAGGGACTACCCTATATGTAAAAGGTAAGTTCTCCGCTTTGGGAGACTTTTGGTAACTAGAAGTACAGTGAGCTTTACAGACTGAAGGGACGAGAGGACGAAAGGTACAAAGGAGGAACGCACAAAAACGTTGTATTCCAAAATACCTTGAGCCCAAGGGGTATGTAAGTATCGGCTGCTATTTATGTATCGTGAACTGTTCTGAACGGGGAGATGATGGCTGAAAAGTGGCTAGGTAGTGGCCAAGTGAAGTGCAAGATGAATCTGTGTGTCCTCCTTGAGGAACTGGGGGACCCCATGACCCCTTCCAGTCTCCTAGAAGCCAGTCTGCCAGAAGCTGTTGAACCCTGCCGCCAATAGTCACATCACAAATATATTTGTCAGCCGAATGAGGTGTATGCAGGCGTCCTCTCTGATGTGAACTTTTGGAAAGACAAAAGCAGGAGACGTAGAGATAGAAAGCCTAACTGGTCTTTGTCAACAAATCTGTGCAAAATAATTTCATGAGCCAGTCTGAGGACTGGGAAGAAAAGCACTTTGAACAGGATTCTTGGGGTGAGAGAATAAACAGTTGGCTTGATGTTTTGTCAGTTCCCCCCGTCTTTGTATATTATAATCATTTATCAAACATCTTCATACCATCTTAAATGAATTAAAAATTCAGTTGCCAAAATTGCACAGAATCTGCTAACTAGTATTAGCTTTTACCCTTGAAATTAACAGGGATGTTTGAGGACACTTCTAATGTTTTCTTTTTAATGCTTTAAAAAAAAAAAAAAAGTTTCATTTAAAAAAAAAATCTTTGAAGGGAAGGAAGAGCAGAAAAAGGTATTTTAACAAAAATGGAGACATAGATAGTATAAAAATATATTTCTTGGAGAGAAAGAGAGTATCTAAATGCTATACCGAGACTTTATAAGGCTTCCTGTTGCCAAATGTGATGTTGAAATAACGCACAAGGAAGAAGGTGAATCAATCCATTATTAACTGGCTCTGCCCACTTCTGTTGCGGAACACAAGGATTGAGAGGTGACCCTGGGGAGCCCCTGGATATGTGAGAGCCCTGTCAGCTGGCCTTGTAAGTGTTTTCCAACAGAAGGGGAGACAGGCCAGCCCTCTGGGTGTCCCCCAGCGAGGGGAGCCGGCCTGGCTCAGGCACAGCTTCTGAGAGGCCCCGCTGCCTGCCTCTTCCCTGCTAGGACACAAAGCACCCCCCACCCCACCCCACCCCCGCCAGTGAATCAGTGCTGCAGCCGCGAGGAGCATTGATTCACGGGGTCTGAGGCTCCCCAACTCCCAGACAATGTGCTGAGTTAATAGGTTCACTTGAGATGTATAACTAAGGTTGATTGTTTATTTTTCTTCATCTAGTACTCAATTTGGAGCATTTTTGCATGTATCTGTACAGAGTAATCCATTCCTCTCATTGCCTATCTTAATCTCCCCTGACTTTTCCATTCTCTTTCCACTCCCGCCCTGTGCTCTCCTTCTGATCTCACCTACACCCTTAAAAAAAAAAATCCTTGCTGAAGTGAGAAGATAGAACACTGCCTCCTTCATCCTGCGTTTGATCACTTTGGAAATGTGTGTGTTCCCTCCTGTCCAGGGTTTACATAACATGAATCGAGTGAATTAAATGTTCTAGTATTCTGTATCAACCGGATAGGACTATCTAAGATTTACAATAGATGGTGCACTTGCTTTCCTGTGCAAACTTTGGTTCAGCTGCCCTGCAGAGAAGTCTCACCGTTTTCCTACCAGTGCCAGTAAAAATAAAATAAAATAAAATAAAATAATAAAATAAAATAAAATAAAATAAAATAGTGCAGGAGAGCTAAATGTGGATGCATGGAGGTGTCGGGAGGTCAAGGAAGGTCAAAGAACCAGGAGAAGGCTTTGGTCTGAGGCCACCTGGGCATGAGGCTCTGGGAGAGAAAGCTCTCTGTTCTCCCCTGCGGGTCACGGCCTAGTCATTCTAGAACTAGCAAGATCCCTCACACAGTGGGGAGAACACACGACTTTCTGATTCACCCCGAGCCCACCTGTGTGTCTCAGTAACAAAAACATTTGACTCGACCTGCATATTTGACAGCAGAAGTGGCCAAAGGGAACGGAAATATCTTGAGGAGGAGAAATTCTCACCAAGATATGTCCTCTCCCTCCCCCAGAGTTTGGGGATCTGTGCTTTGTCCCTGTCGTCCCCTTGACCTCCAAGCCATCTCTTCGGCTAAAGCCTGTCGAGGAGCCAAGGCTGCTCCGGCCGCCGGCGGCATCCCTGCCCGTGTGCTACTCGTGGCGTTGTAGCTTCAGAAATACTGTGTGTACCTTGAGCAAGAGTTTCGTTTCTGTTTTGTTTTGCTTTTTGGTTTGTTTTGATTAGTAGTCTAAGGGAATTAAAACTTCTTTATTTGCTGTTTCCTTTGTTGTATTTTCTGTACTATAACTGTCTACAGTATGTCTTTTGCATAAAATGCATAAGGGTTTGGGGATGTAAATGGAATTTTATTCATATTTTGTCCAAATACCTCTTGTAATTTGTATCAGAATTCTTGTACAATTTTTATATTAAAGATTTATCAGTCACTGACCCCTTCTTTCCTTCTTGATTTGAAGAAACCTCAACAGACTCCAATAGACCTTTACAAAATACACTTAGTAACACTTCAGCTCACATGGTAATTCACTGTACTGAAGCCCACTTGTATAACTCAGAGTCCGTCTCCTATTTGTACTGAATCCTGGTATTATTGAATACTCTTCTTAGGAAGATCAAACTCCTCTCTTGCTCAGATGGCGAAGCTGACTCAGAGCTATGAAGATTGTAGCCAGTCCTGACGGATCCCAGCAAACACTGCCCAGAGTCTTCCTCACCAAAGCTATCTTTTGAGGGATGACTTTTCTGCATCTCTCCAGAATTCCTTTTCCCCAGAGCCCTTTGCCCGGGTTCTTTTTAGGAAAGAAAGACCAAAGGAAGAATTTAGGCTATCTTTGCCTCTTAGCTTTCTACAAATGCATTGTCTTCCCTCCCCCGCCTTTGAAATTTGTGGACAGCAGCCAACAGGATGATGACTATATTTTTTTTTCAGACTAAATGCTTGTGTTTCAGTTTATATTCCCTGGGCTGTGGTTTTCTGCAGATTGTGCTTCTTATAATCTAGAAATAAAACTAGCAGAAGGAAAGATGTCATAATCGATGACATTTCCTCCTCTTGTCATACTGCTTGAGGGACAATGGGAAGAAGCATGTAGAAGGTGCCTCTAACTCAGCACTGTTTACTACCACCCCCACCGCTGACTCCCATCTTAGCTAAAAATTCAGCTAATCCAAAAAAAAGACTAATTTTTCCTGGAGTTTCCTTTCCAAGTTGGCATTTTCTCTTCTCATCTCTAGAGCTGGATCTGTCCATCTCCCCACCTCCTTCCACCCACTGACCCATCACCAGGGAAATGAGTTACCCATACTCTACGGCACCCACTGTCCTAGGCAGTGGGTGCCAGCAAGGGGTGGACAGCTGCCATCAGCCCCATGCGAGGGACCAGCCAGCCAGCCTTGGATACCACAGGCTGAAGGGCCCTCCAGGGCAATGGGGTGCCAGGCACTGAGCCTTGATGGGGCCTCCCTCCTTGATTTCTTCTGAGCACCCATAGGCAGGTTTGGGGGTAAGGGCAAAGAAATGAAAGGTTAAGCAACTTTGGAGAAGTCAACCTCCGTTGACGCATGTGGTTATTAAATGTCACGGATGTATTAACGCACTCCTGCAGGGAATCCAAGCATAATTATGATCTTTTCATCTGTCATAACACGTCTGTAATTGGCAAGAATTCTCCCTTGAACAGCTCCTTCTTCTTAAAAAAAAAAAAAGTTGGTTTAAATGCTACTAAATGGTAGAAATCCTCCCGTTTAGCAAAAAGGCACCCATGAAGACAGTTCTTGGCACAAAGCTAATCAAAATTGTCTGGGTCATGGCCACTTGCTCTCCCGAGCCACTGGAAGGCTGGCCGTCTGCTAGTTTGCCACGTGTCACTTGACAATATGACAGTAGATTAAGTGCTACTAATTTAATAAAGCTGCTCTGAGGATAGGCTTGATCTATCAATGAAGAGCAGTGAGGATCGCATTGGCTGGGGGCTCCGGGAGGGGCAGGCGGAGAATATTGAATTGCTTGAAGTAATACTGGGAGGGAAATCTATCGATCCCCAGTAAGACGCAGTTATATTTAGTCACCTGACTCCCGGGCACCCAATCATTACCCATATTCATCAGAGATGGGTAATGAACAGAGGTATTGATTAACAGGGCTAGCTGAAGAGATTTCCCAACAGTGCTAGTTCACATTGATAGGTCTCCAATGGGAACAGAGGCCATGCAGCCCTGGAACATAACTTACTGTGTTCTAGGTCCTTCCATTGATTTTATTTTGGGAGGGGAGGGAGGGACAGTCTTGCACACAGCGATACTCCCTTGACCTTTCTCTGAAACCCTCCTTGGAAAAAAAAAAGAAGAAGAAGAAGAAGAAGAAGAAGAAAACCAACTCACGGCCACAGTCAACAAGTAGACAGCCCTGCTGTTTTCTGCTTCTATCCCGGCTGGCTCTCCTACCTCACCTTTGACTGCTGTGTGTGTGTGTTACCCTGATTTACAGAAATGTGCTCGAAGCCGGGACATGCCAGTCAGAGCTCAGAGCCATCAGGCATACGAAGCCTCTCCTCCCCTAAAGATCAACATATGGCTTCGGGAAATTATCGTGTTCGGCTAATTGCACCAAGTTGGCATGGTAGGAACATAATGAGTCCCGGTTTCAGCATGCTGACCCCAAACCCAGTGATGCCAGCACATAGTAACTTTCCAAGCATTTTGCCTCATGGCAGGAATCCTCATTGAGCTGCTGTTTGCAAAATGCATTTGGTTAGATTCCTAGCGCGCGCCCTGGTCCTGCGCTGCCGTGTTCCAATCCTGCAAGCGAGTTTGCTGTGCTGTGCACAGGAGCACTTGTCCTTGCGGGAACCAGTGGTGACCCGAATGCCGTAACCTTCGGCAGCCCTGTGCTGCCTGATGGGCGGCATGCTGCTCGAAATGCTGATCTATAACTAGAAACCATTAAACCCCGGGGGAGAAAAAAGTAAAGGATTAAGACAAGGACAGCTGTAAAAAATAAAGCTCAAATGCATCATTAGAAACCAGAAATTCACAAAGTACAACTGCCTGTCATCCACGCTGGATATTAGCAACACTTGACTTGTAGATGAATGAACTGCTCTAGGAACCTAAGTCACCCTTAACCACCGCAGCCTCAGGGAAGTTTCTCTTTGTTCCGGTCTCTCCTTATCTGAGCCCGGGTTTTCGATGACGTTGGATTTCATTTGCCTCCGATTATCCTCATCAACCTGCCCTAATTTGACTTACCTTGGCCAGCAGACCTTGTCTTCCTGAGGTACAGCCTCTCCTTCGACTTTGTCTTTTAAACACGCCACCTTCGCCTTTTCTTTGCCCGTCTTTACTTCCTCATTATAATGTTCAGTTCAATTTCTGTTTTCTTCGCTGATACCATTAAAAAAGAAAAAAAACCAGTTCAATATCTTGTGATCCTCCGGGGTTAGACCATACCTTGACTTCTTTCCAAATGTAAGAGCTTAGAAGGAAAAAATATATATATATCAAAGCCTTCAATAATTTTGAATCCAGATTTCTGTACATTGTGTAGAAACTTCAGGTCTTTGGAATGCTCCAGAAAATGGTCATAAGCAATTCAAGTTGGAGGTTATCAGTGGTTTGGGGCATGTGCTGTGTAAGGTTATTTAAAATTATTAGGCCACTTCCAGGTTTTTAGAGAGATTCATTTTTACAAATATAAATGCTATTAACAATTCAAAGCACTCTCATAATTCCCCATCTTTGTTCTTCCTCATGATCTCAATTTCAATTTTTGTGTTTTTTTTTTTTCCTTAAGTGGAGAATTTCCTTCCAAAGTTTCCCAAAGTCATTTGCAGGCTGAAAACAAGACACTTATTTGATTATTTTCAGATGTCGCATCAATTGGTCTTCAGCAGAAAGTAATCCTGCAAGATGTTCTGCTTTTTGTTCTTTCAGAAACCGCAAACCTGTGTTTTTGAAAAATATGACTTTCTCCAAAGCCCTGAGCCTCACCCTCAGAGCTCACATGTGAGGAGGGTTTCAGGCTCACACACGGACTTGTTTTTGCAAGGAAGCAACAGAGTCCACTCAACTTTTAGTAGATCCCTAAGCATAAGTAGAGAGTGGGAAAGCCAGGACATGGGTGAGATCCAGGAGCGGGGGCTCACGTGGGAACTGTGCTCTACGCACCTGGAAGATGATTTGTTTCTCTAGCCTGCAGCTTGCGGTACTTAGCAGGTGATCAGTGCACAGTAACAGAATAAACAGAGGAAGGAATCAGGGATGAAGACTGGTAGATGCAGCCCTCTGCCAAATACCAAAGTCAAAGCTAGCCTTACCATTAGGTGAAGGAGGCAGCTGTAACACTTGGGTAGAATGCATGTATCAGCTATTTGTGGCCTTTGAAAAGCAAATGGTATAACAGAAGCTTTGAGAAGGAAGACCAGGATTCAAAGTGCCACTGAAATGGCCTTACTTTGCCATTTTTTTCCATCTTGTATGCCGGGACCGGCCTGACCTTGTCAAAATCTGAAACCCATGCGTGGGCATCAGGGCTGGAAAGGGGTCTCCAGAAGCCCTGTTGTCAAAATGTAGGAAAGAAAACAGCAAATGGTCAGAAAGAGTGGGAGAAATCGCCTATTCTCTTTCCCCTCAGTTTTCTAGTGCCTGCCTCAAATCCAAGCTACTGCCAAGAACAGCAGCAGCAAAGGGAATCTGTAGAAGCCAATACTCTGCACCCCAACAGGTGCTGCTGTCTCCAGGGTGGGGAGACCTGTTCTATCTCCACCTACCCTCCCACCCTTTGGTCCTGGAGGCAAACACAGTCACTGCAGAGCACCAGCTTTCTGGCCAAAGGACTGAAAAGGCAAGGTTGGAAAGTTCCAGAAAGATCATGGAGAGGAAAAGGTATTTGAAAAACTAACGGCAGCAAACTTTCTGAATTTGGCAAAAAGACACAAACCTACAGATTCAAAAGTTTCCTTAAACCCAAACGTGATCAAGTCAAAGAAATTAACACCCAGATGCAGCGTAATCAAATCACTGGGTTCCACAGATTAAAAACAATGACAATAACAACTGAGAAATATACTGCTTTACATATAGGGGAACCGTTGGAATGACTTTTTTCCTCGGAAACCAGGAAAGCCAGAAAAAAGGAGAACAATATTTTGAAAGTGCTGAAAGAAAAGAACTGTCCACCCAGAATTCCAAATCCAGGAAAAATATTCTTCAGGGATGAAGGTGAATTAAAGACATTCTCAGATGAAGGAATTCTCAATTTTTTTGTCCAGGATACATGTTCCAAGAGAAATGTGAAAGGAAATTCCTTAGAAAGAAGGGAAATTATACCAAAAAGAAAGTTTGGATCCTCACAAAAGAAAGGCAACAGAAATGATAAATATGTGGGCAAACATAATACATTATTTTTCTGCTATTAATATTCTTTGTAATCTGAAAGCAAGAACGATAGCATTGTGCGGCGGAGTTTTCAATGTATGTGGATGTAATACACGGATGACCACGACGTAAGGCTGTTTCCTGCATGGTTCTACTCATGTGACATTGTCTGGAAGACAAAAGAAGAGGGTGGAGAAGAGATGGGGTGGGGGTGCTGCTGGGGTGCTGGGGTGCTGGGGTGGGGGCACGGGGGGCAGCGGAGAGGGTGCAGGAAGGTGTTGGGAGAAAAGGAACCGCACAGTTTCCTGTTTGCGGTGGTGGTAACACCGATCTATATATGTACTGAATTTTATAGAACTGTCCACAGAGAAAAAGTCAATTTTACTTAATTTTTAAAAAGATTTTATTTATTTATTCATGAGAGACACAGAGAGAGAGGCAGAGACACAGGCAGAGGGAGAGGCAGGCTCCTTTCAGGGAGCCCGAGCTGGGACTCGATCCAGGCCCTGGGGTCACGCCCTGGGCCCAAGGCAGTTTTTAGATCAGGGTTTGGCAAACTGTGTTGTGGCTTCCAAGACGGTACCTCACAGCCCCCTGCACGGGGGGAAAGAGGAGGCCACATGGGGGAAACTCTGACACCCCCAGAGAATCTCTGTTTCCCGGTTTCCCTCCTCAAGGCTCTACCCGACGCTGCGATTGAGAGAAGGGTTCTCGTCGGCCGCGCGCCTGCTACTTGGCCTTCCTCCCGCTCCAACACAAGCTTCCTTTCCTTTGCCACAAAACCTCTCAATAAAGCCCGCGCTCATCCTCGCCCAGGCACTCTGCAGCCCAGAGACGCTTGGGGACCGGGCCTTACCCAGCCCGCTGGCTCGCTCTGTCTCTGTCGTCGGCATTCGTAGCCTCCGTCTCTCCCTCTTGCTCGAGCGTTCGCTCCTCCTCTTGTGCTATGTTCGCCTCACCTCCAGCGGCTCCACCTACTTCACACAGCAGAGTCCAGTCCTGCGCAGAGAGGGCTTCAATAACCAGTAACTTTGCTTTGAACCAGGCCTCCTCCCGGCACCGCCGCCAGCCTGTGCGTGGCCTTCGCCTGCTCAGCCTCTGGTCAGCGTCCAGCCAAAGCCCACGCTTATCGTGTCGGGGCTGAGGGCAAAGCACCCGGCCAGCAAGGAGTCCGGGCCTGGGGGCACTGTGCTGCAGAAATCAAACATGTGCCCTGTTTGCGCCCAACTATTAACAGCTTCCCCAGCTACCCAATCTGATGAATGCTTCCAGATTTCCACCTTCCCCGACTTCTCTGCAGAGTTTCCCAGGGCCAAGTCGTTGGCATGTCTGACGTCCCAACCCCCCCTTCCGTGAGTCTGGTTCTGTCCTCACCCCTCTTGCCCGTCTCCCTTGCTGGACTCTCGTAATCGTCCTGCCCCTCCCTCTCTAGGCCCTCTGCTATCAAAAAGCACTGCTGTAAACAAGCCCGAGAGTCTTTAAGATGAATTTTAGTCAATGTGTCTCCTCTGTAGGGTTTTCTTTCAAGCCTCGTCATTTGGATGTGAAGGATGCTGCCCTCTTTTAAGGACATTGCTGTAAAAGCAAACAAAGAACATATCATTTAGAACCCAGGGTGAAAGGGTGTAAGAGGTAGATTTCACTCTGAAATCAGATTGCTAGGGGACCTGTCTCTACTTCCTATTCTTTAAAACAAATTAATATTAAGTAAAACCTGGGTGGCTCCATGGTTGAGCGTCTACCTTTGGCTCAGGGCATGAACCCAGGGTCCTGGGATCAAGTCCTGCGTTGGGCTCCCTGCTCAGTGAAGAGCCTACATTTCCCTCTCTTTTTGCCACTGCCCCTGATTGTGCTCTCTCTCTCAAATAAATAAATAAATCTAAAAAAAAAAAAAGATCTTCTGACTTTTGGTCCAGGACCTTTTCCATTCTGGTTGGCATGTCCATATAATGTATTATCTAAGTTAGGACATACTTTAGAGTGAAAGAGAAAAAAAAAAGAAAGAAGAAAGAAAGAAAGAAAAGAAAGAAAGAAAGAAAGAAAGAAAGAAAGAAAGAAAGAAAGAAAGAAAGAAAGAAGAAAAAGAAAAAGAAATAAAGGAAAGCAGGCACTAGAAGTAGTTGATCGGAGCAGGAAGCTGGGACACATCCTGAACAAACCAGGACATGAGTTCACTCCAGTGAAACTTGGCCGCCCTTTGGTACACTTCCCAGCTCAAGGTCACCCAGGCCGCACCTGCCAGCCAAGCCCTTCCCACAAGTATCCATTGATGTCCAGTGTCTGTCCATCCACTGAGCTCACAGAACCCAGGACTGAACTGGGCCCCTCCTAGGGCTCCTATCTAACACCTTTTAGTGCAAGCTGCCCTGGTGCTTTGCCAGACCTCCATTTGTGCGGGGCTAACGAGGCCCTGGGCAACAGTCATCCCTGGTGATTAGAAACTGAGTTGAAGAAACATTTGGGGGCGGGGAAGGGGCACTGAAAGCCTCACTGTATTGGTCAGATTCTTAACCGAAAGGAACATAGAAAGATTCTGACTTGTGTATGTAGAAATATCTATCAAACACTGTGAGCGGCCTGCGGAATTGCTAAGAAGACTGCATCACAAAGTCTGGGAAGCAGACAGGAATGCGAGATGGGGAAAAAAAGGGCAAACAACTAACTAAAATCATATGGCAGAATTAGCCCAGTGAGGACCTGAGTGATGTTGCCAGACTGGGTTTGGTTGCTATGGTCGGTGCTGCCGCCCTGTGGACCCAGGATGACCCCCGCATCGACCCTGCTCCTCTACGGAGCCCGCTCTGAATTCAATAAGCGTAGTGGGTGAATCTGGCCAGTTCTAGGTCATTCCTGTTCCTACCCTCTTCTGTAGCGGGAAGGAAGGTTCTGCCTACAATGACTCTATGTGTGTTCCCAGAGACCTCGGCCCCGCCCCGGGCAAAGGATTACGCTCCTCTGCCTCCTTAACATCAGCGGGCTTTGACCGTGTGGCTTATTTTAGCCAATGAAATAGGAACAGAAATGACGTGGGTTGCTTACAAGTGGAAGCACTAAGAGCCGGTGTGTGCTTTGCCATGTGTTTTCCCTCTGCCTCGAGAATGGCACTGCTCTAGATCGGGGCTGCTGAGTTGGTCAAGATCCAAGGAGGGAAGATGATGCGGAGCAGAGCCACAGCCGTGACTAACATGTAGCATTAGCAGGAATTAAACCTTGCTTTTTTTGGTGTGGTGTTTTTTGTTGTCATTGTTGTTGTTTTAAAGATTTTATTTATTTATTCATGAGAGACAGAGAGAGAGAGGCAGAGACAGAAGCAGGCTCTCTGTGGTGAGCCTGATGCGGGACTCAATCCCAGGACCCCGGGATCACACCCCGAGCCACTCAGGTGCCCCGGGATTAAAACTTTGCAAGCCACTGAGATTGGAGAGGGTGTCATTTGTTACCAGGACATTGCTTACCTTATCCTGACTGATACAGTCAGGATACTGACTGATACTGATACTGAGTCAGCTCCCTGCAAGAGTCAAGATTCATATGATGGAGAATTCCCAAACATAGAAGCAGACCAAAATAATAATAACAACAAGAAGAAATTTAAAAAATACTAATTTAAAAAATCCATCTTCACATATGTGATTCATCCAAATGTTAATTTTTCAAGAATCATCTCCCTCTTCAAGGTCTTACTTACCCTGTAGCTCTCCCTAGCGCTGCCCAAAGGTCCCCGCAGCATAATCAGAGCAGAGTTGGCTTGGGTAGAACCCTTGAGGCCAAATCAGCAAGCTCTTCACAATCTCTGGTGTGTGTATGTTAGAGAGATTATTTATATTGATCTTGCCTTTAAAAAAAAATCTCTGAATGTTAAAATTGATCAGGAAAGGCTTCCACTGGGAGAGAATGGTTTTTGAAAAACACTCAGGTGGATTTGGACAATAAGAAGTTGCAAAATGTGTGTGTATATGTATGTGCACGTGTGTGCACGTGTGTGTATGTATGTGTATAAATGTGTGTGCATGTATACGTGTGTGCACATGTGCATGCACATGTAATTGCATGTGTGTATAGGTGTACGTGTGTGTGTGTGCATGTGTATCAACTTTGATTTTACGTGGGTTTATTTCTAAAAAATGAGTTACATTTTTTAATAAACTTAATGAAAATAAGGAATCTGTTGTTTTTCTAGTTATAGAATCAAAATAGTTGTGCCTGTTTGCTATAGAATTATTTTTCCAGGACTCCTGGGTGGCTCAGTGATTGAGGGTCTGCCTTGGGCTCAGGTCATGATGCCGGGGTCCTGGGATCAAGTCCTGCACCAGGCTCCCCGCAGGGATCCTGCTTCTTCCTCTGCCTCTGTCTCTACCTTTCTCTCTGTGTCTCTCATGAATAAATAAATAAAATGTTAAAAAAAAAAAGAAGTATTTTTCCTCTCCCAAGGAAATTAATTTGAGCACCGTTTCCTGGCTTCCCCAAAGTTTTAAGGTTCCACTACTTCATTCACATCGGGTCACGATGTTCACAGTTCACAGATGCAAAAGAATCCTTATGTCCAAAAAGCAGGTTGACCAACAAATTGCAGAGCGAACTTACTGTCGAGGCTTTGCAGAAGAGGCCGTGCAGATTGGGGGGCGGGGGGCCCACCTTCTCGGAGGCTCAGCCCTCCCCGCCCTCCCTCACCCCATCATCTATTCGCTTCTTGGCCTTCCCAGCCTCAGCCCATGACCTACCACCTGGTCACTCTGACAGAGGCCGCCGCCAGCACCTAAAGGACTGGTGTCCCCCGGTCCCCCCAGACGGCTGTGGTGTCCACCGGGGCCGCAGCCCCCTTGAAACTTCCTGTCTTCGCTCCACTGAGATTTCTCTTCCCTGGCCTCCGCCTCAAACCTTCCCTTCTCAGGGCCCTGGGGGGCATCTCCTGGGCCCCGTCCTTCCTGCCCCCTCTCCCTTAGAGACGCTACTGGGCCTCGCGCTCGCCTCCTGCTCAGGAAGGGAGCAGCTCCTGCGTGCTCACCGCGCTCCGCAGCCCCTGGGCCTCTCCACCCGCCCGGCCGGCCTCGGGTCAGCATCCTGGCACCTTGGCACTGGACAGCCCGCTCTCTTCTCTGCCTCCCGCGTTTCCCGGTTGGGGTGACTGCCCAGCACGGACCCTCTCCTCTTTCTCCCCCAAGTCACGGGAGTAACAACGCTTGCTTCTCTTCCTGCCCTTGACTTCTCCCTCTCCCTCCTCCCCACTCCCCCTGACTTCCATCTGGGCCATCACTGCGGCTCTTACCTGCTCCCCCAGACTCCCATCCACCAGCACCATGTCCTGGGGGCCACATCCAGCTCCTCGGAACTCAACCTCCTCACGAACGAAGCTGACTCCCCTTAGGATGGCACCAGGTCCTTCACGACTTGCTTCCACACACCTATCAAGCCTCGACTGCTACTAACTCTCCTTTGTTTCGTGACTCCTCGCCCATTTTTATGGACCTAAGAAAGAAAAGCCTCTCTAGAGAGTCTCTGGGGAGGCTGGGAGGTTCTCTGGACCCTCTAGACTGTCTGGAGACTGGGCCTCGTCTGTCTCCAGTTGTGAGACCCTCCGAGAAGGTGACTTGCTTCATTGGCTTCAGGGCCCCTTCTCTCCCCACAAGCCTTCCTCTTGTCACTCTGAAGTGCCCTGAGCTTCAGAGCCTCCTCTGTAAGGTGGCACTACCCTCACCTTGCACTGTTTTGAGGACTTACTGACCTATAACTAAAACCACTTACCCCCATGCCTGGCACATGGCAGGTACTCAAGACGTAGGGTTCTTTCCTTTATTTCTCGACCACGCATATTTGTCTTCTAAGCAGTAGAGCATTGTCTGTAGGTGATATCCTTTTCACACCCACTCATCATTTCTTCATCCCCTGTTTGTGGGCAACTCACACAGGGCGTAGTCCTGGGTTCCGGGGATACCTGAGTGAGGAGCCCAGCACCGCTGGGTGTCTGGTCTTAGCACAGGGCCGGGGCTCCTTCTCTAGCCGCAGTGGAAGCAGGTGTCCCTCAGCACGCGGGCCCAGGCGGCACAGTTTCATCTCATCTCATCTCTTTCTTTCACTTTGATTTCTGGTGCTTTCCTCCAACACGTATAGCTCATGGCAGCGTACGACTGGAAAGAAAATAACTCGGAAAAAACAAAGTGCTCCAAGATACGTAAAGGGTCGTGACGTACCCCCATGGTGAAAATGCCCAACAATGGAGAAGAAACAAGGCCAAGAAATCTTCATGTTTGACTAAATAAAGTGTTCCTCACCAGCACTGAGCTGTTCAGCTCAGACAGCAGGAGGCACCTGCAGGTGTTTGGATGGGGACACCCTATCCATGGACTGACTTCCCTCCGTATTGCTCCCAGCCAGAGTATGGTCATTCCCATTACTTCTGGATCAATCCGTTTGGACCAAATCTCCTGAATCCACAGGCTGGGGTCAGGTCCTTCTTTATGGCTCTAGTGCGGAGCTGAGTGCCTGGAATGAGGTAGGTGCTCAGCAAATCCTGGCGACCGTCGGCTCTGGGCAAAGGCCCCGTAGCCGCCGGAGCCCAGCTTACTCACCGCTGCAATCATCTCCTAGGCCCGGGGAGTGGTGCACAGTAGGTGCTCGGCCGACGTCTGTTAAATAAGCAAAGGAATGAACAAAGGGCTGGAAGGGCGTGAGCGGAGAGATGTGGAGAAGCTCCTTCTCAGCCCACGTCTGTGACAGCGCAGCGGGCGTCTGCGGCTCTCAGCGGACCCAGGGCCCCGTGTCCCTGCCCTCGCAGTGGCGCAGGGTCGCGCCCGAGCGAGGCCGAGGCCTCCCCCATCGCACAACGGGAGGCCTCCCCTGCCCAGGCTGCTTTGGAAAACTGCTTGCACCTGGCCTGGAAGAACACAATTAAAAGACGCCGTAAAAATTGACAGATCCCGGTGCGGAGGGCCGAAAATACATTACAATTCCAATCGAACTATAAATAAAGCCTCTAAATTAAATAAATCTCACACAATTATGGATTAAAACATGTTTAGTGTTAATGGCCTTGCACATGGACCCTGACTCCCGAAATTGTTGCTGAGGCTGCATGGCTGGGGGATTGCATCATAATTAACACCAGGCCATCCCGGGAGGGGCCGGCCTGGGGTTCAACTGTGGGCCTTGAGGAGGTGAGGGGGGCACCCACGAGGCTTCCCGCTCCCCAATGCTGACCTGACTCTTTCTTGGCGACACCGATTCTTTGCTTGGAAGGACCTGGAGGCCATTCTTGCCGAGGGCCTGCCCTTGGGCACAAAGGCTTATTCTAGGTTTAGTGCTCTGGCTCCTCTGCTTGCACGCTTTGTTGCACACATGTCTGTGTGCACCAAATAAACGACCCAGTACCAAAAAAGGGTCGTGGAAGAAATATCTTGATAGTTCCGTTACTGCTCACTCCTACCCTGTTGCTTTGAAGTCCATAAATCATAATATAAATGATCAGCGATAATATTATGCATAAGCTTCCTCTAGTAACCCTCAAACCTCAATCCGTGGGACCGAGGAGGCTGGTCATGTTGTGAAGGACAATCAAAGACACAAGAGTTCTAGCTTCCCCAAACCAACACGATTCTTAAAATTTAGGAAATCTTACACGATAAAAGCACGGAGCCTGGGATTTTCATTCAAGACAGATTCTCACCTCTCCCTGAGACCCAGCAGACGGAAAGAGGCCACGGCCCCTGCGTGACTGCGGCCCCAGAGCAGGTGCTACTGTGGCTGAGTGTGTAAGTGTTAAGACTCCTTAGCAGTCTTTACAAAAGGATCTCACTGACTTTTTTCGATCTCTACACCTTGCACTCTGAGTTAAGTTCTCAGGCTGTCTGGGGTTCTTTTTTGCTCCTGTACGCTTTGCACATGTTCTTCCCTGCGTTTAGAACTTTCTTCCTGCTTCCCCTGGCAAGCCTACTTGGCTGGCTCGGGGTCGTGGTTTATATACCATGTCCTGCATGAGACCCTCCCTGATCCCTCATGCCTTAGTTCCGTGTCCCTCCTGGATGCCTCCTCCGCAGTGGGCTCAGACCCCGTCTAAGTCCCTGTGAATTCAAGTGTGATCACCCAGTCACGTGGCTGCAACCCCTGCAGAACACAGGCTCCGAGAGGACAACTTTCCTTCAGTCACCACTGTATTCTTGCTCTAACACAGTGTCAGGCTCAGAGCAGTTACCCAGGAGATGAGAGAGAGAGAGAGAGAGAGAGAGAAAAGAAAGAAGGAAAGCAAGTAGGCAGGAACCTGGGTGGCTCAGTTGTTGAGGTGTCTGCCTTTGGTTTAGCTCATAATCCCGGGGTCCTGGGATTGAGCCCCACATCGGGCTCCCTGCTCAGTGGGGAGCCTGCTTCTCTCTCTCCCACTTCCCCTGCTTGTGTTCTCTCTCTGTCAAATAAATAAATGAATAAAATCTTCAGAAAGAAAGAAAGAATTGCTCATTTTTGTGCTCCCTGCTTGTCTGTTTCTCCTTGGCATCACCACAAGGACAACCGAGCATGTGTCTTCCCTAGTGAATCAAGAACCAGATCTGAAAGTCCCACAGTGAGAGGGGCTTCCTCGGAATAGGGAGTTACCTGCACATCTTGGCCTGGAAGATTTCTGGTCTCAGCCATCCTTTCACATGAAGATATAGATAAAGATGTATAGATAAAGGTGCAGATATAAATATGGACGTATTGCAAGGACTTGGCCTCCATGACTGCATGGACTGGCTAGACACAGCCGAAGTCCCGGGCCACAATTGGAACCGCCAGGCATGGGTAGAAGCTGCAGTCCACAGGCAGAATTTCTTCTTCAGGGCAGGCTCTGTTCTTAAGGCCTTCAGCTGATTGAATCAGGCCCACCCCCATGATCTAGGATAATCTTGCTTACTTCAAGTTAACTGATTGTAGACTTTAATCACATCTACAAAATAATCGTATGGGGACACCTAGATTAGTGTCTGAATCACCAAGGATGACAGCCTAGCCAAGCCCCCCCCCACACACACAACTCATCCATCAAGCCTAGAGCCGCACTGAAAATCCAGCTCTCTGGTCTCTTGCCTCCTGGCCCAGGCTGATCTCTGTGCATTTTCTCTCTCGTACCTTCTGACTGTCTGAGGCAGAAAAGACTAGCACGCACTGCTTCGAGGCCTTCTTCAAAGATATTTCCAGGTAGGATTATCTCCAGAAGGATGGCTTTTTCTTTTTTTTCTTGTCATGAACGGCAGAGAATCTGGAAATAGTGGGTACCTAATGTGAGAAACCATATTCAACCTCCCAAAAAGAGGAGTGAAGGAAGCCCTTGCCCATAGGCCGGGGCCAGAGGGTAGTTGGAGGCAGGGCTGGTCTTCTGCTCAGATGTACCAGAATGGCTGTTCGGATATTTGGGGCCGGCCTCCCTTCCGATCCGTCAGTGCTGGGCACGTTGGTTGTTAAATATTTTGCCTATCAACACTAGGCCGAGGTTAGGCTCCCCTGGGCCAGTGTGGTTTAAGGAGAGTAGCCATTTAAAATATACCTGACAGCTCAGTTAGTCAAAAAGGGCCATTGATATTTGAGAGTCCCTAAGACACATTCGCTTCTGTCGATTCCAGCATGGAAGTGGGGAACTGGTCACACCCAGGGACGGCGAAGACTGTGCCATCAAGTTAAGGCTGAGAAATCCTCATGGAGCCCTGGCAGCCGAGAGTCTCCTCACAGTAGCTCCAAGTTACAGAGGCTGTAAAGTACTTGCAGACTGTTGCTCGCAGGAGTTGTTGGAACTGGAATCAGAGACGTGATAGACAACTCGGCACATCAGAGCTGAGCGAGGGCGCGCAGGTTACTGACTCCAAGCTCCTCGACAAGAATCGACTTTACCCCTAGGTGTTTCACGTGTGTTCCACAAGCGTGATCAGCGCCATCCCGCCTCTCTCAACACTGCCCCCCACCCCCCCCCCCCCCCCGTCACTTGTCTGGAAATACTGAGACAAGAGATAAAAGTGAGTAGGAATCCTTTCTGGAGAGCCTCTCCTTGTTGAGGTGCATTGCCACTGTCATCAGGGCGAAGTATTTGTCTGCTAAGGCTAAACGCTTCTAGTTGGAGGAAATGATTTCTGATTGGCCTCGTGAAATTTTCTATAGAAAAAATATACATCAGGAAATAAGACAAATCCATCTCCTCATGCTCAGTTATGACAGCACACACAGGAGGGAGGATTCTCCCGCTGTGCACACCCTGTTTGGGGTGGCACGTTTATGCTCCGCCAGCACCAAATAAGGATGCCCTAAAGTTGCTTCTGCCTGTCGGAAAGAGCTTTTCTGCTAGACTATTAGCACCGATGGCCTTAACCATGTACATTCCATTTGATTCAGTGTCTCTAATCCTACGGGTTTATCCTAAGAGGATAATAAGAGATAGCTATAGCTCTTATTGTTTATATTAGAAAAAAAAAAACAATCTAAGCAGCAAACAGGATCAGTTAAATGACTTCAGGGATTTTTAAATTGAACTTGAACAACATAAAGCTTTTGAAGTTCATCAGGAAGAAGATAGATGTAAAAGCAGTCAAGGCAACTTTGCAAGGAGACGTAAGAATGCCTTGATTTCACAAGTATCGAAGCACATTGTAAAGCTATAATGATTTAAGCAGTGTGATAGTTCCTCATTTCTCTCTCTCTCTCTCTCTCACACACACACACACACACACGCACTCATGCACACACACACCTATGTTTACTTTATTCATTCAGTTAGATCTTCAGTAAATACTGAGTTTGTACTGAGTTAGGACTGTCCTAGCTGTCAGCAATACAACAGATTTATGATCTTTTATGTTTATCCCTCTGCTCCCAAACCCCAACACAGACATAAGCTTCACAAGGACAGCAGTTGGGGCTGCCCATTCACGGTTAACAGGATGGTAATGTGAGATGGTGTCCCAGGTGATGAATCATGATTTTCTAAGTCAGGGTTGGCAATTTTCTTGTTAAAGGGCCTGATAGAAAACATTGTAGGCTTTGTGGTCATACTGTATTACAACTCCTCATTTCTGCCGTGATGGTGCAAAAGCAGCTATAGACGATACATAAATGCATGGGCATAGCTTTGTTTAAAAAAACAAACAAAACAAAACACAAGCACTTTAGTCACAGAAAAAGGCAACAGGACAAACTTGTCACGATGTCCATCATTTGCTGAATTTGATTCTAAGCCTGACATTTTGATTTCAGGACCTCCTTACTCCCTTAACAATTATCAAGGACATGGAAGTGCTTTTGGGAACATGGGTACACCTATCAATGTTTCACATATAAAAATTAAAGCTGAGGATTTAAAAAATATTCATGATTTCATTTAAAAATAACAATAACAATCTCAGTATATGTTAGTATGAAATGACTATGTTTTCCAAAACAAAAAACTGGTGGAGTGTTATTTTACATTTTTGTAAACCTTTTTAACATCTGGCTGAATAAAAGACAGCTGGATTCTCATATTTGCTTTTGTATTCAGTCTGATGTGATATGTTGTTTTCTTTGAAAATTCAATCTCCTACAGAGATGTGGTTGGAGAGGGAGGCCTCACAGAACCTCTGAAAAGGAGACCCTCAAGACACTTTGAGAACCACTGGCCCATGTGGGTCAAGGGGATATTCTTCCCCTTTGCTAAATACTCAGTGTCACAGACTCCCTTAAGCTGTGGCGACTGTGGGGACCCGGTTGCAGCTGGCCTTGCACTAGCTAGTAAACTTGGGCAATTTGGTTAACTTATTTGTGCTTCGTTTGCAAAATGAAAAAGAAAGGGATAAAAGATTTAATATATTTCACATGTAAAGCACCTACCTAATGTCTGATAATAGTAAGCAAGTGAGTGATACAATTATCTTTATGATGATGGTAATGATGATGATGATGATGATTATGATGATGATGATGATGATGATAGTCGATTAGACCTCAGGAATGTCTGCTTGGGGTAGCACTAGGTAGTGCTTACTTTATAGTAAATGGGCACACCTCAGAGCATGGACACAACCCCTACTCAGTCCCCCAAGACAGCACTTTATACCAGGCTATGAACAATAGGGGATAATAGAGGGCCACAGCAAAAAGCAGGAAACAGGATGAAGTTGGATATCTGACATCACCGCTCTTGAAATCTGTTAGCCAAATGCAGCGCCATGGCTCTGGATGGCCACCATGTTGCTAGCGCCCATTTCATCTACCAAATCCTCTGTGATAAGCAGAATTCTAAAGATGTCTCCCAAGATCCCTGTACCCTGAACACTAACCTAGGTCCTGCTGTGGAGGGGCCTTAAGGACGTAAATAACCTTACCAATCAGCTAACCTTAAAATAGAGAGTATAGCCTGGATTATCCAGGTGGCCCAATCTTGAGCTCATAGAAGCAGAGAAATTTCTCTAGCTGGAGTCAGAGAGATGTGGTGGAGGAGGACAGATGAGGAAGAAGAGAGATCAGAGGGATGTGACACATGAGTAGAGCTTAGCCATTGCTGGCTTTGAAGATGGAGGAGGTAGGGCAGGAGCCACGAAGTGCAAGTATCCTCTAAAAGCTGACAATGACCCCGAGATGAAAGCTGGCAAGGAAATGGGGACTTTGTTCCTACAACATCACGGACCTGAATTCAGCCAACAGCCTGAGTAAGCCTGGGAGCAGATTTTTACCTAGAGCTTCCGGTGAACAATAGAACCCTGCTGCCTTCTTGACTTTAGCCCAGTGAGAGACGCTGTCAGATTTCCGACCTGCAGAATCTCCAAATAATATCTTTGTAAGCCACCAATTTTGTGGCAATTTCTAAAATAGCAACAGTAAACGAATATATTCTCTCTTCTCACTTTGGGATGGTCCATTCTGTGGCCTCACCCTACTGCTCCTTGAGGAACAATTTGTCCACCTAAGCAGGACACCTTTTGTTCATTATGCAGCACAGATTGGCTTCTCCCTGTGTCAGCTCAATCCTAACAGAACCCAAGACGTACTCAAGTGAATGCTGAGATGTGGCCTTTCCACAAAAACCTCATTCGTGATAAATCCTCTCACCCCTTAGAAGGCAGAAATAGTTGAATTAAATATATTGCACATCTCCTGTCATATCTTATCCTCTCCAAATCATAATAGGATTGTAGATGTGCCCTTTCATTTATCATTCAAGTAAAGAGATTCAGAAGCTCTGTGAAGATGCTGGAGTTATGCCTTCTGTGCAACAAGACCGTGTTTTTTCTGCTCTTCTGTTTTTTGAGGGGAGAGCTACAGGAGACAGAACCAGACAGAGCAGAGTGGTTTTGCTACTCTGCTGAGTCAAGTAGGTAGAAACATCCAGGCAATGTGCAGGACTCCCGTATATATGTGGTTTTCTTCCACTATAGAAAAGCAACTGTGACCTTCTCATCCACCTTGATCTGGTTGCTTTCAATCAACAATTGTCAAAGAACTTTCTTGTTTTTGTCACTTGGATCACTGAATCTTGGCCATGAATGTTGACCTTAAAAACTCAAGTAAAACTCAAGTAATACCAGACCAACTGGATTGAAGTTTGAAAAGGCAAATTAGAAGGGAATATATTCAGAGATCAACCCCTTGGCCCTCCAGAGTTTGGTCTCAATTTTAAGCTTGTTTCAGACAAATTTGAACAGGACTTATGCTTCTTAATACCTGTATGGCCTTCAATTGTTTATCTAGGTAATGAGAGTTTTGTCTGTCTTCTAGATTCTGTCCTAGGACTGAGCTTCCCAGCAGGGCAGAGGTTGTTCCAGAGCCTACAGAGCCCCTAGTTTGGTAGGGATTCAGTGGCAGGTCATGTGTTTTCTTTTCCTCCCAGCCCATCTTCCCTCACAGAATGAAGGCAAAATCCTAGGATGGTGTAAGCAGGAAGAGAAGTGAAGCTCTTGCAGCTGTACAATGTGGTGTGTGTGTGTGTGTGTGTGTGTGTGTGTGTGTGTGTTTCTGTATATTGCCAAAGGGCTGAGGAAAGCTCCTTCTCTGAAATCTTGATCGCATTTAGAGTTTGAGTTGTTAGTTCTCTTTCTACAGGTGCAACTTATCTCCATAGCAAAATTGCAATCTCTTTGTACCCAGGGAGCACATCTTTAAAAAGAAACTTGTAGAAAACTGCTTTATTGTTTTTGTCACAGATGGGCAATGCTTGTAGTGTCAGCCAGTGCTCTGTGAAATAGTCACGTTCTAGGTGCTCGCTGCTTCTTTGCTGTTAGCATAGTGTGATGAAGACCCTTGTACCTGAAATTTGGATATCTTTTATCTATTTTTCCCTGTTTAATTTTTGCAAACCTGATTAGTAAAAATATGTTTTAACTTTGATTTCTTTGTTTATGGTAGGGCGAGTGTGTGATGCTTTTGTCATGTATTAATATCCATGCACTAGGTCTGTTCACTGTTTCTTGTCTAAGTATCTCACCTGAGATGTTTTGATATTTGCCAACAGAACTCCACCCTTACTTGTAAAAAGTTAGTTATCCTTACCTTTCCATTCTTCTAGATGGGTTTGAGAATTCTGCTTGCATTTTTGTTGAAATCACAACCAGCCTAGATGCTGATTCAGAAGCTTTAACTGCTCTATGGTAGTCTACCTCTCTTCCATCTGAAACAAGATTTCCTTCTCTAAGTTTTCCATCATAAATTGCAGCAAAGTTCTTTTGTTTTCTTCCTGTGGTTTCTTTGTATTTGTTGCTAGAGATTTTCTTAGTTATTTTTTGCTTAGATTACTACTGTGAATAGAATCTTCTTTTCTCTTATACTGTATATGTTCAAATATTTTTTATTATACTGAAATATATTTCAGATATGGTTATTTAGCTCCTTTCCTTTGTTAATTGTAGAAGATTTTCAATTGATTTTCTTATAGTGTCTGGTTTTATAATTTTGACATCTATGAATAATAATCATTATCTTTGTTTCTAAAGACTTATTTATTTATTATTTGAGAGAGAGAAAGAGAACCTCAAGGAGACTCCCTATTGAGTGCAGAGCCCAATATGGGGCTCCATGTGGGGTTCGAACTCACAACCCTGAGATCATGACCTGAGCCAAGATCAAGAGTTGGACACTTAACCAACTGAGCCACCCAGGTGCCCCTCTTTGTTTCTAATAATTATACCTCTTATTCTGTTCCATACCTTTCTTATTGGTCAAAGTTTCTACAATGTTAAATAATCATATCAACCAAGATGCATGTGGTAGCATTATTCATATGAGGGAAAAGCCAAAACCTTCTAAAAGTTTCCTTTAGATTCAAAATTCACTTAAGATCATGTTCATTTTTGGTATTATTGTCAAATTGAGGAAAACTCATATTAAGTCTACTTTATATATTAGCTGCAAGATTTTTTTCTTTTATTCTTATTTTATTGAAGTTGCCCATGGCCTTTTCTTGGGAGATGAGTGGCTTTGCACATGGAGGGTGTCTATGAGTGTTTATTGGATCAAAGACACTTCATACTTGTGGTTCTCCTTGCTCTAGCTCTGGATTCCAGGCCAATGAATAGTTGCTTCGATACAGAAAAGCAAAATACTAACTCACTCAAAATTTTCAGACCAAGGGTACTAGAGAGTGCCAGATGGATCATAGGAAAACCATTTCACAGTGGGGAGAAGAGCCATGAAGCCAGGGCTCATTTTCCTTAGCTGTAAGATTTGGAAGATTTTCCACATGCTGTCTTCTGCTGCTGTGTATTTAAAAACTTGCTTCTCCTTTCACCCACATGCTCCTGGTGCTCAGCATTCTGGGACTTGTTCATGTCTTAATATGACCTCTGGCCCTGTCTCTTTGCCTCATGACACCAGGTGAGTGAGCACAGTGGGTAGTAGGAATATTCCTGGAAGTCACTTCTATCCCAGGACAGCCAGAAGTAACCTAAGTATACATGGCAGTGGCTGAGAAGCCCGAACTAATGTATTTACCACTCAACTCCTCATTAGCCCAACCCTCCAGTGCTCATGTCTACTCCAACACTACCCAAGAGGCAAGGAAGAGTGAAGTCAGGGTGGGCAAAGAGATTAACTTAACTGATAAAATCTTATTCAGATCTTGTACTTTCTACAGATTTTACCAGATGTCAAATACTGTGCTCTGCACAAGGGTGCTCTGGAAGGTGCCATTCATATCATGGGCATCATGGAGGTGCATATTTATTACCACAGTTTTCTGGCACGTGGCATTAAAGTGTCTCATTCTAACTGAATTAGAGTTGTTTGAAGATTTTCTACTGATAGAAATAATCTTGAGGAGGGGAGAATGTATGTTCCTATTTCACACAGTCTCTATAAGGGTCAGTGACAGCTCTGCTTGGGGGGTTCGGTACCTTTTCAGCCGACTGAAGTTCTGCCGTGGTCTTAGTTGTGGTCCCTACTACACATGTCTGTGGTGGAAAGTGGTCAAGGTTCAATCTCATGGTTTAAGAAGGACCCAATGCCCAAGGCCCTCCAGCCCCAGAGGTTCTTCCAAGTGCACATCCCCATGTGCACTGACTCCATCCAGTTCTGGGGGAAGCTGGAGGGCAAGTGATGAGGATTTTGGAGCAGAAGGACGTATCGTATTAACCTGCCTCACCTTCTTCTGGCCACACAACTATAGGCAAGAACTTAACCTTCTCCTCTGCTTTTCTCTAAAAGGAAGATAAATAGTATTTAGAGTATTTGGAGGATTTACATTATTTTTCCCTGTAAAGTACTTAACAGAACTCCTGACCTGAATGAATGCTCAACAAATGGTGTCATTATTTCCATCATTACTCCTGCTTTCAAACACTGGGTCTTTGCATGTCTTTGCCTTTCCCATCCCCCGGTCTGTGCGTCTCTCTCCCCACTCTGAGGCTCTTCTTTCTAGAGCATTGATTGCACCTTATTTCATGGCTCTCTCTCCCCTGATGGATTTTGAATTCCCTGGGGACATTGGTCCATAAGCCTTTGTTTCCCCCAAAGGACCCAACAAGATCTTTTCACGGGTCAGAACGTTATTGCTTTTGGCCAAAGCTATTGCAGGACTGACAGTCACTGGGTCTTCAAAGTACAACACAAGATGAATGCACAACAAAATCAATGTAGATATTTGAGGGAGAGTAAAAACAAAATGTTAGTATTTGTTTCATGAGGTAAATCATCTGGCAAATGCACGGGGTTTTTTTTAAGAGGCTTTAGTTCAGTTTTACTGAAGGGATGTGAGCAAATAGAGAAATTTGAATCATTCCATGCAGTTGGAAATTGAATTTTTCCTTATATATTCAAGAGCTTAGATTTGTTGGAATCCCACAAACATCCACCATAACGGTTGTCATTAAATGGTGGGAATGGGGTGGGGATGGGGGGATATTCAGCCCAGGATCAGCTCAGGTTGCTGATGGATACTATCAGGTAGACGGGGGTATATGGTTTCTGTTTTCTGATGGCTGCTGACATGGTTTGGGCGTCACTTGCCATCACTTCTCCATCACGTGCCATCATCCACGTTCACTTGGGATCTGGCCCTAAACTGCTCTTCTGGGCTCTCCTCTTCGCTGCCCATGCATTCCACACACCAGCCCATCTGGACCTCCCACCATCTTCCTCACAGTCTCTTCCTGCTGTTCTCCCTGCCCTGACTCTCCATCCTCCTGTTTTGACAACCTTTTCTCCTCCCACCCCTGCCCAACTGTTGCAATGGTCTCTTCCATCAAGGTTTATATTCCACTCCAACCGCCTCCAGGTAGAATTAACTGCCCTCCTGAACGATCTCACAGCACTTTGTCCAAGCCCTCACTACTTTTTTGGCCATGCTGCTCAGTCTTCTCTGCCAGACCCCTGTACCCTTCTGTCCTCTGGATGCAGGAGTCCTTGGCCCATGCTCCTCTACTCTCTGTATACCCTCTTCCTCAGTGATCTCAGCCAGACAGAGGACATTAATAGTATCAATATGCAGGTGACTTCAAATTTATTTCTGTAGTTCTTTCTGAATCCCAGGCTTAACTACATAGCCACTCCTCTAATCTTTGCTTAGATGATAATAGGCCCCTCAGACTGCACCAGATAATCTCTTGATTTCACCCACTCAAACCTGCTTCCCGTCGGAGGAAAAGAAACCATCATTCAGTCAGTTTTCAAGGCTAAAAACACTGGCCTCCTCATCCTTGGTGTATCTCTTTCACATCCCTCATCCACTCTATAAACAAATCTTTGGTTCTTCCTTCAAATATTTCCATGATTCTATTTCTTATCATTTTTTCTGCTGCTGAGTCCAACTTGTCTCCCTGCATCCATTCTTGTGGACTATATTCACAAAGAGTCAGAGGGATCTTTTCTTTAAAAAAAATATTTATTTATTTATTTATTCATGAGAGACACAGAGAGAGAGAGAGAGAGGAAGAGATATAGGCAGAGGGAGAAGCAGGCTCCTTGTGGGAAGCCTGATGTGGGACTTGATTCCAGGACCCCGGGATCACAACCTGAGCCAAAGATAGACACTCAACCACTGAGCCACCCAGGTGCCCCCAGACGGATCTTGGTAAAACGAAACTCTGTGTATGTCACTCCCCACTCAAAATCCCCCAATGGCATCCTGCCATATGTAGAAAGAAAAATCCACAGTCCTTCCTGCCTCCAAGACACCACAGGCTCTGGCCTCTGGCCCCTTCCCAATGCCATCTCCAGTGAGCTTTTCCTTGCCCTGGGCCTCATCACACTGAACTTGTGGCTCTTCCTTGAACACCCGAGAACACACCTGTCCCAAGACATTTGCACTTTGTTTTCTCTGCCTCCTTTTACATTTTTGCTCAAATGTGCCTCTTCTGTGAGGCCCTTGCTGACCATCCCTATTCCAAGTAGCAGCTCCCCATCTGTATCCAACACCACCTCTGTCCCCTGCCTTATTTTTCTCTATAGCATTTTCCTGAAATGATGTTCTCCCTTATTGTGCTGCTTGCTCATTGTTTGCTCCTCCTACAGGAATGTAAGCACCCGAGGGCAGAGACATTGTCTGTTTTAGTCTCTGCTGTGCTCTGGCACAGCGAACATTGCGAAGCACATAGTAGGTCTTCAGTATCTTTGTTTTGTATATGAATGAGTGACTGCGACTGTATCTCAGCCTATCTCACGGAATAGCCCTTTATTTTGCACCAGCCTGTCTCCTTCCTTTACTCCATCAGCAATTTGGGGAACAGAAGCCATTTCTTCTTCCTTTGAATTACCCTCCATCCACTTGGACCTTGGTCTGTGCTTGTGGACCTGGGGTAGAAAGACTCATCTGAACTTATGAGAGGGAAGATTAACAGGGCGATTGTGCCCCCATGACTACTGACTTCTCAATGGCTTTGTGCCGTCGGGCTATCCCTTTAGGAAGAAGATGGAACATCTGTGGAGGATTTAGGAGGGAGATGGCAGATCTGTGGAGGGACCTGGCTCTGGAAGGTTGTCTCAGCAGTGGCTGAGCCTATGTGAAGGCCCAGGCTAATAATGCTTTCACCTCACCCGACTGAACAGGGATTCCCTCCATTGACCAGACAAATGAGAAAAGATGAACATATCCTTTCGTAACAGTGACATGTCTGCTACATCTTTCCCTCTGCTCTGGCTATGGACGACCCTGGTGTGAGGACAGGAGGAGGGGTGTCAGTGAAGCCACTCTGTGGTGACTTCGGCAGTCCCTGGGTGCTAGGTCGCCCCTCAAAGAAATTACCACTCATAATTCAGCAGGAGCCCACCCTTGGAGACAGGCCAGTAGAAGCCAGTGACGAGGAGCGGCCTGCTTGTGGGGAGTACGTCACACAGACACCCTCCGCCCCCCAGCCCCGGACCTCCCTCACTATCAGCAGAGTGGCCCGAGTCCCCAATTTCTTCTGTAGTTAACCCCAGTTACCATTTCATTTTTCCTGGCCGACCAACTAAACACCAAGCTATAAATCTCAGGACATCTGGGTGTGCAGCACCTAAACAACCCTGACGCTGATTCCTTAAGAAAACTCATTTCTTGTAATGTGAGCCCTGCCGAGGATGGCCATGTCAACTTATTAGACTTTTTGCTTGGCTGTATTGATTCTGCTCTACCCCGATGCGGCCCGTAATGCTGGCTAATGTTATTGACGAGCCATCAGTCTTGTGGAGAAGTGTGGGGCTTGCAGCTCTTTCTGAACCACAAAAACCTCCTGGTGGACAGTGATGGAGAGAAGGAGGAGGACATGAGTGGGGCTCTCAGGCCAGCTCGGTGCAGGCCCGGGTACTTTGATGAAAGACGTGCTCTCGGTGGCAAGAGACAGATGCAGCTCTCCAGAAGCCATTTATTTATGAAATAATTATGAACGCACAGTTGAATCATGGATTTTCATTACCGTGTGTGTCCAACACTCTTTCTTGATTCATATTTTGTTGTAAATGGAGAGCTGTTGGGTCCGGGGCGGGCGTGGTGGGAGGAGGGCGGGCGAGGGGGCATCTTTCTGCAGGAACCCTGTGATATTTCTTCTCTTTTCCACCTGAGGCCCTGGCTGTCCTCCCCTCCTGCGGGTCCCGTGTGTCCCCTCCCGTGTGTCCTCTCCCCTCCCGTGTGTCCAAGTGGGGCCAGCACTGTCTCCAGAGGGAGTTCAATTCCGGTCTAGGCTCACAAGGGACCAAGGTTTTGGCCTTGTAAGTCTGCAGATCAAAGCTTCAGTCAAAGAAGCTCAGCTCCAAAGGGCCAGTGAGGGTGGCACCTACTGACTCTCATGTGCTCGTGTGGAAGGGGACCTTTGGTGGGGTCCTGCAAACAGACGAGTACAAAAGACGCTCACACTCTAAGCTCTGTACATATCAGACCCTAACTCTTATCTGGGGGGGACTTCTTACCCTTTCTACAGGCTTCTGTTTTAAAATATCATAGACTGGGTGGCTTTATTTCTCACAGTTCTGGTGGCTGGGAAGGCCAAGGTCAGAGCGCCAGCAGTTTCAGTGTTCGGTGAGGGCTTGCAGGCAGGGGTCGTCTCCCTGGGCCCTCACCTGGCCTGGTCTCTGCCTCCTCATATTAGGGCGGGCACTCATCACAGGGCTCTACCTTAAATAATAATAAGAAAAAAAGACTCCCCACCTCACCAACCCCTGGCTCCTTCAAAGCCAAGAGACTGCCTTTGCCTCTTCAGCTCATCGTCTTCTCCCACCTCGCATAGTTGCTCTGGCCAGATAGGAAACCTGTGTGTCTCACGTTGTGTATATCTACAGCAATGAATCCAATACCAAGTCCAGTGCCTTGATGGTGAAAAATATAAATTGAGGGCCGATACCCAGTTTTCACTCTTTGTGTTGGTATTCAGGAAAGAGAGTAGCAAAGTGGATCAGTCCTGGGAAAGCTTGAGTGGAGAACTTCTAGAGTCTTAAGGTAAATGAAGTTGGCCATGGGATTTATTTCTAGCAGGGCTGCTAGACAAGCAAATGATCAAGTCACATGTTCTAGCAGTTTCTGTGCTGTTTAACGGGTACAAGGCTTCTGGAGCCCTCCTGGTGGACGTCCCAGCACATTTCTTCTTTGCCTCACACCCTGGCTTTTCGTGTGTTTGTCTTCCTACTATGCTGTAAGGCCCCAGGGAGGCAGGACAGCATCCTGGCAAATCGGAGTGTTGGTACATAAAAGGCACTTCATAAATGTTTGCAAATGAATGAGGTTGTCTATTTTTATTATTATGTTTAGGGTTTTATTTTTCCCCTCAGAAGCTATAACCTCCAACTGTTTGCAGCTCAGCTCTTCTGAAAAGTCTAGTTGGTCTAAAATGTCCTGAGGCACAGAAGATGCATCCACTGGCGATTCTTAAAGTTTTTATAAAGCAGGAGAACTCTTTCCTCCTAACAAGACCTAACCTGAACTCTCGAAGTACGAAACAGATCAAACTGGAGCTCGTTTGGAGGAGGAGAAATGGAGTGGTGGTGAGAAGAGGGGTCAGAAAGAAGCCAGATTTTCCTAAGGCTTTGGTCATTTGCACGTGTCTGAAGGCAGAGGGGCAGGGGACGGTGAATGTGGGGAGACCAAAGATGTGTGGGGTGGTCACCCCATCCTATCACACACACACACACACACACACACTCACATTTATAGAATCACATACACACACACTCATACCACACACAGTCACATTAAGGGAAAAGAAAAAAACAGAAAAATTTGATTTTGACTCTGCAGAGTTGTCTTTGCTTGTTTGTCCTTTTTTCCACAGACCGGGGGAATGTCACAGATGCCATTTCTCTGTCCTCTCCTGCTAGGTGGTCTTCTGACTGAAACCTTTTTGAGCAGCTGCTCCATGGTGCTCATGGCTTCCTGGATCCCTTATCAATTAGTGGGGTGACCTTGGGCAAGTTACTTACCCTTTCATTTCTCATTTCCTTCCAGTCTGAAATGGGCATGATAATACTACTTGTTTCAGAGGTTTGTTGAGAGGATTAAATGATTTAATGGATGTAGATGCTTGGAATTGTGCCCAGCACCAAAGAAGCACCTCAATCCTGTTCGGCAGTATTTCAATCCTGTAGCAGCTTGGCAAGGGAGGTGTTTTTTAGATGAGGAAACTGAGATTTGGGGACAAATAATATACCCAGAGTCCCTCAGCTATCAGGTATCAGAGCAGGGATCGCTTTCAGCCACACTGCCTCTGGTCTGCTGATACTTCAGTCTTCTGAATCATCCTGAGCAAATGGTACCTGCTGAGCCCTTTGCCCAGGATCTGCTGTCTCCTCTGAAGTCACTGCCACCTGCGTGTTCACCCTGTGTGAATGTTAGTTTCTCCAGAGTGAGTCTCACTATTTACCTCTGTGAGGTCAAGCATGAGCCTGGCATTGGGTTCTCCTGGTAGCCCATGGTTCATCACATTGATCACTGAGGTTGGGTGGGCCATGCGATGTTTGGTGGCCTTGGGGGACATGCTGCAGCCTTTAGAAATGGGATTTCAAAAATAGATAGAGTCAATATATACCATTAATAGGAACAGCAAAGGCTGCTGCATTCTTCAAGGTAATGACCTCCCCGAGGGCGAGGAGCGTGACTGCTTAATCACCTCCTATGGACTCATGGGCACATTCGTCTTTAATCAGTCTTTTTTTTCTTTCTTTCTTTCTTTCTTTCTTTTTTTTTTTTTTTTAGCTAATGGCAGCAAAACTAAGACCTTACCAACTTTCATTGTTTTGCTTTTGAAAGTATTTTTTTTCTGTATGGCAAAAAAAAAAAGAAAAAAGAAAGAAAAGAAAAAGAAAAAAGAAGAGGACCATTCAGAACATTCAGAAAATATGATATTTTTATTTTGCATTGAAAACTTTGGCATAACTGGGGGAATAATCAGAACATCATTGTCAGGGGGCTGGTCCTGGAGATGATCACCCATGTTAGCACAACACTTCTCCATTCAGTGCTGGCAAAATCAATGTGGTCCCTGCTTTAGAAATATCTGCAAAGCAGTGGAGGCCTCTGGTTTGGAGAGAATGGGACCCAAATGCCTGAAGCCGCTCAGGACCCACCAAAGGCAGAATTTATGCCTAACTGGGGCATATTCGGGGCAGTCTGAGAAGGGAGAGGAGGTTTGTGATCATCCAGGGATAAGCATGCAGGCCCTGGCTATGTGGCAGGGATGACAGAGGGAAAGGGAAAGAAACCCTAAGAGAGGAGCCCGTAAATTGTAGGGACCTGGGAATCAGAGCAGGTCACTGGTGAATCCAGACTGCAAGCCCCAGTTCCTAAAACATTGAAATATCACTGAGAGAAGAACACATGCTAAGGGGAAAGTCGATTGGGCTGGTGCCAAATCATTACGTTTAAAACTTCTTGGTTTGATTCAGTGAGATGCTAAGTGGAGAGGTCCTAGGGGTGGCTACAGGTCGGAGATTTGCTGACGGAATTGCTGCAGGAGAGTCCTGGGCTGTGGAATGAGCCCCTGAGGAACACAGAGAGAGGTAGCCAGGTCAGGGATGGGGAGGCACCAGTGGACCCAACAGAGGACAGGCTTTGCAGGGGAGGGTGCATTCAGTGGGGACACGTACCTGTGAGAGGCCTGGGGGGACAAGGATTTGAAACTAGTCATTGGGTTGGAGGTTAGGGTTTTTCGGAGGAACTTTGGCAACATTTTCAGTAGAGCCATGAGGTGTAGACTAGTTAGAAGGGTTTGGGAGGAAATGGAGAGAGGAAAGTCATCCCTGAAGGAAATAACCACTTCTAGGTCCAAAGGTTTGAAACTGAAGAGTAGATGATGACCGGGGTGTGGGCTCCATAGCTCAGTGCAGCCAAGGGCAGCCTCTTCACAGAGTGCCACCACTGTCTGTTTGCAGCCCATGGAAGTGAACCCAAGGAACATGAGAACAGGAAGACTGGGGTGTGCAAAGGTGAGCCAAGAATAAAATCCCTTCGGTCATTAGGGTGGATGAGCTGAAGGGGCGACCTCAGCAAAGAGGAAGGAAACATGTGGCTTATAGGGGAGCATGAGGATGACTGGAGGATATGTAGCAAGGGAGGCCAGAGGACGGTACTTCCTGTACCATGTGACCATGGCTTTCTCCAAAGCAGGCGGTCAAATAACTGCTGGCAGGAAATTCTAAAGGGGAGGGGTGACTGCTGGGTGACCACCAGGAAAGGCTGAAAGCAGAAGCCTAAGTAGCATTTCTCAACATAGCTGAAAGGATCAAAGCAGGGGTCAGTGAGGGTCTCCCAGGAGGTAAGGAGGTGCCCTGCTAAAATGGAGACATTTTCAGAGAGGGAGGTCCCAGGCACCAACAGACACTCACTCTAGGCACAGAGTCAAACAGCATCATAGGAGGGGATGCTGAAAAGGTGGAAGCAACCAGGTGCAGAGAACTGTGAGCTTCTTCAGATCCGTGAACTGAAGCTTTTGTCTAACTAAGCCCCATGTCGAGTACCCATGCATCCCTATGCACCCACCCCTGGGAGCCAGCGGTGGACACAAGGTGGTCGCTCCGAATGGGAGGCCAGTGCTGTAGTAATAAT
This sequence comes from Canis lupus dingo, assembly GCF_003254725.2. Classification (NCBI taxonomy): domain Eukaryota; kingdom Metazoa; phylum Chordata; class Mammalia; order Carnivora; family Canidae; genus Canis; species Canis lupus. The sequence continues at coordinate 35,887,832 of NC_064253.1, read as the reverse complement.
AATACCAATAATAATAATAAATAGCAACAACAACTAACACTTTTGAAGTGCCCTGCTTTATTTCCTTTACATATAGCTCCTTGATTTTATTTGTTGTAAACTTTACATGAACTTTATATTAAACTCATTGAACAGCCAGTGAGTTAAGTCTCATTACTATCTCCGTCCTTCAGATAAAGAAATGGAGGCACCAAGACATTCAATAACTTGCTCAATGACTCACAAGCCTCTAAGGTCTAAGGTCAGGACCCAGGGAGTGTGATGGCTCAGGGTGACACTGTCAACATTATTATCTCAAAGCTCCTGCTGAGTGCCTACTGTGTATGGGGCACTATGATCAGTGGTGGAAACCAAAGGAAAGGAAAGGAATGAGTTGGTTCTAGCTTCGGTAGGCTAGCAGGTTCTCACAGGTCAGGGCTACTACTGTGAAATAGTAACTAATGACTTTCCCTGGATTTCCTGTTTTCTGTTTACACCACACATCCCCACCCCGATTTCTTGAATAAAGGAATGCAAAAATGAGACATGGATTTAAATAGGTGGATAATTACTCATCATCCCTGGCCTGTCAACTGTGCAGGAGTTATCACTTTCCTGAAACAAAACAGAACAGTCAAGTTAGCTTTAACCCATGGTGGGTGGGCAGGTAGGACTTTGGAGTACCTCCGCTCAGTTTGCTCCAAGTTCAGGTCCGACACCAAGTCCTCTTGATTCCTCCTGACATGAGTCTCCTGTCACACTGAGTCCTTTGCTGTACGCACCTCCATGCTCTAGCTCTGGCCTTGACATCTCTTATGTGCACTACTGCAATAGTCTCTGAACAGGCAGACAGGGAAGCTTTCGAGTCAGATGGATCTGAATTTGATTTTGAATCTCCTGCTTGTTTGCACTTTCACACTCTTGGGCAAATGTCAAGATCTCTTTGACTTCTGTTCCCTTACCTGCACACTTTGGAAAATAATACTTGGCCTCACAGGTATAAGACAGTGAGCACATCAAGTGCTGACTACAGGCTCACCCTTGATGCTGTTATAATTTGTGGGTATTATCGCTAGACCTCCACTGCCAAGCCAGCCTACCATGTTGCTGCCAGATTAATCCCCTCTAAATCCAGTTTTGATCATGTCATTCCCTATCCACCTGCAAAAGCTACAGCTGCCAATGGAGAAAGTCAGCTTGTAAGGGGAGTGACCTTGTTTTTCCTTTCTGGATGCCAGAATCTTGAGTCCAAGAGTCAGATGCCTCCTATTCAGCCCACTCTCTCTAGAAAAATACCTGGAGAGGTTCTTCAATTTACAAGAACAATACAAGGGTTTGTTAATTATAGTTGAACCCACTCAATGGGGTGAGACCAACATAAGTTTCACTGTATGGTCAAGTTATGCATACTTGAGTGATGGGATAAGAATTTTTAGAAATGTCAACAGAATTTTCTCCCTGTGATAATTCCTCTGGCCCTTTGCCCTCTTCAATTAGGCTAGTCATTCTGGATTCATTCCCTTGGGAAAGAGTGTGGTAGGAGAAAGCAGAGAGTTGGGGGACTTCTTTTTGCCTTGGGTTCTAAAGGCTGAGTCCCTATGGGGAAAGATAGAACTAGCTGACAAAAGATAGAGGAGAAAGTCATGATTAAGGACAAGATTTTCAGGCCTCTACCCCACTGGAAAAATCACTGGGATTAGGGAAAAGAAGAAAGGGTAGGGATAGGGGAGGAGAGTGCTGTACCTCAGCCGCCCCATACAATCAACCTGCTCCCCATCAACTGCACCCCCAGGGCTCTGCTAGTTCTGTTTCCTGCCATTGACTGAGGACTGCCTTTCACAGCAGCTGGAATTTTTTTGACCAACCTATGAGAAGGATGTTCTTCACTCTGAGACTTTGCTTCAGCCCATTTGACTAACTCCATGGGAACTGCCCTAAAGATCTACCTGGCCAACAGTGGTTTGGAAAGACCCTATTACAACTGTGTATTACAAACCAAATTACACACAGCAGGGCTCTGGTTCATATTAACTAAACATGTCTCTATTCCAGTCAGACATGAATTTATCCTCTTCCAAAGAATGAAGCTATCATAAAGAAGTAGAAGGGAACGGGGTTCTTTTTGAGATGGGGATCCTGCTTGGGCTTGGCGCCTCTTGAGGTTGATAATACAGAGGATAAATTTCTGATATGATAGAAAGAGGTTCTTGCTTCTTCCTTTCTGTCCTGGGGCCCTCTCTCCAGTGCCACCTTCTGGGCCAGGACTCCTAGAGGAAGGGTGGGTGCTTCTAAAGGGGTGGGTAGGAACATAGCCAGATCCAATTACCAGAGAGGCTGTCAGTGGGTTCAGACAACCCGTGAATCCTTCTATGGTAGACTGTTCCATCCGTGGCCCACAGAAAACAATACTTTCTTGTGTGGTCCCCTCCTCTATGGACTCTGGACTTGGCTGCGTGGTATGCTTGGCCAATGAGACATTAGCAAGCATGATGTATAAGCAGAGACTCAAAAGCGCATGCACAGTGGTCTCCTTGGGACCTTCCTCTGGGAAACCAGCTACTATTTGGTCAAGAGGCCAATGCAGACTACTGGGAGAAGAAAGGCCCTGTGGAGGAAAGTCAAGGCATCCCAGCTCCTGACTGCCACCAATTACAAGTCACATGGATAACACCTTCATGGACACTTCCCTGCCTGAGAGCAACAGCCTATGAGACCCCAGCAGATACACATGGGACAGCATTGAGCTATCCCCTCTGAGCCCTCTTCAAGTTGTAGTATCATGAGCAAATAATGGTTGTTGTCATGTCGAGCCACTAAGCTTGGAGCAGTTTGCTATACAGCAAAAGGTAACAGAAATATTGTCTTTCTAGGGGGTACTTTCCCTTCCAATTGCAGGGATTTCCCACAGGGCAGGGACCTTAGCCATTTTGATCACCTATATCCTCCGCCCCTAATAGCCTATAATAAGTGTCCAATAAATATTTGTGGAATTCGCAACATGAAACCAAGCACGCAGCATTTCTACTGCATCACGATGCTCTTTATCCTGCCCTTCTAAAACCACGAGCTTCCGAGCTTTGAAGCTTCTGTTTATGTAAGTGAGTGGTGGGCAAATCTCTGATCTACTTGTGTAACAGTTTATTAATGGGAATTTGACTATTATTATTCATGGACTTTTGGTTACCTGAAAACTAAGAACAATGGATAATGAATACCCCTAACATTCTAAAGATTGGTGGCTAACACATTTGCAGCATGTGCTGAGATGACTAAAATCTTTTCTGACACCTTATTCCATTCTTTGCTCCCAGCCTCTAGAAGACAAAGACAGGTACTAGAAATTTGTAATCAGAAATCTGGCTAGAAGCTGGAGCTAGTCAGCCTGAGTTTGAATTCCCCATTTGGCCACATACCAACTGGGAGACTTGGGCCAAGTTACTTCACCTCTCTCCTCTTCCGTTTGCTCATCTGTAAAATGGGGGTGATGACAGCATCTACCTCACCGGGATGCTGTGAGAATTAAGTAGGTCACTGTATAGAGGCCAGGCAGTTCTGTGTTTGGAACCCTGAAAAAGTGCCCAGCTCACAGTAAGGACCCGTATCAGCTCTCATCAGTATCATCAGAGTGAATGAAGAACTCTGAAGAAAATTGCTGTTGGGGAGGGGCATACATTTCCCGGTGGGGGAACCCCAGGTTTGGGGCTGTTTGCCAGAAGGGAGCTGACATATCATTCGTTGCCCTGCTCCACCCTCCAGCAGCTAAATAATTGTTGGACTGAAGAGACATCTGGATCCTTCCTGAGCTTCTTTTGGGAGTGGACATGGTGAGAGAATTCTTTAGAGCACTTGACCTGCATCTGCCAGCTGGTGGAGGCACCAAGAACGGAAAAACCCAAAGGGGGAAAGGCTGGCAGAGTGAGGAGAGAATCCTGAGGTGGCATGTGCACCCCTCCAGTGTTTGAGAGGTGAGGGTGCTGAGTTTCCCACCAGCAAGGTGGACAGTGTGGGAAAGAATGAGGACATGGCCAGCGGTGCAGGGAGAGGTGGGGAGGGGGTACACACACCGAGGTGGCGCTGAGGGCCAGCCTGAGCCCGTGGGCCATGCCGAGTGAGGGGTTCTAGGGTGGGGTTCTGGATAAAGGCCCTGGAGTGCTCAGGGAGGACAGGCCGGGGTTTGGATGTGATGCCATGGAGATCTGTCGACAGCAGCAGCTCATTCCCTAGACCAGTTTGGCCTTTCCCTTCTCTTCCCCGCCCCGCTGCAGCCCAGGGGTTGGGGTGAGTGGGGGGGGGGGGGACTCTGAGTGAAGAGCAACCCCCTTCCCCCGGCTTCGGGCTACTGAGCCGGAGAAAGACAGAGGCGCCTTGAATTGGATGACAAATTGAAGTTTTACTATCAGAGTGGTCTGCACTTTATCACTTCTGAGGACGAGACTTCTCTGAGGCCTGCGGGTGACTGGCAATGCTCTGGCTCCGGCCGAGACAGGCTGGGGAGCAGGGCACAGAGCGCACGGGGCTGGGAGAAGGCGGCTGCCCCTGGAATCTCTTCCCTTCCTGTACTGGCATCATTGCCTCTGCCTGGCAGCTCTGAGATACCTCGGAGCCGCCACAGCCCGGCTCTGCAGAACCTCAGCAAAGTCCACTTGCCCGCGGTGCCCGGTCCGGCAAGTGCGGGCTGGAGCTCAGGGCCTGACTCTGCCGCCAGGTGGACGCTCGCAAGGCTCCTGGAGGCGGGCGGCCCGCGCCCCCGCACCCCGTGCTTGGCGCCCGCCCCACCTCCGGAAAATGTTCTCTACCGCACGCGAATGCACGCCTGGTCTCCAGCACGCCCCGCAGTGCCCTCACCACGGCCGAGCCCCCGAGGCACGGGCAACAGAGAATTGTTTGGGGCCAGGCCAGCCGGGCTGTGGGCCGAGGCGGGGCGGAGCGCGCTGCCCCGCAGAGCAGGAGGGCCGCGGAGGCAGGGCGGCTGGTCCTCCCACGCCCCTCGCCCCTTCCCTTGCTGCAGGAACGTGCCCGCAGGTGCCAGGCCGGGGCCCAGGCTGCCGGAAGGGAAGCCAGCCTGAGCCATCTCCCCCGAAGAGCCCACAGGAACAAAATTGCTTGGTAGCCGGGAAATGTCCCCGGTGGCCCAAAAGCCTTGGATAGGTTGGCCAGTGTGGCCGTATTTCCTTTCTCTTTCCCCGCATCAGAGCACTGGGTGAGACAAATGAATGGATGGAGATTCCGAGCTATTGCTTTGGGGCCGGGGCCGTGTCTGTAGTTCCCACGCATAGGCAGCTGATGGCGGGTGGAAGGAAGGTGGTGGCCCCAGGGTGGATAACCCTGAGTGGAAAGGGGCCAGGATTCCCAGCACCCTTGGCTTGGGTGTGTTCTGTGCTTGCAGTTGACCATGGGTGTGCCTGATGTTCTGGGAATTCAGATCATTTCAAACAAAAGCTCAGAGCCACACACTGAGAAGATTGTCTCTGGAGATCTGGAAAAACGGCTCAATTTCCCAGAGCTGCCCATAGAGCAACTCCTCCCTAATTTCATTTGCTGTTTGCAAAACATTTTCACAGATAGCCTTTCATTAGCTCCTCATAACAGCCCCCAAAATTGATGGAAAAATATCGCTATCCTAATTTTACAGAGTCCCTGGAGCTTCAGCATGATTAAAATACGTGCCTGAAGTCAAGCGGCCGGAGGTGAGGGCACCTGGCCTCGTTCTGAGCTTGCTCTTGCCTCCTCACCTTGCCCAGGCCAGCCCTGGCCACTCCTAGGTCAACCCTAGCTCTCGGTCGCCAGCCTGGGCTGGGACCCTGGGTCCCGTGTGCTCGGGGAGGGAAGTCGGCCACCTGGGAATGTGGTGTGTGAGGTATGTTCCCACCATGCCACTATTTTATATTCGTTTCTGGCGGACCTTAGACTTTTCCAGGGAAAAGCAATTCCACCTCCAGGGATTTATATTTAGGTAAGATTCAAATCCGGTCATAAAGACAGATGTCTAAGGGGTTCACCACAGTGTCCTTCATAAAAGGGATACGTTGCAAATAACCTGAATATCCAAGAAGGGGCCCAGTAGATAGATAGATATAGATAGATAGATAGATAGATAGATATATCTGAATCTATAAATTCAGATATACTGAATTGATGGACTATTATTCCGCTCTTAAAAACTCACCTAGTAGAAGGACTTGAATGAATGGGATGATGTTTTTATTCCATCTTTAAATAAATAAAACAGTTTACTTGAGAAGTGTTTCAAGATGGCCCCATTTTGCTTTGACAAATATTTGTATCTCTGCCAATATGCTGACAAGTACCCAGAAGGCCATACACCCAAATGGTAATGGTAGCTGTTTCTGACCGGCAAGGTTATAGATAATTTTTTTTCTCTTTGATTATCTAGGGTTTCTAAGTACTCTACATTCAATGTGAGTTATTTTTTTTTAAAAAAAGATGTTATTTATGAAGGCACGTGGGTGACTCAGTAGTTGAGTGTCTGCCTTTGGCTCAGGTCGGGATCCCGGGATCCCGGGATCAAATCCCACATCAGGCTTCTCACAGGGAGCCTGCTTCTCCCTCTGTGTACGTCTCTCCCTCTCTCTGTGTGTCTCTCTTGAATAAATAAATAGAATTTTTAAAAATATATTTTATTTATTTATTTGAGAGAGAGTGAGCACAAGCCAGAGGGAGAAGTAGACCCTGCTGAGTGGGGATCCTGATGCAGGCCTGGATCCCAGGATCCCAGGATCATGACCTGAGCTGAAGGCAGATGCCTAACTGGCTGAGCCACCCAGGTGCCCCACTTAATTTTATAAGATGAAAAAATGTTCCTTACAAAGCAGCAAGACAGTCACTAAAACAATGACTATTGTTTCAGTCATGTAGTGATTCGGTCACCCAGCTATTTGTACTTAATGTATTAAGTGTTGGAGATTCAGAGATGAATTCAGAATAGAGTCCGCAGTCCCTGTGCTCTCGCCCCTTTCCAGCCTCACAGGGCCATCCCTTAAAAGGAAGGGGACATTTATTGAGCATTTACCCCGTGCCAGGCATTCTTCCTTCACGTGCTGTATTCTCCTGAATTTCCAACACCATTCTGCATGGGAAGCATGATGATTTCTGTTTTAAAAATGGGAAGCTGAGATTTAAAGAAGTGATATTACTTGATTAAGTTTGTGCAGCCAGTTAGTGGTGGAACTGGAGGTTCAATGACACATCTGCCTGAATGCCTTTCACCGTGGCCTCGGCTGCTTCTATTTCACAAGGACTGACCTTGAATCCCTGGGCTTCAATGGCTTCCAGCGCCTGCCATTGGTCAGAATTTAAGCCTGGTGTCTGCAGGATTCAAGGAGGTGACTGAATTGCCAGGAGCAACCTCGAAGACTTGATTTTTCTCAGACTGCATCATCTAGGGGAACCTAAGCTGATGAAAAGGCTCTGTGACCCACACTGTACCTGAGATGTGCTGTCAACTTTCCCCCACCTGCTTCCCATGTGCGATGTGTCTGGATCACGTGCCACTATGTGTTAGGACGAATGATGCCAGAGAATCCTGCTGCAATGGAGTAGAGATCTTTTGCTGGAAAAAGAATTTTCAAGTTGCCATTTAAAGTTTTGAAATCCAGAGGAAAGCTTAAAGGAAATAAAATCCAAAAACAAAATAAAAATCCACCCGTGGGCTGAGCTCTGGGGATCAAATATTCTCTTTGTATTGTGCAGAGGGAGAGCCTGGGCAGCCAGGGCTGGAGTCTTCAGTTGGTCATGCAGAAAATGCTCCTGGGCACTCCCTTTAAAAACTAAATCAACATTATTTTAATTTGTGTTCCCTGCTTCCTCATTCACAATGGAGGGGAAGGTGTGAAGCTGAGCAAGAGCATATTTCTCTTACAAGTTAACTTAACATGCAATATGCAGGGGATTACTCTGGGCTCACTCAATACCACTGCCCAGAGCTTTATAGAATTCTATTGATCTTAGCTAAAGCTGTTTAATTTTTTTTGCTTTAATTTTCTTTCCTTATTTGCTCATTAAGTTGAAGTGAAGAAAGGGTGAGGGAGTGATCACAGATGACACTTCTTGGACTTAAGGCTGGTTTGAGGCACCAGGAAGCAAGTCTGGCAGCATTTTAACCCAGTGGCTTGGGGCCGGGGTGGCTGCAGGAAAAGGAACTAGAGTGTTTGGGGGCACCTCTTGGATATTCTCTGCCATCAGTATTCATAGAATCAGGACTCTGTGGGCATAACACAGAAGGAAAACAGTGAATCTGACACAGATACGACCCACAGGGAGCTTACCTTTTAGCAGCAGAGAAAAGCACATTAATCCAAAGGGGGACACAGATGTGCCAGGATAATCAAATGAGACATTCATTTTTGCTGTTAGAGGAGGCACAAAAGAATGAAAACATAATTTCTCCCACCCGTTCCCCCAAACCTTTGACTACAGTGTAATCCTCCCATAGGGTCATTGGGGACTTCAGAGGAACCTGTACGGTACGGGGTGTCAGAGCTGGAATTTGGACAGAAGGTCTGGGAGGCAAGGAGGGGATGACTAGGGCTGCTCATGGGTATCCAGATTATCAAGCTCCCATGATCTCAGAGCCTGTGTGTTGAGGGGGGGGTGGGCTGTGGCTGCACTTAGCTGCACAGGGTGCCCCTCTGGAGCCTTCCCACTGCAGCGGGGTTCACCTGGTGGCAGAGGACTGCTGCTCATCTGTGGCACTCTATGGTAGGAAGAACCATGGTGATGGTGACAGCCACCAAAGATGGACTGGGCACACCTTGCACATCTTAGAGTCCTTAAATTCTTATAGAGCCCAACAAAGAGCAGGAAGGAAGGCCATTACTAACAATAAATGGCATCTATCGACCTTTACTATGTGTCAAGCACTGTCTAAGTTCTCTAAAGGAATCCTCACAGAGTCCCTCTGACGTAGGTCTCATTATCATCCCCTTTTTATAGAAACTACTGAGCTGGAAAGAAGATAAGTCTCTTGACCACAGTCTTATGGATGGACTAAGTAGCAAAGCCAGGGTTTCCTCCTTCTCGTTCTGGCTCCTGGATTCCTTGCCCTCAACCACTGCACCCATACCTACTCTTACAGGACCTGCTGGTCCAGAGGCACATCCCTTAGTGGATGTTAGCATAGTTTGTTTGCTGGGGGGAAAAAAACAGAAAAAAAATGATGTTATTTGTATCCTAATATTGTGAAACAAACTTGTATCTAGTGCAAAAGTAGGTGAAGAAAGAATGCTATGGGAGTTTAGATCTCCACCAGCTCAATTCTGATGGAGAAGAGTTTTTCCAGGTGGGGCTGTGAATGGAGTGAATGTGCAGAAGAGAAATGAGGTGTTTCTTGGGGGCAGAGTGACAGAAAATTTAGCATATTCCTGGAGCCAGTGAGCAGTTCATTGCCTGCGGCATGGAATAGGAGAGCAGTAAGAGATAAAATGGGAAGGGGTGTGTGTGTGTGTTAGGGTCAGAAAGGATTAAGGGAGTTGAACTCTATACCCAAGGTCAAGGGTAACAAAAGGATTTCACCTCTAGGCTGTATTTGATTGTAGTGGCTGCCTGGACGGTTCTGAATGAAGGATACACAGAATTAATGGAAAAGAAAACTGGATCAGGCAGCAGTGTCCACCATGGACTGATTCTCACCAGTCTCCCTTCTTGTCCTGGCATTCAACAAAGAGTCTGAAAGACAACTGTGAATTTGGGTCCTGGTAGAGGGTTCAAGCTCCAAATTATTATCAAATATCTGGTCATTTCGAGGTACAGAGACCAATTCCTTTGTGTCATCAATTACTCCTTCCCAGTCCTCTCCACCAATTTTATTAGAAATGCCTGAAAATAATGAAACCAAATAGATCTGAGGGTAGCCAGAGAGCTCTGGATGTGCATGCTTCTCATCTGGAGCTGCTGAATCTGATCCAATGTGCAGAACCCTGCATGGGACTCCGGAGCGCCAAGGTCTAAACTGAGCTCTACCTATAATAGCAGGGGACCTTTGGGCTGACTTCTGGACCTTTCCGAAGTTCCTGCATCACAGAGCTTTTGTGGGGAGAAAAGGAAGTAACCCATTGAAAAAGAGTGTGACGAAGAAAACATGCCCTCCCGGTTAAATGCCATATTTTATCAAATAAAAAATATCATTGGTTGTAAGATCCTATCATTAAGAAAGAAAAATGCTGCCCACTACAGTGCTCCATCCAGTTTCAATCACATTCTGTTATCAGGGGTGTTAAAATGCTGGGAAAACAGCATTTTAGAATCAATGAAATATGGAACATTATGACAAAGATTCAGCTCTGAGTTACTAACCTCCATTTAAACAAGTTAAAAATGTGTTTGCTTGGATTACAGACTAGGTTCTTCATGCATGAATCGCTGCGTTCAAATCAACTCACGTTACCTAACACAAAAATCTGGTCTCCCATTCTTGCTTTGTAATTGAAAGTTGAAGAGATATGGTTCTTTAAGGGGAGATTGTCCCAATTTACAACGACTATGAAAACACTAGTTTGACTGTTGATTCAGATATAACTGGCTCTAAATCATAGAAGCTGCCAAACAGCCTTGATTAAACACTTGCTAGAAATATTTCAAGGTCAAGGAGCCTTGTGATTCTGAGTGTGACACAGTAAAGCTGTGTTAGATGTCAGTCTGAGGCTGGAAATAGTAGAATGTGAGGCCTAAGCTGATGCTCAGAAGCCTGGAATTCACACTCTTTTCCATTTTATTATTTATAATATAATCCTTGAGAATTCAAACTATGTGAATACAAACTATCACCTAACCAAACGGGGGAATGTGTGTGAGACATCTCCAAGGGAGCCCACATCTAACAATTCCACCACCAAACAGGGCCTGAAAGTCTTTTGCAGGCTCCAGTTTGAGACATCCCAGAAAAAGAATTCTGGTTAGTTTAGTTTGGATCATGTGCCACTCATGGGCAAATCAGTTGTGGCCAAGGTGTGAGAGTACTATGATTTTTAGACCCCAACTACAAATATACAATTTGAGAGAAGAGGAGGAGCCACTTTCTAAATGGGGTGGCCCGCTATCCCAGAAGAAGAAAGGGGTCCTGGCAGACAAAGAATACATGCGTTTCAGTTACCATATTTATTCTCGGAAAGACCTTTTCATTTTATGGCACAAAAAAGAGAATTCTTAGAGGTTTGGCTGACAACAAAGTAATCTTATCACCAAAACAGACCAATTTAGCAGATTAATAATGAGCTATTGGAGCCTCCACAAAACCATAGCCACCATTTTGGTGAAGGCTAACATGCCATTCTATGGAGGACATGACCTGGTGTCAATGTGTGCCTAGAAATTCCTAACTTTCAAAGAACATTGGAGAACATAGTCCAGTTCTGTCTGTCCAGCTGCATGCGTACTTTACAGGAGAATGTGTAGAGACTATAACTCTCAGAAGGATTAGACCTGACTCCCTAACTCTAATGTTCAGATAAGACCTTGAAAGCTTCTTCGGGAGCCCAGTTACTTGTGTGTCATTGGCCACAATTGGCCTCCTCTTCTCATTAGAGACAGATTATGAAACTTATAATCAAAGATGGCGCACAAGATGGAATTGATTTCTTTACAAGGACCCTTCAGGAGAGCTATTCGATTGGTCTGAGCACCAAGAATGGCTATGCTGCTTCCTTGAACAACTGGTTTATTTTTGCTTGACAGACACTAAATCTCATGAACTTTCATGTTTCCCTCTTCATGGAGGCGGCTAGGTAGCTCAGAGCCAAGTTCATGAACCACCTATCGTCCAACCTTAAATCTTTAACTGCAAGCATTTAGTGTAAGTGGTTACTTCTTGACCCCTTCCTACTTCCTTAAGCTTACTGTCTTTTCATCTCAAATTTTAAGACTTGCATACCTGTTAATCTTGGAACAACTTTCACATCTTTGTAAGCCACCTTCATTTTTTTTTTAAGATTAAGGTAAGGATATAAGTGATTATTCTTCCTTGGTTTCAAAGGTTTTTCAGCCTTTCAGGTGGAAACTATCTTGGTGGAGTGTGCCAGTATGTGGAGTACCACTCCTCCTGGAACCCAACTGATATCTCGGGGACATCTTTGATATAATGTCCCTATGCAGGGGTTTCTAAACTCACTCTCCCACCTTTTAATTACAAATTACACTGTGAATTTATTGATTTTTCTTCTTAATATTTTTGGCCATGAAAGTAGATTTATTTTGTGTTCCTTTCCAAGACTTGGGAGGTAAATTGCCTCCCTCATGATAATGAAGTCCAAAAAGGGAATTCATTTCCATCCCCTACAATACTCCTTTATGTTCGAAAACATCTTCGAGCTTTTTTACGAATCTCTAATTGCTGAAAGATCTGTAGTTAACAACAAATCTCAAATATTTAGCTTTAGGGATTTAAAATCCCAACAATAATGATAACAAAGATAAAACAATTACTAGCTGCAATAAATGATCCACAGCAACGTCTTTTGGAGAATACTTGATGGGTGACTTTCACTTCCATGATCAGGGGTGGGGTTGAGGGAGGAACTCCGCCAGATTCAAGGGTAGAAAAACAATTTAAATGAGACACGGGTTTCTGAAGTCTGAAGCTCAGGAACAGTCCTTGGGAAGGCTAGCTGCTCTTTCCAGTCATTTGAGGCAGGGCTCTTCATGTCTCTTCTGGGAGCATTCTTAAGCTCACAGACAAGGTACACATTCACATGGGCCCTATTTCTCTCCTTTTTCCAAAGGCACTGTAAGTGAGACAAACATTTGCAGTGTGATCTGTGTCATGTTCTTCATGCAAGTTCATATTTTGGTGGATATGATAACCATAAATATTTAACATTCTAAAAGCTGTGGCTTTTCAGCCCCAGCCATCCATTCGACGGGAGACAATGTTGCATGCATTAATTTACAGCCCACTCTCATTTCGAGTGGGTCGATAATATTTCATAAGGTAGACAACCAGACGGCATGATTTTGGTGGGGAGAAGATGAGGGCACAGCTTGGCTTAAAGACCTAAAGACAAAATTATGAGAGGGGGGATAGAAATTGTGTTTGGTGCTCTTTTTTTTCCTTAATGTTGACAAAATTTTCTTTAAAAAAAAAAAAAGATTTTATTTAATTATTCATGAGAAACAGAGAGAGAGAGAGGCAGAGACATAGACAGAGGGAGAAGCAGGATCCCTGTGGGGACCCGATCCTGGGACTCTGGGATCACACTCTGAGCTGAAGGTAGACGCTCAACTACTGAGCCACCCAGATATCCCCCAAATTTTCTTTTTTGTGAACTGAAGAAATTAATAACATCATTTGAAGAAGAAATAAAAGCTCTCTTGTGCTGACCCCCTTCGCACATGCACACGTATGCACTCATACACTCACATACTCACACAGCAGAGGATGTTCAGGTGGGAGGCTCCTCTGTTCAAATACCAAAGGAAAACAAGAGGAGGGTGCTGCCCACCCAAGCTGGCCACAGTGTGTCCCTGCATTTGACCTAGTTGAACAAAGGTGGTGTTTTGAAAAATGTCCTCCACTTGATATTTTTTAAGCGATTGATTTCCTAGCTTGCAGACAGTTTAATTCTCATCAATTTCACTTTGAATTTAGAAGAGAAATGATAACCAATGAAAAAAAGAAGAAACCTCACCACAGAGGCCTGTGTCCTTATATTTCACAGTGGTTTTTCATTTGCGGTGTTTTCTGCAAATGAGATTTTGAATAAACCCCAAACTGACAAGTAAAGGGTTGAATGGAAATACCTGCTTCCTTTTTAGCTGGGACTGTAGAAAAATAGGTGACAAATAAAGTATTCCAATTTCAAAAGCCCTACAATGGGATTGGTTAAAATATATAAATAGAAGTTCAATCATAGGGAAGTAATTATTGTATATCTACACGCTGATGTGAGAATGAACCACTTTTACTGCAGATAATTCAGTGGCTATTGATTTTTAAATTTTATATGTTTAATAACATGCTCCTAAGTTCAAAATAATCAAAATACCAATGTTCAGTGATTTTGGCCTTCAAAGGCCTTTACTAGTATAACTATTTAAAGCTCATGCATCACTGCCCAGTGGCCCTGGTGAGGTCCAGGTGCTAAAAGCAGAGCTCAAGGCTGGCAGCCCAGAGCAAACCACCTGTGGGGTTGACTCCCCTCTGCTTTCTTTCCTCCCGAAATGAAATGTTCAAATGAGGGTCATGGGAGCAGAAGCACCAAAGGAACAGAGATAAGTCATGTGTCCACAGTTGGGGCACATATAGACCCCAGGCTGGTCCTTGAAACTTCAGATATCCCTGAAATTCCATTTTCCTTTTAGAGAATGGATAGAAAATGAGAAATGACTAAAAAAGCTAGTTGGACAATGAAAAAAATGTCTTGTTCATGTAAACAAAGAGTCTAGTGATAGGACCAATGCTGGGTCATACTTGGTCCAGTGGCCCAGTTGATATCATCCAGGACCTGCTTTCTCCCCTTGTCACTGGTTTGCCTTTGGTGGCACTGGCTTCATCCTCAGGCTGCTCAGAGCAGCCCTCTCAGCAGCTTTGGTGTCTCATCTCATGGTAACAGGAGTATCCTAGCTGTTTCCACCTTCGTATCTTCATGACCTCTTCTCAAGGAGAAGAAATAAGGTCTTCCTTTAGCTCCCATACCTCTTGGGATGCCATTTCCCTTATATTCTGGGGAGGGGGAGAGGATACGCTGCTTGGCCTAAACCAGTTACGGCTCATTCTGGAAAAGGTAGTGTGGTCACTCCCACCCACATTGAGTGGGAATGGAGAGAACGGATTCCTGAAAGGAAGATCAAAGTACCATTGGTGGGGGACAATGGACGCCATGGATGTAAACAAGTGTTCACTATAACAACTTTGTATCTTCTTGTTTAGTTATGCCTTTAACCAAACATCTTGATTTTATTCTCTTCTGCCACAAAGTCACCTGAGGAAGTCAACGGTGCCGTCAGTTCTAGTTGCAGGCTGGATTAAGACTCTGATGGTCCTTTGATCCCCATCTCCAAGTCCTGGCTCTGTGTCTCCAAAATAAGGGGCTGGCAGTGATGGCAGACACCTGGCACACAGGCCGCCACTTTCCCCTCTCAGTCCAACAGCAGACATCATCCATCAATCACAGGACTTTTTCCTGTGCAGTCCAGATGTGGCCCCAGAGACCTACTTAAAACAGTCCTCCGGACAGCCCCTACAAATGTATTGGTGTTGACAAGTGAGATAAAATGTATTTGCCATCCCTGGAAAGGATTGCACACCAATGACCCAAACTACCAATGCATTTCACTCATACACCAAGAGCATTCACAAACACACATGCACAAGTTCATATACCTCAGTGTTTCTCTAAATGTGGTTTGCAGATCTTTTGCATCAGATTCCCCTTATGTCCTCATAAAACGTGGATTCCAGAGACCCATTCTAGAGCTACAGGATCAGAATATTCTCAAGATAACAGTTTTCAATACTTAATAGGTTAGTGGAGGCAAGAGAGTAATATGCCTAATTCCTCAGTTCACTTTTTGTGTGTTCTTTCAACAGTTTCTTAAGCTACTGTAGGTAGGAGCTGGCTAGTTTCTGTGAATTCAAAGAAGATGGTGCAAATAAAAGGCTCCTAGACTTGCTCAGTGAAGCCCAGTGATGCTCTGTGGAAGGGGTTAACAGCCACAAGAAAAGACCAGGAATTTGGGAGTTTAGAGATGGGGCAAGATCACTTCTATGAGAGGGCGCTAAAAAGATAGACAATGTCATGGAGGACTTGGCTAGGAAGACTTGGAGCATGGGATGGAGGAGGAAAAACCTGGGAGGAAAAATGGCAATGGATGGAAGTGAAAATGTGTAGCAAGAGATCATGAACAGTCATTTAAAGCAATGGGAGCTGAGAATGGAGATCTGAGAAAAGAGGTTGGAAAGAGGATTATGTTTTCATTATGGAGGGTTTTGTGGGCCTGGCTTCAGTGTTTAGACTTTATTTGTAGCCAATGGAAGCTGTGTTAAGCAAAGGTGTGGTATGATACTAAGCCATGTCTGAAGGCATAAAATCTGGAAATGAGGGAGGGGGAAAAGCTAGAATGAGAAAGACTGGAGCTTAGGGTGGCAAAATGTTGTAGCTGTGCAGGTGAGAGGCTGGGGGTCTGATACTAGAATCTTGGCAGTAGAAGTGGAGGGGAACAGATGTGAGAGCCACTGAGGAGGCAACACCATAGGCCTTGTTGGTTTGACAGCTTGGCCAGACTTTCAAAGGCATAGTAGCCAGGATATGCTGGGTCATGCTGCAATAACAAATTAATCTTGAAATCTCAGTTTTTAACAAAACAAAATTTTACTGACCTCATGTTTTACATCCAAGACTGATTGGCAGGGGGCTCCATTGCACTCAGTCACTCAGGGATGGGTTGAAAGAGGCTCTGTTATCTCTCAGCTGCATCACGGAGCATGTGGCTTACTGAACACTAAAGAAGAAGGAGAGACGGATGCAAGCAGAGCAAAGACCTTTAACTGATTTGACATCAACATAACCTCCACTCACAGTCTGTTGCCCTGAACTAGTCACGTCTAACTAAATATCTATAAGGGAGGTTGGGAAAGTAGGGGAGAACATGGACTATTTGGGAAGCTTTCCTTTTCTTAGCTATGATAAGGCAATTTCGGCATTTCATCCAGAGAAAGAAATTAAGAAGTCACATACCTGAGTTGCCCCAAACCTATTTATCTTCCTCAACAACCTCAGAAGTTTTTAGAAATACAAATATTTTTATGGAGTGACCTGTCTTCTGGGAACCTCCAGTAACTCCTTTGGAAGTCTTCTTTCTGAGTCTTGAATAGAGACTTCCCTCCAAAAGAATCATGGCTGTTGTCAAACAGACACACTGTTGCAGGCATCAAGTATTTACTATATGTCCACCAAGCCCCAAGCATTCCTCTAGGTCCTGGGGATTGCACCTTTCTGGAACTTCTGTTTAGTTGGGGAGAAATACAGCTAGGCAGCACACAGCTGGAATTTTAGCCAGGATTTCATACTCCAAACTCTTTGCACTGACATGTTATCTTTGTTCTTCAAATGAAATCTTCTAGCTTTCTCTCATTGCCACCACCTAAAGCACTAGCTCTTTCCCAATCATCCTTGAAAACCCCTAACAAGCCCAAACTTATTGGGTAGCATGAGGGGGTCTGTAGCTATGGGGAGATGAAGATGATAAGGCTCTATCTTCACTTTCAGAGGGGCTTCTGGTCTATTTCTTGGGTGCTAATCTGTCTTTTTCTGATGTGTTCCCCAGTCTTTGTTTTACAAAATTTCAGGCCAATGCAAGAGCAGTTGAGCTACCGTGATGGTACCCTGGCCAGGAAAGAGAACACCTCTTTTCGCCCCCCTTTGTGAAGGGCAGGAAGATATTCAGGAACAGGATGGGGGTACTTTCCACCCCTGCACAATACAGAACTATTGTATTAACCAAAAAAAATCTGGTTCCAGGCCAAATCTAAAGCCATCTTCTTTTTGCTCCTAGGGACAGCGGCTCCACCAGAAAATAGTTGGAATCGTTGGGGCAGAAAATAGAAGGCTCTCTTGGAACACAGTGCCTCTGATCCCACTCCTTTTATGCCCCAGGAAAAGAAAAGAGGCCCATGTGAAAACCCCTCCTGGGGCTTCCCAACCAGTTAAACATGAGGGAGAGGAGAAAAGGGGAAAAAATTCTAAATAAAAGCAAAGTCTTTGAAAAACTTCAAAGAAACATTTCTCCTGTTCAGAAGTCAAGAGCACATCTGGCTGGCGGTGAAAAGAGAAGTGGTGTCATCTGGGCAAAAATGTTCTTTTCAAATATGTCCTTTAAGAAAAAGCAAGAAAGGAGAGTACAAGAGATTGAGAGGAGAGAAATAATGCAAAGAGGGAAGGGAAGTTAAAGGGAAAAAGAAAAAAGGAAAAACCTCCTAAATCTTGTAATGTTTTAGGAGGGCTTATTAGAGTGAAAATTAAGTGTCATACAGAGCTCTGCTCCAGTATTGATGGCCTTTATTCAAAGAGCCATCACCCTGTAAACTCACTTTAACAACTCCCTTCAGATGAAATATAAAAATTAAAGACATTTACAACACAGCTTAGTAGCAGATGTAGTCGTCCTATTGGGGCTTAGATCAAATAGTGATGTAAACCCCAGCAGGATAACAGGTCTTATGAAAAAGTCCTTAACAACAGCCCCCAAAAATCTTGGAAATCTTACAAAACATGTTTCCCATTCTCTCCCAACCTCAAGGGTCCCCCTTCCTTCCCCAACCCCTCCCCTGATCTGCTAGACTCCTTTTCCATCGTCATCCTTGTCTGGAGTTCTTATGAGTCACTCTACACTTAGCAACTGGACCCAAAAAAAAAAAAAAAAATCTGGTTGGGCTTCTGGTTATCTTCTCCATCTAGTCATCTGCCTCCATCATTACCTGGGGGAGCGCCAGGGTGAGGGATGTGCTGAGCAGTCTGGGAAAAAGGACTGAAATGTACATATAGCTCGAATGGGGATTGAGGTCTGACCTTCACCTTGGTCCATTTTTCCCTGTTTGCCTTTCCTCCTTCTTCATCTCTCATTTTTCCACCCAGAGGAGCCTGAAAAGAGGTTTCCAATTTGATTTAGAGGCTGGGTCCTCACTAGTCTGGGAGACATTTATATCTGTTATATTGTAATGATGGCAGGTGAGGGCCTTCTCTCTAATCTACCCTTTCCAAAGAAGACTTTCTTGAGGATTTATTCTGGGAGCCACCTTCATCCACTCATGCACACCATGCACCCATTCACTCACTCATTATTTTGAAAAGTACTATGACATGCCAGGCACCGGGAAAGTGCTGGAGGCATGGACGTGATCATCCTGTTGGTTATGGTTTTCTTTGTCCTCAAGCTGACATGTCCATGGACTGGCTTTAGGAAAGAGAAAAAGTTTAGAGAATGAAAGTGGAGAGGTATAAGTATGGTCTATCTGAGAATTTCTGGTCGTTAGGTTCAGTTTTTCTGTGGCCCCAACTCTTACGAAAGAAGCCAATGACTTCTCTTGCCCCCACCACAGTATATGAAAAAAGAGTCAAGTTGCCCTCTAGGCCCAGGGGCTTATCCCCAGACTCCTCTTTTCTGGCAGATGATCACTTAGCCAGTGATTTGGGAGTGACTGGTGTTAGATCTTTGGCCACAGCTGGCCCTTGGATGAGACAGAGGCCAAGAGGCTGGAAAATAAGGAAGAATCTAAAGGGTCTTCATGAACAAGAGAGCAAATCCTGACCCTGTAATGAGCTCTACTTTGAGGGTAGGTCAAGGCCCTGCTTCATTGGGAGCAACCTGATAAGAAAACCAAAATAAAATGTTATCACCTCAGCTGGCTGAACCAAGGCCAGTGAGAAAATTGTCCTAGGGAGCCCTGAAAGCAGTAAACGAGAAGCTAGCTTGGATGTCACATGGAGCTTAAGAAGGTTGGAGACATTCCAGGGCTAAGTGGGGGCCTTCTAAGGTCATGCAGTCTAGAGTTTTCCAACACCCAAGCCAACATTTACAGCTTGAACTCATGCCCTCCCTGCCCTCTTCTCCTTTGCTTTACCCAAGAGATCTGCAATATGATTGGGTTGCAAATTTTGTCTGGTCCATCCCCATACCTCCCAGCAGGCTTGGCTGGATTTTGTTTCACACATGGTCTAATCTGAAAACAAACACTGGAAATCAGCTGCTAGGGTGGGAGGCCATGTTGATATGACCAGTGATCAAGGAAGGTCCCCTCTCTGGATCCCTGCAAGGAATGACTTCAAAGGTACTTTCCTCATACTCACTACGTATCCTCCTCCTTGCACATGTACACTCACCGACCTAACAGACAGCCACAATCCCAGTGGATTACTTCACTATGCTCTGGGCCATTTGGTCAGAGAGGAGGCAGCATTTACCTCCACTAGTGCAAGGTCAAGCCTGTGAAGAGTGTGTGTGTGCTTATGTAAAGAATCAAAGAAGATAATAGTTGCAGCCTATGTCACAGGCGTGGACTAATCTTCGATTAAATAATGATATTCAGATGACATTTCTTGGCAACTGGCAGACCAGCTGGAAAAATAAGTCAAAATTTCCACAGAGAATAGACCGTTTTGCCATCCAAAGCTGGCCAAGTACAAACAGCAAAGGTTCTAAATACATGTGAATAAAAAGGTCCCAGCACGCTGGCTTGTAAAGAGGCTCCCTCTTCTCCTCATAGAACTGTACATACTAGTTTGCAGATATGTGGAAAGTGCACAGGTGAATTTAAAATCTGCTCCCCCTACTTGTCTGTCCTCTTCTTCCTGGGTATTCTGACCTTTGAAACTTTCTAGTCCAGCTTTTCATTTTTCAGATGAGGAACTGATGTCCAAAGAGCTGGGGAGCTTGAGGGACTTGTCCGAGGCTACACAGCAAGCAGGAGTCTTGATTCTCATCCCAGGGCTCTTTTTGCATACATTCTGAACTCCACAGAGCTGGTTGGTGGAATCTGTAAGCATCCATCATGGGAGGCATGCATATGCACAGGAATTAGTGGCATTGCACTGATGTGTTAAAGGTACACGTGTGTAACATGACCCAATGGAAAGACTCTGTCTTGGACCTGATATAATGTCAGAATCTCAAAAGAAAAATGATGGAGACTCTAACACAGGGACTATTTATGAAGAGGCTGATGGAGTCAAAGGAAGCTGACAAGGGATGGGACAGAAACCCATTAGCAACAGTAGAGAGTTCTTCTGGTTCCTAGACCTGAAGGTGGCTAGTGGAGGGAGAGGTTTCTTAAACCCAAAGAGAGTAAGGTTGTTCTTTGCTAGGGAGCTCAGGCAACCAAGGTGGCCTGCCTGGAGGAAGCTGGGAATCAATACTGTGACTTTCCCTTTCCCCATTCTTTCAAATCCTGCTTGTGCCTCCTGTTGCATGAAGCCAACAAAAGCTAAAGGCATGGGGGGCTATGATGTGGGCCATAAGTCGGGCCTCCCTGTGGAAAAGAGTGGTGAGTGGGTCTAGAGGAACAAATAGGATATCCTGCATGTCTGGGTTCAAACCTCAAGTAGCTCTACTACTTACCAGTGCTGTGACTTGGGACCAGTGACCCAAGTTTCTGCTCTTGGTTTCCTCATCTATATGATGGTTATCATGCGGGATCCCTGGGTGGCGCAGCGGTTTGGCGCCTGCCTTTGGCCCAGGGCGCGATCCTGGAGACCCGGGATCAAATCCCATGTCGGCTCCCAGTGCATGGAGCCTGCTTCTCGCTCTGCCTATGTCTCTGCCTCTCTCTCTCTCTCTGTCTCTCTCTCTCTGTGACTATCATAAATAAATAAAAAATTTAAAAAAAAACTTCTGAAAAAAAAAAAAAAGATGGTTATAATGCCACCCGCCCTGAGAGGTGAAGTGACTCTTAGGGCTGCTATCCCGTGCAGCTTCAAGCTCAATGCCCAGCACTCTGGAGCAGTCCTCTCTCCTCTCAGCAACGTCAGAGGCCCCTGGACAATCTGGCAGTATAAACCTGAAGCCTTTCAGTTTTGTAGACCTTTTGATCCAGTCATTCTGCTTCTAGGAATTAGTTTCAAGGAACTAATCTGGCAAATACAGATTAATAATAAATACAAATTTATAAGTTTTTTTTCTTTTTTTGCCACACCACTACTTAAAACGTGAAGATTGGGAGCAGATTGACTGTCTATATCCATCAGAACTTCTAGATGCAAACAATAGAAACTGATTCTGGATGAATTATGCAGAAAAGGAATTTATTGAAGGGATACTGGATGACTCACAATTGCTAGGAGAGGCCAGGTTGCCTTGGTGGTTGAAAACAATTGGCCTTCTCCTCTTGCACACTGGGGTTTGTGGCTGATGATTTGTGAGCAGTAATGTATAAACCATGCCCCCAGACACCCAGAGGATTCATATCAAATTATGTGGGCAAACCAACTTGCCCCTTACCACCCAAAGTCATGTTTCGTAGGCAAATTCCAGATGCACAAACAGAATGAGGGAGATGTGCCTGGCAACAGCACTTATAGAAAGAGTTGCAGACATTGCTCACCAGTGAGCTCCACACCAAGCACAGACTGGGATTCTTAAAGGAGCTGGTCACCCTACTCCAGTTCACAAAGGAGGTCAGATAGACTGAAGTGATCCTGGGGGAAAAGTGGACCCAATAGGGGTACTTTGACCCAAACCTGCTTGTGCCTGGAATGTTGATGCCCAGGTCCCTTTTACTGGGCCTCTGTGCCCACTCAGATGCTCTGTTGGGTGACAGCTCACGGTTGCCCACCTTGGCTGAGCTAAGGGGATGACTTGCTTGAGCAAGGTTTCTTCATCCTCAGACCCCCAAGATTCAGGCAAAAGCCAGACTTTTCTCCTCTCTCCTTCTTTAGTTTTCCTTCCTCCCTTCCTTATCAGTTTTCCTTGAGGAGCACTTGCCCCTTTGATAAATCAGCTGTCCTCAATCCTTATCTCAAGCTCTGCTCCTAGGAAAAGGGGCCTAAGTCATTGACTTAGGTTTATGCTTGGCCTTGAATTCCTTCTTGCATCTGTGCCTGAGGCCTGGTTTCTGCCCTCATTTGGCTCCTAGCCTCTGCTGTCACCAAGCCCAGTATGATAGTGAAGGAGAAAAGGCACACAGTGTTGTTGGAAGGATAGGCATTCACTTAGGGGTGCTATTTTGTTTTGGTCCTCTCACAGAAGGAGCCAGATCTCAAGTGATCAGCCTGGGTTGCCTCTCTCTCCTGTGACCTCCCAGTACCCTGTGTCTCCCTCTACTGTCACATACACCAATCACACTGTTTTATAGTATCTCCCTTCTTATCTTTCTCCTTGATGAGCCTGGGCTCTAGAGTGAGCAAAGTCTTTCTTAGTCTTACTCAAACTCAGAAATGGAAGTGATTGTCATTATTATTGACAGGCACACTGATAATCTTTGCCAAATGAATGAAAGAATCTTCAGAGGACAGGTCTCCCCCTGTTCAGGGGGTCAGTACCACTCTTTGAGGAGAGTGGATTTACCCCAAAGCCGGGCAGGGTTATCAGGGTAGCCCATAGATGAGCTTGAGCTGAGAAACGAATGAACACAGATTCTCATTACCTACAAGTCATTAAGTTGTGATTAGAAAAAAGGGAGAGAGGAAGGGATGATCATTTGTAAAGAGATACGACATCTGTATTCGTCCGTGCACAGATACCACACTGGCCCACGGGGCCACCTTTAATGAACAACATATGTTATGGTTTCTGTGGACCATATTGTATACCTGCTTTGTGCACAGTGTTACACAACACAAAGGAGATTTCCGTTGAGATGGCTGCCCCCAAGGACCTCACAATTTCAAACAAACAGGCAGTTATACGATATGTTATTTGTTTATTTACTGAGTGTTCACTATGTACCAGACGTGGCTTGAGACACTTCACGTGGATTAATCTTTTAATCCTCACTGCCACTGTCTGTGATAGGTAATTTTACAAAGATAAGAAGTGAGGCACAGGGAGGTTTATTAACTTCTCAAGAAAACAGCTCCAGAGTGGAAGAGGCAGGATTTGAACCCACACTGTTAGTGCCAGAGCCCCTCAAGACTCTATTGCAGTGCATTATTTCACTATGCTCTGGGCCATTCGGTCAAAGAAGAGGCAGTGTCTATGTCTAGAATGGGGAATCTGCAAAGAGATGTGAGTTAATTGCCACTAAATCCCACCCTCCTTGCTGAAAACTTTTGCTGATGTCCCGCTGGCTCACCAAAATCACTGTGTCCAAAATGGAAAGCATGCATCCTTTCCCTTGATCATCTGCCCCTTATCCTCATCCTGCTGGCCAACCGTGTCTGTCAATGATCTCAACCCTGGACCTCAGATTTGTCCTTGATCCTTCCTCCTCCCATGTCACCTGTAACATCTACCTGCTTGCTAGGTCTGCTGAATTCCACAGGAGATTTAACTCCAGGACTCAGCCCCCTCTCCCCACACCCCTGGCCCCCATTTGCTGGGATCACTGCAGTCGTTTCCAACGGCTTCCCAACTGTCATCCACTCATTCCTCAAGTCGATGCCCATCATGCTACCGCCTTTTCACCCAGTCTACCCCAGCCACTTTGCAAGTCCCCAGGAAGGGACTTGGACTCTGGTCCAATCCATCCCGGAGGCCAGGACTCTGCCTTTTTAAGAGTAATTCTGTCCAGGACTAGGAAGTGACTCATCTCCCCCAGGGCAGGGCAAGAGAGGCCAGCTGTATGCATCAGAAATCACACTGCTTTGCACACGTTCATTCCCATATGACTCACCTGGGAATCTTGGTGAAGTGCAGAGTCTGATTCAGTATGTCTTGGGTGGGGCCTGAGATTCAGCATTTCTGCTGAGTTCCTAGGGGAAGCAGCTGCTGCTGGTCCTCAGACCTGAGTTTGAACAGCAGGTACTAGAGGGCAGCGTCAAGGATGACAGCAGGGCTTTCTCCAAGCCACAATCGTAGGCCAGGACTAGTGGAGCTAGAGAAAAAAAATCAGCCGTGGAAGACTTTATCGAGCATTTCCTATAGGCCAGATGCCATGCTACGTGCTACCGAATATTGCTAAAAGTAGGTGCAGGGACGGCCGGGTGGCTCAGCGGTTTAGTGCCGCCTTCGGCCCAGGGCCTGATCCTGGAGACCCAGGATCGAGTCCCACATTGGGGTCCCTGCATGGAGCCTGCTTCTCCCTCTGCCTGTGTCTCTGCCTCTCTCTGTGTGTCTCTCATGAATAAATAAATAAAATCTGTAAAAAAAAAAAAAAAAGAATATACATTAAAAAAAAAATAAAAGTAGGTGCAATAATCAGAGATGCTCAGAGAGAGGTTCAGAGGCAGAGCAGGCCTGAGATCCCATCATCATTGCCTGGTTCTCATTACACGTCCTCCCTGTGAGCCCTTGTGGGAGGCATGGGGCCCTACTCACAATTCTCAAGGAACACCAGGCCCAGGCTGGGCTGCTGCGACCCCCACAGCACTGGCCACAGCGCACCTGGAGCAGGCAAGGCCACAGGACATGGGACCCTGGGTGTGAGGAGGCCAGAGTCAGAAGCTCTTGTCCTGAACAGAGACAGCACAGTGAGGCTGTGTGGTGGAAAACTCTAGACTGCTTGTCTTGTCCTGGTTCTACAGTAAAAATAAACAGTGTGACCCTGAGTAGCCTTTCCCCTCCCTCGGCTCCTTTTTTCATCCAGAAGGCCATGGACAGGACTGGATATGTAATCTTTGGGGTTCAGGATACAGTGAAAATGTGGGTCTCTTGTTAAAAACAATGACTATGAATTTCAAGATGGCAATGCAGGTCTCTAAATCCAGAGTGGGACGTTTCCCAGAGTGGGAAGAAGAGTGTGTGGCCTCACAGGTCACACACCCTCGAAGCCAGCCCTGGAGTAGGTGGGACAAAACAACATCTAATGTCCCTTCAAGCTCTAGTTTTCAATAAAGTTGGTTTCCTGCTATTTTCTGCAGTCATCCTCACTTTGCATATTTATAATTTAATGTCACCCAGAAAATATGTGTAGCAGCCTCTCCACCTGGCTCTGCCTCTCTCTGATGTCATAGGATCATCTCCCTCCTCTTCCCATCTGCTGTAACACCCGAAGACCTTGCACTGTTTGCTGTGTCGTGAATGCAAGAAATTGGCCCTGGCCTGTGGCCGTCCTGGAAGAGACGCAGGGTAGCATGGGTGGGAGGAGAACACGCCCTTCTTCTGTCCCGGACCCCATCCTGCGCAGATGGCTCCTTCGGTTCCCAGGTCTTTCCTGCCGCCCAAGAATCAGAACAGAGGCATTGAGAAGAGTGAGTCAGCAGCACAAGTCCTGTCCTTGCCTCCTACCCCCCCCTCCCCCCCCAGGGACTGAATACCTCAGTTCCCAAACTCTCTGAGTCAGGGAGGTCGCCCCGAGGACATCTGCCTGTTTATCTGAGCCAGGCCTTGCAAGCAACAGCTGCTCAAACGAGCCCAGGAGGCATCACTTCCCGTGGCCAGGAGGCCGGACCAGGTGGACTCCTCGCTTTCCTCCCAGACGCCTGCAACGCTGCCCAGGTGGCTGAGTACAGGGAGGGCACTGGCCGCCCAGTACCATCCAGGGCCTGAGCCCAGGGCCCAGCAGAGCCCCTGCCAGCATCTCTTGGAATGCTGAGCGTCAGGGTTATCAAAGTGTAGGAGGCAGCCCACCGTGCAAACTGCTCTCTGAGAAACAGAAACACTGGCCTGAGTGTCTCTTAGGTTTTGCCACTGACCTTGGGGGAAACAAACAAACAAAAAAATTCATCTTTTCCCCTTGATCCTCTCTGGGCCTCAGTTTCCTTAACCAAAAAGTGAAAAAATCTTCGCCTCCTGCCCCAAGACAGAATGAATTGGTCCTTTTCTGGGATCCCCCAGCATACAATATTGTAACTTGATCGGGTACTTTCCCATCACAAGATGGTTGGTCCATCCTGTATCTGACTCCCCTTCTGGGTGATCAGCTCCATTGCGCAGGCAACGTATTTTAATCTTTCCCTGGGGCCCCTCTTCGCCCTACCCCTCCATTCTTGTGTGTCTTAGATGCTCAGACTGTACTGGGGACCCTCGTGCACAGGCTAGGGCCATCTTTCACATTTGGGAAGGTGAAAACACTACTCATCCCTGTGAGCCCTTGCGGAGCAAGGTGGGCTCTTGATGCTCCTCTCCTGTTCTCTCTGTCACTCTCCCCTAGTGGGTCAGGAACCGGGGAGCTGCATTCATGGGAACCAAGGCAAGGTTGGTATTATGAACCGCACCGAGCTCTCCTCTCTCCCCCAAATCCATCCTTCGAAGTCTTAATCTTCAATGTGATTATATTTAGAAATGGGCCTTTAAGGGAGTAATTAAGGTTAATTTTTTTTTTGAGATTTTATCCATTCATGAGAGACACAGAGAGAGAGAGAGAGAGAGAGAGAGAGAGAAAGAGAGGCAGAGACACAGACAGAGGGAGAAGCAGGCTCCATGTAGGGAGCCCGACGTGGGACTCGCTCCCAGGTCTCCAGGATCAGGCCCTGGGCCGAAGTTGGCGCCAAACCGCTGAGCCACCCGGGCTGCCCGAGTAATTAAGGTTAAATGACATCACAAAGGTAGGGTCTAATGCTATGGGCTGGTGTCCTGATAAGATAAGATGCCAGAGATCATTCTCTCCACACACCCACGGAGAAGAAGCCACATGATGAGGACACTTGGAGATGGTGGCTGTCTGCCAGCCAGGAAGAGGGCTCTTACCAGACATCAGCGCTGCTGGCACCCTGGTCTTGGACTTCTGGTGTTCAGAACTGTGAGAAAACGAACTTCTGTCATGTGGGGCACCCAGCCTGTGGTGCCCTGTTATGGCAGCTCGAGCTGGCTAATACACCTGGCCTGTAGGTGGGCACCACCTACCTGGCACCGGAGTGGGGCCAGATGTCACAATATAGAGACTAAGGAAGAGGTTTCATGGTGAAGGGGAAATTACAAGAAGTCAGTGAGCCTGTGCTCACTGTGGCAGTGTGGATCCCCATCCTCCCACTGTGCCCGTGGGGTGGTGTTCTGGGCTGTGAGCTCTCACTGCCATGTGCCGATTCTGTCCATCCTGAGGATCTTTCCTTCTTATAGAATAAGCAAGAGAGGAATGTTGCCACTGTGGGCAGCGATCAGACCGCTTTAGTACAGGGCAGACTAGCCTGGGGGGCTGGCACTTACCAGAGCTGTCTGGGGACCCCAGCTCCTAGGACCTGGAGCCCTTGAGTCCATGTGAGCAAGGGCAGCTGAGCTCAGCCACAGGCCCTCCACGCTGGGAGGTCTGGTTCTCTGGGTGCCTGAAAGATCATTGCCTAAGCAACCTGGAGTGAGCGCTGGGATCATTCCCGACAACCCAGGTACTTTTGTTCAGGCATAAACCTGAGCAATCAGGAGAACAGTATTCCCCTGGGGTTGAGAAGCTGGTGGGCAAGAGATGGAACCCAAGAGAAGGTCAAATGCAGGGACCTTGCTAGTCACTTGATCAGCTGCCCTTCCCTATCAGGAGACGCTCCTTCCTAGAACAGATTTAGTTCTGACTAAGGGCATTCTCTCCACATGGTGGACAGATGAGGGGACAGGGCAGGACCCTGGGGCATGCATGTGATCATGGGCCACTGGGTATTGCCAGGCCTATGAGACCGCATGACTCAATGCTCCTGACCCACAGTGGCCTCCTCTGTCGAGCGGAGAGAGTGCTGAGGGGGCATGAAGTTTTAGTGCTCAGTGCTCAAGGGAGAGGGTCAGAGGCAAGACTCACCAGCCACCTGTGCCCAAGGCTTCCAGGGTGGTTGGGATGCACCCAGGCTACTTTCTCCCCAGCGCTGCCTGCCCTTATTAAAATGAATATATCTGGGGAGTGAGGGCCTATGATACAAAGCATATTTGGCTTTGCTTCTTCCCAAAGCCCTTGGGGGCTGAAGCAAGAGCCACCCATAGTGTGTGTGCACACATGATGGCACAGATGCATGTGTATGGGCTTGTGAGCACGTACTGGCTCTGGAGCCCAGGAGAATGGAGATGGGGCAGACGGCTGTGTCCCCGCCCTACTATCCTCCTCCCATGCTGACCACCTGGCCTGCTCCTACGGCTGTCGTCACCCACAGGGCTTTGTCTCCCATGGTGCTTTCTCTGCAGTCTGTCCAGGAGCAGCCAGGCCTTTGACGGCCCCCTCTGGCTGCCTTGTGAGGTCAGACTATGGGAGGCTAGCGGAGAGGCCAAAGATCAAGCATGACTCTACAGTTTCTCCTGTCTGTCCTGACCATACTCTGGGCAGTGTCTCAGCTTTGGTGGATTTCACTGTCACTTTCTGGTATTACCAAACAACCTCAAAATGTATACTAAAAAAAAAAAAAAAAATGTATACTGAAAAATCCTGTCCAGGGGCACCTGGGTGGCTCTGTCAGTTAATCATTTGCCTTCTGCTCAGGTCATTATCCCAGAGTCCCTAGATCCAGCCCCATGTCAGGCTCCCTGCTTAGTGGGGAGCCTGCTTCTCCTTCTCCCTCTGCTCCTCTCCCCTCTCATACGCTCCCTCTCTCAAATAAATTAAATTAAATTAAATTAAAAAGTCCAGTCCAGTCTAATCCAGAGTTTTACCCTCTCACCCAATTTAAGGCCTCTCCCTGTCCCAGCTGAGCCCCAACTCAGGGGAATGGGCTGTGTTTAGCTTCTTCCATGTAGCTTTAAGGTCTTGGGATTGGAACACAGAAAGGGTGACAGAGGCAGAAGAGGTCTTTCTCTCCTGGTCTGTTGTCACCTTGTCACCTGGCACTGGGGATCCTGGCACACATACAAATACTGGCTCATTTTCCTGTAATGAAAATGTGGGTCCTCCTGGGAGTCACCTGCTATGCCTCTACTTGGCATGGGCAACGCCATCTCTAGCTGACAGTTTATGACCTACCCTTCTCAACCTCCATTCTGTGGCGCACTCTGTGGGCCACCCAAACCTCTTTCTCTGGAGTTGCCTTGGCTCTGCCAGGAAGCTGGCTGGGCTGGAGACCTTTTCAAGACAGAATCCAATCTGCTGCCTTCCGTAGGTCCACTGGGCCCACAGACCATTGCCTGTCCTTTCTTTGCCTTCCTTGGGTGGAATGTAGCTTGCTTCCCCTGCTACCTTCTCTGTCCCCTGTGTCAGGCTGTGGTCATCCAGCCACTCACCTTCAGACTTCTCCAGATGAGCTTCAGGCACCAACACATTGTCTCCTCTCTCAAGGACTCTCTTTCTGAGGACCCCCCGATATTGGTGTCACCATGACTCAGATTTCTATAGCTCAGTGAGCATCTGGCCAGAGGGGTGAGGTCACTCTCTTCTCATGGGAAACACGACTATTTTGGATGCAAGTTCCTCCTGAAGCCCCCCCCCCTTGTCTGCCTGCAGCTGGGGCTCCCCTCTCCCTGCCCGAGTGAGGGGATGAGCA
This sequence comes from Canis lupus dingo, assembly GCF_003254725.2. Classification (NCBI taxonomy): domain Eukaryota; kingdom Metazoa; phylum Chordata; class Mammalia; order Carnivora; family Canidae; genus Canis; species Canis lupus. The sequence goes on along the minus strand of NC_064253.1, from coordinate 35,857,932 downwards.
GACTTGCTGACAATGCTGACTCTAAGGACGTTGTCTGCCTCAGTTTCTGCTGATGGGTCTGCCTCTGTGCCTTTGTGGAGGGGGTGGACTAAGGGAATGGTCTTCAAACTATTTTGTTTGACTATTTCCTAAAAGGATTTTGAAAAATGATGTAGCCTTTCAAGCATTTTTAAACATTTTTTTTTTAATTTCATTTATTTACTTGACAGAGAGAGAGAGCACACAAGCAGGAGGAGCAACAGAGGAAGAGGGAGAAGCTGACTCCCCGCTGAGCAGGGAGCCCAATGCAGGGCTCAATCCCAGGACCCTGGGATTATGACCTGAGCTGAAGGCAGATGCTTACCTGACTGAGCCAGCCAAGTGCCCCATATACCCCAGCATTCTTACCCCAAGATAGACAGGCAGGTAGGCTGGAGAGGTGCAGAGCTCCGTGGTGGTGTTACTTGTATGAAGTATCCCTGGCTTGGATTCTTACTGGGCTCTTTCCTGTAGTCCTGCGTTTGGTGCCCTGAGTATTTTACTCCGCAGGGAGATGCCCCACAGCCAGCTTTGAGACGGGCAAGGCCTTTCTTTGTGGGAAAACTGGAAGCCACCCGTGTGCTCCAACACTTAGGTTTTAGGAAAGAATGCCAAAACAGAGGGGCTGGAAAGAGGTCTTCGAAGCTGTCTGTGCCTGTGTGTTCTTGGGTCTATCTCTCTGTATCCCCAGGGCACCCAAACGGAAGGCCGCTAGGCGGACAGTTGCCGTGTCTTTCGTGGTCGCCCCCACAGGTTTGCACAGATGGCCCGACGCCCCTTGTTAGCATTAATGGCCTTGGTGTTGGACTTGAGGTCTCACCTGAGACAAGTTGCAGGTGAGCACCTCGCCCAGCTCATGGGGGGCTTGGCCCACTGGGGTGCCCGGGGAGGGTCTGTGATCCACATCTGATGTCACTGTGGAGTCAGCCCCGCAGTCCCTGCTGCCGCCGTCCCTGCCTCCTGCCCCTCCCCGCGTGGGAAGGGGTGTGGCGGGGAATTCTGGGCTGAGAAGCCACTTCCGTGTGGTTGGGGCTTCGGTGTGGGCGGCGGTGGGAGACGCAGCTGGCCGGGGGGCTGGGGGGCCTCTGGGGCCGGGCCGGGGCCGGGCAGAGCGCGGCGGCCAAGTGGAGTCCCCGCGGCCCCATTTTCGAAGTCATTTGCAAGGCTGAGCTATTACTTTGTCTGTGTCCGAGGACCCCCCACTTTCAGCCACAGCCTGGGAAAGTGTGTGCAGTCGGGGCCACCGTGGCCTCTGCGAGCAGCAAAGCCGAGCGGGCAGCTGTTCTGCTTGAGCCTCCGCGGAATGAGCCTGTCTGGCCGGTCACCAACCTGACGCCGGACTTGGCCTCTGCCTGGGTGGTGAGCCCGGAGGACACAAAGATGTACTTGATCCGAGTGTCTCCCACCCAGCCTGTCCCGGTGCCTGGTGGCCCACCGTTAGAGAGAGACACAGGCACGGAGACACGGAGGGAGAGGGCGGCAGCCTTGGGGCTGGCGGGTATCACTCCTTCACTGCTTTTTTTTTTTTTTTAAATGAATTTATTTATTCATGAGAGACACAGAGAGAGGCAGAGAAACAGGCAGGGGGAGAAGCAGGCTCCCTGTGGGGAACCTGATGCAGGACTCGATCCCAGGACCCTGGGATCACGCCCTGAGCTGAAGGCAGATGCTCAACCACTGAGCCACCCAGGTGCCCCTTTCTCCTTCCTTTCTTCAAGTACTTGCTGCCTGACCTGGGATAAGCCCCCTAACCCCTCTCCAACCTCAGTTTGCTCTCTGTGAAATGGGGCCAGGATTCAGGGCCGGGGTCATCAGGAGCCATCAGTACTGTGGGCATACCGGGCACCCCGCATGTGGCCGGGCATGCACGGTGTCCTTCCTGAGCGCTGACCCACAGCCTGTGGCACCTGCAATGCCCTCTCTCCAGAGGGGCTGATCTATTCTTGGCTTCAAACCAGCAGGTTTGCCTTCTTGGGGTTCTGGATGAAGTGAAGAGGGAAGCTGAGTGGTAGGCACAGTGGAGAACTGGAGGGATGGCCCCGGAGCTGGCTACCAACTGCCAGGTGCCCCACATGTGACCCAGAGTGGTCACTGTCACACTCCAGCAGAGGCCTGGTTACACATAGACTCCTGAGCCCCAGCCTGAAGGGCAGAATCAGGGGGCCGGGGCCAGGGGGTGGTCCAGGTCCCTTTGAAGCAGATCCCTGCCTCTGGCCCCTCCCTCCCTGGTGGCTTTCTCCTCCATCTGATCCTGGGCAGGTTGTACACCGCCAAGGCTGTCTTCCAGAAACTCCGCTCCCTTGCTAAGAGCATCCTATAGCAGACCTCACTCCTGAAGGGGCTCAGCATTCTGGGGAAGCAAGACAGTGACAAGAGAGAGTGAAGGAGAGCTATGGGTTACGTGCTGGGGGAGGAGAAGTGGAATCGGGACCACTCCCACCATCGCAGGAATACCCAGGGCTCACCCGAGCTCAGGCTCAGTGTCTCCCTCTTGAAAGGTGGTGAGCTGGCTAGTATCTTCTGGGTGGGGGTGACATCCCTGTGTGGAGCACCAGCTCAGGCCCAGCTTTGGACCGCACAGAGCTCTGGTGGGGGAGCAGTTACCCGAAAGACTAGTTGGTGGCAACTCAGCCTCATTGACTCACCTACGCTTTGGGCAGCCTGAGGACCAGAGCACTGGGCCAAGAGCAGCTAAGAATGAGCATCACCACAGCTGATGGCCACACTTCTGTTCTTCTCTTCCTCCAGGAAGCCTTCCTTAATTTCTCCCTCGAAAGCCCCTGTGCCTCAGTATACCGATCATGTTTTTGTGCCTTGTGTCATGGTCCTGTCTCCCTGAGGGTACCTCTACATCTCTGGGGGCTCCAGTCTCCCTGTGCTGGGCTGAGAGGGAGTCTGTTCCTGGGAGGCCAGATAATGATGTGGTAGTTAAGAGCTTGACTTTCAGATCCAAGAGACCTAGCTTCCAATCTACTTCTCCTGATGTGTAACCCTGGGGACAGATCATTCAACCTCACTGAGCCTATTTCCCCATCTGTACAAGTGGAGGAAATGATAGTTTTTGCCATATGTGATTTGTTGTGAGGATTAAAAGAGATAAAAAGATGATGCCTGTAACATCATAGGCCTCTCTGCACTTAGAACATACCTGGAGCTCAATACACATGAGCTATTATTATTATTTATTATTATAACGATTCACTCTAACCCCTCCTCCAAGATTCCCTGTCAGCCATCTATCAAGTGCTGAGCCGGTGCTGGGGACAACAACATTAGGAAGAGACAGACCTCTCTGCCATAGGACAATTTGTGTGACAAGTGTTTGCATGGAGATGTGGCCAAGGAGACATGGAAAACTATTAAAAAGGGGCTTGTCTGGGGTCGAGCTGGGGGGGTGGGGCAGGAGTGGCTTCTGTTAGAGGGGGTAACAGAAGACGGGGACTCTGAACAGGAGGCACAGCTTTCTATCATGTGGAGGAAGAGGGAGAAGGGCATTCTGGGCAGAAGAAAATGCAACAGAAGCATCTCCTCTCTCGGGAAGTCATTGCCAGTCACAGTAGGGAAGGAAGGGTAATGGGGTGAGGGCTGAAGAGTGTTCAGGAGAATCCTTCCCTGTGTCCCTAGTTGGAGCATGAAAATGCAATCCCTCAAACGTTGATCAGAAACATGGCTGGCTCAGGAAGGCTTGCACCAGGACCACATGAAGTGTCAGGTGAGGCTCAGGCAGACAAGAGCAGAAGCTACAGAGGGTGAGCACCTCTCAATTGACAGTGTGTGCCCCTGAAAGCGCCCCACATACAAGGAACCAGATTCTCAACACAATGGCCCTGACCATGGACCCTTAGACAATTAGACAGATAGGCAGAAGACCATCTATGGATCTTAGAAGAAATGCAGAGACGGGACATGTGGAAGCTCGGGTCACACTTGGGGAATTATGCCCCTAATTGGCCCCTCTGGTCCTAGAGTCTCTGCAAGGAGCCAGCTGCAACCACAGACATGCCAGGCAGTGGGAAGAACCAGTGCCCTCACCATCCCCAAAGCATGTCCGATTATTAAAACTCATACATCACGCTCTGAAGCAAATACCCGGCATAAGGGAATTGGAATCCTTCAGCGTGGACTAGATCCATCACCTTCTAAATCAGGTACATCAGCCCGTGAATCAAACACATCACCTCTGGATTCGATGGGCTCCCAGTCGGATTAGATGCATCACCTATTGAATCAAATGCAACTCTGATTGAATCAGAAACTGCACCTCACCTAGTAAATCATCTAAATATTACCCACATTACAAGTTTGGAATGGCTGCCTCACCAATACGTTTTAACAGACGACATGTTAAAGCTGCTATAACATTTAAACAATTACCCACAGAAACGAACTCAATATATCACTTGGGCTGGCCGGTCAACGTTTCGAGCAGGAGAAATGGCCATCCAGATGCATGGGCTTTCCATTTTCCGTCTCTCTCTCTGTGGCCCCCTTCCCCACTTGGAGTCCTTTCTCCTGCAGACACATGCTGAGGTGAGGTGGGTGGGAGCAGGGGGGGCTTCTGATCACAGCCCTGGGGAGGCCGCCGTGAAACCCAAGGCCTCAGACCAGATGTGGGCCCATCCGGCAGCAGATCTATTCTGCTTAACCTGCACAGTGCTTTAAAAAGAGCGAATGTTTCAAAAATCAAAAAATCCACATTAAAATCCTGGATTTTTGGCTTCTCTTAACAAAGCAAGATTTGGCAATAATAGGCCCGCACTCCCCAGCTCAACCTAGTAATAGTAACTATTGCCAGGTGCGGTTGGTTCCAAGTACTCTTCTGTATTATGTCATCTGATGCTCACAACAACCCCCAAATAGTATGTAATCATGGACTCTTATTGTTTCCAGTTGAGGAAATCCAGGGCACAGAGAGAGCAAGCAAGTGGTCCAGATCACACAGCAGAGCAGCGGTGGAGGCAGCAGCTGAACTAACCCAGATGTTGTGGGGCGGGTTCTGAGGAGGTGGGGCTGAGCTGGCTCACCTTTCCAGGTGCCCTTCTGACGAAATTAAACCCACATGCCTTTGTGTCCCGACTCCTCCATCAGCCAGCATCCTGGCCTCACGGTAGGGCCTATCCGAGAGGTCCTCGGCTGGAGACCTGGGTATCATCTACAAGACGCAACCACAGAGCTGTGCTGGTCGCAACTGGAAGAAATACTATACTATTTTAGAGTTGCACCCATTGACTGTGTTATGCTGCACATAGCGTCCTATAAATTGATAAGCGATTTTAAAAATAAATCCTGTAATTGCAACTTTACAGGTTTGTGAACTTAAACTTCACAATTATGCTGCATTGTATTTGTGTGCCATGTGCCAAGAGTGTTTTCTCAAAAGTACACACTAAAATACAACAGTGCTGGAAACTCTGCTTTGGTCTTTCTTGTTTTTTAATATGTCGGAAGCTCAAGGAGGGAAGTGGCCCAGGCCCTCTCTTTCCTGAGCGGCCCTGCCCCAGGCACTGTAGTGGTCAAGGCTGCCACCCAAGGCTCTGAGACCATGTCCCCTCTGCATCTAACCAGGGCAGCTCCTTCGCTCAGGAGCGCTCTGTGCTCCCACCACCCTCCCTCAGTCTTGAACTATGAACAAACCAAGTAGAGTAAAGGTGACAGGTCTGCACTGCATGATCTTTGCATGTCACCACGCTCACAGAGAAGCTTAGTGAAGATGACAGGCATGTTTTCAAAGGAAGGCCTGGGAAAGGCCAGTTCAGGATCTATGTGTAAGCTTAGCGGCATCCCAAGGCTTTGTGGGTGCTACCCTGCAAACAGCCGGGGCTTCAGTCACTGAAACTGCCAGTTGAGAAGCCACAAGTTAGCATGAGCCAGGATGTAGCACCTAGACTGTAAGCCTAGCCCAAGGCCTCCCCTGGACCACTAGGAAGCAAAGGGAAGTGCTCAGGAATCTTCTGGAGGGTGGCTCAGAGCATCCTCACTGGATGCTGCACAGCCCCTGCCACCCAGCCCATGGCTTTAGGCACCATGGAGGTCTAGCTGACACAGTGGGCTGCCTTGAGAGGTGGCCTGGCTCTCACCAGGTGGCTGCTCAAGCTCGATGTTGAGTTTGGATTGGAGTCTGGCCCTCAGCCTAGCACTGCTCTAACCCCAACGGTCCCCAAGGAGGCCTTTGGAAAGAGCAGCTCCGGAAAGTACAACTGTATAAGGGGGAGTGTCCCAGACCAGCCACCGGTGGGTGACAGGGCAGAAGGGAGTGAGGCAAAGGGAGAACAGGAAGGAGGACAGACAGCTCGGTTGGGTCCCAGCACCAGGGACCGAACTCCGGGAGTTGACAGGAGAACAAAGCACCTCATCGGTGGAGAAACAAGACTCAGGGAGCCACCGGATCAGCAGCCTGAGAATTTAACTTACTGGAATCAGGCGTGTTTTCTTTCCATGTACTGTCTTATCACAAAACAAGGACATGGGTACTGTTTTTATTTCTACTCTTATGTGTGAAGAAAACTAAAGTGCAGTTTACCTGACTATTCTTATTTTTACAGGGTAAAATTTCTGAGGATCAAAGAGGTGCACTTGCCCAACAAAGGTTTCAGAGCCAGCAGAATAGCAGGGTTGGGGTTTAAATCTGAGCATGTCTGATTCTCTGGTCTGTGCCTTTCAAGACCCAGAGAATGATTGTGTGCCTGGTCCCAGGTGTGTCACAGACAAGACCAGGAGAGAGTGGGAAGGCTGTGACTCACACCTCGGAGGTGGAGCACGGGGGTCCCCCTTCCAGGAACAGGCTGCGCTTTTTGGCACATCACTCACTCCACCCTGAACACACCCATTTGTACCTGGAACAAGGGATCTGCACCTGTGAGTGCCCAGAAATGGCTCCGCTGGGTTCTGTACAAATGGGAGTGGGGTGGGCTCTGGTGTCTCTCCTGGTCCCCTTCTGACCAGCTCCCCAGGAGGTGGCAGCTGATGCCCCTGGAGGACGCAGCGGGCTCTGAGCGAAATCCTCTCCAGGCCACATAGCCCCTGCCCCTCCTCCCTCGTGTCCTGGCCGCTCTCTGCACACCCTGTAATTACAGCCTCACCAGCCCATACACTCTCCACTGACAGCCTGTGCTTTTCTGCCCAGCGCAGCCTTCGGTGCCTGAGGTCCCCAGGGATTCTCAAAGGTCACAGGAAAGAGAAGCTTCTGTGGGCTCCTTCTTATTGGACCGAGAGATTCCTGAATTAACACTGCCTGATATATTCAAGGAACCTTACTCTTTGAAGCCACAAGTGTGGTTGGAGGGGCATTGAGAGACACCCTGGTTCTACCCAAAGTGCCCCCGGTTGACACTGACATAGGGTAAGTCGTTCTCTTAGTTTCCACTAGCTGCAAGATCTTTTGTTCAAATGATCCCTTATGTGGAAGCCCGACTATAAAAGAAACAAGAGTAGAATTTCCCTGATCGAAAGATGTATGTGAGGGGACCTGCGGCCTCACCTGCTGGGCGCCCCTCGCCCCCATAGTAGGACCAAGGCCCGTCTTCTGGGCTCCCCACAGATCCTGTTCAAATCCTTTGATTTACCAAAAAAGCAACTGAAGTGCTGAGAGGCTATGGGACTTCGGTCTGCTATTTCAACAGAAAATTTAGAGCTGGCTGGATTCTATCAGGTTTGTATACCCAAGTTTATTGTGTTGAGTATGAGAGTCTAGTTGGAATCCTTTATACTCTTCCTTCCTATGTGCAAATAATCAGCCATTAAAAACATCACTAGAATCAGATCATGCAGTTGATTTAAGCTTAATCAAGTTCTGACTGCCTGGCGGCCGTGTACAAAGCACCATGCACTGGATGCAGTGGGAAGAAAGCCCAGTGGCTGCCCTCAAAAATCAGGAGGAGACCCACAAGCAGATCATTTCAGGATCTTTGGGGTGCTGGGACAGCATGCATAGAGGGCCATGGGAGCCGAGGACAGCCACTCAGCCAGCCGGAGGGTACAGGGGGGCTCTCCCAGCTTGCGTGGAGCCATGAGGACAGGTGAGGCTCAGCCAGTGAGGGCAGGAGGCAGAGGCAATTCCAGGAGCCCTTAGACCCAGAATCAGACTTGGGGAAAGTATGGTGTGTGCTGTGCGTGGAAGATCACCAGCAAAAGGGATACGAGGTGGGGAGAGGCAGGGAAGGGTGCTGGGCCATGAATGCTATACTAGAGAGCCTGGGTTTCATCTCCGGCACTAAGGATGAAAGGTTTTAAGAAGGAGAATAAGAACTTTAGGATGAGGCGTTCTGGGTGCTGTGTGATGACAGGTTTGAGGAGAGGGGGTAAACTGAAAGCCCAACGAGGATGTTATTATCATGATTTAGGTGAGTCTGGGGTGGAGCTGTCCAAATCGAGATTCCAGAAATATTTGCGAGATATTTTAGGGGGTGGGTGATAGGGAATAGGGAAGGGCTGCCAAGGGAGAGGGGGGAGCTGAGAATACGGCAGGTGACCTAGGAGGGCCTGGCAAAGCAAGGACACGGGCCAGTGCTCTTGGGAGAGAGAAGGTCTAGAACACGGGGAAGTCGGGGAGGGTACGGCTGGGGCCAGGAGCGGCTCTGTGTGGCCAGGCAGATCACGAGGCAACAGAAGGCTCCCCCTGCTCGCCTCCTCCCGCCCGCTCACTGCACACCTGGGGAGCCTTTCGACCTCAGTCCCCTTCCCTGCACCAGCCCTTGGGCAGGTCCCGGAGCTGCAGGCGAGTGGGAGGGAGGCTTGTGCTCTGTGTTCACATCTCAGCGTCTCCTGAAAGATGCTCTTTGTGGTCCCCAGAAGGTGCCAGTGTGGGTGTCTCCTGGAACAAGCAGAGAAAAAGCAAACCCAGGCCCTATCGCCAGCTGTGGTGTGGGAGGTAGCAGCCGCCCAGTGAAGAAAACTGCTAACTCAGGTCACGTTGCCCCCCATCGACCTCTCTAAGCAAGGGGTGAAGCATTTCCTTAAAAACCCTACAGTGCCTTGGAAATCAGCTGAATGGCCTTTCTGTACAGCTCCTAAAGTCTCGGGTGCACTCCCTGGCTTCCTGACGAGATATAAACGGTGCATTTTATGGGCAGCGGCATGGGCCAGTGGGCTAAGGACAGGCCGGGGAGCCAGCAAGGACGCGGCCTCCGTGCCTTGTGACCGCTTGACTCAAGGTGTGACCTTGGGCCGGTTGCTTAACCTGTTTACACCTTAGTTTCCTCGGCTGAAAAATGGGAGTCCTGATACCACTGGGTCTCACAGGGGGGCTGTGAGCCGAGCTAATTGATGGCTGAAGTGCACCCTGGGTGTCTCGGATGCTAGTAAACGGCTAAATAATTACGTGGGCCTCGCAGTGCTGGCAGCCCGCACGCAGGGCACTCTGCCCAGGCCGAGGGGGCCCGGAGAGCGAGGCCGGGAATGCCTGGCTCAGCGAAACGCCAGCCATTCACCTCACCCAGCACCTCCCCAGCGAGCCCCTCTGCAAGGTCATCCTCTGCGTCCTGGAGGTCTTTCTCCTCGGGGCTGGCACACCTCGTCTCACCCAGACCTGCCTCTCGCCTTCATTTCTGCAAGATGAGGCTTTTTCTGTAATTGATGGTCTGGTGAACAATAAGCTTGTTGAACGGCCACTCTGTGCAGGACACTCTGCTAGGTGCTTTCTCTGTCCCCTCTCATGAATGGCCAATCCCCACTCCTCAACAGGCACAATTTAGGAGGGCTCTATTGTTCCCATTTCACAGATATGGAAAGGAGGCTCAGAGAATTTAGGCACTCCTTAATTCTTTCAGTGGATCCTCTCAACAAAGACTCTCCATCACTGTGCCCATTTAAGGCATGAGCCTGCATAGTCTGGAAGGGTCAGGAAGAGGATTCACAACCAGAATTCCCTGGCTTCAGTGCTTAGAACTTTCTATCACTCAGGGCTGCCTTCCCTGTTAGCTCTTTATTTCATGTAGGACCATGGGGTATAGGATGGGGCAGGAGCATCACTGGCCTCAAGTGCAGGGAACCTGGTAAGCTTTTCTATTTATACCAGAAAGTTACTATATGAGGCCTGGGGTAACTTACTTGACCTTCCTGAATCTATTCTTGTCCACCCACATCCCTTTTGTCTCTACTACACTAAGACTGTATATCGTGGTAATGGATACCTAACTTCTGTGTGTTCTAATATACGACAGCTATTAGTATATCTGCCATACTAGGTGCAATGGATTGAATATTTTCCCCCAGAGGTCATATGTTGGAGTCCTAACCACCAACGTGGTGGTATAAGGGAGCTGGGGTCTTTGGGCTGTGATCAGGTTAGGGCAGTGGCACCCTCATGAATGGCATCAGTGTCCTTGTGAAAAGGACCCCAGGGAGCTTTCTCATCCTTCCTGTGGTGGGAGGACACAATGGGGAGACTGCTGTCTGTGGACCAAGAGGTGGGCCTTCACCAGACACTGGATTTGCTGGCACTTTGATCTTGGAGACCTCTCAGTCTCCAGAACTGTGAGAAATAGGTTTCTGCTGTTTATGTCACTCCGTGCATGGTATAGCAGCCTGAATGGACTTGGATACTCAGCTAGGCTAAATGATCCTGTGTCAAGGATTTTGCTACTTATCTGATTTTCTGTAACAAAATGCACACACAGTGTGCCAGGCCCCGTGTTAGAAGTGGGCACGTGTCCCTGCCCTGAGGGGACAAGACATACCGATGAGCAGGAAAAGCCAGTCTAACATTCATGGTCTATGCCCTGAAGAAGTGGCCTTCCTTTCTCTCTTCGGTCTACTTGGCCCAACTTGCCAGTGGGAAAGAGCTCCTGAACTGGGCCCCAGGGGTCTGCTCCTTGAAAAAACCAAGTGATTCCTACCAGCTTATCTAGGTAGGGGGCCATGGGTGGAGGCAGTTGAGCCTGCCCTGAGCTGTGCCCTGGCACGCATCCTGAGGGAGGTTTGGCTCTGGGGGCTGCTCGGCAGGGTCCTCCTTCGACAGATGCTTGGGGTCCTTGAGCTAGCCAGTGGTCCTCCCCTCCTCAGGCTGGTGCCCCATAGAGGCACCCAGAGAGGCCTTGATGAATCACAGGAAATAACGAACAACACCATCATCAGTTTGAGCCAGCGAATGATGGTGACACTATTTCATCTTGTGCTCCCCAAACTGTTGATGAGCTATGGAACATTTCAGCAGTTCAGGCATCCCACTGCCCAAGCTCAGGACCCCATCTGAGCCAAGCACACCATCCCCGTGTGGTTGTCCCCAGAGAAGCAGCACAGAGACTGTGCGCCTGTTCTGCCTCCCTGTGAAGTTTCTGGTAGCCCGAGAGCACTGCCCGTCCTCCAAAATATTCTTCCTTCTTTTCCTCTTCTCAGTCTGAATAAAAGGTGGACAAAAATAGTATAATCCTTGGTGACCGGCAGGAAGAGCCTGCTACCCCCACCTCTGTGCTTGCCCTGCCGTAATACAGACGGCGTTTCTCACCCTGCGCCAGGGTTCCCAGGAGAAGGGCTGCAGGAATGTGAGCCTCCTTTAAATCCTGCCTTTCTGGACGTTTCCAGCTAAATGGGATCAACCATCACTTCCTATTAGCAGAGCTTGTCCTTTCCAACGGTGGGAGGTGGCCATGGGCTCCTCCGTGGATCACTCAGAATCATAAAGACTGCTCTGTGTGCTACTCTTGCATCCCTGAGGGCTCCCAGGAGCAGCTGGGGGAAGGACAGGAGCGAGGAACACAGAGTTCCAGGTCTTTGGCTGAGTGCCTCCCTGCCCGCTCTGTCCCGCCTCATCCTTTGGCATCATGAACTCTTCAAGGACAAGGACGTGGGAGCCACGACAGGTGAGATGAGTGACCACCACCTTAGGATGCTGTGCCAGGAGCTAGTCTCAGATCTCAATTAATGCTGCTGTAAAGTCTAAAATTTACACCTGGGGCTCAGAGAAATTAAGTGAGTGGCTCAAGGTCACAGGCAGGATGGAACTGGGCTCCTCAGGTCATGCTCTTTCTACTTTTCCTAGCTGCCTTGGGGAAACTACCTCCCTTCGGACTGCCAGGGTGACCCTATCAATCAGAGACAACTTTGCCCCTGTTGGGGAGACAGGTTCATTCCAGAAGGGCCATATCAAGCAGGGTCAGCTCTCTGTGGGTGGGGAGGGTCACACAGATACTGTCTTCAGGGCCTGCCCAGGCAGGCAGTTCAATGGTTAAAAGCTTCCATGTAGCATTTATCCCTCAGCCTCCAGATGTGTGGGGACAACCACAGTTGAAATTCCAGCCTCAGGAAGCTCATGTGACCCTCTTCCCACCCCCACCCTGGCACGGCCCATGCAGGGTGGAAGGCAGGGCTGCAATTTTATAAAAGGAAGCAAAACTATCCAATAATCCCGATGCAGAGCTGCTGCGAACCTGGCCTAACAGCAAGCACGTGAGAAATGGATGCATGGATTAGTCCCCTCTCTGGGCCCTGAAAGTCCTCCCTCATGAACGTTTCACAGGGTGGCCAGTGGCTGGGCCTTCCAGCAAAAGTGCATTCCCAGCTTGGCCCACATCCCGTCCTTCCCAGAATGACCCTTCACTCCTTCATTCTTTTGGTACAAGTTTCTGCCAAAGGAACACAGATGGAGAGAGAAAATTCAGGGCTGGGTTTACATGGGGAGGGGGAGGGGAATTCACAGAATGTCAATCTGTTCATCCTGGAAGAAAAGTTAAAATCATATCAGATCGTTTTAGGGTCTTTGTAGGATCACACACACACACACACACACACACACACATGCAGAATGGCCATGTCATTGGGCTCTACATCTGTGAGCTCTTAGCACTAGAGAGTCTTGCAGAGGCGTCAGGCTAACCTTCAGGCTCTTCTCCCCATTGCATCCTGGGATGGCCTCTCTTGGGTCTTTTTCCTCCTCTGTTCTTGTCTCCCACAAACACTGCTTCCCTCTTTCTTCTCTGTCTCTCCATGTCCTCCCATTCTCCCTCTCCAGCCCACCAAAAAAGTAGCTTTGCAGGAAAATTCTGCAGTATTCTGATCAGAGGGAAAATGAAGGCCAGAGCTTAATGTGTTCCCTTCCTGGAGCTTTGGTGTTTCCAGGGACAAATGGCTGGGCATGTGTGGGGTCTCTCGGCTCAGGGAGTTGATGAGGGGAGCTGAGTGGGGCAGAAGTCATCCTTGGGACCCTCAAAAGCACCCCCATGCACAGGGCTGCCTGCTGTACCTAGCCAAAGGCCTGCTCAGAGTTCGAAGTCTATGGGGTGCTCCTTGCTCTTCAGAAACACCCCTGAGGCTGTGTCGGTGCTTGGCGGGTGGAGATCTTACACTGGTTCCTTCTTCCAATTCCAAATAACACCTTCCTTCCATCCTCCCCCCACCCCCCAAAAGAGGCACATTGAGAACAGGCGTGGGTTGGCTGTGGTTAACTGGGTGTGGGGGGACAGGCCTGTGGACCTGGCACAGGGCTGCCTGGCACGGCAGCTGCTGCCCTGGGAGGTGCCCAGGCGCCGGGCTGGAGGCTCTGCCCCGTGAACAATGCTCTGGCAGCCGTGAAAGGGCAGGGGGAGGCGAGAGCAAGATGCTGAGAGGAGCTGACAGAGGGAACGTGCCTCTGCCCTTTCCTCTCCTAGGGACTGGAGCCTGGAATTTGAAAGCCCTTGAATGAGGCATGGCCCGCCCTTTGGCATCTGGGATCTGGCCCCCCGCGGACTGACACTGAGACTGCTCACGCTGAGAGGGGCCGGAACAGGCACAGAGCAGTTCTCACGCGGTCTCGTTAGGTCCTCGAGGACGATGGGGGCAGAATCACTGAGTTCTGAGAACATCAAACCTCCCTCCTAGGAACTGAGGGTGAGCGTCAGGGCCAAGGGCACAAGGGGTGCAACTGATAGGACCGGGACTAGAATGCAGGTCTTGTAACTCCCAAAGTCTCTTCCCATGGACTTTTCCAGAGGTGTAGAAAGTAATCCCAACGGTCAAGACAAAGTTCAAGAACAAATAGCTGGCAGGCCCAAGATACATAGGCATTCTCTCAACTGCTTCTAACGAACAATCTTCTAGATATTTGCTCTTCAGCCCCTTCCTAAAACACATTGAGTGAAGCCCACGACACCGTGAATGCCCCTGGCTAGTAGTCATTCTCTGGCACATCTGGTACACTCTCATGCCAGCATGGCCTTCCCCACCAACCTCTCGTGCACCTTTCCCCAGTACGCATTTCCACTCCAGCCAGGTGGATGCATGCTTGCTAAGTGCCAATGAGTCTTTGTTCCCAAACCTGTGTCATGCTTGCTTTGCCTGTCTTTGTAAAAGCCTTATTGCAATTAAGGCATTTAACGAAACGTTCTGCAAACAGATGATATAATGACAGTGGAAAGAGAAGAGTCGTCATTCTTTTGCAAACTGAGCGAAGTACTTTCAGGAGGTGACACGATAATGGGTTGCTAGGAAGTAGTGCTCATGTTAGGTGTGGATTCGTTAACACTGGAGATTGTGGGAAAATGAACCCATCTCGGATAATTCTTCACGCGGAGCACTTGGCACATGTAAGCTCTCGCACTACTTTAAAGAAACTGAAACTGGAAATGGTAGATGATTCCGTACTGGGTGTGGTTTACTCAGGAAAGACGGCTGGACACGCCCATCCACGGACCCACACTCAAAGGAAAGGTGTTGGACCTACATCAAAGAACAGTGAATGGATGTACATTTATATGTTTTAACTTAAAATAAAATGTTGAAGGTGTGTAGCATAATTTCCTCTGATTTCTCTTTTCAACTAACTTTTTCCATTAACTGACCAACACCAGTCCATATTGTGTCAGATAAAAGGGATCTCGATCTAATAGCTAACAGTTATTGAGCAATTATTTGGTGCCAGACATTATACTAAGTGCCTTTTATGTAGCATCTCTTTTAATCCTCACAACCTACCCATGAGTGAGATGCTGACATTATCCAGCGGTGGCACGTGGGCCAGTTTTTACAGGCCCTAGTGGCTCTACCTCCCACTCGCCTTCCTTTCTTTTACCAGCCACAGCCCCTGCCTCAATTGCATCTCTATAGACCAGCACAGCTTCCTCACAGCCTTGTGTCAGAAAGTGCTTGAGGTCTCTACTTCCTTAGAAAGACTGTGACCCAGATCCCCCCTATTCCATCCCCAGCCGATGGTTCTGTGGGGAAGGGAGTATGGTGGCTTCACATGATCCCACTCAGGTTCCAAGTTCTATGCATGGACATGAGGAAATGAATAGGTAAACACACCTGGCCCCATACCTGGGGTGGAAGCCTTGAACACTGGAGCTGGTAAAAGACAAAACCCAGCGTGAGGCCCTGTGACATGAATGGTATGTGAGGAGGGATGTCTTTGGAGCAGAGCACTGGAAAAGTCCACGCTAGACCTTTGGGTGGGAAGGGATGGGAGCAGGAAGGAGGGGAAGGCGGGAATGTGCTCCCAGCAGCAACAGGCTGGGAGGCAGAGCTTCCCAATTTAAACTGGAGTCTGTAAATGGGCAACCACAGTAACAGGAGCAGTAAAAACCATCATAGGAAAGAGGAAAGAGGAGCACCTCCTTCAGTTAGTGGCGGTGTGGGACCTGTGACTTTTCCAACTGTCTTATTTGCAGTAGAAATGTACTTGCTAGACTGCTGATGTCAAGACTGAGATCTGATGTCTGTGTAGGTTAGTACAAAGGATTAGCAGAAAGGAAAGTGTTGGGAGCCACTGGCTGGGAGAAATATTCGCTATACATGTACCTGCCAGAGGATTTATATCCAGGATACATACAGAGCTCCTACAGTACAAAAATAAGAAGACAACTCAATTAAAAATAGGTAAAGATTTGAATAGACACCTTAAAAAAGAAGGTATATATATATATACATATATATACAGCCAGTAAGTTCAACTTCATCAGCCATCGGGGAAAGGCAAATTCAAACCACAGTAAGATGCCACTACACAGACACAAAGGCAGCTAAGATTGAAGAGACGGTCTAAACCAACTGTTGGCGAGCAGTGGTTGTGCCAAAGGGTGGGGCAGTACAAGCAGTCTGTCCAGGGCAGGGAACAATAACAAAACCACTCAAAGTCAATCTGCTTTTTATTATCACCATGCATCAGCAATTCTCAACAATGTCAGTGATAAGATATTGTTCCCCAGCTAGGACAAACTCCTCCCACGGCCCCCTCCCTCGATACCTCTCTCTCGGCCAGGACATGCAGCCTCATTGAGAGCAGGGATGCCATGTGGTACAACCACCCGGGAGAACTGCTTGGCAGTTTCTTTTAAATTAAAAACTTGAGCTTGTATGTATTTACCCAGAAGAAATGAAAAACACAAGAAGTGAATGTTTATAGTGGCTCCCTTTATACTAACCCCCACATGGAAACAATCCAAATATTCATCAATGGGTTGAATGGATCAACAACATGTGGTACATCCATACAATGCGGGACTATTCAGCAATTGGGACTGAATGGAGCACCGGCGCATGCAACAAAACTGAATTTTATAAACATCAGGCTGAACAAGAGAAGCCAGACACAAAAGAACACACACTCTTTGCTTTTATTTATTTGCAGACCAAGAACGGGCAAATCTAATCTACGTGACAGAAAGTAGAAGAGTGGTTGCCTGGGGCCGGGGGTGTGGGTGGGCCATGACTAACAAGGAGTATAAGAGAATTTTCTAGTATGGGGATATTGTTCATTACCTTGATTGTCATAGTAGCTATGTGACCATGGAAGTGGCCATGTTTGCCCAGACTCATCAAAACTGTGTACCTAAAATGTATGCATTTGGTTGTGTGTCAATTGTACTCTAATAAGGTTGATGTAAAAGTAAAGTTTGCAATAAAGTAAAAAAGAAAACCACCTAGAGTCAGAACCAGGACAGGTATTGATTAAACTGAGGAATGTCCCAGGCTTTTTGTGATCATTCCTGAGGAGGACTCCTTCAGCGCTCTGGAGACATTCCTGTAGACCACGCTTGCAATGACCAAATCTGTATGTGTATTGACATTCGTCATATAGAAAGCTGTGCATAGTCTGACCTATAGACATTTTTATTTCTTCCCTCTGAAGTGCTTTTGTGGTTCTCTCTGGTTCCAATATTTTAAATTTCTTCAGGTGTAGGCAAAAAGTCTTTGAATGACAATGATCGTAATAATAATGCTAACAGCTAACATTTCTTGAACACGTGCTGGGGCCGGATATGATGCTAAGTGATTCGCCTGCATTTTTGTATGTAATCTTCACCTAACCCTGACCCTCTAAGGCATTATTTCCATTTTTCAGATTAGGACTGAGGTACAGAGAGGTGAAGACTCTTGTCAAGGGCACACAGCTAGTTAGCCCAAGACTGGTGTTCATTCAGGTTTCTATGACTTGGACTCTGTTTTTGTCACTGTGCTCCAGGAACACTGACCCGGCTGACCTGCTACTGCTGTCACCATCCAGTAAATGACAACACACAGTCCGCCAGAAGGAGGCCACAAGATATGCCCACCATGGGAGCACTCGCTAGCCATAGCTGCCAATGCCTTCAGAACAGCATCCCTTCCCCAGGAGCCTTCCTAAATTCTGCCTTGCACAAGGTCACTGCGATGGTGCCAGGCAGACAGGCTCGGGCTGTGTGATGAGTTCTCCAGAGCTTCACTGATGGACTGGAAGCCACCGCAGAGTTGAACCGTTTGGTCCTTGTGAGCCAGGAGTAGGGTGGGGGCTGCTTCGGAGATTCCTCCTTGACCTTTCCCTCCTGCCTTGAGTTCTTCCCAGCTCTCTTCCACCCTGGGAATTGTGTGAAGTTCATTCTTTGGAACTGTGACCATGACCATATCCATCTCTGGGTGTATCCTACTGGGAAACTGCGTTCCTCCCACTGTGGGGCGGGGGGCGGGGGGGGAGGTTCTGCAGGGCTCAGGGGACCCGGGGAGGAATCTGCTCACCTCTGCCAGGGCCTACATCCTGACCCCCGAGTGCAGAGGCGTGACCCCGGCCTGCTTGACAAGTGACCCCAGGCAGGAACAAAAAGGGGAGAGGAGATGGGGGCCAGGAGGGACCCCCATATGGGCCAGCCTCCTGTTGGGGAGGCCTGTCTGGAGGCCTGGCAGGAGGGGGGGCGCATCTGCAGAAGAAGAGAGGAGGAGATAATGGAATCCAATCGAGCTCCCGAAAACGTGTCATCTTGCAGCTGCCGAAACCCTTTGAATACGTTAAATCCTTAATCAGAGGAGCCTAAGACTGCAATGACTACATGGAGACACGTTAGTCCAGATAAATCCTTGCAGGTTTCCCAGATCTGAAGGGCCCCGGCACTTCCCTCGGCGGCGGCTGCCCTCTGCCCTCGCCTCCATGATGTCACCATTGAAGTTCCGCTCTCGCCGTGCATGGTGGAAGTTGACATTGACAGTTGCAGCGCTCTCACACCGACTCTGGAGGATTATTAGCTTTGAAGCTATTTGGCCTTGAGCAGTGAATTCTTTTTTGAGCTCACACTGGCTTATAATATCTGAGAAGGCTTGCTCCACTCTGGCCCCAGCTTGAATTAGGAGAGGAGGCCGCTTTCCAACTTGGAACTGATACCAGCAGGAACAGAATGGGGAATATTATCCATTTCTGATGGGCAACGGAGTTAGTGTTCTGGAATCCCCCTGAGGCCTTCACACCGAGTTTCCATTTTAACATCAGAGTTGTAGCCGCAGCCCTGGCTGGCCTCCGCCTGCAATCGCTGAGCAGCCTCACAGCTGGACGCAGAGAAGGACTCGAGGAATACATGCTCCTCTGGCCTCTAATCTGTTTGTTATTAGGCTGTTGGAAACCCCTCAGTGGGGCTGGAAGCTGATGTCAGAAGAGTATAATTCAAGTGTATGTTTAAAAAAAAAAAAAAAGGAGGAAAAAAAAAGCTCCCTTCTGTGATAATTTGCATGTGGTGAATACAAGTGTCTGGGAGGATTAATTAGCTGAACAAAGCTTGGGCAGGGACCGCCAATGAATTGGCAAAAAGAGTGACCCGAAGAGCTTCTGACCTGTGCTTCATTTCCCATCAGGATTTTAAGCCAATGTCTTGCAAAACCTATTTAAGGGAAAAGAGATGTCCCCACTGCCCATGCCCAGCCTCAACCTCTAGCTCACTCGTAAGGAGAAAGAGCGCGTTCCTCACCCTCCTCAAAACACACCACTGTTCGAGGAGAAACTTGGCAAAATGGGGCCTTCGTTGTCTCAGTTTTGCTAGGCCATTGGCTGGGGTAAATGATGGGGCCATGGAGGAACTCTGGAGAGCTTTCTTATGAAACGAAGAACACAAGTCCCAAGTTTTTAGATTGCTGATTTCAGGAGAAGAAAAGTTTTCTTGAAGATTATCACTTATTTATCTCTGTGTTCTTATTTGTCTCCCTGTTATCACTTATTTATCAGTCTGTGTGAAGGTCAATCTTCTCCAATACTATTTATGTCCATAATTCATGGGCTGCTTCTCTCCTGATGCAACTGGTTTTGGGGATGTACCGGCCTTGGAGCTTCAAGAAATGCGAATGAGACATTTTCAGATGAGAGGTGGCCTCAGAGTTTCGGTTGGCTAGAATCAACTCAGCACCACCGCCAAACATCAAAGCTGATGAAGTCAACATGCCCAGGAGAAGATGTTCACAGAGGTGAAAGCACAGCATTCATGAGAGAAGGGGGTGCTGGGAGAACAGCTGAAGGGAATGGACCAAGTCACAGGATGCAAACGCACCCTACAAACTCACGGTCAGTCCTCTTCGTGGTAAGACAGTTGAAAAACTTCCTTGCATCTTATGACTCTGGTGCTTAGGAAGGTAAATGGTACATTTCCTTCTCTTTAACAAATGCTCCCTGCCTACTCCTCACCACTTCTGAGATTGGGACATCTTACAGCTGATATATCCTTTAAACGTATCGGTGCCCACCCAAAGTGGTATTAACATGATGCCATGCCTTATGGTCAGTGTGTTACTAACAGGCAATATGGTCAGAAGGAAAGCATTTAATCGTTCAGAGATGCCAGTGAGACCTGTAATGCTTTGTTTCACAGGATAACTCTTGGAGAGAAAGCCTGCACCTAGCTGGAAGCATGCACACAGATAATTTGGGTATATGCTGAGGTGAGAGTCTATGAACTGATCACGTCCACCAATATCCAGACAATGAATGAGCAGTGTCCATGCTGACATTCCCATTACTTACTTAAGCAGTTGATGGGTGCTCACCTCATCAAGGCTTACTTATTTTGGCAAAATGATAAATTGCACTCATATTTTTTTCTGCCCCAAGGCAAATTGGTGAGCTTTAAAAAAAAATCCATGAAACTCTTTTGGGTCTGTTAATAATTTCCAAAGAAGAGAGCAGCCAATGGTTGAATAAATAAACCATTCTTGATGACAATTTAAGAACTGGAGTAACAATATGTGTGCATGTGTGTGCTAGTGTGTGTGTGTGAACATGTACATAGTGTAATCAACTCCTGATTAATCCTATTAATTTGGGAAGTACTATCCTAGCTGATTCTGTGTTTGAGAGTGTGCATTTGTGTATGCACACATAATATTTTGCAGAGAATGATAAAAAAAAAAAGCTTATAACTAGTGTTAGAGGAGTTAGCTAATGACAGCTAATAAAAACAAAGCAGAAGCAATTCCCAGGAGTCATTTAGTAATTCATAATAACCCTAATTTCAAAAGTAGAATCAGCTGCTTTAGGAGGTAGTGAGTTCCCGGTGACTAAAAGTGTTTGAGTAGCAAGTGTCTAAGGACCATTTGATAGGAATGTTTTGGTTGCAGCCCTTGAACAAATGTGGGGAATTGGATGTGATGAATTTTTCTGTTCTTTCCAGTTGAAGAACCTGTGGTTCTGTGACATAGAATATGGGACATAATCTTAACTGAGAGCGTATCGAGCGTTTCACCTTATTTTAGCATGGTCCACAGGACACACAGTCGATTGTGTACAGAGGTACTCATGAGTTGGATGAGATGATTTCTGATGCCCTTTGCAGTGTAAAATGGGAGTTCGTGAATTAATTGTATTAAGGTTCTCCAAAGAAAGAGAACCAGTAGGATATATCTATATCTATATCAATAACAATGTGTGCCTATACACACACACACACACACACACACACACATATATATATATATATATATAGAGAGAGAGAGAGAGAGAGAGAGAGCGCGAGTCTTATTATGAGGAATTAATTCACATGATTATAGGGGCTGAGTCTCATGATCTACTTGTGGC
Source organism: Canis lupus dingo (assembly GCF_003254725.2). Classification (NCBI taxonomy): domain Eukaryota; kingdom Metazoa; phylum Chordata; class Mammalia; order Carnivora; family Canidae; genus Canis; species Canis lupus. The sequence continues at coordinate 35,836,709 of NC_064253.1, read as the reverse complement.
AGACTGGAGACCTAGAAAGCCAGTGGTATAGTTCAGTCTGAGTTGGAAGAGCTGAGAACTAGGGGAACCAGTTCTGCCCTTAAATCCCAGTTCAAGGTTCAAGGGCAGAAGAGGACCCACGTCCCAGCTGAAGCAGGCAGACAGGTAGAAGAAGAAGAAGGGGTGAATTCCTCCTTCTTACTACAGCTTTCATCCTATGCAGGCCCTCAAGAGCTTGGATGGTGCCAGCCCATACTGGGGAAGGCAATCTACTTTACTGAGTTCATAGATCCAAATGTTAACCTTGTCCAGAAACACTCTCATAGACACACCCAGGAAAACATGTCTCATCTGGGCTCCCTATGACACAGTCAAATTAACACAGATGACACGGCAGTCAACCATCACATTCATGTGATGTTGTCAGCCTATGACAATAATGTATGTGGAACACATGACTTCCTTCTTCAAGAATGTATTTTACTAAACCAGTGGCTCTTTTCCCTTCTGTGCTCTGTGCCCTTTGAAGCTGTGAATTGTTGGTGGCCCTCCTACTGAGATTAAGTTCTATCCATAGTTCTTTCAGTGTTTACTTGTCTGTCTTTCAGCACTGAGCTGCCCTAGAATAGAATTGTTGACCAGCCCAGTCACACATTGTTATCCATTCCTGAGAAATTCCTCCCACTTCTGGTAAACATGACTCCACCCTGAGAGCTGGCTCCTTGTTAGGCCTCACCTCTTACCTCACAGGCAGGTGGACCCTGCTCCACACTCTTGCAGGCTGGCTCAGGTCCCTTCCATCTCAAAGACATCACCAGAACAAAATCCACCCCTGTTTTTTGTTTTTTGTTTTTTTAAGATTTTATTTATTTATTCATGAGAGACACACAAAGAGAGAGGCAGAGACACAGGCGGGGGCGGCGGGGGGGGAAGCAGGCTCCCTGTGGGGAGCCCGGTGCGGTACTTGATCCCAAAACCCTGAGATCACGACCTGAGCCGAAGGCAGACGCTCAACCACTGAGCCACTCAGGTGCCCCTGCACCTGTGTTTTTAACAGAAATGAATTTCACACATTGATTGGAATTTGGTGGCATGCTGGTGAAAGGTAGGAGAAGCATTATTCTAAATGTGTCTATACTGTTTGTTGAATATCTGATGTTCAGCAGTAAAGCAGACCAGGTCATACTTGAATGTTCAATGCTCAAGGTGGGCCAATTTCCTTCCGTTGAAACTTTCTGATGCTTGATGTGTTTGCAGGAAGTCAGGCTCCTCCAGGTACGCGGCATCATTTTCTGAAACTTTGCTAAATATCAATGAGGGCTGGCAGAGGCAGGCGAGAGCTGCTTCTCTGTATGGGCACCTTAATGATACAGCCCACGACAATAAAGTGGGCATTCAATAATAGTTAAGCACCTTGGACATGACCCAACACGTGCAACCATTTTTCTGATTCTGTCCCCCGCCCCTGCCCCCCTCATTCAGCTTTGCTTTTGAACTTTCACTTTTAGCTGTCCTTAATGGGCCTTGGGCTGTGCCTGGGCCCCACAGACGTGCACACGGCCACATCGGCGATGGCCCGCACAGACTTGGAGCTGGCGGGCACGCAGCTGTCCCTGAGGACGGAGCCCTGCACGCCGAGTATTGCTAGTTACATCACGAAGTTTTGTCTTTTTTTCCTGTGCCAGCCTGAGCCTGTCTAGTTTGCTTCAACACATCGTGGGTTCAACGGAGACATTTTTCAGGGAGCTGGGCTCTTGTGATTTTTTATTCCACGTCTCCCACATCCCCCCCTCCACGAACGGTTGGCAACCCTCTCCTCCCCCCAAAAAGAATGCTGACCTCCACTTTCACATGAAGCAAAGTGGGGCTCAGCTAGTCTTTCTTGCAGCTTTGATTTTAATTCAAGTGATGTGAGCATCGAGGACTTCTCAGGAGGATATCTTGCAAACTTCAAATTGCTATTGCCTTTTTGGGACATTAAAGAAAGTTTCTCGTGCCCCTGGGCTTCCCGGAGGACACTTCCAAACACCAGATCTGCTTTGACTTGAAGGAGGATGACGTGTGTACACTTGATAGAATGGTAAGGAGCGGCAAGGAATAAAGACATAGCAGGGTCGCAAATTCACTCACACTCCACTCAGATGTGCAATATCAAGCGGGTCTGAGCTTTTTCAGGCACCCCCTACTTGGCAATTAACAATATCGGAGTCTCTTCCAATTTAAATGTTCTCATTTTAATTTAAATACTTCAGTTATTAGAAATTCAATTCTTTTCTAGGGCTGGTTTAAATTTTCCCCCTTAAACACCTTGTCCTCTAGAGGTAAACGCTCATTCTCCATCCCAGGGTGGTTAAAGAGGCTGCATGTTGTTTGGCGGGAGAAGAGAAAGGGGACCATGTGTGATTCTCTGGATCCTTGCTGGTCTTGGCGGCAAAGTGGCAGGACTGGCCTGGCCCCAGTACTGGGATCACTGTCCACTGGCCTGTTGGGGTGACATAATAGCCCCCACTTCTGGTCACAGGGCCTGTTATGGCCTCTTCATCCTGATCATGGTTTTCATCATCCCACCTTCACACCCCTATACCCTAGAATGCCCCACTTGCCCTCTGGGGCTCTAGGGATCTAGAGCGTTGCCACAGACTTACAAGCCTGATTATATTCTTCCATTGTTGTCCCATTGCCTTGTACCGTGTGGGACCACACAGGAGACTTCTTGAGGCCTGTAGCCTCCCTCTGAGACTTCCCACAGGAGTGAGACAAGGAATGAGTCTCGAGTGTCCTGACATTCTCAGCCTTCCCTTCCATCTATCTACTATGCCCCCTGTTCCAGGCTCAGGCTCTGAGAGGAGAGCTCAGGCCCCACCTGGTTTCCTTGTCTGCCTGCCCCCTTTGGCTTCTTCATCCAACCCCTTAGGCAGAACCTCTGCATCCCATCCTGATGGCCCAGAGTAAATCTCTAGAATCTATTCCACCAGGTATGGCTCTCCATATACTAATGGGAACTAAAGGAATTTAGAAAATCCTCTTCCTTTTCAACAATGCCTGGCTTTGAAGATGATTTTCTTACTTAAGAGGTCAAGAAAGTCAGCTTTGAGATTCAAACTGATCAATGGTCTCTTTGTTCTAGGCAGTATCCCTGGGGCCAGAAGCCTTGTGCCTCAGCCTTGGAGGTGGAAGACTGCAGGGGAAGGTGATTTAAGAGGAAACCAGAAAGTTAGATGTGTAATATTTGCAAAATATTATCCCAGTTACAGAAATATGATTCCGGGCTTTCAAGAAGCACAAACACTCCCATTTTAGGAAATGTCCATTTATACAATTTTCCTGTTTGAAACATCCATAATTTTTGACTTCCTTCCTAAAACACTTTCCCCAGAGTCATATGTACTTTGAAAGACTGTCTTTGAAGGATTTTTTTCCACTTTCCTTCTCGATTTTTCCAGTTAACAAACAACACTGAATCTGCAATATGTTATCTCTACCCATTTGCTCTTCCTCTACTCTAGATTCTCCCTTCACTTAGCTCTCCCTTCCCTCTTGGGAACCCCTAAGTCATGAGGTCCTCATCATTGTGCAGAAGAGAGCTATAATCCCTGTGGCTGGAAGGAAGGAAGGTGGTAGCAGCATGCTGGGTGGTTGCTGTGATCATTACGAAGAAAGGACAACCAACTTGGTTTTCATGAGGCAAATGACATTTAGCTTTTCTTTGCACGTTATCTCCATGGTAAAGACCATGACCCCAAAGAAGATGGACACAGCACAGAGAGGAGTAAGTTTTCCTTGTGCTTGTCAAAGTGTGTCACGGCTCTCCCATGAAGTGCAGTACAATTCTCCTAATGCAATTAGGCAAGCACCTTCCTTTTCTCTGGAAATGCACTTAGAGATGTCAGTCTGGCCTGTGGTCACCAGGCTGGGAAGAACTTTGTTATGGAACCTGAAACTTGGCCTGCTTACGTGTTTTGCAACAAAATCCTGAAGTTCACATGAACTTTTCAACTGGTGAGTTTGGCTGGGGGTTCATCCCAGGTTCACTTGGGTTTTTGGACAGAAGACTCTGACCCAGGGGTGCTTAGTGTGTGCTTCATGTCTGATGCGTTAGTCTTCTCACGCCTGCTGGGCAACACTCTCTACCCCATTCTTTGGATGTGACAGGAAGTTACTTTTTCTCCCTCAAACTCTGTGGATAGAACGCAATCTCCAGGACAGGCTTTAAGTAGAGAGCAGCTGGTTTCTGCAGCTCAACAAAGCACTAGCCCTGCTTGTTGGGTCCTCCCAACCTGGCCTACAGTGACACTCTTGCCCTTCATTGGCAAGGTGTGTGTGTGTGTGTGTGTGTGTGTGTGTGTGTATAATAAAAATCACAGCTCCTTCCATGAGTAGAGATATGTGACAATTATTCAGCATGTTTAGTTAATTCTCACAGACACCTGGAAAGAAAAGTTGTGTTGTTCCCACATTGCTTCTGAGGAAACCGATATTAGAACTTGAAGCCAGTGCCGTGGCCAGAAGAGAGTGTGAAACAAACAGGACACAGTATAATGGTGGTCAACACAGCCCTTCTTACCAACTCATATCCAATGGTTCTGATTCTGGGACTTGTCTTGGGGGATGCAATACAAAGTAGCATCTGACAGCGTGAGCTCTAGAACTTCCCTCCAAAAGCCAGCTACTTTTGTGAGGCCCAGTGTAAAATGAAAACGCAGGATCCCTAGTTCAAAAAGCAGGAAAAAATGCCCATTAAATGTACTAAAAGGCAAAGCTTTTCCCTTGCCTTTGTGGTCTCTCTCTTGATTTATCATGGTGTTTTTTTTTTTTTATTTGCTATTTAATGTCATTCCCCATGAAGAGAAATTAAAATCTTAAATTATTAGCATACCTTGTGCCGTTCAATTTTATGTTGCAGAATGCTGGTTTTAAATGTAAACTTAAGGGCATTTAATTCATGCAGAATCATCGTAATGACACAGTTCTTATTTCACAGCTCACACATACAGAGGAGACATTGCACAAATCTAATTCAACTGCTCTGTTTTGCGTCTTGACCTGTGCACATCCTCCCAACATCTGTAGCATTGGCTAACTGGTGAGGTAGGGAACACTGAGAGGGAAGAAACTGGGGGTTGTCCTATGTCTCTCTTCCCTTCCATGTAATCATTCTCTGTGGAAGTGGTTGGCTAATAAAGAGAAGCAACAAGAGTAAGAAAGGATGGGATAGGGGTCATTGATCGTTTGATTCTTAGAATGCTATTGCCTTCTTTCTGTGTCAGAAGCAAGTTCTGGTTCAGATGAAAATGAGCAGCCTCTCAGGGCTGTCAGCACCCTCTGTTTACTTACTCGTAGACATAACACTCTTATCTTGTACTCACTTTGAGACTCAGTGAACTATCACGCATCACAGGTGCACTGAAACTCTGTGCCACAGGACATCCTAAATGAGATATGTGAACGAGGAGGCAGGGACCGGCAGATGTGTTGTGCGCATCTCCTCTCCTCATGCGCGCGCTCCGTTGTCTTGTCGGACTTCATTTACAAACCCAGTTCTGAAGACAAAATTACTAGGAATCTGAAAATGATGACAGTAGAGCATTAAGCGGAGTCGTCTTGAGTGTGGGGACCTGTGTCACTGCACAGGCTATATTCTGTGGACCTGCTCTGGAGCTGCTTCTCACCTAGGCGCAAATCATGGTCTCGCCATATTTTGACCATGTAAACTCCAGGAAGTGTGTTAATCTTCTGTAGCCTCAGTTTTCTGATTGGCAAAACAGGAATATAAATAGTGCTTATTTTGTTATAAAGCATCTGTTCAGTGTCTTTAACAGTACTGTCCAAAAGAAACATACTGTGAGTCAAAATGCAAGTCTCACATACTTTTACATTTTCTACTAGCTAGGTTCGTTAAAAGCAGTAGGAAGAAACAGGTGAGAAAATTAAAATATTTTCTTTAACACAAATGACCCCAAATATTATCATGTCAAAATGTAATCCATTTAAGAAGTTATTGACCATATCTTTTACATTCATTTTGCATGAAAAGTTTTCAAAAACTGGTGAGTATTTTCCACTCACAGCACACATTTCGAGGGCTCAGTGGCCACAAGTGGCTAGAGAGCATCCTATTGCATAGCACAAGAGTAGAATACAGGAAATGCTCAATAAACATTAGCTAGCCGATGCTGAGATGGAGCATCACAGGCAAGCAGTTTCTTAGGAAATGCCCAGAACAATGCCTATAAGGGGTGAGGAGGGTGGGACTGGGCAGAGGGAGACGCTGAGCTGCAGTGTAGCTGCCAAAGGGGCCTCTGTTATTCTTTCAGGATGCTCTGAAGCTGGAGTGAGCTTTTGGAGATGTCCCAAAGTGGAGCAGGAAGGAAGGGCCCAGTCCTGGATGTGAGGCTTCCCTGTGCAGGGGTGTAGTTTGGGGCAAGCCAGCTCCTTTTGGCCAAGCGTAGTCCTGGGGAGGGACCAGTGAACTGCCATCAGGCATCATTCCTGGCAGCTGGTAAACAGGAGCTCCAGCCCTGAGAGGGTGATCTGGGTGGCACTTCACGGAATCCACTACTCTCTACCCCCTTGTGTCATTTGACTCTACCTGCATCATGAAACAAATTCCCCACGTCTGGGAACAGCTCATGAGGATTCCAGCTGTTCTCTTCCGGAGGAAGCGTTTATGAGGAAGATTAGTGAAACAGACCGCCTTGCCCTCCTTGCTGCAAGTAATCTTTGGGCCTGCCATCAGTGCCATTTCCGTCCTCTACTATCCTTCATCCTCAGCTGGTACCTCTGTGAGAGGTGTGAGCTCCTGGTCAAAATGCCCTTCTCAGACTCTGGTTGCCAAGATTATCTGTTTACAACACAACTGGGGAGGGGAATGCCAGGAGATGCCCCGGTGGATCACCTGGTAAGAGCGTTTTCCTCCCGGCACCATTATGGGACAGCAGCCCTACGTCCCCCTGATCAGGGTCATTTACTCTTGATGGGATGGGAACTTCTCTTGTCTGTAGATTTCCTGTCTCTGGAAGCCTAATGTGACCAGGAGGCATTCACAGCAGCAAGTTTGTTTGTTTGTTTTCTAAACAGAAAACTTTTTTTTTTTTTTAATTTACTCATGAGAGACACACACACACACACAGAGGCAGAGACACAGGCAGAGGGAGAAGCAGGCTCAATGCAGAGAGCCCGACGTGGGACTCGATCCAGGGTCTCCAGGATCACACCCTAGGCTGAAGGCGGCGCTAAACCGCTGCGCCACCGGGGCTGCCCCACAGCAGCAAGTTTAACAGGATTTTTGGTGGGCAGCAATGTGTCAGTAGCTCCCAGCAATAACCATCTGATTCCCTGCTCCTTGTGCTTCCTCAAAACTTGTCAAATGTCCAAGATAATGTACATGCTGACATGTTCCTTTCCCCCGATATGCCATCCCAGCTGACCACTGGTGAGAGTGTTAACAATTGCACTGGCTAGAGGCCCTATAAAGACAATGATTGTATTTTGCAAACCACCGTATTCCCGGCAGTTTGCCCTGGCCCTGGCAAGCAGTCAGTGCTGAGTAGCGTATGCCGAGTTGCCTCAGCAGACTGTCTACGTGAGGTGCTAGTGATGTAGTGTTGAGTGGAACTGCCATCGTCTCTGTCCCCACAAAATTCATAGTGTAGGAGTGGACACAGACCTCAGTCTGAGCAATAATTACACACTGTGACCATGAAGACACATTGTAGGGAGCCTTGAGAGCATATGCAAGACATCGTGACCAAGTCTGGGGAGCCAGGGCAGGTGTCCCCTGGAGAGCTGGTGAAGGAGCAGTGGGAGCTATCCAGATAGCAAATCCAGGGTCCTTTTCTCTTGTTCTGCTCTGTGAGAACCATAAAGCTAATGAGGACAAATGAACACCCTACCTCAATAATTAGGAATTACTAGAATAGGACAGCAGAGAGAGAAAGAGAGAGAATATTCTCGATTCTTTAACCCCCATTTTTTTCTAGAGTGCATCAGAGTGTGAGTTTGCACACATTTGGCAGGATCCCAGCACTGCCTGCAGTGTCCTGGGGTGATCATGAAGCCAGGGCTCCTTCCCACACTTACTTGTGCTGTTTGGCAGGTGGCAGCTAAAATCCCAGCTAGCCCTGTGGACAGTGGAAGCCAAAGCCATTCCACTAAGCAGCTTTCCAGTGACAGTCCCTGTAGCTGTCCCAAGCTGTTTAAGTGGGTGCCAAAAGCATTGCAGAATTATCATCCTCTGGCTGAGTATAGGGGAGACAGCTCTTATCACACTCTAAAACAAGAATTGAAAAACCCCTTCTGCCCCATTCCTCTGTTGCAGAAGCAAGCGATCCTCACATTTCCTGATACCCTGCTGTGTGCTCAGGGTTCCCATAGGCATTACCTCATTCTTTCCTGCAAGATGGATATTACTAAGCCCATTTATTTTTTTCAGATGAGGAGACTGAGGTCATGGAAGTCAAGCTATTTAACCAACCTCTCAGGGCTAGCCAGTGGCAAATGCATGCATCAGGTAACTATATTCTAATCACTGGCATATTGGAAAAGCCGACACGGGAGCAACCACTCGTCTTCCCCCAATCCACTGTTCTTCCAGCTACTCAGGCGAAAGGCCTTGAAAGTGTCCTCAATTTCTCTTTTTCCCTCAAATTCCACATTCAGTCCATCATCAATAAATATAACAGTCGTCAGTGATGTATACTTAGATGACATTTGTATGTCAATTCCTATGTGCCCAAGATTATCTCACTGAATGAGGTAGGCACTGTTAGAAGTCCCATTTTTCAGACTAGGACACTAAAATGCAGAGAAGTTAAGAAATTTGCCCAAGCTCCCATGGCAAGTGTGTGAAGAGTGAGGACTTGAATCCAGGAAGTTTGAATCCAGAGTGTATGTTTTTAAATCATTACCTTTTAAGTGTATCGAATTGACTCTACCTCTCAAACCCATTGTGAAATTGTTTTCACCAGCTCAGGGCCTGACAGCCTGGTTCAAACCACCTGTATGTTGCGCCTGGACTTCAGCTATAGTCTCTCTGTTTCCATTCTCTAATTCCTTCTTCACAGAGAAGTCGGTAAGGGCAATTAAAATATATATTAGATCATATCACTCTCTACCCAGAGTTCTCCATACTCTTCACCATGACCCACAAATGCTTTTCATGATCTGTAGCTTGTCTTCCTCTCTGATCTCACCTCATACTATGTTTCCCCTCATTCATTAGCCTCCAACCCCACTGGCCTTCTTGTATTCCTCGAATATACCAATTCCTGCCACAGGGCCTTTGCATATGCTTGTATGCCTTTGTCCCAGACCTTTATATAGCTCCGTCTCTGATTTTTTTCCTTAGGTCTTTGTTCAAATGTAACCTTCATGGAAAGTCATTCCCTGACAACTCTATAGTAGGCAAAATTCTAAGATGGCCCCCATGATCTCTGCTCCCTGGTGTAATGTCCATGTGCTGGTAAATCTGGGATTTAATGGGATAGAACTTCCATAATTAAGTTACTAATCACTTGACTTTGAGTTAATCAAACAAAGACTATCCTGAGTGCGGCTGACCTCGTTAGATGAGCCCTTAAGAAGAGGAATAAGCAGTTACAGATATTCTCCTTCTGCCTCCATGAGTTCTACAGCTGTAAAGAACTGAACTCTGCCAACAAACACATGATCTTGGAAGAGGACCCCGTGCCTCGGATGCGACCCAGCCCTGGCTGACCCTTTGACTACAACCTTCTGAGATTTACACAGAGAACCCATGCCTTGATTCCTGACCATGGAAAATGTGAGATAATACATTTGTGTTGCTTTAAGCCACTAAGTTTGTGGTAATTTGTTACACAGGAAAAGAAAGTGAACACAACGTCTAAAATACATTCTTTACTGCTGTTCTCAGTCTCCTTTCCCTGCATTGTTTATCTTTTTAGGAATTTTTTTTTTTTTTTTTTTTTTGCCACCTGAAGTGATATCTCCTAATGATTTGTCTTGTCTGATTGTCCCACTGGAAATAAAATCTCTACAAGGGAAGAGACCTTGGCTTGTTTACTGTCCATTTTCCAGCTTCTTAGAGCAGTGTCTGGCACATAGTAGGTACTCGGTAAATACTTGTTGAATGAATGCATAAATAAGTTTATGTGCATTCAGTCTTTACCTAACTCGAAAGATGATTCTTGGGTCAACCTCAGTTTAGTCAAACTTGGCATTGAGAATCTCAATTTATATATAAAAGAGTTTAATATTGATTTTTTTATTGTCTAAAAGAACATAAAATATGAGCCAATTTACAAGGTGCCACTTAGATGCAACATTTTAGGAGGATATGTATTGCATAAAGCAAGGTAAACCTGGCCGTCTAATGCCCTCATTATTGTTACTTCAAACAAATGTTAGTGTATTTTAACATAAAGAAGCAGGACAGAAGGCAGACAACCTAGACGATAGGCACTTGTCGAAAAACATCTTGGAGAAGCATACTGGGTGAATGGAATATATGATCAAAGTGCTACCAGCACAATTTAATGGCAGTCAAGAGGAAATGTTCCTAAAAAAAAAAAAAAAAAAAAACCTTCAGTGACAGCAGTGCCCAGAACAATTTAATGGATTATTTGAAATTGTTATAATGGTGAATTGCTCTATGAATTAAACATCCATAACAAAATAAAGATGAACAAAATAAACTTGCTAATACCCAGCACCATCCCCTTTTTGTTCATTTGTGATGATGAGTGATCATACCCTGGGATAGATTCTCACCCATTTTTTAAGGGTGGAATGCTAACATTTACAATTACAAACAAGAGAAAGCAGAAACGTTTGAGGCTCTGAAAACAACACATTTCCCCTGGTGGAACCGGAGGATGCTCTCCCCTGGGGGGAGAGTCTGCAGAGTGCTCTCTCAGTGTCCTTGCTGTTGTTGGGGGCGGAGGACTCGCAGGTGAGTGCCTTCAAACTGACCACCCAGCTGTGTGCCCTTTGCCTTCTGCGACCTGCCAGTAGCGATGCTGCGAAGGCATACATTGGTTGGAAATCATGAGCCATTTCTCACACGGAAGGAGGAATTTACGAAATTAAACATCCCTAACCAAATAAAGATGAACAAAATAAACTTGCGAATACTCAGCACCATCCCCTTTTTGTTCATTTGTGGTGATGGGTGATCCTGAGATCTCATATCTGATTTGGAGCTCCACATCCTCCTTCCCTGCCACCATGAGGCATGTGTCACACTTCTGGGAGCAGGAGCCTGAGGTCTGGCTAGTGGGGGCAGCCCTGTGAGCACCTGTGGGAGCCCTGACTCTGAACTCTCATCCCTCTATCGGTACACAGAATAAATATCTTCTTTTCCCCATAGGAAACACCTTATAAAAGAACAAAGTGTCCTGCAGAATTACTCCTGGGATGGAAAGCGTTGCTCTCAGTGAAACTTTTTCACCTCTGCAGACACAGGCTCCAGCAGCCCCGGGAGCTCTGGGGAAGCAGGGCTAGCCTCCTTGGGCCACCTGCATGTCCAGCATACAGTCAAGGTTACCTCCTCAGCAGTCCCCCTGGCCAGCCCTCCTCGGCTCACTAGCCTGCTTTTGTTCGGGTCATCATCGGCTCTCCCTTGGATTAGTAGTTTGCTACCTGGGTTTCTCACTTCCATCTTGTTACTCACACCTGCCATTCCCAACCCATGAACCCTCCTCTGGGGTCCCTCCCTGGGGGTCAGCCAGGCTACACTTGGAGTTCTCAGGGTGCTCTAGCCTGTCTCACGCTGTTTTCAATGAAAACAAAGCAAAACCATTTTTTAACCTGTTGTGTTGACAGTAATCCAAAGGACAATTTTAATTGCTGGCAAGCGTGTGGACAATCAGGCACTCTAGTAGAGTGTGGAGGCAAGGGTAAATGGATACAATCTGTGAAAATTTATTTTGAAAAGTGCTTCCCTTAGGCAGCTATCATCTAGAAATAACAGCATGCAATGTTCGAAATGCATGTATGAAGCTGTTTGGGCAAAGCCACATTGATAATACCACTTATCAGAAATGACCTGAAAGTCCACGAATAGCTGAATGGGTAAAGATGGGTATAGCTCTCGATGAATGCTCAATGCTTCTGGGGGAGATGTGGATTAAATCTGTATGTTCTAGTATGAAGAACATGATTCAGTAAAAAATGCCAGAGTACTTTCAATGAAAAGGTATATATATATATATATATACACAGTAACATATATACATACTTTTTTTTTTCTTTTTGCTTAGTAATACATTTGGGGAAGTATTTAACAACTAATAATAGGAATAACCTGTGGTTGGCTTTGTGTGTATACACACGAGTCAGTGTGTAGGTTTGACAGTCATTACTGATTGCCTATCCAGTGCCCACTCTCCCATCCTCACCTTCTCACAGGATCCCAACTTCATCTGGACATCCACCTTTCAGGGGGTGGGGAGTGGAGACAAACAGAACATAACACTCCCAGCTCCGCCACGAACGCTGACCAGGCTCTGCCAACCCTGGTAGTTCCGTTCCTCTTCTGGTTCCTCTTCTTGGTGACGAGTGGGCACATGACTTGGTTTTGGCCAAGGAGAGGTGATGGGAGAATCTGGGAAAGGATTCTCCTGCCTGTCTTGCCTCTTCTGAGTGGGACCGTGGAGTCGCTGTGGCCATTGAAGAACCCTGAGGTATCTAAACCCAAAGACCAGGTGCACACCCGGAGGGTGGCAGAGAGGAAAGATGGAAAGGACCTAGGTTTTGATGTCATGAGTTGCTGAGTTAACCAAGTTTGGATCCATTCTGCCTTGGGACTTCTTAGTCTGTGAGATAATCAATGTCCTCTTGCTGACATCACCAGGAGCCATGGGTGCTCTCTTCTTTGCTGCCCAAGGCCTCCCAACTGGTAATGAGAGGTTGGGATTACAGAAGCAGAAGGACTTTTATATTCTCATTTATTTGTAATTTAAAAACTGGCAAGATTGTCTATGGATCTTACTCTTTTGTCATTTCCCATATTTTGCAAAAAGAAAAAAAAAAGCAAAATATATAACTGAGGCAGGCTACAGGTAAGTCTCCCTGTTGTCACCCAACACAACAAGGCAGTGGGGTTGGCCCTGACACTGGGTCAGACAAACCTTACCTCTCCTTCCTTGGCTGTGAGACTTTGCCTTAAAACCTGAGTGTCAGCCTTCTTAGCCATAAGAATAATTATAGGCGCCCCTTCTCAGGATCGCTATGGAGACTGTGGAACTCAAGGATAAAAACTGGCATCTCAGTAAATGTTATTCCTTTGATTTCCTGAATCTGAACTCTGATTTTTCTCGGGACTTCGATGGGCCAGAAAATCAAGGGATGAACACTGACAGTCAAGAGACTGGGTAACGACTTGGGTAACGAATGGGAGTTCAGGCCTCAATCTGCCCAACATGGCTTAGGGTATGAGTCGAAAGACACTTCCGATTTGGAACAACAATAATCCTAAGGGCACCTAGTAATGCCCTGGGGGCCGAGACCTGGACTCACATACCCAGCTGTTTAGTACAGTTTCCTTGTGTTTTTCTGGCTGTTGAGAGCTCTGCAGATGAGGACTCAGGCCACACCTGGATAGGCTGCTCTGTCTTTGAGCTGCTGGGTGGGAGTGTAGGAGTTGGTTGTCTGCTTTTTGCAACCTTCACTTAGGGCAGCTTCAGCCAAGCATGTGGCCTCCACCCCCTTTGCGATTGGTGCCTTGTACAAGTTCAGAGGCAGCAGATCCCCCACAGCTCCTGGGGCCCTCTGCTCAGTGGGCTATAAAACACTATTGCTCTCAGCAAGCCCTGGTCATCAGTAATAATGAGACGGCTTTGAAACTGCCACTCTGAAACCCTAAACCAGGCCCAGACCCGCGTGTTGGGCCAAGTGTTTGGGAGAGGTTGGCCAAGGTTCGTAAACTCTAGACTGGGTTTGGAGGGAGCTTTCTCAGCCTGGGTTTCTTTAGGGCCTGAGACTGTTTCAGCAGATGCTGGTCTGGGTGGTATGTGAACAGGCTGATTTACTGGGCTTGGGCAGAAAACAGGCAAAGCCTGGGGCTTTGACTAGTTCTCACTTTGAGGTTTTTGGGAAAGTGATTGAAGCCTGAATTTCACCTCCTGGGGGGAATTCTGGCCCTTTCTCCCTGACCTCATTCCCATAAGGCTCATATATTTCTTTCACCCACCACCTCAACCTTCCAAGATGCGGTGAGTAAGTGAACAGAGCTTCCTCAAATAGATTGACTTTTCAATAATCCGGACATGGAAGCCTCAGAAGGGAATGGTTTTTGTTTTAATATGTTTTTAAAGTTAGGCATGTGATGGTAAAGATCAATACTTCAACAGATAGTATTAGGATCTCCCCTCTTACCTTGAACAAAATATGACAAATCCTATCTGGGCTACCACTGCCAGTTGGAGCCCGGGAAGACCTTGTCAACTATTAGCTTCTTGGTCCAAGCAGTAGGATAAAGGCCTTACTTAGTATGGTCCCATATGCAAACTCCTAGGAAGGAATGCATGGTGGTCCTCGTTATACAGCATCCCCTGTGTATGTGTGCATGCACACGTATGCATGCGTGTGTAACCTAACCTCACAGATGAAGTGCCAGTCAGGGTGCCAACAAGAAGTAGACAGCATATTTAAGTGGGATATTGAAAAGAGGTTAGTGAGGGACTATTTTCAGCCTTGTGGGCAAGACTAAGAGGAATTTAGAAGGGATGTCGAGGGGGCATCAGGCTAATAACAACAGGGAACCAGAAGGACTGCAAGAGTGAAGAAGAGCCATGATTGAACCTGGGGAGAGAGCTGCTTGATGAGCTGTGGCCTTTGGTATAGGAAATAGCCATGGTCCCCCAGTGCTTGGGCAGAAGGGAGCTGGGGCATTAATACTCCACGTCACTTCCTTTTGCATCCTGATGTGCTGCTGGCTCCTCCTCAAGGCTGGACCCAGGTGGCAGCCAGAGCACAGGAGCACATATGTGTGCATTCTGTAAAGTTCCCATTCCTTGAGCACAGATTCCCAGGCTGCTCCTGGAAGATTCTGGTTCAGGAGGTCCGAGAGGAGCCCAGAGAGGCTGTACCTTTACAGTGCTCTGATGGTTCTGCTGCAGCCAGGATGGATAATGCCTTGGTAAGTTAGTGATGTTCTTGTGAGTAAGTGTTATCATCTGGATCTCAGTTCAAGTTGCCCACTGAACCCCGGCCTCATGCTCAAAGCTGGCATTGAAGTTTGTTTATCCATTTATTCCCCAAAACATTTGCTGAGTGCTACTGGGTGCCAGGTACTTTGCTAGGTGCTGGGGTCCAGTGGGGAATAAAACCACTGCCCCTTCCCTGAATAGGCTTCTTGGTTTCTCTTGCATCTGGGGGAAATTCTGTATCCTTCTATAGCAGGATGGGAACGTTTTTGGGAGATTACCTGGTGTTACTAGAAGAGGCTTTGAACCTGTGGCCTCTCTGTGTTCCAGTTTCCTTGTTTGGGATACAGGCATAATAAAGGTGCTTTCTCCCAGAAACATTATGAGGACTAAATGAAATAATATGTGTAAACCTTAGTCCAGAGCCTTGTACATCGTGAACATCTGATATCTTTGTTATCATTGTTAATCTTACCGTTGGTATTTCTTAGTAGGTCTTTGTCAATCATCTCCCTCATCCCTGAATTTAAAACAACAAATGGGAAAATGCTAGCTCTAGACTCATACTTTTGAACACTCCTTCTGAAGAAATCCAGGCAACACCAATGATGTGATGGAGCTTTCTCCTTCATGGCTGCCCTCCTCATATGTTTACCTGATCCATTTTTATATAATTTTTAAGATAGGCAGGTGGCTTGTAGGGATGCAGGGAATTTGGAAATGGTTCGAGGGTAGTGATTTTGAGTTGGAAAACAGGACTAATGGGGAAAGATGAAAGGAACTGCAATTATTAACTTGCAGGAGGAATGGCTGAGGGGATCGGGAAGTCATCCTCTGGGACAGAAAGATTATTAAAGACAGAATGGCAACCAGTGCTTCTTCAGGAAAGAGAGAACAAATGGAAGGCAGAGAGCATGGCAAGAGGGATTTCAGTTCTGCCTAAGGACCTTTCCCAGCAGAGATGGTTATGAGCTCCAAAACAGACTGTGAACCCCTTGACTGGTTCAAAAATATAAAGAATTTGCACAATGATCTCTGAAAGTCCTCCTTTGATGGAGTCACATTTGAATAGGCAAAGGGCAATATCATGGGGTGGAAAGGTAGGCAGGGGTCCCACTCCCAGCTTGGACCTGAAAAACCTGTGTGATGTCCTGTGGCCTCTGAGAGTGTCCAGTCTCCTCAACTGCAAGGGAAAGTTTCGGACCCTGCCTGCTACTCCAGATACTCTCTGCAAGTTCTGGGGCCCACCTGAAGTTTCCAATCACTGAAGACACCCCATGTGGCGAACACCTTGCTGGCTGGCACACCTTCTGAAATGCTGAATTCCGCTTTGAAGATGAAGAATCTTTGTCAACTGGTCAGTTGAAAATTCATCATACCCGCATATGGAAATTGTGTGTGGCTCTAGACATTTTTTTGGCTCAAAAATGACTTCGCTTTGTAGTATCTTGCAGAGTTTTCTGCCTCTGGATAAGTAAAGAAGTACAAGATGCCTCATGTGAGGCAGGCCCACTAGGTCTCATCACTGGTGTGTCTTGCACTTGGGTTTATTTAGGCTGTGGGATGGTTTCTCCTCCTTTTTCCTTCTGTCTCTCCAGAAGGAGACAGATAATTTCAGCAACATACCAGTAAAGAAGAAGTGCTGTGAATCTGGCCAGGGTGAGAGTCCTGCTTATCTGGCAGGTTCTGCACCAAGAGACAGACCTGCCCTCCATCTTCTGGCTGACACAGGGTTTTGTTGGCCAAATCATCCAGGAGGACACTTGAGCAAGCTGAAGGAGTAACAAGCAGGAAAAGAAGAGGAACAGTCCTGGAGAAGGAGAGAAAAGGCGAGGAAGTGCCTGGGAGGCTGAGAGAGAGGCAGATAAGAAGTGGGGTGTCCAAATAGAAGAGGCTGTCCTGCCAATGTCAGGGATGTGGCTTTGCGGGTTCTTGAGGGCTGGGAAGTAAGAACTCGACATAAAGAAGAAGCTGGGAAAGGTGAAACTGGTAGGTTTACATGGAGAAATACCCGTGCATGCTTATTCCCTTTGTGGATTCTATAGCACTTGGAATGTCTAACTGGAACCTATCATAAAATATTTTTTTAAAGCATTCTTCTAGATCAGGACTCAGCACACTTTCTCTATAAAGTCAGATAGTAAGTATTTCAGGTTTTGAGGGTCTGTCCAACTACTTAACTCCACCATTATAAGTGAAGGCAGCCACAGACAACACATAAATAAATGGGTGTGGCTGTGTGCCAATAAGACTTAATTTACAGGGCGGCTAAGCGGGCATCTGCCTTCAGCTCAGGGCGTGATCCCAGACTCCCAGGATCGAGTCCCACATCAGGCTCCCCCCATGGAGCCTGCTTCTCCCTCTGTCTATGTCTATGTCTCTGTCTCTCTCTCTCTCTCTCTCTCTCTGTGTGTGTCTCTCAGGAGTAAATAAAACCTTAAAAAAAAAAAAAAGACTTAATTTACAAAACCAGGTAGCAGGCTGGATTTGACACGCAGACCAGTTTGCCACTCCTTTCCCAGACCAGGGTTTCTCATGCACCTTAATGTGCATGTAGATCATTTGTGGATCCTGACTTAGGTCTGAGCTGGGGCCTCAGGTTCTGCTTCCCGAACACACTCTCAGGTGCTGCTGGTCCACAGGCCACATTGGAGAAGCGAGTCCAAACTGTGGTGGCTACAAGAGCCAGAACTGAATGTATGGGAATGAGGTGGCTGGTGTGGGCACATGAGGTCTGAGAGCTGGGGACCCTGGGGCCTGCAGTGAGTTTGCCTGTCTGGAGGAAGCACCACTCCCAGGGCCTGCTGATGAGTGCTCTCTGGGAATACCATCTGCGTGCCCAGACATTCTGATTCATCAAGAGGAACGAGAAGTACAGCTTTTATGGGAAAGTCTTCTGATTTCTAAAAGTTTTTAACCTCCTGATTTTTACAATTTTTAAATATTGGCTCAGAAGTTTTTAAAACCCAGTGTGAGCCAAATAAAAGACACATGTGGAATGGCTCCTGCCCACAGGCTGCCATTTTGCAACCCCTGTTCTAGAACCTTGACCAGTTGCAATGACTGCACCGGGCTTCTCTCCATGATAGGAGTATGAGGCTGGGGTTATACACAGCATCTCTCAAGCTCAGGACCTAGAGAAGAAGGTATGATCTTGATTTTATGGAAAAGGAGCCTTGAAGAAGACAGAAACCAGGGCTGTGACTCACACTTACAGTGGTGGGCATATTTAAATTTAGGGGGCATTTGGCTAGCTCAGTCAGTTGAGCACCTGACTCTTGATTTTGGCTCAGGTCATGATCTCAGGGAGCGAGCCTAGCATCAGGCTTCGTGCTCAGCTGAAGTCAGCTTGAGATTCTTTCTCTCTCCCTCCACCCTTCCCCCTGCTTGTGCTCTTTCTCTCTCTGTCTAAAATAAATCAATCAAATCTTTGAAAAAAATGAAATAAACAAATTCAATAAATCCAGGCAGTGAATTACAAAAATGCAGCCCCTCTGGGCAGACTAAGTGCACACAATTTTCTTTTGTAGAGCAGAAACTCCACACCTGTAAGGGTCTGACCTGGTCAGCAACTTTCTCAAAGTTCCTGGGCTGGTAATGAAGAAGCTATTATTTGAACCCAGCCTTGTGTACCCAAAATTCCATGTTCCTTCCACCACCACCCACTGGCTCTATTTTTTTTTAAGATTTTATTTTTATTTATTTATAAGAGAAAGAGAGCAAGAGGGAGAGGGAGAGGGAATCTGAAGCCGACTCTGTGCTGAGTGCAGAGCCTGATGTAGAGTTTGAGCCCTCAACTGTGAGATCACAACCTGAGCCAAAAGCAAGATTTGGGTGCTTAACCTAACCAATCGAGCCACCCAGGTGCCTCTGACTCTAGCTTTGATGTGTTTTTCCAAGTGACAAAGTTCAACCCATTATCTCCCTGAAATCCAGACATAAGCTGCCTTTGTAAGACATAGGCATAGCCGATGTGATATTTTCATCTGAAATATTTACAGGTGGAAAGAATTAAAGCAAGTGATGGAGTATTGAAGGTTAATGCCATCTTTTAATATGGAAAAACTACTTTCTCTGCAAGAAATATACTTGTGGGATAATCTTGAGATATGTGTGTGCGTGCTCAAAATGTCAGCCAGAGTTTCATTAATTTCAGCCTCCCCCTAGAACACTATGTTATGGTTCTGAGGCTGCGTGCTAGTGTGCTGACACAGGCGGGACCACGGCGTCTGGCCCTCGGGGGGGAATTTATGGTACGATGTGTGAGGAATCCATCATATAATTTGGCCGGTGCCCCCAGCTTCTTAATCAGAGATGGGAGTCGCAAGACAAATGTTGCCTCCATAGCTTTGGGTGCTATGTCTCGGCTCAAGCTTTGATCCATCAGGACAAATGCTTCCACCAGGCAGGCCAAATGAATAAGATGGCTTAACACCCAGCAACTCCAAACACAGAGGAGTACTCTGCCCTCGGCTTCTCCTGGACTGTTATTTAAAAATTCTCTAGGCTAGGGGATCATGTTGTAGAGTTTTAAGGCAAGCAGAGGGCCTTGTGAAGGTGTCTAAGACATAGCCTCATTTATTCTGGCCTAGTTTCGAAGATCATGCTCACAGTGGAACCACAGCCGGTATCTAAAGGGCCCAGCCATGCTGTCATTGACGTCTGCGGTATGAGCCCATCGAAGGCTCATCTACCTCTCAGCATCGCGCAGACGAAGAGGCAGCCTCTAGAGGCAGCTGGCCTTGTCTTCTGCCTCCAGCTCTCTGCATGCTCAAGCCGAGTAACCTGGGAGAATTACATGAGCATCACTTCCCTCATCAGTGACACGGGGTCAATATTATTTCCTGCAGTGCCGCAGTGCTGGGAGGATGACAGATACTGGGTTGACGCACCCAGCACAGCTCTTGGCACTCAGTAAACCTGCTGGGCTGTGGTCTGTGTTTGCAGGTTTTCCTTTCTGTGGTTTTGCCTCTGCGTGGTGTCCTGGATCAAGCCCCGGCTTTGGGGCGGCCCGACCAAGGTTTGAGTTTCTGCTCTGCCGCTAACCAGCTGCACAATTTTGGGTAAAGCCTTTAATCTTGCAAAGATCTTCAGTAAAATGGACATAATCATAGTGCCTCCCTTGGAGAGCTGTAGTGAAGATTGAACAGTGGTTGTATATAAAATGCTTATATTACAATGCCTGGCATATACTAAGTACTCAATAAATGTTTATTGTAAATACTAAGTAGGATACACACTTTGGGGTCTGTGAAGTCTCTGGCTACATGTTAAAGGGGATAGTTCTACTCCTCCTCTAGAACGTATCAAAGAACTCCTGAGAGTCTAATTGACCTTAGGAACTTTTATCTTTAAACTCTGAGATCGTGCCAAGTGCACTTATTGGGAAAATAACTTTCTAAGGTGCAAAGGTATCAAAAGCCCATTAACTGCAGCCCAGTTCTTTCTGAAATGCATCCGTTGAGCCAATGCTGGGGAAGTGTATAAACCCAAACCAGTGTTATTATTTATTGGGCAACTTTAACGCGTAGAGCACAGGGCTGGATGCAGGGTGGCGAATGCTAAATCCGGCACCCTGCAAGGCCACTTTTATTTATTGTCTATGTGTAAAGCAGGAGGAACCTGAAGTACACGGGATGAGTAATCAGGGTCTCAGAGCTTGGGAGAGATAAAGCTCCATGCTCATTTCTACCATCAGGGCTGCCAAGGGCGGCCCTTGCCCACAAGTTCGGTCTTCTGCACTTCGCTGTCCTGACACATTGGGCAAAGCAGGTGTTCCTGTTTGTTTCATAGAAGAGAAAACAGGCTGAGAGAGGCCACGGAACTGGCTTATGCTCACATAGCTGGGGGCACAGCTGAGACTCTCGCCCCTTAACCACACCTGTGCTGCTCGCACTCAGAACCTGGAAGGCTTCCCCCGTAGGCAGAACCTGCCCTTGGACGTGCCTGGGATGAGGGGAGGAGACCAAAGTGTATCCAACAGTCCCTTAAAGAAGTTGTATTTTCCCATTATTGCTGCCTCGCTGGCAGCTCCTGTCATCCTGAGAAGAGATCCAGAGACCGATGCGCAGGCTGGCGTTGTTGCCCCAAATAAACCACGGAGGGCAGATTTTCCTGCGATGCCGAGACAGCTAGCCTGGGTCTGCGAGTACATATTTCTCACTATAAAGCAAACAAGCCGACTGGCAGAGCACTGTAGGGAAAATGACATCACTGCAGAATTTTAGGGCTAATCATTTAGCTGGATTAGCCCCAAAGTGCTGTGTCTAAAATCAGCATCCCTGCCTCTTTATGTACTCCAGATGAAACACATTAGCAGAAATATGGCAAGGGACACTCACAATACTCGGTTCTACACTCTCAGCAGTTTTTGCAAATCTGCAATTAGTCTAAAGGGCCTGGGTAAATTAGGCCTCTTGATAAATGAAGCACCTAGACAGGCCTCAGATTTATTGGATCCCGCTGTCCCGCTGTCCAGAGCCTTTGTCAGCTCCTTGCAGGGCAGGGACTGTGCAGGGGGAAAGGGAAAAGGAGCCAATTCAGGCCTGGAATTGCCCCCAAATCTTTGAAAAGACCGTGCTCCAGGCTGCCGCCTCTTTGGCCTTAAAAGTCTCTGCCAGGAACATAGTAGGTGAAGTACGAAGCCTTTGCCAGGAAGTTCGTGGGGGGTGGGAGTGGGGAGATGGTGGGGGGAGGTGGGCACAAGAGGCCCAGTCCATGTTCAAGACAGGAAAGATGGGGAGGCAGGGCCACCCAGCCACCTCCCGATTCCTTGAATTGGCCCTGGTTACTGACAGGCACTGAGGGCCTGCGCTCCCAGGGCTCCCTTACTCCCAGTTACAGTTCTTAACCCGTTACTTCCCCAAATGAGGTTTCCACATGCTTCATGCAATAGACTACAGGGGTGTTTTGTCTATATGGAGAGGTTAAACAGATTCTAGAAAGGTACCTCCAGAGGTGGAGTACTGGTCATGCTGTCAAGCAAACCCTGGAGGCCAGAAGGCTGTTTGTGGCCGTGGCTCAGGTAAAGGGGACATCTGGGGAGGGGATAACTTGGGCCTATTGCCCTGATTTATGCCTGTGAATCACGGGATGCAGTCCACAGCCGTGGTGGGGTGACACCTGCTAGCTCTGCTGCTGCTGCTGCTGCCATGGCTGCAGTGCTGACGTCAGCTCAACCAGGCCAACAGAGGGGTCCAGCAGATGTGCACATGTTTTGGGGGTGGTGAGAGTTATTTTTTCTTAAGTTTTTCTTTCTTTCTTTTAAAAAAGATTTTATTTATTTATTCAGGAGAGACACACAGAGAGAGGCAGAGACATAGGCAGAGGGAGAAGCAGGCTCCCTGTGGGGAGCCCGATGTGGGACTCGATCCCAGGACCCCGGGACCAGGACCTGAGCCAAAGACAGATGCTCAACCACTGAGCCACCCAGGCGCCCCAAGTCTTTCTTAATTATTTATTTAATATAACATTTTCTTTCCTGATTATAAGAGGTAATGCATGTTTTGGGGTGCATAGTCTGAATTTTTAAATTTAAGAACTAGGAAAGTAATAGAGATTTATAGACAGTCTATACTGAGGTCCATGCATGCATACGTGTGGGAATGTGTGTCTGTCTGTTTATCTCTATTTCTTTCTGTCTGTAGCTTATAGTCTCAGGATCTCTGTCTCTCTCTCTCCTCTCTGGAACCCAGCAGGACATGCTGTGGCCCTCTGGCCCACTCGCCTCATCCCCCAGACTGAGTACTTTGTCACTCAATCCCTAGCAGTGAGGTATCAGGTAGACAGGCTGGTTGAGTCAGGAGCACCCTGGGGTGTGAGTTTTCCAAGACCCTGTTCTCCCAGAGGCAGCAGGAAGTGCCTTGCCAAAGCGCAGCCCGCAGCCTGCTGTGATTCAGTGTCTCTGGTCTGCAGATCAGCTGGGCGATTCTCCTGTCAGCCCACATTGATTTTCCTGTAGATTACATTACCTCCAATCACAAAAGAAATTGTGCTCCTCTCCTGGAGTGTCAGGGCAAAATGAATAGCAAACATTTTCCTGCAGGCAGCTCAGCTCTCCTATCGAAGGCGCCTGAGCAAGCAGGCCACTGTCCTTGTCTCTCCCCTTACCCCCCAATTCCTCAAACCTTTCCTGTTCCACTCCGTGAAAAAGTTTCCAGGCCGAGGTGCGGCATCAAATCCAACTTGGAATACGCAAGATACCCAATTATGCCTCGGTGAGAGCCTTCTTGTCTTAAGAACTTCTAAATTATGGAATTAAGATGGTTTAGTTGGTGGGGGGGAAGAGCTGGTGACACCAGATGTGTTCAGAATTTAGAGTGTCTTTCTCATATATTAAAAAAGATCCTTTGAATATCATCAAAGAGATTGGGCAATTTTTATTCCTTTTAAAAGTTGCTTTAAGAACTGATTGGGGTCTCTGGTCTCTGGCTCATGTGCATATGTGTGCGTGTGTGCGTGCGCGCATGTGTGTGTGTGTGTGTGTGTTGTATCGCAAGGGCCGCCTCTCTAACTATGTTTGGTTGGTGCCAGGTCCACCTTCTGAAACCCTGGCGTGCAGGGAGGGTCTCGCTCATGTGGGCAGATTTGGCACAGAGTCCTGGCACTGCAGATGAAGGGAGGTGTCAGCACTTTTCAGACAATGAACTAGCGGCAGAAGGCAGGCGCCAAATCTCCAAAGTGGGCTTTGTGGGAGAGGTGAGGTCTGTGTCTGGCTTACAACCTGCCTATAAAGGCTGGACGAAGCAAAGGCACAAGACATTTGAAAATAAGATAGTATATTCCCTCTAGGGGCACCATGGTGGCCTCATAAACAGAAATCTCCCCCCAACTGAGCATGGGTTTCTGGGTATCCATGTGAAATAATAATAGCAAAAATTTTAGTTGACAACTTAACCAATATTTATTGAGCAACTATCATGTGCCAGGCATCGGATAACTGTTCTATCTGGCATCGGCCCAGCCTTTTGCTTGTCAGATAAATTTAATCCTCACAACAAGGGGGGCATCCCTGTTTTATTGATCAGAAACAGAGCCTTGGAAAACATATATGGCTCTCCAAGGTATTATGGATTGAATCGTGTCCCCATCCCCACCCCGGTACATAGAAGTCCCAACCCTCAGTATCTGTGAGTGTGAATTTACATGGAAATAGGGTCTTTACAGGTGACCAAGTTAAGATGAGATCATTAGGGTGAGCCCTCATCCAATCTGACCCGGGACCTTATAAAAGGGGAATTTAGACCAGAGCGAAGACCATATAAAAATGCAGAGAAAGGATGGTCGTTTATTTACAAGCCAAGGAATACCAGCGATTGCTAGTAAACCACCAGAAGTGAGGAGGGAGGCCTGGACAGATGCTTCCCTCATAGTCCTCAGAAAGAACCAACCCTGCCAACACCTTGATCTTGAATCTTTTGTTTCCACAACTATGAGACAATACATCGATGTGGTTTGTGGCACCCAGTTTGTGAGATTTTGTTATGACAGACCCAGAAAAATGCGTATACTGAAGTTCATGCAGTCTGTTGATGGTATGGGGGCCTGTGGATCTAGGCCATGCCTTTACGCAGCACAGGCTGCACACTGCCTTTCCTCGTGAACAAGTACACAGCATCTAGGCTTGTTCAGGTGGGCCTCAAATCTACTGTACTATATTTGGGTGGTTGGAGGCAGAGGCTGAAGCGAGAATTTATTATAAATCTAGTATCATATATATTTTAGCTTCGGAAATTTAAAAGCCTGCTAATTTGATAATTTATAGGATCTTAAAATGTTTATATCTATGACCTGTTTCTAGAAATCCATTCAAATAAAATAGTAATGAATATAGATACATGTTTATGTAGAACTATTTATCACGGTACTATTTATGTAACAGAAAATTGTCCCAAAATGATACAAAAAGCCAGATTTCTTTATCTTTCAAAGCAGAATTAAATCTGGTCGAAGCCAATACTGGCTAAGAGTGGTGACAAGAGTTCTTAACCTGGACCTGGGTTTAAGGATCTTGGCAGAGCATCCCCAGCTAGGGTGAGTGGTTGCCAGCCCCAGAGACAGTCACACAGCAGACCCTCCCTGAAGTCATCCGGGGCACCAGGCTCAGAGGGTGCCCCAGCTCCATTACGGGTCAAAGTCCAACCCTTATTTCTCATCCTAGTCTTGGGAGGACCGAGCCTCTTTTCAACATCTACAGCTCACAGCATTCATCTCCTTGGACAGTGTAGTCTACAGCTGTGAAGAGCCTTCACTTTTGAAATGCAAAGGATCATACTCTCCCCAAACTTTTCAGTTTCCATCTGGGAGCAAAGCGAAGTTTTCAGGAATACCTTGTCCCTCTCTTGCCTCTCTCACTTTCTCTCTCTCTGTCGGAAGAGATATAGCTCGGCAGATACTGGAAAAGAGAGGTCTGTCTCTCATGTGACCGTAGAAGCCAAAACAAGCACAAGTAACCAAAGCAAGAAGGCACTGAATTTTTAAACAGCTGAATTTTTAAACCTAACACCTATGATGACAACACCTAAATGCCCAAGAATATAGGCTGGTTGCATCAGTTATGATCCATACCCAAATGAGATGTCAACATTAAGATGTTAGCTAGCAACAATAAGAGAAAACGTTTCACGTGAATGAAAAAATTGAACAGTCTTTTAGGTTTCAACTGTTCGCAGAGCAATGAACTATAAACTTAGCCACTTAAAACAACACCCACGTATTGTTTCATGGTTCCATAGGTTCTATAGGTCCAAAATCTCAGCAGGCTCAGCTGGGTGTTCTGCTCCAGGTCTCCTAAGACTAAAATTAATGTATCGGCCAGGTGGTGATCTCATCTGGGGTGAGATCATTCGAGTTGCTAGTAGAATTCAGTTCCTTGTGATGGAGGAACCAAGGTCATTGCTTCCTTACTCAGTGTCAGTGGGGCCAGCTCTTACCTTCTGTAGGCTTCTAATGTTCCTTGCCATGTGGTCCTCTCTATCTTTAAAGCCACCAAGGGAGGATCTCCTTTGCTTCAGACCCTCTCATGCCTCCATTCTATCTCCCAGAAAAGCCCCATCCTCTATAGGGCTTACCTGGTTAGATCAGGTGACCAGGATAATCAATCTCCTGAAAGTCAACTCTGCCACATGCTGTAACCTAATCATGGGGGTGCTATCCCATCATATTCACAGGTTCTTCCTACCCGAATTCACGGAGAGGAGATTAAACAATGCTGTAGGGCATTGGAAGCCATCTTCGAATTCTATCCAACACAGATATAAGCAGTGTAGACAGTAATATCTCAGCCACAAAACATTGATATGCTCAGAGAATACTAGTGTGACAGACTCTATGTTAATAAGATCATTCTGTAGGTAGGTTATGGGTGCTCCTATTTTCTTTTTTGTACTTTTCTATATTTTCCAAGCATTTTATAATCAGAGAAAAACCCACATTACTTAGATAAAGAAACAATTGGGCCTCAAACTAGGAGAGTAACACATGACTAACAAGCATTTGGTCTGTGGCATTACTTAAGTAAGGCTGAGCGGTTCATTCATTCATTGATCCTTTCATTCGTTCACTAGCCAAAGCATAGAGGTGCAGGCAGATTGCATTTCCTGTAAGAGTGTGTGGTGATGGAGGCCTTCTGTGTCTCCATCCTTCCTGGAATAACTTGATACTTTTCAGCAAAAGATTCCAAAAGGCAAGTGGCATTTCTGTTTGTAATTATTCCTGGGAAAAAAATATTGAAGGCAAGTTACTCAAGCCAGTTGAGAAATACTTTGCCACTTCTATTTTCCCATCACTATAGCTTGATAATTTTTAGGTTTTGAAATTTCCCGTTGTCTTTGTTAGGAGAAAACACCAGCTTCTCATAAATAATCAAAATGAAGCAACAGAACTCTTGGCTCAAATTCACTTTTTCAGCCTGACATGTCAGAGGGATCCCGATGCCAAAACTCTCTCTCGAAACAGAAGTGTGGCCCTGGGAGACCCAGCAACGCAAATGAACCAGAAACCCCTATGGTGGAAACCCCCTGTACTAACATTAGAAAGAGGAATTGCTCCAGAAGGAGAATCTTAGCACATGGCAACATCACCAGGGGTACACTGACTGGCCATCTTGGGGCATTCTATGTCGGGAATAAGCCTAGGGCTCAAGTTAAACAATGAAGAGAATGTGACATTGATGGGGTTGGGTAGAAAGGTAGGCAAGGCTGCCCTGGACCAAATGTGATGCTGTCCTGGTTTGCCTCTGGGGCTCCCTCACCTCCTTTCTCCTCTACCATGCCTCCTCTCTGCTCAGGTGCCCCAGGGTACCCCCCAACTGTGGGAGACTTTGCTCTCAGTTAATGAAGATCAGGAGGGTATTGATCCTGGCATGGATACTTTCCAGGGTATTTGGATTTTAATAAGGGAAGGTAAAAGGTGGAAGAGCTTCGAAGTTGGCATGGAAGAGTTTGCTGGTAATGGAAGGACCAGTAAGGGCTTATTTATGCTCAAGAGCCCTACCCAATGTCCCCCACAGTCATCCCTTTCCAAATGGTCTGCACAATGACTGCATGGTTTTGTCCATTGTGGACCTGGCCCAGGGACAGGTCCCGAGGACTCTTTTGTCTGTCGGCCCTCGGTGGGTGTGGCTAGCTGGAGGAAGCTCCTGGAGAAGAAATGAAGCTCTTCTCTCTGAGATTGGGTATGTTCAGGCAAAAGCTGAAATCATGTCAGCTTTAACTTAAAAAAAAAAATGTATGCAGCTTTAAAATACAAACTTATCAATTATGAAGCATGAGAGATAAATGGATAATCACGAAACTGCTGCCCAACTAAAGATAAAGAACATTATCACCCTCCATCCATCTGTGGTACTATTCCTCATGTTGGCCCCTTTCTTTCCCACCCCTCCCCCACCCCCACTGCCACACTTGGCAAGAAACCACTATCTGAATGTTGCTTTTATTATTTTTAAAAAAAATACTCCTTATTCCTACTTTTTTCATTATAGGTTTACCACATATCCTCTAAACACATGTTACTTAGTTCTGCTCATGTTTTCAGCCCTATATAAGGGCTACCACAATGTCTGCATACTTTCGTGACTTGCTCATTTTATTCAATATTATGGTGTTTGGGATTCACCCATTTTTGTGCTTGTGGCCTCCATTCATTCATTCTCATTTCACTTTGTATTCCATTATGTGAATCCATAGGAATTCGATCATCTATTCTCTTATTGGTGGAGCAGCTTCAGTTTTTAAATTGGTTTTAAATATGATTTCACCATAAGATTTAGGGTGGTGTTTCTTCCAACAGCAGTAAAGACCAGGTGTGGTAGTAATTGGGACTGGGTAATTGGGCAGAAGAAAGTAAAAAGGAAGCGTTTTCAGGGTAAACCAGGGAGTGGCCCCAGCTCGCCCTATAGTTTCTGTGTACATATTATTCCGCCATCCTCAGAAACACTTTTTCTGTGAAATAAAAGAGTTGGATGAACTTCAGGTTTCCCTCCAAGGCAACCCTTCAATGCAATGAGTTATTTACTCACTTGACACATAGTGAGCACCTGCTATTTGCTCCCACTGCTAAAGATTCAGTGGGAAACACAACAGATATGCTCTTCATCACCATAGCACTCTTAGATTGAAGGTGTCAGAGGAAAAAAGGTAGACCTTTTTGGTAGGTCTACCTTTTCTACCAAAATCAAGTTGTTGATTTTGTCACCCAGACATGACTTTCTTTAATGTTATGGGAACAACATAGGGAAATGGAAATACTTTAATGAGTAAATGACATAGTAGCAACAAAAACAATAATAGTTCATACTTACTGCACTTTTGCTATGTTAAAGTTGTTTTTAAAATTCTTTTATTTCTTAAAGATTTTATTTATTTATTCATGAGAGACACAGAGAGGGGCAGAGACATAGGCAGAGGGAAAAATGCTCCCTGCGGCGAGCCTGTTGCAAGACATGAACCAAGGACCCCAGGGTCACTACCTGAGCGGAAGGCAGACGCTCAACCACTGAGCCACCCAGGTGTCCCTTAAAGTTGTTTTTAAATTACACACTCTGGTGAGTGCTATGCTGGAAACACACATGGGATGACAATGCTGTGTCCTGGATGGGCTCCCTGAGAGACAATGCTCAGGAAAGGACTCCTGGAGGATGGATATTGAGGCTTACAAAGAACCAGGAAGGTCTAATCAGGAGGAAGAGAATTCCAGACTGAGGGAACTGCATGTGCCAAACCCCCGAGTAGAGCATGAACTTCATGTGTTCCAGAATCTGCAAGAACCATAGGGGAGGGCAGCACAGCCGCAGGTGAGCCCCAGGAATATCTGGGAGGGGTTCTGTGGGCTGTGGTCAGCGTTTTGGGTTTTATCTCATGTGCAATGGGAAGGCGCTAAAAGGTTTTAAGCAGAGGAGCAGCATGACCAGAGCTGTGATTTTCTGAAAGTGGGTGGGACACAGCTGGAGTGGAAGCAGGTTCTGGTGGGAAGGGGCAGGGGCTCAGACCACAGCAGGGGTCTGTGTGTGTGTGGGGGGGAGGTGAGGGAGAGGAACAACCGGGGTCCCGTGAGGGTTTGGAGCCAAGAAAGGGGCATTGTTACAATTTGTTTTTAATGAGAAACATAATCAACATTAGGGATCAAAGGGGAAATAATCAGACCCAGCCCGCCTCACCAGAGAAGGGAAAGTTCAGAAGGGACCGAGCTGCGCAGATAAGGAAAGTTGTGGTCCTCCAGTAAGGGGCGCCCCCATCTCCTCTGCATCTCCCTCCCTCACTTGTTTCCACTTCCTAATGGTTTTATCTGCAGAGCATCTTAGGGAACCTGGTGGGAAGATGTCCTTCCTGCTCTGCTGGAATGCTGCAGGCCACCACCCTCCCCAGAGCTCCGGGGGACGGGGCGCAGCCTCCCCCATGCCCTCCGCCCTTCTCATCCCCCCTCCCTCCCCCCTCCCCCTTCCCATCACGGGGGCCCTTCCTGACCGCGCAGGCGTGCCCCCAGACTGGTCAGATCCCCACCTTGGCGCAGGCCTTCTATCTCCCCAACAATATACCGCCCGCTTCAAGTACCGTAAAACATGACCGAATGGGGAATATCGGTGGCTGTTTAGTGTGCTTTAAAATTCTTTAATTTGCTGTACCACAATAACTTGCACTTTAATAAAAGCAATCTCTCGTCTTAATAGCCACACAATAAAGAGTTATTTATACGAGGCGGCGTGCAGGCCCGGGCCTTCCAGGTGTGCCCCAGATTCGAGCCCCGGGCGCGAGCTGCGGGCCGGGTGGGCGGGGGCAGGTGCGCCGCAGCCCCCCCCCCCCCCCCCCCGACCCCGACCCCCCCCCCCCCCCAGCCCGCTAAACGCGGCCGTGCTTTTGGCATCCCCGCCCCGGGCTGCAGCCGGGCCCCCGGGCTCCCGGGCCTGCCCAGCACGCTCGGCGCGCTGATTTATTTCGGTATTACGTTTAATTGTTTCCTTCTTGTTGAAGCCTTAACATGCGATGCTTGTAAATCTGACCCGAAGCCTCCATATGGCGCTCTGGTTTTCCATTTTCAAATGCATTCGCCCTGGAATAATGACTGTGGTATAACTCAATTTGAGTTCTGCTGCTGGGGACTTTATTACATAATGCTTTCTAATTGACCCTCATAGTTTAATAAGACAGAACATTTCACCAGAACATTGACAAAAGTTATTAATTTTCACTTCAGCAGAGACCCATGTCCCAATTAAATCCCCCGGGACCGCCTGCCTGCCTGCCTGACCTCATTATGGCTAATGCTTATTAGTCCTGTGGAGAGGATAGCATCACACACTGTTAAAATGCCTAAATGAGCACATACAACCGTCCAACGTGATTACAATTTACATACATGACTCATTTGACTCCCCTAATCCTTGTCTGGTGCGATGAGTGTGGTGTGCTGCTGTCATACCACGGGACCAGCCAGGGAGGATTTGGAAGGTGCCGTAAAAATGCCCTGCGAGTGTGCTGAGCTACACCCAGTTGAATTCTATCTGCCTTTCTAGGAAACGATTTCAAATGTGTGGGCATCCTTAAGTGGGGTGGTGGACTTGCACCCATTCCTTCTCTAATATGGGACAACCAGTACTCGTTTTTTTTTTTTTTTTGCTTTGTTTATTTTTTATTATTATCATTATTATTTTTAGCCAACTTAAGAGAGATCTGAGAGAAAGAGAAGGAAAAGAAAAGGAATACCACTACCAGCAGCAAGCAATTATTCCAGCCTTCCTGCATGGGTAGCTAATACTCCCTGAAATGGATTCTTTTTCTTCCCAGTGTCTAGTGGCATTTGCACGTTTTCCTTGAGCTTCCATGTCACAGGAGACAGTGGTAAGAGCTGCTCGAGTCCTCAGACCTGCTTTGTTTGGTCAGCTTTAACGGGAGGGCTTCCCAGACGCCGCCCTGCTTCACCAGTGATGGGATCACTACTCGAACCAGTCCCCCATTGTGGGCGAATCCGCTGGAAGGTCAGTTGGATGAAAAAAAATGTGTATTTGCCCCTGCTGGTAAAATTGAAGACTCAGGGTGGCAGGAAAATGAAAGTAAAGAAGGCTTAGGCTTACAGCGTCTGAAGCTTCAGATTGTTTTTTGACCTTTCCTTTCTTGGTCTACACAACAGTGTTTATCTTTCAGGCAGTCCGACCATGGCTCAGTGTCTGCTTTTCCTGTGCATTGTACTCATTCCTCCTGGGCCGTATGATTTGACACATGACAACAATCTAACAGTGGAGATCAAACTTCTCAGACTCTTTGCAGTGTGACAAGTAATGTGTATTGACACAGCAAAGTGCACTCTGGAAATATGAGTGTTTGGGCGGGCACCCGACCTCCTTGCTCGGCTAGAGATAGCTTAAATCATAGGCTTCAGTTGCCCACAACGATAAAGCCCAAATTTAAATAATGATAACCAGCTGGAAGCTGCAATTCACTGCAATCTTTTCTCCCCCACTCCCGCCTCCTTTTTTTTTCTTTGTACTGTCATACTGAAAGCAGGAATTTGGTGGGAAAAACAATAGCAATAATAGCAAAAGAAAAAGACAAAGGAAAAGAGATGAAACTAAACCTCCCCAGGGAATATTTGAAAGTACTACACATTCTGCTTAACCTCCCATTCTGCAAGTGTTTGCAGAGTACCTCCTTGTACGAGGCACTGTGGACAAGACACCTGCCCTCCTGAGGCTCACAATCCAATAGACAATCCTGTCAACACTGAAATGCAGGCACGCAGAGCGGTCAATTCTACTGCTGGCAGAGGTTGGTGGGAGCCCAAAGAAGGGATGTCTAACCCCCATTTGGCGGAGTGTGTGTGGGGGTGGAGGCTAGGTCGTCCAAGAAGGGCTTCCTACAGGACACATTTAAACTGAGCCTCAGTGGGGAAGTAGGAGATAGCCAGGCAAATCAGGGAGGACAGGTTGGGCTCGAGGTAAGAAAGCATCCTTTCTTTCTGTCCTTCATTCATTAGACAAGTCAGCATTTAGCCCTACTACGTGCCAGGTGCTGTTCAGGCTCCCTGTCTGTGCCCGATGCTGACGAGCGACTCCTGGTGGCAATCCAAAGTTAGCAACCTCTTCAATGGGAAGAGGATTCAACAGGGAGTCATGGAACAGAAGGCGCTCAGTACCGGCTTGTGGAGTAAATGGTTGAGGCAATGGATGCTGCAGAGCAGTGCACTCATTCACCCAGAAGATTCACTGCTGTGGGAGAGGAATCATCAAAGAGCCATGTGAACTGGGGAAAGAGCGAGCTCTCCTTTGATGGCAGGGGGTGTTGGTTCAGAGATGTTGCTGAGGAGATGGCTGCTAAGCTTTGTGTGTGGTTTTGGTGCTTAGACCTGGTTACACATCCTTCTTCCCTGCTAATGCCTCCTGCTGCTGTGCTGGAGTCAGCTCACACTGGCTTGCCAGAGCCAACTGTGCCTCCTTCCAACATCAAGCTCAGTTGCATCACATCAGTTGCTTGAATTTGGTCCTGATGGGAGTATTTACACCACAGGAAGGGATAAAGCATACAACCTAGAGCATCCCTTCCCTGATTAACCCCACCTCAGAGAGCCAGTTGTCAAACACTGATCAGCATACCACTGTCCATACACGAGGATCCCCAGCTGTATGCAAAACATAGCATGGCTCTTATCAGAAGCTTGACAAATACCTAATACCACAGTGCAATGCTCTGGTAAAATTCAGTGTACATGCCTGGGGACCCTGCCTTCTGTACAGAGTGGTCATGGGACTCTTGCACTCAGGTTGTCTGCAGAGAACAACAGAGAGACTTCTGAGTTTCTAGGAAAGATTCGGAGTCAGCTTCCTGAAGCAACTGCATGGATGAATTACAGAAATGGAGTGTGCCAGGAGGTGGCCAGGCTGCTGCTCAAGATGTCCAACTCAAGGTTACTTTATTCGAGAGAACAAGGGAGATGGTCCTGGGCCTCACTGAGAGAATGGCAAATGGCAAAGAATGTGCTCTGAGGTGTGTGCTTTCTTTTAATTTAGTAATCTCATCATCCTCCATCCTCCAGGAAACATGGCCCACTTAATGGTGGGCTCTGCCTTGTCACCTATGCTCCCAGTCTGAAAGCCTTGTCCTTTCAGTCTGAAAGCCTTGTCCTGTGTGGTGGAGCCTATAGGGGACAGAGAGGACTCATAGGTATGAAGAATGTCTCTCTTCTAAGAGCTGAGGAAGAAAGTAGAGGCGAGGGCAGATACAGACCTATTTCCTGCCTGGCAATGAAGATTGAAGAAATGTCTAGAGATGAGAAAGGTAGTAAGGCGGTGAGAATAGTTTATACAGAGGCATGGCTTCATGGGTTTAGGAAGCCATGGAAGGTTCTGTGGAATCTTTAGGGGTGTGTTCTGCAGGGGGAGGGTGATGGCAAGAGAGGAGCATAAAAATGAAGATGGGGCTCAGACTGTGCACTAAGGTGTTTGTTCTTTATTCTGTAGCCAACGAGGATTCAACACAGATATTTAAAATAAGGGGACAATATGGTCACATTTTCTTTCCCCCCAGGATGATAGAGAGTAGAGTAGTGGATGAAGATTCTGGTGATCAAGATCTGGCTATTGCAAACACGGTTATTTACTTCTACAGTATCAATTCTCCTTTTCTTTCTAACAGAACCCAAATTTTAATGAGGGAGGCAATGTCTCCTCATTCCATCCCCAGTCTTCAAGCAGAGACTGGTCACATGACACAGTTCTGGCCAATGGAATTCAAGTTACTGGGTGGAGCTTTCAGGAGAGCTCTTTGAAGGGAGGCTTAGACTCAGGAGGCATTTGCCCTTTTGCCCTTTTGCCCTTCTGCCCTTCCCTCTCTTCAGGTTGCCAGGAATAGGGATGTGCAAGAGAAGCAACTATTCTGGGAGCATAGGTGACAAGCCTGTGATAGCCACATGTCAAGAATGGCTGACTGGAAAGATAGAAGAACCTGGGATCCCTGGAGGCTTCAGGGGTCTGTCATATTGGTTCCAGATCTTCTATATCTGAATATCGCATTGGGTGAGAAGAAAACAAAACAAAACCCAAGCACGGTTTGGTCAAGCCATGGAAAGCCCTGTTTTTTTTTGTTATCTCAGCCCAAACTATTCTTAACTATTTTAAAATCCAGATGACAGACCCTGAGGACCTGAAGTGCAGCAGGACTGGTGGCGTGAAGACATAGGAACAACTCTTAGGTAGACTTGGTAGCGACATTGTTTTAGGGAGAGCAAAGCATGAAAGACCATTTAGCTTCAGAGACCAAGGGAAATACAGAAGGGAGAATGGGCTGCAAGGATTCAGGTTTCAGGGGGATAGGTAGGATATATGCAAGAAGACAATGAGCTGAGTTGGGGGGGTTTGACATGCAACTAGACAGGTCATCCTGTGGGCAGCCAGAGAGGCAGGAGGGCATTCAGGACAGAGGCTGAAAGAGTTCTGAGGTAGAGAGATATGGCAGTTATCAGCAAAGAGATGGGGGCTCCGCGGGAGTGGATTGAATCACTTAGGAAATGGATATGTGATGAGAAGAGAAGCCAGGAGGGAAATTCTTGGGAATCTCATCGGGTGAAAGAGAACGAGGTGGATTCAAGAAAAGAGAAGTGGGTTGGGAGAGAAGTAGAAGAAGCATTCACAGAGGCAGGGTCCCAAGAGCCAAGAGCAGAGACAGTTTTGAGAAGGAAGAGCAGAAGAGCAGTCAAGACCGCGATGTGCAATGGAGTTGTCAAGTAGGATGAGGAATGAAAATTAGCCTATGGATTTGGCAATTAGGATGTCAGATTTTCTACTAAAACTGCTCCCACTGAGGTCACTAATGAAGCCAGAGAAATAGAATGATTTGCCCAAAGTGACATCATTAGTAATGAGCCAAGCATTAGAAATAGAGGCCCCTGACTCCCGGTGAAGTGCTCTTTCTCTTCTAGTACACATATTTTTAGGCTGCCCCAAATCCCAGAGAGACATTTTCAGCTTTAGGGGATAATTTATGGTCAGATACAAACAACTTCTAGCTGTCTGGTTGGTATGTAGGTTTAAAGAGGTATCATTTTGCCCCAGATTAAATTTTCTCCTTAACTAATATTTTGATGTGCTGAGATCTCCGAGTGAAGAAGGAAGCAAGACATGGAGAGGAACAGAGTCAACAGAAGAGCCATCCACTCCTGCACGAATCACTCATGGCTCTCGGCGGGGCTGGAGACTGTCTTTCATCTTTCCTTCCATGCCTGCCCCACAGCAAGAGGCCGAAGGGGCTGTCTGTGATGTTACCTGGTGTAGACGTGAGCGTCTCTCAGCTCAAGTGAGGAGGAGCCCTTTCGGAGACAGGCCTGTCCTGAGTGGGTTTCCCGTGTCTGTCACGGAGATCAGAAACAGCCGAGGCACATGACCTTGGCAGGTGCTATTTTAGCCAAAAGTTCTGGCTCCATTTCCAGACCAAGACACATGAAAGTCACAGAATCTATAAAAGCTTGATCTATCAACGTGAGAGGTGTGGTTCAGAGGAGGCAGGGGAGTTCATTTTGGAATTTGTGAAGCTGAGCTGAGCCTGGGTTGTGTTTTTTTGCCTTGTGCCTGAAAGCAGAGGTCAGAAAAGGGAAACTTTGAGGGGCAAAGGTGTCACGGCCCCAGTGTACTTAAACCACCCCATCCTCCAGGCGATCCCTGATACCGATACACCTCTCAGCATTGAGGTTAGAGCATCAGGTGTCCTGGCAGAAAGCAACTCTTGCAAAACGCTCTGTAGGAGAGAACAGAAAGTAAGGCAAATAAATCCCCCAAAGCTGTGAAACTCTCGCTTCACCACCCCCTGCCCCCGGCTGACAGGGGGTGAATCAGCAGCTTGGATATATGGCTGGCAGTTGGCAGGGAAACCTGGTGGGTTTGCTGGGGGGCAGTGCAATCCATAAAGGAAAAAAGGTCCAAACAGAGCAAGAGGTTTTGTTGTTGCTGTTGCTTTCCCTGAGCAAATGAGCACTGATGTTCTCGCCCATGTAAGAGAGCTGCTGCAGATCTGGAGACAAATTTTCTCTGATGGACAAGGCAGCGAGGGCTTCCGGCTGATTAGAAGAGGTAGCTGCTATTCACCGTCTCTCAGAAGAGGGACATAAAGAAGGAGATGCAGCCAAAATAAACAGATGGTGGGATCGGGTGGGGGGATGCTGTCGGGAGCAGACACACAGGTAGCACGGGCCCCAGGCAACCACACAAAGCTATTAAGAGGAGCCAAAACTCAGCATAGAGTTCTAGAAC
Organism: Canis lupus dingo; assembly: GCF_003254725.2. NCBI lineage: Eukaryota > Metazoa > Chordata > Mammalia > Carnivora > Canidae > Canis > Canis lupus. The sequence continues at coordinate 35,799,878 of NC_064253.1, read as the reverse complement.
CCCAGGAAACAGCATGTGCTCTGCCCCAGGGGGGTCGCCTTGGAATTGTCACTGATCCAAGGGTAGTGAAGTTTTCACAAAGCAAGGAGGGACCCAGCAAGCGAACAATCCCGGACACCAGGGAGGAGTGAGAAAAGATGGAAACTGGGAGTGAGATGATAAGTTAGCAAAGTCAGCATAAACTCAGAACCCCTCGAGTGCCGGGAAGATTGAGTGGCAGATAGCGTGGTGTGCCAACTGGCAGGCTGCTTCCAGAACCAACTTGGCGTCACTGGGGCAATTCTGCAGACATTGACTGAACACCTTCTGGGTAGCAGGCACTAAGATATGGCTCTCCTTTTGAGGACCTCGTGGTCAGGGGAGTGGGGTGTTTCCAGATAGATCAGTGATGCCACAATGTAATGGTGATGGGCAGCGTCCTAAAGGCTCACAAGAGAGGGATCTGTCAGGGAAGGCTTCAGAGCGGAGGCAACATTTAAACCAGGTAATGAAGACTCAGTAGGCATTTGCCAAGTCAAGAAGGAAAACTTGTACCAGAAGGCTATAGCTGGGCAGTTGGAAGGTTATATTGATTAAGGCTCTGGTGGCAAGGCAAAGAAGTCCAGTTGAACTAGCTGAAGAGAAGTGTTACTACAGAATTACAGCAGATAATATTACAGAAGAATAAGAGGAAAGACAGGCTGGGAACTCCATGAGGTCTGGAACCAGGATATTGTGAGCGGGTGTGAACTCACCATGTGGGCACAAGGACTCTGAACTGCCCAGCTCCCTGCACCTGCTCTCTGCATCATCTTTCCCACTCCCTTGTTCTGCTCACCCCTGCCCTTGGACTCCCATGCCTTTGCTTCATGGTGGCCCTGGTTTGCTTGGGTATCAACTTTAGGGGCAAATCTGTATGACCTCTCAGGGCAAGCACCCATCATCCTGTGGGTACACTTGACTCAAACTCTCAGTTCTCTCATTCCAAAGTCCCACTACAGGGAACCCCATTGCCTCAGATTTGGTCACTGATGTTTGATTGGAGGTTTGGTGCCTGGGAATCAGAGGGAGTAATGCAGGTGGTTAAGATACCTTTCCAGATGTGAGGGTGTGGACGGGGAGTGTGAGTGGCATGCTTACTGCGGTGAACCTATTCATGTGAACACTCTGGGAATACAGGGAATCTGCTATAAACATCCAGGAGGGACTATCAGCTCCTCCTCTGTACTCCCCATGGCTCACAGTGCAAACCTTTATCTTACCACCCAAAATATGATTAAATTTTATCTTCATGTGGATCTCTCCTTCACCAGAACTTAGATTCTAAAATAAAGGTACAATTTGAACCCTATTGATCATTGTAATTCTAGAAAATAGCATTGCATCACTTGGAAGTCTGAATAAACTTTGTACTGATTGTTGTATCTGACATTAACCTTCTTTTCCTTGTTTTCTTTTTTAAAAATTTTAAAATCTATTGATTTATTTATTCATGAGACACACACACACACACAGAGAGAGAGAGAGAGAGAGAGAGAGAGAGAGGCAGAGACACAGGCAGAGGGAGAAGCAGTCTCCACACAGGGAGTCCGATGTGGGACTTGATCCCGGGACTCCAGGACCACGCCCTGGGCCGAAGGCAGGCACCAAAACGCTGAGCCACCCAGGGATCCCCCCTTGTTTTCCATCCATTACCATTTCTGCTACCTGCAGCTGGTGGGATGCTGGGCTTTTTTTTTTTTTTTTAAGATTTTATTTAGTTATTGGAGAGAGGTAGGAGAGGGCATGAGTAGAGGGCAGGGCAGTGAGAGAGAGAATCTAAAGCAGACACCCCGCCAAGTGCAGAGCCTCACATGGGGCTTGATCTCACAACCCTGAGATCACAACCTGAGCCGAAATCAAGGGTTGGATGCTCAACCGACTGAGCCACCAAGGTGCCCCTCTGAATGCTGTTTCAGTTGACAACTGAGAATAGAGATTCCAATGAACTATGGCAAATGTCAGAACTGGGCCCTAGTTGTTTCCAAAGCACAATGTATGCAGTGAGCACTAAGTCATGACGATTATGGGATGGTGAATTGGATATATTCACCCAAAGTCCTTTTGCAGGCAAGACTGAGGAGCTACTCACAGCAGACCTCATCTTATGGAAGGCCAGGTGGACAGACATATGCTGCCTCAGTGTCACAGGGACAAATAGTATCTGACTGTACCTGACCCAAGCTGTGTGGACTTCTGTCTGAAGAGCAGTGAAGGAAAGCTGGAAGGGGAAAAAAAAACTACTCTGATTCCCTGAAAGCTCTATAAGACCAAGGCAACACCAACTTGACACCTATGGACAAAGCATAACATGGGAGAGAGGAGGTCTTTTCCCCGGGCACAGCATGGCTTTGAGATATTGAGAGCTACAGTGTCAGTCATGGCAATGCAGGTGTCTGGCAGCAGCTCAGTGGCACCAGTCAGTGTGACAATGCCCCCATAGAGGTGGCAGCAGTGCCCAGGATTGGCAGCAGTGCCTGCTGGATAGAAAGGCATCCAGAAGGCAGACACTGGCCTGAGAGTCCAGCAGGAAATTGTTCACACCAGACTGGTCTGTTAGTGTGTGTCCAGGATTCACTCAACTACCTGCCAGTATGCATGGAACACCACCATAAAGTGACTTTCCTTATACTCCCAGGCCGTTTGATTTAGGGAAACTCATGTAAATCGAGGCACCTCGTTCCTTCTTGACTGCAGCCCGATGTCTAGGGGACTTCTCATTCCAAGGAAGGCCCAGCATGAATTAGGACCCTCTTAGAGGAATATGCAGGAGTGCCAGAGGGAGCGAAAGTTGTCAGCGCCTACCAAGGAAATCTAAGGATACTAAGAACAGCTGCCAGTGGAAGAGGAGTGTCATCAGAGAGAAATGAATAGAAACTGTCCAAAGAAAAGACATGCTTCCTAGCAACATGAAGTGTAAAAAAGAGGCCAAACAAATAGCTCTAAAAAGGATGTAGTGGTGGTAGGGGAAGTAATCAAAACTAGGAAAACGAGAAAGTCTGAAAAAAAATCAGGGAGAGAAATTATAGCACAAAGTTAAGAAAGTGCAAAAACATGATAAGGAAAGCAAAGGTGAGGAATGAAAAGAAGATTGCAAGAGAGGCTAAGATAAATAATAAGGCATTTTTCAAGTACAGAAGGAACGAGAGGTCAGTACAAGAGCCAATAGGGCTTCTAAAAGCTGGCAGAGGTAATTTATTGACAGAACATGAAGACATTGCAGAAAAAATATTAAAAGGCATTTTTCTTTCTCCTCTTTGCCTCTCTTTTCACAAAGGAAGATGGGGACATATGCCAGAACAGACATAAATTTCCCAGGAGTGGAAAAAAGACATATTGAAGGAAATCAGGATCGTGTCAGCACAGGTGATCAAGAAATTAGGATGTCAGAAAAATTGCAGAAAGTCTAGAGCCAGGCCAGAGTCTCCCGGAATGAGGGACACAGAGGCCAGTGAGGTCCAAGGCCAGCGAAGGGAGGGATGGGAGAGGCTCTGCGGTGTGCAAGGACGGAGGGGCAGCAACCCACCCTCGAGCTTCCGTTGGAAGCAGTCTCTCGCTGTGCCGCTAAGCTCATCTTGCAGGTACTTTCTCATCTCTGATGTGAGGAAGAGACACAGGATTTTGTCAGGTCTTTTATACTCCAAATTATGGATCTTTAATGACCCCTGATGGGGAACTTGCTTTTAAGAGCACCCAGCATGACCCAATTTTAGGTAAAAGTTCACTTCCCTTCCCATCGGAAGATTCCAGACAAGAGGAGAAGACCTCGGTTCAAGTTATGATTCTGCCACAGGCGGGTCATGTGGCTCCAGACTGATGTCTTAATCTCACAGAGATGTGGGTCTCTCATCTTTAAAATGAAGATAACTACTTTCAGGACCACAATGCTCAAGAGAAGTTGTTCACTCATCCATCAATACAAGGAAAAATCCTGAGTGTTTCTAATGTGCCAAGCACTGTTTTTGGCCCTCGGGAGGCAAGAGTAATAAAGCAAATCCCTGTCCTTGTGGGGCTGACATTCTAGTGTGGAAAGAGGTATCCAGCAAGGAAAACAAAAAGACAAGGTTATCTCAGAGAGCGTTGAGGGCTTTGGGAAAAATGCACAGCTATATAAAAGATCTGCTCATAGGGGTAGTCAAGGAAGATGACATTGAGTTGAGCTCTGAATGAAGAGAAGGAAGATCTGGATAGAACATTCCAGAAGGAAGACAAAAAGCCTTGGCCCCAAAGTTCATGTATTAAAGCATTGCATAAACTGCACAGAATTGTCAAAATGCTGGCTGTGAGTGTTATTATTATCAGAGCTCTGCCCAAGGCTGAGAATTTGATTTCTTTTCCTTTGACTCCTCAATCTGAGTAGAGTTAAAGAATCATGAAATCAAGACAAGCCTCGTGACAAAGAAATGCAAAACATGCAACATTTGTGGAAATATAAAATGGATTCCAAGAGGAGCAGGAAGGGCAAGTTCTTATATCTGGATTCTGAGGCTGTGGTCATTGCCTCGAAGTCCCAAGTAAAGAATCGGCTTCAGAAGTGTTGCTTACCTTGGGCTGCCCAGGTTTCGTCTAGCAGATGGGGGAAAAATGAAGGCATGTGGATTTGCTTCCCTGTTCAAAAGCATTGGCCCTCTTTGAAATTTATTCCATTTCATTCCCAAACTACAATAATTGTGATTGGGTCATGCAGCAATTAAAGAGAAAAGCTTAATTTTTGTGCTTTCAAAGATAGTGTTTTCATTTTCATAAGATAAGTCAAGCTCTTGGTCTGGAAAACCAGGTGAATACTGACAGAGGAAAATAAGTAGAACAAGAAACTTCTAATACTTCAGCTTCACACAATAGTCCAACGAGAGAGAAGTCCCATTTTATTTTCCAAGTGCTTAGAGAGAATCTGCTAGTTTCAGGGCTTCACCAAAGTAAATAATTCCTGGTCCTTGTTTCCCACAACGTCTCTACTTTTGAATACATTTCAAAATATGGTACCGGCTGGATCAGAAGAAAAGCCTTTCTGATGATTTGCACCAAGAAATAAAGCAGAAGCAATCAGACTTTGTTTAGGAATAGGGGATGTTCCCAGATGAACATTTTTCCCAACAAATGAAACCAGACAGCAGTACGGATGTTCAGGTGGAGCACTGTGTGGCCAGAAGTGGGACATGGCCTGCAAGAGGGCCTGCCCTGAGAGCCTTGCCCATCTTCACACACATCCTGTGATTTCAGGTAAGATATTTAGCTTCTCAGTCTCCTCTTCTGTAGAATAGGGTGAACAAGACCTCATGGAGCCATGGTAAGAATATGTAGGCTTCAAGTTTGGCTATTGGCAGGCACTCCACAGTGGCTTCTTTCCCCTTTTAATTGGAGAAATTGGAAAAAAAAAAAAAGGCAGTTAGATGATTAAACATTTAGTTTGCTTGTATTCTCCTCTTTTAAGAAGGGGGTAATACCAGCTTGACATTTTGGAATTGGTACCTTCGATCTGTCGCAGGCCTCCCTCCTAGGTGAGCACAGCTCTTATTTCATAGCATAATCCTCTGACTTCTCAGGTCCCATGGGCTTGAGGCAGAGCAGTCACAGGAAGATCTCAAGGACAGAACAGATACTGCCCCTGCTTGTACTGAAGGAAATACCCCCTTCTACGTCCCTCCAGACTCTGGTCTGGAGTTTGTAAGCTTCTAAGTTTGGCTATGACAATGTTCATGGAGTGTCTGCTGGGTGTCACCAAGGACACAGTGGTGAAACCCAGAGAGAATTGAGTAGCTGAGTCACCTGGTCACACAGATGCGTGTTTGTGATCCCTTGACTGCAACACCTTGCAACTGTGGCAAGTATTAAGAAGAGGTACAGTGGTGCTGCAGGAACCTGAAATAGAGAATCTGAAATTGGTTGGAGTTACCTTGAGAAAGTGATGCTCGGGCTGAATTGAAGGCCTGGACAGAGTGGCCAAGGTGCAGAGGGGAAGGCCAAGGTGCAGTCTGGGTGGAAGAAACAGAAGAGGCAAATGCCCCACACTGGAGTGAAAAGAGGGGCAAGCTTGTATCACGAAGGGCCTGGTGGCCATGGTGAGGTGTTTTGTGCTTAGCAGCACAGAGGTCTATGGAAGAGTTTCATGTAGGGAAGTCCTGTGATTCAATGAGTGTTTTGGAACAATCCCTGAAGTTGGAAACTGGAAGGAAAGTATGTTAAGTCTATCAGAGGGAATTGCAGGTATCTGGAAAAGAGTCGATGGTGGCCTGGACAGGGTGATAGTAGAAGTTGATGGGGGGGAGTTTTGTAGACTTTAGGTACATTCGTAAGGAAATAAAATCAATAGGAGCTTGAAGATGGCCTGTATGGCAGGGGTGGGTGGGGTGGGCAGAGCAAGAGGTAGGTTCAGAGGGAAGGACAGTTCTAGGGAGAGTCCTAGGATTCTACATTGTGAAGTGGTTGGGAGGGTGAAAGGGGTGAGATTCATTGAGTTGGGGAACACTGAAAGGCATCCAGGCTCGAGGACATGGGAAGACCATGAGATCTGGTTTGAGTATGTTGTTGACCTTGGGATGCCATTAAGACACTCAAGAGGAGTTAAGGAGATACTTAGATTTGTGGGTCTGGAGTTGAGTGAAGTCTGGCTGGAGATATATTACTGGAGGAGGTCCCTAGAAACAGACAGTGAGATGAGAGGTGGTGTGCAAGTTACTTGGTAAGTGCTCCTCAGGAATCTGCAAAGGGAAGGAGGGGGCAAGATACAAGCAGGGAAGGAGCAGCTGAGCAACAGTGTGATCTAGGGCCACACACTGCAGAGGACAGGATCAGCCTGACATCCAAGGGGAGCTCTGCGACAGTAAGTTATACCTCAACCCACAGAGAAAGAGCCTCACTGGTTGGGGGGGTACCCAAACCTCAGCTCTTTCCCCCTTTGACCTACAGGCAAAGCAGCTCTCATAGCCTGAGCGCTGCTCACTGAAGAACTGCAGGTGCACAGAGAGATAATACACATGAGCACAGGAAGCCTAAAATGGTACCCACGGCCCACTGAGCATAGTGCTGACATCATCAATGCTGGGGTGGATTAGCTTCCCTATGGGGGGGTGGGGGATGAAAGCAGAAGGTGGTCACAGCTCCTGTGCTTTGGAACTCTGACATTATTGACTCCTTAGAAGAGAAGCTTATGAATCCAGGAAGGATTATTGTTTCACAGTACCCTGCAAAGGAAGGAGCCAGTACAAGTACTATCCTCCCCACTTTAAAAATGAGAAAATCAAGGATTGGGAAGTTTTAAGTACCACCAATCAGGTTCATAGGAGAGTTAGGACTTGAACACGGGTCTCCAGACCCGAAGCTTAGGGTTCTTTCTTTTTTCTTTTTTTTAAAGATTTTATTTACTTATTTGAGAGAGAGTGGACAAGAGGGAGAGCATGAGGAGGGGGTGGGGATGGAGAGAAGCAGGGAGCCTGATGCATGGCTCAATCCCAAGACTCTATCCTCGGACTCTGGAACCATGACCTGAGCCAAAGGCAAATGCTTAACCGACTGAGTCACCCAGGTGCTCCACCTAATGGTCTTTCAAATGCATCAAGAGAAGTAAGGGCCCCAGGAGTTGAGGGAGCTGGTCTTTTTTTGAAGGTGTTTATAGAAGGTGCCCATGTTCACAGTTGAGCACATGCCTTTTTGGACTCAAAACCAGGGAGGTGAGAAGAGGAAGAGAAGCTACTTTTTCAGCAAAACTAAGAATCTCGTGTTTGGGGGATTATGTCTTCAGAGGCCCTAGGATTATGATTTTGCATGTGTGGTGGAGGGCTTTGAACACTCAGCCCAAGATCATGACTTTGAACAGCTAGCAGCCTGCTGGTGGTGGTGGTCGGCCAGTGGGGGGTGGTTGGGTTGTCTGGAGCCACCTCCATCCCCACCCCCACCCCAGGAGGGACAAGGTGGGTGTGAGGAGGAGGTAGTGGGGAAGTGTTAGCTGCCCGAGCACAGACCCAGCTGTGCTCAGTGTACCAAGGCCCTGACTTTATTTTCCGACCCTAGGGAGGCTCCTGTTGACTTTGTCCATTAAGCAGACTTGCCGGATGTCTGCTGACCCCAGGTTCTTTCTCCCATGAGGAAGCCCCACCGCCTCAGAGATCAGCGGGGGTGCACCAGTTCCCAGGGCTTCTCTCATCCGGAGGGAGGGCGTCTGGGGTGGAGTGGGCTCCGGGCTGGGACCCAGGGCCGTGCCTGCAGGACACAGAGCATGACCCTCTGTTTGCCGAAGTCTCTGGCATGAGGAGCAGTGAGGAAAATTGGAAGTAGTAACCTGCCCCCTGAATTGCCTGGGATTAATTAGGACACTGATAATACACAGTGTGTGCCTAGGATGAAAATGAGTTATAGTCTCCTTCTGAATGTAGCTGGAAGGATGATTAGTTTATACAAAGCAAGGCCACTTCTCCATTAGCAGGAGGTCTTTAGATGTCCTCACAGGGCGACTTAAGGGAGTGGCCTATGGGTGTATTTGCACGGGATTCCCACTCATTTACTGGCAGCGAGAGCCAGCAAATCAAAGCTGTTTTGCCCGGTTTGGTTAATAAAATGCAAAGATGGAGCATGATGCTCCTGTTTATGCTTTTCCTGGAGGAAAATATTTTCCATAGTGCTGGACCCTAACATTAAAAGTAAAAAGGGGGTGGGGAAGGAGAAACCTAAAACCGATATAAATTAGAAGCAAACTAGTGTTCATTTCCTGTGGAGGAATTTTATATTTTTTAATGGAGTTACTGTGGCTTTTTATTTCAGTATAAGGTGAAGAGTCAAAGCATGAGGATTTAAGGCTTCCAAGTGTGTGTTGTTATATGAACAGACCCTTAAATTTGCCAGCACGCCCCAGGCACTGCTCCTGCATAACTAATGTCTCCCTGCCAGGGCCAGGGCTGAGGGCCCTTTGACTCCCCTGGAAGTTATGCAGGGATAAGGGGAGTGTCAGGAATGCAGGATTAGGCCTCATAATTGAGGCTGTCATTAGCTGAAGAGGCAGGCGGGTTTGTGAGCCTTTCCAAGTTTGCATTTATTATGGCATGAAGATATGGCTCCTTCGGTATAAAGGGGGGGGGGGATTTCTGCAAGTCGGCAATATTTTCTTCTCTCTCTCTCTCTGTCTTTTTTTTTTTTTTTTAAGTTGGCTGGTTCTGTAACATTCATTATGCTCTTCTTAATAGATCCCAGAAATGCTGAAATAGTCCTTTAGAGGAAGCATTCACTTGAAACAACAAAAGATTAGAGAAACCTTAAAAATGTTGGATTTTCTTTACCTTTTGAGGAAGGCCAGCTGGAACCTTCCTAAGTGACTCCTATTCAATGTGCAGCCACAACCAGTACTGATGGTAAAGATAAACTATTATTTTTGTAAATCATATGTGGATACAGCGATGCCACTTAATCAGATTCTCCTTAGCGAGCAGTGGGAATGGAGGCTATGGCCAAGATCCTGCTCCGGCACAAACAGGCCAGGGATTAAGATTCAGAAGGGAAAAATTGGCCTGCGGTCACTCTTGCACATACACACAAGTGACATTCTAGGAACATCCTTTTTTAAAATTATTATTATTTTTTTTTACTGTAGTAAAATATAGGTAACATAAAATGTATCGTTTTAATCATTTTTAAGCGCACAATTCAGTGACATTCAGTACATTCACACTGTTGTGCACCATCACCACTGTCCACCTCCTGAACTTTTTTCCATCTTCTCCACCTGAAATTCCGGACTTACTAAACAGTAACTCCCCTCTTCCACCTCACCCAGGCCCTGGTAACCACCATTCTATTTTGTCTGCATGAATTTGACTGTTCCAGGTACCTCACAGAAATGGATCCACACAGTTTCGATCCTTTTGCTCCTGGCTTATTCCACTTAGCCTAATGTCTTCACGGCCTGTCCAGGTTATAGCTTGTATCAGAATGCCATTTCTTCTTGAGGCCGAATAATATTCCACTGTATGTATAAACATTTTGTTTATCTGGTCATTCATGGATACACATTTGGCTTGCCTCTACTTTTAGGCTATAATGCCGCTATGAACATGGGTTTACAAATATCTCTTTGAGACCCTAATTTCTATTTTGGGGGGTGCATATCCTGAAGTGTCATTTTTGGGTCATATGGCAATTCTATTTCTAATTTTTGGAGGAACTGATAGATCATTTTTGGATCCTATGGCAATTCTATTTCTAATTTTTGGAGGAACTGCCATGTGCTTTCAATAGTCACTTCTATTTTACATTCCCACCAACTGGGTACAAGGGTTGCAATTTCTCTACATCCTCACCAATGTGTGATTTTTCTCTTGTTGCTGTTGTTTTTAATAGTAGCTATCCTAACGGGTGTAAGGTGATGCTTTACTATGGTTTGACTTGCTTTTCCCTAATGATTAGGGAGGTTGAGCATCTTTTCCTGTGCTCGTGGACAAATATCTGTTGGGGTTCTTTCTTCCAGTTATTTGGGGATTTATACCAAAAAGTGAAAAATGCTACACTCAGACATTGAAGCAGGCCCCGTGGGGATTTGCTGGACGACACTGTGTCCTCTGGGCCATTTGCATTCCAGATCAAGTGGATTACTACAGATCCTCAAGAGTACAATAAAACTGCAATTAACCAAAATTCCTAGAGGTAGAGGATATTCTGATTAATGGAGGGTGGTTAGACTTCTCCATTTTGGTTCCGGTCACTGTTGCTGAAACTCTTCCCAAAATATTTTAGTCTTTTTTCAGATGAGTTACACGGCCTCTCCTAGAGGTTTTTTCTTTATTTTGGAGGAATACTACTAGATGACCACCTGGGAACTGGGTTCTTAGAGCAGTATCCTGGAGATTTACATTAGAAGGTATCAAATACGTCCGGCTATGTTATAAACCCAACTGTAACTGCTGCATAGGATAGTGAACTCTGGGTGAGTTAAGTGTTCAGAGACATGGTTTTGGAAAAGATGTTCTGTAGTTCTTTTTGGCAGTCACTGGAGAGCAGGGCCTGTTGTCTATTAAAGCCACTCCTAGTTCATGAAAATAAAACCATGTCAACTGCAAATAAAAGAATGTTTATCTTTCTATTCCCTATGGAGGGAGTTGGAGGGTCCAGGCTGGGAATGTGTCTTATCCAAATGTGATAGCATATCATAGATGTTTCAATGGAAAAGAGAAAAAAAATGTGTTTGAATTCATCTGTGTTTCACTTCATTGGAAATTGTGAGTTAGGCTAAATGCTGTGTTTATTCATTACAGTACCCCTGGCACTGGCCTGATGCCAGGCACCCAGTAAGTGATCAATAGCTATGTATTGAAGGGATCAGTGTGGCCTAATCCTTTAAAGGCCTGACCGACTACATCTCTCTGTCATGGAGTGTTAAGGTGACAGTTCTCTGACAGCACAGGGATAGAGCGTTTTGCTGGCCAAACTGGGTCCCAGCTGCTGCTGGTGCAGACAGGCCCACTCTTCACCCCCTACTCATGACCATTCCTCTAATTACATGGGGGAACTCTCTCTCTCTCTCTCTCTCTCTCTCTCTCTCTTTATTTCCTTTTTTTAGTAACAAATAGAGAAAGCAGACAGGAGGAAAGGGAACAGTTGGCTAGAATGGCAGGAACAACTATTTTTGAGTCTGGTCTGGTGGACAGGGTTTGAACCCATGACTAGAGGAATGAGAGCCAGAGCATGAGAGAATTGTTCTGCTGGGAAGGTCTGTGAGTCTCTGGGCACAGACCCACCGCTTGGAGCCTGGGTGGTGTTGTGGCTGGCGAGGTCTCTGTACCCCTGTTTTCTGGGTGGGTCTGCTATGCTGCATTAGAGCCAGCAGCTGGGTGGGAGGTGAGACCCTTGGAGATGCTCCTGGTCCCAGGAGTAGCAGGGCCCTTTGAGGCAGCCCTAGGGGAGCCAGGGCAGGAGAGGAGGGGAGTGTGGGCCCCTGGTGCCCATGGAAGTCAATTGACAGATTATAGGTTTAGGCAAATTTCTTGGACTCCCTGAAGAAAAAGGAGGCCCAATTTAAAGTTTCTTACCTGAATTTATGTGGGATTCACAATCAGAGCTCTGTGTGTGTGTGTGTGTGTGTGTGTGTGTGTGTGTAATCACCAGCTGGTGAGACATGGGCGATATTTATTTGTGCTCCAAATTTCTACTTTTGTATTTACAAGCCACTAAGCCTACAACAGATACCCATCTAGGTAGTATATGAATGAAGAAAGTCCAACAAAATCCATATGCAAAAACCATCTATTATTCAAACAGATTTACCACCTGATATACATAATGGTCTTTGGGTCAAAGAAGAAACTCAGGTTTGAATAATAATAATAATAATAATAATAATAATAATGAAAAAGAATAGCTATACCCCTCCAGAGTATTCCCTATGTATAAGGAATCATGCTGTATTTCAATTAATTTAGTCCTTCAAACAGTCCTAGGAGACAGGAGTCTTATTCTGTCCTTTACAGATGAGGAAACTGAGGCACAGGGAAGTTACCTAATTTGGCCAAAACCACACAAGCAGCCTGTGGCAGAGTTGGGATTCAAACCTAAGAAGTTGGGCATTGGAGTTGACATTTCATTGATCATCCTTCACGTAAAAGAAGAAGAAAAAGTGTAATCTTGAAACAAGTTTGGAATACATTTAGCTGCAAGTAACAGAACAATCTCACAGTGGCTTCAACGAAACAGGATTTAACAAGAAGTCTGCAATTTGCTTTGGTGGCCCAGTGATGTCAGGACTGATGTGTCTGTTTTTGTCTTGACCTTTTCTCTCGTGTTCCCAAGAAGATTGCCCAACCTGGGATATCACGTCTGTATTCAAAACAGAAATGGCAGTTTGGGTGGGGGCCGTGGCAGGAAAGCAGAAGCATTTCCAGAAACCCTTAAAGGACTTCATGCTTCTACCTCATCATCCAGAGGAACCAAATGACCACCCTTCCTCACAAGGCAGCTGGGAAAACTCAGAGTCAGCCTTTCCAGCTGCTACAGTGGAGCGATGTGAAAGAAAAAGAGTTGGAAATAGATGTTGAGTTATAAAAAAAAAAAAAAATTAGCCACACTCCTTGATGAGAGGAGGTGAGGAAATCTGGACAGACAGAAGGAAGAGGCAACAGCTCTGATAGCACGTCAGAGGCTGGCACGTCCCCAACCCTTCTCTAGTTGGCGTGTCCACTAGAGTTCTTCATTTGCCTTTTCTACACTCTGACTTGTGATTGTACTGGAACCACTCATCTCCCCACAGACACTGGTTTGGCTGCACAATGGTTGAACACATGTCGGGATGTTTTAGTGATGTGACCATAGTGCATTGTGACATGACGTGGTCTTGAGATGCTGTGACCAGAACCAGTCTGGCTGGCTGAGCTGTGTTGCAACCCCACAGAATTTGCCTGGGGTTCTGGCGCCAGCTTGGAGTGTCAGAAGGGTCCTGCAAAGAGCTTTCTGAATCTGTCCCTTTTCATCACAATTAAGATACTCAAGGACAGGGCATGGGTCTCACTGTTCTATTTGGTCTTCCTTTTTCTGCTCTTTTACCCTAGGTACTGGAACAGTCCTGAGCTTGTCGATGTGTCTCAGTAAATACTTGATGGGTAAACTCACATTCCTGGTGACTGGTCAAAGATGTGTCACTTGTTATGAAGTGTGCCAAGAAAGTCACTTACTCATTTGTCCAGTAAGCACTTTGGTGATTTAATCTGTGAACCAATTACTTCAATACAGCTCCCAGAAATAGAGTTCTCCATCCTTTGAAGCGAGTTAATTGTCAACTGTTATTTTATCTGTGTTCATTCATCTGACAGACAATTAGTGAGGGCTTCCAAAGTGTCAGGCACGGTGCTAGGCACAGAAGGACACAGAGAAAGATATAATGCTGCCCCTCCCCCCCTTCTCCCAGACTCAGAGGGGAGTGGGCTAGACAGGCCTGTCAGCAACTTGACCAGGGCTCTGAGAAGGGCTGCATCAAAGCATTGCGGGTTTGCAGGGGGAGGGTGACTCACGATGCAGAGGGGTTATGGGGTTGTGCAATTAGATTGGCTACTAGAGTCTCCCTCCTTAGACATTCCAAGCTGACTGCCAGCTTGATTCCACAAAGGGGGCTGGGGAGGGGGGCATGACCCTGTCTGGCTTCCTCCCTCATTGGGTTCACTAGTAAGCGCATGCTACTCCCTGGAGACCAGCTTCACACATGCTCTGCATTGGCTCTTTTAACAAACGGGACAAAGAAAAACATTAAGGAGAGTGAGGCTGAGGTCTGGGAAGCCAGAAGGCCAGGTGCCTTCTCTGAGTGAATGCTGTAGCTCAAACCTTTCTCATTCCTCAAAGACTAGAACATGCACTTTCTCGTTTTGGGGGGAGAAGACGAGATGAGGTATGGAGCATGTTTGGGAAGGGCTCTCTCTCTGTAAGATGGCTCACTGGATGAGGCAATCTGTGGGCAGGGCAAATGCTATACGATTTCCTTCACAAAAAGCTCAGTCGATGAACAAAACTACCAGTGTATTTTTAAAGGTCTCTTACTCCCCCTTTCAAAGGAGAAGAGCTGTATGGAATCTTCTGGGGAAACATGTGTATCCTTGCGACTTAGATGACCCACTTATTTGAATATTAGAATAGCAATGAAAAAAAGGCACTATTTTGTAGCCTCTAAAGGGTTGCTGTCGGGGTATATTTGAGACTTAGCAGCAAAAAGGCAGCTTTGTGATCTTTTATAATGAAATAGGATTAGAAGCCATAGCATGAACTGAGAGAGGAGGGGTGTGGTGTGGAAGTGGGTGACGCTAAGACTGCAGGCCCAGGGCATCTATCACACCCAGCAGTTCGTGCCAGAGTTCGAAAAGCAGGCTAGGGTGAAACCCAAAGCTCGGAGGGACTCTTCCAAACTGGCTATGTCTGAAGCACTCTTTGCAAAACAAAATTTGGATTTCTTGCTATCCTTCAATTTTTAGTGAACACTAACAGACCAGATCTGTTAAATCTGGAAGCGGGAAAGCAAGTATGTAATCCCTGGTAAATCTCTATCCAAGAATCTCACCGAATATTTCATATGCCACCTCATTAATGCCTGTTCCTGCCTATGAATCCCTGGCCATCCTAGATCCCAGTGACTCCTATTTAACAGATGCAGAAGTTGAGGGAGAGAAAACAAAGCGCCTTCATGGAGAATTAGTCATGCGACAGAACCAAGAGCTCCTAGTGTCCTGGCTTCCAGGTCTTGGCTGCAGCCAGCAGGACTGGGCTCTCTTTTCTTCTCGTGGGAATAATGGCTAACACTTGGGCTTTCCACTTTCACTTACAGGGCTGTTGAAAAAAATTACCATTTGCGGAGAAGGCAGCGAAATGCCGACTTCTCACCCTTTGGTCAAGGCAACTTCCTTGAAAGTGCTTTAAAGTAGATTGATGGAATCCAGATCCCCAGCCATTTTGTCTCCATTGCAATACTGGCTCATCCACAAATAACTCCTCATCCCAACCCCCCATAAGCAAAACCAATGGCTATACTGAATTCCCTGTTTCTTTGATTGAACTGATCCTTCTCTAAAAGGCTTATTGAATTTGTTGGCCAATTTCATTAAAAGAGTTAAAAGAGTTAAAAGAGTAAACTTCTCTGGTAGAAGAACTGTGCCCATGCCTTTCTTGTGATTGCTCTTAAGTGACATAAAAATGCATAGAGTTGGCTTGGGGGCCAGGGGAGTCCAAAAGAATTCTTTCCTGAAGCATGCATTTGTCCCCTAAGGCGACCCCTTAGGTACCTCAAAGTTCTCAGACAGTGGCTGCCAATAGAGAGTGAAGAGGTGAATTTGGAGACCTTTAGATGAAGCTGGGACACTGCCTGATTGATTTTAAACTATTCAGACCCAAAATGGGCATCATAAGCAACAACTAGAAATTGGCCTGGGAAACAAAGGGAATCAATTTGGGTCAATTAAATCTAGAAATAAGCAGAGATTAAAAAAAAAAAAAAAGGTCACAGAGTAAACTGTAAGAAGCTACCATCTTATTCCACGGAGTTTTTCCTTGTCTATCAAATACCACTTCATAATAGCTAATGTTGGGGCACGTGGGTAGCTCAGTGGTTGAGCGTCTGCCTTAGGCTCAGGTTGTGATCCTGGAAGGATCACAATCTTCCCCAGAAGATTCCATACAGCTCCTTCTCCTGGGATCAAGTCCCGCATCAGGCTCCTCAAAGGGAGCCTGTTTCTCCCTCTGCCTATGTCTCTGCCTCTCTCTCTGTGCCTCTCATGAATAAATAAATAAAATCTTAAAAAAAATAACAGCTAATGTTTTTGAACAGTATTTTATACCAGACTTGTGTCTTAACTTTCATACACATTATTCCCCTTGATCCTTACAACAAACACATGAGATAGGTGCTTTTGTTATACATTATCTTTTACAGAAGAAGAAATGAGGAGATTGTATGGAATCTAGGAAGGACTTGAACCCTCAACTGCTCAATTCCAGAAACCACACTCTGAACTGTATCTGCACTTCACCAATAGTTATTAAACACTTGCAATGACAAGGCATTTCTTGTGCGATTACTACAAGCCCTCGAAGACTGCTTCAAAGGGGACAGTCTTGGTTTTTGTCATGGGATGACGTCACAAAAAGGCAAGAATTTCATTAGCCAAAGTGTAAGAGACACAGATCCCGAATTACGACATTTCTGCTGAGGATGGAGGGGAAGAAGGAGTTTTTCGGGATCCTTTGGAAAAAAAGAAAAGAGAGTCTCCTTCAGAGAAACCATTAGAGTGCTAGGGGCTGGGAGAGTAGGAGTTGGGAATGAGAAAGGAAACACCCTTGGGCAAAGACAATGAAACTTGATTTTTAGTTCCAGGCGAGGTGGCAACTTGCCTTAAAAGAGAAAGGAGGGGCTGGGAGAGAGATGGTAGTGAATAGTTAGAGGGAAGAGAGGGAAGAGAGTGTGTTCAGGTGTTCTTTTTTTTTTTTTTTTTTTTTTATGACATTCCCTGGAGTCTGCTACAGTTAAAAGTGAAGGAATAGAGGAGGTCAGATAGAAACAAAGTGCAAAGGGAGAATTGAAGGGAGCTCAGAGAACAGAAGGTAAAAGATCACAGGAGAGGTAAGAAGAAAGCCAGAGGTAACACAAAGCCCCAGGGATGCAGCGTGGCAGTGGAGGAGGCGAGTTTAATCAGCTTCGCCTAAGGCAGCCACGGCTAAATAAAGAATGCCAGACGGGACACGGGAGACTGGCCATTCTGGAAAGGCAAGGGTCTACGGTGGTTTCAGTGACAGCTCCATGGCAGCACAGGGACAAAGCCCACAGGAGCCTGGCTTCTAAGAGGGAAGAAACCGAGACCCACCAGGAAAATGATGAGGGGACCGGGTGAGAGAAGTGCTGTGTCGCTAAGGGGTGCTCCTGGGCCAGAAGTAGCTGGCAGGAGGGGATGGTTAAGGCATAAATGACCATGAGCGGCAGAGGAAATCTGGGGGCAATCAAAAAGTGGATATTTAGATGCTTCTCTGAAAGCTTAAGTTCAACTGTGGCTATAAGTTGTGAACAGATCTGCCCCAGGCATGCACAGCTTTGCTCGGTCTGGGCCAGCTTAGTGCTGACCACAAAGAGATCCGGTTTGCTCTTTAAAGTGACTGCCACACCAGCCCAAATCTGCCACAAACTGTTTGTGAGTTGGCCCTCTGATGGAGGAGGCAGGGGCCTGGGAGGACATGTGTGGGTGAAAGAAAAAAATAAATACTGTAAGAGGTGGCCATCTTCAAAAAAAAGAAGAGTCCATTTTTCAAAGGTGGGAGCCCAGTGAACTTCACTTTGCAGCAGAGTGAAATCAGGTGGAGTGTGTGGGTTCTTGGTCAGGAGGGCCTGGGGCTGAAGCCTGGTCCTACCAGTTTGGAATTGAATGTGGGCACATTGTGCCCTTTCCTGGGCCTCATCTGCAGAAAGGCTACCCCTCCCAGGTTATTATGGATGGACACTGTGCAGAGAGAGTAAGCACCCAGAGACGGTCTGGCAAGTTGCTGGGGTCTTAGCTGCCGGAGTGATAGGGAGAAACGAGGGCAGAGCGTACAGTAGGACCCAGAGAGCGAGCTTCCTGGGGACAGAATTTATTATGTTGTTGAGTCATGAAAATTCTAATTCCAGAGCCTCCCTTCTTTGGATACAACCATGTCATGTTTCAAAATAACACATGCCAAATTTTAGGAAATCTGAGGGTAGGGGATTATGTGATAATAACATGTGGTCGACCTTAGAAAAAATAAGCTTATCATGGTATATTTATTAAATATTGCAATTATTCCTACCCACCCACCAACCTCCCTATCGATCTACCTACCTACCTGGTCATGCCTGGAGACACTCAGCAAACTGAGAAATCCCTATCGCTGCCTTTTAAATATGCAAGTTTGAGCTTATGCAGTGAGGAAAGTCAATTTTAGATCTGCCTTTAGTGCCACATTCAGACTGTGAAAGCGGCCGTTTAAAAAACCGTTAGGTAAATATTTGAAATATTCTAAAACTGACATTCTGAATGATATTCTGATGCCACTTCAATAATGTTTTATAAAATTCAGAGGAAAAATAGAATTAAGTAAATTTGAACTTTCCCTTTTCCGAGGCACTTAAAGGCCGTACTATTTGCATATTCTAATGAGGGATCACTGTAGCTCAAGGTACAAAGCTTCTAAAGAAACTGTCCCTAGCAGGCCAACGGTGCAGGAGCCATTAACCTTCGGCCTTCTATCTGCATAAGACAAAAATCAAAGTCTCTGCTTTTCAAAGTGGCTGCTGTGCAACCACTCCGCACAGCCCATGCTTTCCAGAACTGTCTTTGGAAGCACAATTAGAAGGTTTAAAAAGCAGAAACAAAAGCTCCATCCTATTTACACATTTAAAGTAAAGGTCATTCTCAGAAACTGGGCTTCCCAGATTTCTCCCCTTGAAATCCCTTAAGATATGTAATACCAACATAAAGGGAATCGCAAATCCAGTTTTCAGAAAATGGCATTAAATATAGATTTAAACTTTGACCTTTAGTCCCAAGTGAGAGGACAAAGAATTCTCTTTACAGTGAAGGGCATGTTGCTACTAAGCTTCAATGAGTAGGAGAGAACCTGCCTGGTAGTAGCCAGGATTAAGAAGCACCAATCGATTTACCTCCAATGCAGGTGTGCTGCAAATCCGCTGGGTCCCGATGTAGCGCGTGATTGGGCCAGGCTCATCTATATTCTAGAGTTTGTAGAAGTAGCTTCTGGGAAACGGGGGTCTTCTCGGCTTGGGGAATTGACGTTTCCACGGCAATATTTGAAATGCATTCAGAGTGAGCAGGAATAAGAGATGGAATACACAGGGTCTCCCACTCCACATTAGGGTCATGAGCAATAGTGGGAAATCCATGGGTAGCAGAGTGACGGATTGGGCAAACAGGGAAATCATGGAGACCCAGAGCATTCATATTTTTACATCCCTTATTACCCTGATTGCTCTGCAGGTGCTGACCAGGGCCCCAGGCTGATGACCCGCTCTGTAGCTCATCTCCCTGCTACATCATTGACAAGTTGATATTGGAGCCCAGGTGGGGGAGGGGGTAGATGACGAACAATGGGAAATGGAGCTTATTGGAGGTTCTGTGCACACCCAGAGGCAAAAGAAGATAATTTCCCCGACTGTGGAATTTGCTAGAACAGCTAAGGAAGTGACGAGAAAAACAGGGAAGAGTACTGAACTGGAGTCGGTTTGTTTTGCTCTTAACTAGCTAGGTGAGCTCATGATTACTACGTAGCATGGCTATTCATTTATTTGTCTCCATCACTAGACGGTAATCTTTAGTGCAAACCCCATCGTGCCAATTTTCTATCAGTGCCTTGCTCATACTGGGTGCTCAGCGAATGTTCGTTGATTGGAAAAGTGAGGGAAAGAAGAAAATTCTTTGTTGAGAGGGATCTAGTACTCATCCATTCTGACTCTTTCACTTTAAAGACAAAGCAATTGAAACCCAGAGAAGTGAAATTGAGGTTCCACTGCTTGTTGTTGGCAGAATTAACAAGGATGATGGCGATGATGATGATGACAGTTAACATAATTAAGTACCTGAATTGCGCTAACTGCTCGTGTTGGTGATTTCTTAGTTGGTTCTTAGCTCCATACTCACCCTGCTTTTCTCCTCTGTATCCAGGGTTCAGAAGCCTGAAGACTATATTTCCCAGACCTCCTTGTCAGCTTCGGGTAGGTTCTATTGCTGACAAGCACTCACAGAATCTTGGGACATGGGAACAAGGGAGAAGTCATTATGTTAATATTTTAACTAATTAATTGTCTGTGGCAGCAGGTGGCAGCAGCAGCAGGCGATGGAAGGTGACCATAGGCCGCTGTAACACGGTTAGTGAGTGGCAGCACCTGTGGGTTTGTTGGGTTCCTGCAGCAGCCCCCACAAGGGCACGGTCTTCTGGCTTCCTCAGCATGGCAGTGGTGGTGGCCCGAGCGGCCTCAGGAGACAGAGTTTGTGAGCTGTGGGTAACCCCCCCGTCCCATTCAGTGCCTCCTGTCCCAGAGGGTAGTGTCTTCCTGCAGTTTCTGATCTCTCTCTGGGTAACACTGCCTTCCTGGTTTGGCTCCAACAGCCCTTCCAAAATATTAGTACCAATTTCTGGTATTAAGTCTCCCCTGCTGAAACGCCCTTAGTGTTTTATGCAGATTCTCTTGTTGTATTCCCACAGAAATGTAGGAGACGTGAGCCAATGGAACTGTATCTCTATTTTACAGATGAGGAGACTGAGGCTAATGGACACAGAGTGACTTGTCCAAGATCACAAAGTGAGGTGGTGGTAAAGTAGGGACATGAACCACATTTTTCTGATGCCTCAATCCACACGTTTAACTCTACCCCTCAAGGACTATCCTGCTACCCCCATTGGATTATTTTATTGAGGTTATTTGGGTGCCTAGCAATGAGGTCTTCCTCCTCTGTGCTGTGTAAGACTAATTTCACCAGGCCCTCTTCCTTAGGACACTCTTTCTCCAGGACCCTTGTTTCCTTGCCTCTTGATCTGAGTCTCATGATGAAGTCATTTCCTTTATTAAAAAATTTATAGCAAGGTGTCTGGGTGGCTCAGTTGGTTAAGTGTCGGACTCTTGATTTTGGCTCAGGTCATAATCTCAGGGTCTTGGGATCCAGCCCGATGTGGGGTTCCATGCTCAATGAGGCATGTGCTTGAGATTCTCTCTCTCCATCTGCTCACACTCTCCCTGTTTCTCTTTCAAATAAATAAATAAGCCTTAAAAAAAAAAGCACTTTATAGGGAGGGACTGGTGTATCTTTTTTTTTTTAATTTTTTTTTAATTTTTATTTATTTATGATAGTCACAGAGAGAGAGAGAGAGAGAGAGAGGCAGAGACATAGGCCGAGGGAGAAGCAGGCTCCATGCACCGGGAGCCTGATGTGGGATTCGATCCCGGGTCTCCAGGATCGCGCCCTGGGCCAAAGGCAGGCGCCAAACCGCTGCGCCACCCAGGGATCCCTGGTGTATCTTTTAACAGCAGAAATAGCTAAGGGCATGACACTGTTGGTAGCAGAAGCCAGGAGGTTATCCAGAGTGAGGGTTTGAGGGAAGAAAAGAGGGTAGAGTGAATGGGCCCAGCATTATTACATAGCAGAATGGGGCCCTTATTCTGTTAGGACAACACTGGCCCCTCACTTGGGTGAAGACAAGGCCAGAAGACTGAGGATCGAAGGAACTGGTTCTTAGAGTGGTACCTGGCTTGTTGTGAGCACTCAACTAATGTTAGCTTTAAAGTAGGCCACTACCAGGGATTTATCCCGAAGATAAAAATGTGGTGATCCAAAGGGGCACATGCATCCAATGTTTATAGCAGCTATGCCCACAATAGCCAAAATAGGGAAAAAGTCCAGATGTCCATCGACAGATGAAAGATAAAGAAGATGTGGTGTATATATAAGCCATCAAAAAAAGAAATCTTGCCATTTGCAACCACGTGGGTGGAACTAGAGGATATTATCCTCAGTGAAATAAGTCAATCAGAGAAAAACTATTATCATATCATCATATGCGGAATTTAAGAAACAAAACAGGATCACGGGTGAAGAGAAGAAAAAATAAGACAAAATCAGAGAGGGAGACAAACCATAAGAGACTCTTAACCACAGGAAACACACTGAGGGTTGCTGGAGGGGGGTGAGGGATGGGATACCTGGGTGATGGACATTAAGAAGGGCATGTGATGTAATGAGCACTGAGTATTAAATAAGACTAATCACTGATCTCTACCTCTGAAATTAATAATACACTATATGTTATTTGAATTTAAATTTTAAAAATATGTAAAAAAAAATAGAAGAGGAGGGAATTCTTTTAAATTCATTTTATGAGGCCAGCATTACCTGAATACCAAAAGCAAACAAGGATGACATAAGAAAAGAAAATTGCAGATCAATATCTCTGATGAACATAGATGCAAAATCCCCAACAAAATATTAGCAAATTGAAGTCAGCAATATATTAAAAGGATCATACACTGTGATCAGGTGAGATTTATTCCAGGGATCCAAAGATGGTTTAACATAAAATGAAGGATAAAAGTCACATGATCATGTCAATAGACACATAAAAGACATCTGACAAAGTTCAACATCCACTTATGATAAAACTCAATGAAGTAGATATAGAGGGAACATACCTCAACATGATAAAGGACATATCTAACAAGCCTTCAACTAATATAGTCAACAGTGAAAAGCTGAAAACTTTTCCTCTAAAATCAGAAGGAAGACAAGGATGCCCACTCTTGCCACCTTTATTCAATATGGTATTGGAAGTCCTAGTCAGAGCAATTAGGCAAGAAAAAAAAAATGAAATGCATCCAAATTGTAAAGAAAGAGGGATGCCTGGGTAGTCCTGCCTCAGTTGGCTAAGTGTTAGACTCTTGATTTTAGCTCGGGTCACAATATCAGAATTGTGAAATCAAGCCCTACATTGGGCTTTATACAGAGCATAGAGCCTGCTTAAGATTTTCTCTTTCCCTCTTTCTCTGCCCCTCCAGTACTTACTCTCTTTTTGCCAAAAGAAAGAGAAAGAAAGAAAGAAAAAAGAAAGAAAGAAGAAAGAAAGAAAGAAAGAAAGAAAGAAAGAAAGAAAGAAAGGAGAAATAAAAGCCTTCACTGTTGCAGATGATCTAATAATATATACAGAAAACCTTTAAGATCCCATAAAAAATTGTTAAAGCTAATAAACAAATTCAGTAAAGTTGCAGGATACAAAATCAATACACAAAAATCTGTTGTGTTTCTATACACTAATAATGAACTATCAGAAAGAGAAATTAAGAAAACAATTCTATTTACAATTGCATCAAAAAGAATAAAATGCCTAGGAATAAAGTTACCCAAGGATGTAAAAGATCTGTATATTAAAAACCGTAAGACATTAATGAGAGAATTTGAATATGACATAAATAAATGGAAAGATATCTCAGGCTCATGGATTAGAAGAATTATTGTTGATAAAATGTCCATACCACCCGAAGCAATCTACAGATTCAATGCAGTTCCTATCAAAATGCCAATGGCATTTTTCACAGAAATAGAACTAACAACCCTAAATTTTGTATCAAGCCACAAAAGACCCTGAATAGCCAATGCAAACTTGAGAAAGGCAAAACTGTGCGATTATTTTAAAAGAAACTATTTATTATTTAAAATGAGTGTTTCTCAAGCATATTGTACTTTCATTGCTTTCCTCTGAAACCCAGCCATTCATCTTTTTAAAAAACAGTTTTATTGAGATATAATTTTCATACCATAAGATTTATGCATTTAAAGTATGCAATTCAGAAGACACAGAGATGGCCAACAGACACATGAAAAGATGTTCAACATCACTCACCATCAGGGAACTGCAAATCAAAACCACAGTGAGATCTCACCTCCCACTACCAGAATGGCTAGTATCAAAAACACAGGAAATAACAAGCACTGGCAAGGGTGCAGAGAAAAGGGAACCCTCGTGCACTGTTAGTGGGAGTGTAAATTGGTGTAAACATTGTGGAAAACAGTATGGAGGTTTCTCAAAAAATTAAAAATAGGAATACCATATGAGTCAATAGTTTCACTGTTGGGTATTTCCCCAAGGAAAACAAAAATGTTCATTGGAAAAGATATACGCAGCCCTATGTTTATTGCAGCCTTATTTACAACAGCCAAGATATGGAAGCAGTCCAAGTGTCCACTGACAGGTGAATGGAAAAAGAAGATATGAGATATATATAAACACACACACATACACACACGAATATTATTCAGCCCTAAAAAAGAACGAGATCTTACCATTTGCAACAACTTGGATGGACTTAGAAGGTATTATGCTAAGTGAAAATAAGTCAGATGGAGAGTGCCATATGATTTCATTCTCATGTGGAATCTAGAAAACAAAACAAATGAACAAAAAAACAAAAGTAGCAACAGCCTCACAAATACAGAGAACAAACTAATGGTTGCCACAGGGGAGAAGGGAGACGGGAGTGGGCAAAATGGGTTAAGGGGGAATGGGAAATACAGTTTTCCAGTTTGGAATGAATAAGTCACAGGGATGAAAAGCACAGCATAGGGAATATAGTCGATGGCACTGTAATAGCATTGTATGGTGACAGATGGTTGCTACGCTTGTGGTATACAATGTATACAGTTGTTGAATCACTATGTGGTCCACCTGACATTACTGCAACGTTATGCGTCAACTACACTACAATAAAAAGTGTATAATTCAATGTCCCCCCCGCCCCCCAAAAAAGTAGGCCATAGGACCTGAGGTCCTGCAGGAGATACCAAAGCAAATCAGAGCCAGATCAGTCCTGGGGGATAGTCAACCAGGAGGGGCTGAGGCTTGTGCCCATCTGAACTGGGAGGGAAGAGCTGGAAGCCAGCACAGCACGCTGAGAGGGTCCTGGGGAGCCGGAGGGGTGGATGCAGGCTCTGGGCTTTGAGTGGGCTCTTAAAGCAGGGTGAGATGTAAAGCAGAGGCCGTGGGGGAGGGAAGCACACTTTGCAGGCAAAGAAACTGTGAGCAGATGTATCTTTGAATTGAAGTCAAAACTTCCAGGTGATTTTTATAAAGCTCTCCCACCTTCCTTCTAAATGTCTGAGAGCAGTTTCTGTGAACCCCCCGGGCCTTCAGGTGCTGCTCAGAGTTGAAGCGTCCTCTACAAGAGACAAGTTCAAGGACGAATTTGGCCTTTTCCACATCCTTTCTAACTGTGCTCTATCGGTCCTCAAGCATTGCTCGCCTCTCGCAGCCCTGGGCCCCAGAACTCAGTCCCCAGAGGGACTCAGCTGGAGGCTTCATTGCACCCTCCCTACATCCAGACCCTTTGTCCCCTGGCCTGCCCTTGCTATTGGACCAGACAGCTATTTTGATGAACTCACTTGAAGTAAGATGTCAATGGCTTGTTGTAACTTAAAAATGTTCCCTTTCAGAGCATCTGTATTTTAACACTGGCCTTCAGCACTTCATTCAAAGGAGTAATGTGGAATTTCAAATGACATGACATAGAGCTTATATCAGTTAAAAATGTGTCTGGCTGTAACAGAAAGCCATCCTGCCATGGTTTAAACAAGTAAAGATGTTTATTTGTTCCAGGAGAACATACACACACACACACACACAAGCATGCACATGTGCATGTATACACACTTGCGGGTACACATACGTGCACATGCACACACAGATGCTACTGATTTGTCTGTCCGAGGAGACCAGAATATGCCACCCCAAAATATCCCACTGGGGCATAGGATTATTTTGAATTGAAGGCAATCAAGACCCAGCTGACTCAGAAGAAACTTCTGCCTCTCCCTTAAATGAAAAAAAAAAAAAAATTAGGTAGGGAGTCTGGCCCATCTAGAGAGCTATCACCAGAGAAATTTTTATCTGAAAGACCTATCTGTATGGTAGGACAGACATCTAATTACTAAACATCTGTTCTTTTTATCCTCCTGTGAATCACTCTCCTCCCCTTTGAAGGCCTAGGTTTCTAACCCATTCCTCAGCTAGGGATGGCATAGTAGCCTCAACTGCCCATGAGTCTCATATCTTTGTGGTTCCCGAATGGACAAAATTAAACTTGTTTTTCTCTGTTAATCTGTCTTACATCAATTTAATTATTAGACCAGCTAACAAAGCCTAGAAGGGTAGAAGGGACAATTTTCTGCCCCTGCAAGGGCTTGTACGACAGCTCTGTAATGTCACTGTTGGCCAAGCCTCCTCCTCTCTTCTGCCTTCCTCCCCAGGGTGGCACGAGGGCTCCTGAAGCATGGCAAACAGGAAGGAGCAAAGGAAGAAGGCAGAAGGGGAAGAGGCAAAGGGGCTACCTCCCCAGGATCATCAGTCAGAACAACGAAGTCACATGCTGCAAGGGAGGCAGGGGAGTGATCTTAGAGTTGTTGTTTTAAATAATTGGGCAGAGTGGACACTCAAAACCAAAATGCAGGTTCTGTTAGTTGGTAGGGAAGGAGACTAGATGGGGAGTTGGCAACAGCAGTGTCTTCTGGGGCTGGAATGGCTCCCAAAGGCATGTTGTCCCGCCCTCTTTGTCTCTGGAGGGCATGTAGAGTGCAATGCAGAGAAGTGCAGGTTGGAGCTGAGCAAAGCCATACCAACCCCCAGGTCTCTAACTCCCTGCCTGCTGTGCACTTTGGTGTTCCATTCCTCATCACCCAGAGTTAGGGTGTGTGCTCTAAAGCAAGGCTGAAGATGCCAGCCTTTCCAGCACTGCCAACCACTCATCCCGTTGCATAAAGGAGCTCCCCGCTTCCTCCTCCTACAGTTAGAAAGGCTTCATTTTTAGACTTAAAAAAAAATTTGAACCATTTTGAAGTGTACAGTTCAGTGCTATTAAGTGCCTTGACGATGTAGTACAACCATCACCATGATCCCATTGTTTACTTTTCATTGCTAATCCGATGCTGGTTTTCTCAGGTGTGGGGTTCAAAGGTGGGGATTTGCAATAAGGGTAATGAAATTTTAATTCATTCAAAAATATGAAATATTTTTACTTTTCAAAGTGCTAACAGCTTAAAAGCACATGTATTTTCTGGCCTGGAAACATGTGGTTTCTTATCTGGATTATTTATCCCCCTCCAATAAATGTTGCTCCATGTTACTGTCTTGCACAGAGAGCCGGCATTAGGGCTATGAGCTGCTCCATCTTTTATTCAAAGGGCATCAGTATCAATCCCTTTGGTTTGTCAGATTCTACAAATAAATTATTTCCTTTGAATATTCCCGGGGCCATTTTGTGATTTGGGACAGATGAACATTCCTCTGGATTTCTAATCCCTATGGATTGGGCCAAAACCAGAAATCCGGAGGAGCCATTTGGGGGAGGCAAGGCAGCCCCCAACCCACAAACAGCCTTCCACTCCTGGAAAAAACCCCACATTCACAAGTAGAATATGGAGTCCCGTAACTTCAGTAGACCACGGAATTCTGGAGGGAGACAACTGGTGCAATTTTCATCTCTTGAAACATTTAAAATGTATCTGATCAAAGGAGGAGAAAATTAACCACAGTGTAGGAAGCTGGCAGGGGGACGGACAAGATGACCTAATTTGCCTTTCCCATTACTAATTTCAGTAGGAGTCTTCTCTGGGACTTCCACACTGAGATTCCAAGGCAAAGAGCACCTCAATGGGATTCTCGTGGCTGCGAGAATGACAGTTAGGACTTGTGATTTCTGAAGCGTCTGCTGTTGTATCCTTGGGGGTTTAGCATGGAACTAAATTCTCCTCAGATAGATACATTGGGCCCCATTCTTATCTACATAATAACTATGGAGAAATTTTCCCTTTGGGTTTCAAAGGATGTGAGTTTGGTCTATCAAAGTTGGGGCTATGCAATGAATTCATTACTTGCTGAAATAAAAATCAACACAAATATATCTTTGCCTTAAGAAAAAAAGAAAAAACCACACCACTTAGTTACTTTACCAACCTCTGGATTCAATTAATTTTTAACATGGAAGTAAAGTTCCCTTTTATTTTTTTCTTCCTTTCAAGCCAGACATTTATTTTTAACAAGGGATGAAATCATCTGAGAACAAAACGGGACATCTGTTACTTTATATCTGTTTATTTTAAGTACTTAAATCTGAGTTTGATTTCACACAATTTTGACATTGTTGCTTCATTAATAATCCTTACGTAATTGCGACCTCAGAGGGCGCCCTGTGATTGCAGCATTCACTTCTCATTAGTGTGGAGTCTGATAGGAAAGCCAGAGTCGCCCTGGGATGGGAGAGGCTTCCATGTTCAAAGCTGGTCTCAGTGCTGACCTCGGCAACAGCAGGAAACCACCTCAGAAAGCACAGGGAGAAGGCCTCGCATGGGGCCCAACTTCAATAAGGAGTGGTCTGTAGTCCGTTGTTAACATTTGCACGGTCCCATTTCTCGGGAGTTGTCGGATGGGCAACCTAGGGGCAGCAGTTGTTGCAAGAGAAATACAAGATTGCATATTGCATACACTTGCACGCAATTGACACATACACATGTGTACTCAAGTGTGTTGGAGCAAAGAGAACTTTTCATCCACCTTTGAAGAGCAGCACAGTCCTAGGAGGCAGATACAGAGGAACCTACTGAGATAGGAAGTGTGAGGCTCTGCAGAGAGGGGCCTCTGTGGCCACAGTGGGCCTGGCCAAAGGGGTGGCCTGATACCTGTGGCTGAGGATCAAGGTGTGGGATGCAGAGCTGAGGGATTTGAAATGAGAGTAGTGGATTTTTTTTTGGGGGGGGGGTAGTGGAATTTTTAATTGTTTCATTCATTTATAGACCAAATATTCAATGAGCTCTACGTGAGGCATTGGGTATATTTTGGTAAATAGATTACCCTTCTTCTTCCGAAGGAGCACACTATCAGATCAGTGTGCTATGAGAAAGAATGGCCGAGGGTCCTAACTGGGATTAAGAGGGTCACAGAAGGATACTCAGAGGTAAAATGTAGGTTGAGACCTGAAGGATGAGAAGGAGCTGGATATGGGAAGAAGGAGGGAGAGAGAACTCAAGCTTACAGAAGGAAAGGAGATTGGCTTGTTGCAGGAATGAAGAGGAGGCCAGTGTGGCTGGAGTGCAGTGAGAAAGAGAGGAGTGAAAGGGAGGAGAAGGGAGAAGGTGGAAAAGAAAATGGGAATCATGCCTGGTGTCCCAGGCCGAGGGGAGGTGCTTGGATTTCACCGTATGCATAAGGGAAGTTATGCATGCATAGTTTTAAGCAGGTGAGTGACAAAGCTTCTGTGAGCTGAAGGGGAGAGATTAATTTCATAGGCTGTTGTCATGGTCCAGAAAGGTGGCAGTGGAGAGGGTGGGAAGCGGGTGGATTAGGGAACACTGATGGACTGGATGTGAGGGATGAAAAAGGAAGAGGGGTCAGAACTATCCTGAGGATTCCTGGCCCAAGTATCTGGGTGAATGGTGGTGCTATTTACTGAGATGGGAAAGGTTGGCTGGGGCTAGGGCAGGGAACCAGCTAGTTGGGATAGGGTTGGGATGGGAATCAACCATTCCATTTGGGACATCTAGCTTTGAGATGTCAAGTTGGCAGTTAAGTATTTGAATCGGAAGTTCTCCTAGGAGAGGTCTGGCTTGGAGGTATAAATATAGAGTTGTTGACAAGTAGAAAGTTTTTAAACCAAGACAATGACTGATGTTAACAAGATTTTGAATAAAAGTGGGTAAGTGTTGTGCTGGCTAGAAGTTCTCCATGGTGGAGGGAAAGATGCTTATATTTACTTATATTTAATATTTAATATTTTAATATTTAGTATTTGGGGGAATATTTTAAAGTAAGTTATAGACATGATATTTTACCCCTAAGTTCTTTAGTCTTCAAAAAAATCGAGACATCATTCTACTTAAGCACAATCTCAGGAAATGACATTTGGTCATCATCTCAGTGCCAGGCTCTTACCTTATGCCCAGCACTATCCACTTAATATTTTTCTTTTAATCCTCACAACAAATTTTTGAATAAGATATGCTTGGTGCATCCTACCAACGAAGACATTGCAGCTTAGCAAGGCTTACTAAATCCCCCCAAACCAGGTATCTAGAAACTTGTGAAGCCAGGACCCAAACCCAAGTATGACCAACTCTAAGACTTTCCCCCATTCTTTCTTAGTTGCATACAGATACCTAGAAACTCATCTTTATGGAAGGCATATGATTCTCGTACCCTTTGCTTAGCATCTGTTTCTTAGAGTGCTGTCCTGTCTTTGAAAATTTGGCCCCATGATCCCCATTCTTTGCTGAGGTCAGAGGACTATGTTCTCCTTTGGCCAGGCTGCAGTGGACCATTCCCTGAAGATGCATTAGGATGGAGAAGGAATCTGGCTGCAGCCTATCAGCTCAATTATCATAGATTTGAAAAGCCAGCATTCATTCTGTCCTTGGCTTCCCACAGCATGCATTGGATGGGGGTTATGCGTATCTCCTGGGATTTAGTAAACCAGTGGTGGTAGCGTGAAGGGCTATGGTAGTGATCTTTTTGCTTTCTGTGGTCACATCAGTGCCTTATGCTCCCAGGGCGCTCTTCAGAGGCCTGGGGGTCCTGCCCCATCTTCCAAGCCATGACCAGGAAGGCTATGAGGTGGGGACAGTTGACTCAGATACATGCCATTTCTACTTTCCCCAGGATGGGTGTGTCCTTAGCCCATTCCTACCATCATCCTTATTGTAGATGATGTAGAATTTAGAGGTAGAGAGGCCTCTATCATTCAAACAAGGTATATGTATACCAGAGCACTCATGGTGGCATCCAGTTACTCTTTAATCCCTAACCCTGCTTTATTTTTATTTATACCATTTATGATCATCTGCTCTAAATGCATTTGCTTATTCTCTCTCTCTCTCTCTCTCTACTAAATTTTAAGCTTCATGAAAGAAGAACCATTACCAGTTGGGCTCATAATTCATCCCCAAGCACTACGAGAATGCCTGGCACACAGTAGGCACCTGATACACATTTGTTGAATTAATGATTGAATCAATCAATCATATAGAGTCCCAGACATCTAAATATTAACCCAGTGCATTCTAACTAGTCCATAACAGACTTCTGTGCACTCTCCTCAACAAAACTGTGAAACACTTTCTTGTCCCACAAATCTCAACAAACAAAAAGAAGAGAATGATGAAGGAAAAAACAAGAAGGAAGAAAGAAGAGAAAGGAAGGAGGGAGGAGAGAGGGAGTACAGAGAACATGGAAGCACACTAGAGGGAGCCATGCTCAGAGCACAATGGAGGCCCCAGGCTGGTTTCTAAGACCTCCAGGTGGGGCACAGGAAGGTTGCATTCCTCTGAAGCCAGAAACCTCAAGGAACCATAGCTTTCCATCATCAAGTTATTCCAGGCTGGCTTAGAGGTCTGGGGAGGACATTCAGGCGCTCTGAAATACAGCGATAATCAAGAGAAAGAGGGAGTCTTAAATTGAGGATGGAGAGCAATATACTCAGGTTAATGGAAGCACTAGCAATATTAAATGAAATTGCTCTACCACTTCTTCATAAGACGACACTGGGGAGCCTGCTCTTTGCATAAGCAGGGAGGGTCCTGGGATTTAGTGGGAGGGCGGAGGAGTTGGGGAGTCAGTCATGCAGCAACCATTACAGTTCATGGGAGCCCGGCTCACAACCCCTCGGCGCACCTGCTGCATATTTACTCAGGCCCACGTAGGAGCCAGGCAAATTTGGGCAGGATTTCAAGGGAGCCTGGAGCCAGGGGAGCCTGCTTTAGTCCAATTAAATGAAGCAGTATCAGGTGGAAAGTAATTCTGAGTATTCACCATTATAGGGAGTTTTGTGTTTAAGCCCCTCTGTGGACCTTCTTTTAATGAAGAACTAAACTGCGGGGTCTGGGGGTGGGCAGAAAGAACTGCTCCAACTCGCAGAGCTGAATCTGGCTCCCAAGAAGACAGACAAGGGCCTGCAGAATCTCCTAAGGGTGGCGTCTTGCAACCCCCCTGGCCCTTCCACCCGGGCCCTGGGACGCCTCTGTGGGTATGGCATTTCTGCTCTGTAAAGATGATGGGAGACCTCACGAGGCCCTGGGGGTACAAAGAACCTGTATCGGAATGATCACAGGTGGATCCAGTGCACTGAAATCTTTGGGGGATCTTCTCTCTGCTTCCTGCCTGCTTGCCTTCCTTCCTTCCCCTGTGTTGGTCTTCTGAGGTAGCAGAAGCTGAAAGAGTGAAGATGAGATACTAGGGTTGCAGGGAATCAAGAGTCTTATGTAACAGTGTTAGAGAAAAGCAAGTCCACTGGGGTAGGTAATGAACAGAAGAGGAGGGTATGATTCATGAGTTCAAACAGCACAGAGAGGATGTCGATTGGAGAAATCCCTCTATCAGTAGATGTTTACGGAAGACTCGAAGTGAACCAAACACTGTGCTGTATGAAGAGGGCCAGGCCGAGGACTGGGACCATTCAGAGAAGCACAAAATGGGGTGGGAGGCCTTCAAGCGACTCTTGATGGCAGTGCCCTGAAGATACTAGTCAGGTCAAGGAGACAAAGCATACGTACGTGAAATGAAACAACCAGGCATAATCTGACACCGCCAACAACACAGACCCTTATCTTAGACCCCAATTCCTCCTTGCCCAAGCAGCCCTCTGGCCATATTTGAGCGAGCTGCCCTGCTTGCCACCCTCGTGACTGTCCAGCAGTGGTAGTGAGAGCGTAGCAAGAGCTGAACCCTCTAGGGACAGGTGTGGTATTGGCCAGCCTTTTCTCTTCAACATGCACCAGTGAGTCTAAGAAATACCAGTGATAAAAATGGTCTTCCCCTCTACCCCTCGCAAAATCTTTTGCTGGTCTAAGGCAAAGAATTGCTGCAGTCACCGTTGAGTTTTGATTATATGTTTATATTCTGTGTATGATACATAAACACACACATACATTAGCACATTTTCATTGCTTATCATTGAATAAATACTGTATTTTATGTGGGAGCTAATTCAGAAATCCTCAGCCATCCAAGTAGACACACATTCATGCTCCTTTTGGGAGTGAATTCTTGCAAGTAGTGAATCCTTTGAGTTCACACTGTGTACAGGTGACGTCTTCAGCTCCTGTGATAAAACATATGCCTGCACTTCAACACTAGATGAAAAACATCAGTCTCGGTACGAGATTGTAAGGATAGAACAATGAAGGGTGGGTCCAATCGATTGTTATTTTCTATGACCTCTTAGAATTTCTGTTTTAAAAATCCAAGACAGTGAAGCAGGGGTGCAGACTGTGAGGTAGTGTATTTTTGTTTAATATGTTGTAAATTCTAGTGCATGCCTGAAATATTTTGCTGACTTTGAGTATCTTTAAAACTGAGATTTCTTCCTTTGAAATTGCTAATTTCTAGTCTTAAAACTAAATAGCAAAGAGAGATAACTGTTATTGAATACGACAACTGATACCTAAAAATAAATGTCGAGGCACAGAGGAGGGGTTCCTAACTAATGCCCCTGCTCCTCATGCCCAATACACCAGGGATGCCACTGCTTTCCAGAGATTCCAGAACTTGTCCTGAAAGGATTAGGGCCTCGACTCGTTACCTAGATGTTGCTTGGGTTGGTAGCGTTACCTTGTTCTCATACCAAGGCAATTCGGGTCCTTCCCTGATCCTATTCTATCTCTACCTTTCTTCTTCCTGTTCCCAGACATGCTCCACTCTGAACACCTTTCTGGTTCCCTTCTCCCACATTCTCACAAAAAGAATTTGGGAAAACAGTTGACTATCCCCGACCCCCACCTTTAAACCTGCTACTTGTTTTACCCTATTTCTGTTTACAGATTTCTTTCTGGCTCTGCCTTCGTTCTGTGATATCTACAAAGGAAGCCAACCCAGGGAAAAGTGCCCTTGGAAAGAATACGGATCAGTAGATTTGAAGGAGTAGCCCTCCCCATGCCCCAATTAGAAAACTGATCAGAACAATTGCTTAAGAAGTCCACTTATTAAAGGACTGAAAAATATGAATCATGATCAGGGGATTTATCAGAAATATTAAAAGAAGACATATGGGACCGATTTCCAAAATAGGAAAGCATTATTTCCCTGGAAATAATCCAGGGAAAACATACAACTGGGAATTTCAACATTTTGCAAGAAAATGGAGCAAATCTTACGAGAGAAAGGCTCGGTGAGCAATACAACAGGACTTTGAGAAGCTAATGTAGCATGTTTGTGAAAAACTGAACTTGCCAAATAAATTGGGTATCTTCTAACATTTTAGCTTCGGGATTAGCAAAGGAGGTAGCTTCAGGGCAGTTGACTTTTATCTTTGTTTTTGTGATGGATTTGATTTGAAAACTAGACATTGATTTTCAATAATGGGAATGGGAAAGTGACCAAAAGACCCATAAGTGGGTGACACTGCGTCTGACCTGGATAGGAAGTTTCTAGCAAAGTGTCAAAAGGATCTCTCTCTGGCCCAGCTTGTCTCACTGATGCTCTGGAAAGGCAATCAAGTATTCTATCACGGGATGGAGGGGGCCAGGTTTCAGAGCAGCCCATGTGATAGAGACCAGGGAAGATTAGCAGGATCTGCCATCAACAGAACCCATGCTCTGCACGCCTAGGCAGCCCAGAGTGCGAACTCGATCAGCACTCACATGGGGAAGTAGGTGCAGGCTGAAGAAGCAACAGCTCGGAGCCCAGCTGGCAGGGTGCCACCCTTTCAGGCACCGACAAAGAGTGTGTTCAGAAGAGACTCCCAGGACAGAAGAGGCTGGCAAAAAGCTGGAGATTGTTAAAGCAGGCAAAGGGAAACCTCCGGATAACACAAGTGCCTTCATATATCTACAGGGCTCATCTGCGGAAGAGGGGCTGTTATGAACCCATAACAGCCATTCATATACCGAAATCCAAGTTCCCTATTACCTGGGAATATGACCTTATCTGGAAATGGTGCTGTTGAGATGTTATTAGCTATGATGAGCTGAAGAAGGGTGGACCTTCTTATCTCCAATACGACCCACCAAAGTCCTTATAACACAAATTTTGGAGACAGGCATGCACACAGGTAGAGAACACCAGGTGACTGTGAAGGCAAAGATTTATAAGCCAAGGGACGCCAGTGATTGCCAGTGAATCACTAAAAGCTTAGAGGAAGGGATGGAACTGATTCTCTCTCCCAGCTTCAAAAGGAATCCATGCTGCTGACACTTGGATTTCAGACTTCTTGTCTCCAGAACAGTGAGATATAAATTTCTGGGGCGCCTGAGTGGTTCAGTGGTTGAGCGTCTGTCTTCGGCTCAGAGCATGATCCCAGGATCCAGGATCAAGTCCCACATCGGGCTCCTTGCAGGAAGCCTGCTTCTCCCTCTGCCTAGGTCTCTGCCTCTCTCTCTGTGTGGCTTTCATGAATAAATAAATAAAACTCTAAAAAAAAAAAAAAAAAAAAAGAGATATAAATTTCTGTTATTTACACCACTCCATTTGTGGCAACCCCAGGAAACTAACACAGGGGCTGAAGTCATTCAGGGACAGACGTGACTCTTGCTGGCAAGCGGCTCAGCATATCAGGTGGGCAGACTCAACAAAAGGCCCTGGAAGGCAGACCTTTGTGACAATTGAGATTGCCCAAGAGTGGCTGAGGTGCCTTTTGGGGGAGTGAGCTTTCTGGCACTGAGGATGTTTTAAGTGGAGATTGGATGACCACTTGCTTGGGCTATTGTAGGGCCAATTCCTGCCTTGGAAGCAAGGTGGGGATAGGCCATCTCCAAGGTCTTCTCCAATTATAAACCTCTAACTCTAACTCTAGAAGTATTCAATAACAACAGAAAATTAACTTATGAGTTAAAAGTGGGAATTATTCTGTCCTGAAAAAGGACAGATTCTAAAGAATCATAAAATAAGAATAGAACCAATAAAGGGGCACTTGGGTAGCACAGTCAGTTAAGCATCTGACTATCGGTTTTAGCTCAGGTGGTGATCTTGGGGACGTGATATCGAGCCTCAGGTGCTCTGTGCTCAGGGTAGAGTCTGCTTGAGATTCTCTCTCTCCCTCTGCCTCTGCCCCTCCTGCTTCTAACCTCTTTCTCTCTCTCTCTAAAATAAATAAATCTTAAAAAAATAGAGCCAGTAAAATATAAATGCAGAAACTAACAAGGGAGATATTTCAAGATATTTTCAGTGGGCAGGAAGTACATGAATAATGATGATGCAGAAAATAAAGGGACATCGAGTCATATTAAAGACATGCTTATATGATGTGGCTGCAGACCAAGGTGGTTTAATATGAGCATTACCTTTACGGGGTAGAAGCATGGAGTTTCAAGTCATTTAGGTTCCTGCCCCGTCACTCAAGAGCTTTGTGGCCTTGGTCTGTTGCTTAGCTTCTCTGAGCAAGAGCTTCCTCATCTGCAGAGTGGGAGAGTATCACCTGCTTCCAGTGTCAGAAGGATGACATGAGATAATGAACGAAAAGTGTGGGGTGCACAGTAAGAACGCAATAAAGGATGGCTTTCTTATTATGAAATTATTGCCCCCTGTGCCAAAAGAGAAGGCTGATTACACACACACACACACACACACACACACACAGAACGATGACAGAAATAAAAGTTTTTGTGTATTTTTTTAAAGATTTATTTATTTTGAGGGATCCCTGGGTGGCGCAGCGGTTTGGCACCTGCCTTTGGCCCAGGGCGCGATCCTGGAGACCCGGGATCGAATCCCACATCGGGCTCCCGGTGCATGGAGCCTGCTTCTCCCTCTGCCTGTGTCTCTGCCTCTCTCTCTCTCTGTGACTATCATAAATAAATAAAAATTAAAAAAAATTTAAAAAAAGATTTATTTATTTTGAGAGAGAGAGAGGGAGAAAGCATGAGTGGGGGGAGGGGCAGAGAGAGAGAATCACAAGCAGACTCCCCACTGAGCGTGGAGCCCAATGTGGGGCTTGATCCCAGGACCCTGATATCATGGGTCGAAATCAAAAGTTGGATGCTTAACCACCTGAGCCACCCAGGCACCCCCAGAAACCAAAGTTTGAAAGGAAGAACTTTTTGTTAGATTTCATGACCTAACTATTGATCTTCTCTATGAAATGTGAAAATTACCCTTACTAACATTAAATCTAAACTCAATCACTGGGAATCGTGGTATGCTACCTCATTCCATGTACTCTTGAGTGGAATGGTAGGCATGTTGTTGTGGGTGACCGGCTCGTCTGAAAGCACAGAGGACTGGCCAGGGTTGGAGACACTGGTCTGTTGTGTGGCCTTGGGTGTGTCAAATGGAGCTAGCCTCACCTACCTTGTCGGTTCAGTGGGATGACCAGACGAGGCCAGGCTTGGGAAAAGCGTCAGGTAGAGGGCAGGATCAATGGGTCGCATGTCAGCATCACTCCCACCGGGCCTTGGGAGGATGACAATAGGCGCTTACTCTGCCTCCAGCTCTAAGTGGCTGAATGCCAGGGGAAGTGAGTGTCTCTTGGTCCTGATAGGGCCAGCCAAAATGAGGAGCAATGTGTGAAATCAAGGGAGGTGAGGCTCTCGGGACAGGAAAAGCTTCTGTTCGGCAGGATCTCTTAGATAATGAGGCGGTCTCTAGGAAGAGGAGGAAGCGGCCCTCCTCGGGTACTGATGCTGAAACAGGCCGCCGCCCTGCCTGCCGGAGGGGGAGCGAGTCCGAGCTGCAACCCCTCCCGCTCTCCACGGCTTCTCCTTCCTATTTCAACTTCAGGCTTTTCCCAAGGACGTTTCTGGATCTGAATTGCTCCTTCACTCGGGCTCGATCCATTGCTGGTATTAGGATCCGCTGAGGTGTGTCGGATCTGGGGACAGGCAAATCGTAAAAAGCACCCCCTGGCTGTCTCCTTGGCCCAGCCGCCCGCCTCCCTGTCACCCACCGGGTGCAGCAGGCCCTGGCAGCCCACTGACTCCTGCGCCCAGTGCCAGCCTCCTCATTAGGCATGCTCTGGAGCTGTCTGGTGTCAGAGCTGGCCGATGCATCAGAATGCAGGGCATGCCTCAGGCTCCTGGGAAGCTGCACATTCCGCATGAAATATGAAGGCAACAGCCCGCCCAGGGGAGACCCAGGGTGAATTCAGTGGAAGAGCGGCAAAGGTGGCTGGCGGGGGAGGGGAGGTTCTGCGGGATCAGGGAGAAGACGTGGGCACCCATTACGTATTTTAAAGGCACCCTTTGGGGAGGGGGAGGTGCAGGAAGGGAAGTACATGGTTTATGTATCCTCTCGGCTGTTCCTGACGTACACTGCCCACCCCCCCTACATCCTTTCTGCATATGCTCACGGTATATCTGTGATTATGGTGATGTGCCCTTTTGAGATAGGCAGGCGGCTCCCTCTCCTGCTCTGCTCATCACCGATTCTTGAGTTTCTCTTTGGGGACAACCTGAAATCATAAGAGCAGTCCATGTGGATTTCAGAGTACCTGACAGTAAAGAAGCATAATAAAAGTAATGATTGTCCAGCAGGCCCTGGGGATGCTTGTCGCACACC
The DNA here is from genome assembly GCF_003254725.2 of Canis lupus dingo. Taxonomy (NCBI): domain Eukaryota; kingdom Metazoa; phylum Chordata; class Mammalia; order Carnivora; family Canidae; genus Canis; species Canis lupus. The sequence goes on along the minus strand of NC_064253.1, from coordinate 35,761,385 downwards.
ACCTTGGGCCTGCAGAGGTTAAGCGTGCTTAGCAAGTTGTGGCCTCAGCTGGCTGAAAGGCCCCCTATAAAAGCCTGTGCTCACCTTTCTCCCAAACCCCTCAGCTTCCAGCCAAGGCTCCCGCTGGAGTTCTAGGCAACCAGTCTGAGATGAGGTGAAACCAGTTCTTCCCCACGTTCAGTACAAACAGCTTGCCACGCGTCTTGGACGCCTTATAATGCAATGCACTTGGATATCTCCCTTAGAACACTTACCCGGTGTAGCATGCTCAGTTTGCACGCAGGTCCCTGCCCTGGATAGTCTATCCATGAAGCAGAGATGCTGCACTACTTGTTATTGTATATCTGGGGATAGGCCTGGGTAGGTATTCGATAAGTACTATACTAGATAAGCTATATTTGGTGAGATTTCCCTCCTATCCCATCACACATCTGAGTTATCAAGGAACACAAATCTACTGCTCTCTCCAAATACAGAAAATTTGAGTAGGTGTTTATTCTCCTGTAACTTAAAACCACAGTGCCCATTATAGTGCAGAGAGGGTACAGAATTGATTCCATATCATACCATTGATTATAGGATTATAGAACATCCCACCTTCTTTCGATCAAGAAGAAATATATATATATATTTCTATATATATATAGATTTCTATATATATACACATACATATGGATTTACCTGTGCCTATATATACATATATGTGAGTGTGTTTTCCCCTTAAAAATAATTTCTTGGGTTTGTAAGGTCTCCATGGGTTTCTCAGGAGTAACTGACAATTCAGTAGGAGCTCCAGAGTTCTTATCTCTAGAAACTTCCCAAAACCAGGAGGAGAAGGGCAGATGCCAAGAGCTGCAGGGTTAGTCCCACTCTCTGCTGCATCCCTGGGAGCTAGAACAGTACCTACCCAGAGTGAATCCTTCACAAACATTTCGGTCAACCACCACAAAGGGAGGATGGCACCTTCTTCTCTAGCCAGTGGCAGGTTCGGGGCTGAGTCTTCCCTGGCTTTGACTTACAGATGCTGAGAGAGTTTCTCTCTGCTGGGTTGCTAAACCAGGAGCAGGAAGTTAGTCACAAAGAGGAGAGAATTCGGCTATCTGACAAAATGAGGAGATGGAGAGAAAGAGAGAGAGAGAGAGAGAGAGAAGGAAGGAGAGAGAGAGAAAGAACAAGCTAGCTCTCAGGCCCAGCTGAGAACCTAACCCAGAATGCCTTAGTTATATGACCCAGTGAATTCCTTGTTAATTTATTTGCTTCAGGTAATATTAGAAGAGGGTTTCTGGCACCTAAAACCAAAAGCAATCTGACTGACACACTTGTTCATATCATCTCTATCTTCTTTCAAAGCTATTCATGTACGCCAGGTTAGCAGCCGACTCTACATTTTTCACATGTGGATCTTTGAAATGTCTATTTTCATAATAGCACTCCTCTCGTCTATCACTTTTGCTCATTTTAAGCCACACACTCAGGGCAGCTGTATCTTTCCCATACGAAGAATCTAGACAGAGGGAATTCTTCAAATTTGCTGGACTGAACAGTTCCTACTGGTGACAGATCCTTGGGTCCCTAGAACACACAGGGCCCTGTTGACTTCTCACCCTAACTCCACAGCGGGACTCGTGGCTCAGCTCTGCTGGGACAGCACTCAACAGTTTGTATCTGGTCTCCCAGGGATTTGTCTCCCGAGGTAGATAAGAAATGGGCAGCTTTTTTTCTTTCTTTCTTTCTTTCTTTCTTTCTTTCTTTCTTTCTTTCTTTCTTTCTTCTTCTTTCTTTCAAGATTTTATTTATTTATTCACGAGAGATACAGAGAGGCAGAGACACAGGCAGAGGGAGAAGCAGGCTCGATCCTGCTATGTGGGACTCGATCCCAGGACCCCAGGACCACAGAGATGGGCAATTTTCAGAGAACAGAGAAGGGAAGAAAGATGCTCCGTGGACATCCGCAGTGTGGCGAACATCGTCCGTGGCACCGGCCATCCCCGTGGGACACATAACTTCCCCGTCGGCAGCCGCAGACACAGAATCAGCTTGCCCACGGGCTGAGCTGTCAGGTGACGGAGCAGGTCCATCTGATCCGGGCGTCTACATTTTTCTTCCTTCCATGATGTTGCCTCTGGGGCCACGTTTTGATTCCCTTGGTACAGTCCTGACCACTCAGCACCACGCCGGCCACGCTGTAAGTCCAACGATGACAGTGCAGCATTTACTACCATTTCCTACTAACCTAATGAGAAGGGAATGTTAGACCACCCCCTCCATGGTGTGAGAGAAGGGCTTGACATGGGGGTGCATGGAAACAAGAGAAGCTCGGAGTCTAATTTCCTCCCTCCGCGGCCCACCCAGCCTCTGGGATTCAGAGCGCGGCCCGGGGAAGGCATCCCGTTCCCGAGCAGGCAGCAGTGCCTCTGGCTGGGTGTCAGCCACTGACCCACCTCGTTTCTGTTCTGCAGGTGCTGGAAGGGGGTGCAGCCATCCCCAGCCCCCAGCAGGGAAGGGTGGGAAGCCTTGCACTGTGCATGGACGAGTGTGCGTGCGTGTGTATGTGTGGTCCTTGGAGTGAGGGCCGGGCGGGGGCCAATCTGCAAAACAACATTAAGAAACCGAAACATTTTCCACTGAGAAACAGAATTACTGCCCGTGGAATTCTTACCCAGCCCGAGAAGTGAGGGCAGCCCCTCCTTTTCATTAGTTAAACAAAGAAGGTTATTTTTCAAATGAAAACTTTCAGTGTGGAAAACAATCTAATTCCCGGAGCTTTTCAAGAAGTGAGATTCTCAGTGCTCGAATAAACACGTCCATGTGGACAGGCAGCTGCAAAGGGTGGTGCAGGTACCTGATGAAATGAAGCGGCAGGCCTGGCCAGTGGGGAACCCAGGACTCAGCTTCAGGCTTCTTGAAACAATCCCAGGTAGGAAGGGCAACAGAGGAAAGGACCCATGGCCTCAGATTCGACCGTTGCACTAGGGGGGGTAGAAAAAGCTGAAAATAAAAACATTTTCTGTATGTTCACTAAACGATCCTCTTTCCGCCTCCAAGTCAATGAGCTCCCTCTGGTTGGAAAATCATCTGCAAACTCAAGCCTTGCCTGGTTCAATGGGGTGTGTTCAGCTTTATTGAACTCCTAGCCTTCAGTTTTCTTTCAAGCACAAACTGGCTTCCACTCATAGACCGTTGGTGTAACATCATGACTTTCTCTTGAGGTGCTCTCTTTGTGGAAGCTCCTGAGTACTTGCATTTGTTTTAGGGCAGGTGAGAATACAGAAGCAGGCTGCCAGGGTTCAAACTCTAGCTGCATCGCTCAACAGCAGAGTGTGTGAGTTCTCTGGGCCTCAGCTTGCCATCTGCAAAGGGGGACGGTTGATGGTGCCTATGCCGTGGAGTTAGCAGGAAGATTAGGTGGGAACATGCTTACTGGGTGCCTCAGCACAGTTTCTGGAAAAAGAATTGCTCACTAAAATTCTGGCCATTCTTAGGAAGTTAAAGGGACATGGCATATGATCACAGGTCTCAGCTTTTTAAATTAACAAATATCGTTCTTTGAGGTTTCTACTTTTCCCATCTCACTTGAGGAGAGCGTGTTGTTTAAAAAAATATAAGCAGGCACAAAATAGCCGCTCTTCAGATCGGAGCTTCCTTCTCAAATCAGCCCGTGAACGTTTTGGGGAGCGTTCTATTTAACTTGGCTGGCCCCTGGTTTTGCCGTGAGTAATATGTTGGGCTTCATTTCAAACTCCACACAGCCAAGATCACTGGATACTTGAGCTTCCCTAAGCTGAGTTGATACAGCTGCTCTGCCCCTGGTCACTGGTGAGTTATCCCTGTGGATTCCAAGAGGTCTTAACACGGACAGTTCAAGGTGCAGGGGTCAACCGAGATGCTCAGGGACCAGGGTTCCCACGGAGAAGGTGCCTAAGTGAGACAAGACCCAAGACACCTGGGGAGACTACCGGGGACTGAGAGAAAGGCTGGAACAGGAGGATGACCAGAAATGGCTCATTGAGGGTGGATGAGAGTAGAGCTGCATGGAGCATCCTTGCTTGTATGAAGGGGTCACCAGAGGTGAGAAGAAACCAATTGGATATGAAGTTGCCCCCATGATAAAAGAAGGGAGCAAACACTCCCTACACCGGAGTTCTGAGACCAGTTAGAGCAAATAATGGATACTTGCTTTAAATGTATTGAGTGGGGCTTTCTTTTAAACGCACTCTTCATATCAAATGGAACTGAATACACTAAATTTTAAAATTTAGACTTTTTTTTTCTCCAGGAACATAGCTTTGGCATGAGACAAGGTTTGCCCATGGCCACTTGAGAACACGCTCTGTGAGACAACAATGCTGATGGACAAATAGGGCAGAGTGTTAATTTTGAGGCCAGTCTAACCTCAGCAACAGGAGGGCTGGTAAACAGATTGAAGGAGCTAATGACTATTTAGTGCTTTCTTCCCAGGCTCACAAATGTCTCTTTGGCTTCTGGAGTAGCAACACCCTTACCTTAAAAGGTCTGGATTGATGATCTGGGCCTAATAAAAGCCCCTTTCCAAGTCTGTAGGGAAACCCAAGCATTTCAAAAGTGAAAGATAATGACAATATTCTAGAAGCAATATGATTATGAGTCCCCATTATAAATGTTAAAATGATAATTACAATTAATCAGACTAGCCTTCATAGTCTCTCAACCTGATAACTTAACACTGGTAGATTCATCTTCCCCATGTGCTTTTGAAGAAAAATGCGTCAAACTACAAATTTCCCCCTTCAACTTCTATCTCCTGAAGATAGGCATGTTATGGGAACCAGGTTTGGGCAATATATGAAGATGGGGAGTTGTGATGCACTGCAAATTCTAGAACTTCGGAGTCTATGGGACCCCTGAATGAGGCACTCACGCTGCTCGCTTGATTACTTCCATATTGACTGTCACAATCCATTTATGGTCGGGCATGCAACCTATGGTGAGGCATTCCCTGGCTCCTCCCTGCCATCTCAGTCAGGCTCTTTCTTTTATTCTGTCTCCTAAACTCTTCTTCTTTTGCCCCAAGCAATACTCATGGTTCTAAATTATTTTTTATATTTATTTGATGTTTAGCTTTATTGCTAGGAAGCCTAATAGGAGAAGGATCATGCATCTTTTGTTCGCTGCCATAAGATGGTCCTTGGCAAATGGAGCCATTAAATAACCATCGAATGAGATGAGAGTTGCCTGGAAAATCATACCCATTAGAATGACACTCTCTCTTCTCCCCTCATTGACACTAAATATTCATGGTCTCCTTAAATACCACAAAGGTCCACAGTGATTTTACACATGCCATGTATAGGGGCTTTCTCAGTCCTTGCCACTCACCTGGTCTGTGTAAGCTCATACCATCAACTTTCCCAGACTGGTAACCCTGCTTCTTGCCCTCCATGGCTCCACGCTCCACTCTCTCCTGTGCTATTGGCTCCTTTCTCTCTTACTTCTTAAAGGGAGTTGCTAGTCAATAGTCCTGGACTCAGCTTGGTCATCTCCTTGAGCTCCCTCCCTTGACTTCAGTCTCTAACTTTATGCTGATACCTCTGAAGTCTAATTCCTAATCCCTGAAATGCTCTTTCTCTTGCCTTTTTTTTTTTTCTGGACACACCACCATCCTCCCAATCACCATGCTGGAAAACTTGGAGTCTTTTCTCAGCATTGTTCCTTGTGTCTACCAAATATTCAGGATAGCAAAATATCACAAATTTCCACTGTCTTCTCATTGTCTATGACTCAAGTCTCCTGTTAGTCTCAACCCTCTCATCTTTCAGGCTTCCCACTTCCCCTGATTCTCTGCTGTACTTTATCCAAATGACTATTTCCAAGAATCCCTATTGCCAACAGTGTCTTTTCTTCTCTTTACACTTGCCCAAATTCTCCTTCTTCCTTCAAGGCTTAGCTCAAAGACTTCAAAGTCTTCAAAGTCAAGAGACTTTGGTCTCTTTTGGGCTTTTCAACCATAATTTCTCTTCCTTTAAAACATTTACTATATACCTTTAAGCTGACATTACTTTAATTCTTCATTGTTTAATGAGTTTCTATGTATTTGTCTATCTCCTTTATTTTTTTTTTAATTTTTATTTATTCATGATAGGCACACAGTGAGAGAGAGAGAGGCAGAGACACAGGCAGAGGGAGAAGCAGGCTCCATGCACCAGGAGCCTGACGTGGGATTTGATCCCGGATCTCCAGGATCGCGCCCTGGGCCAAAGGCAGGCGCCAAACCGCTGCGCCACCCAGGGATCCCTGTCTATCTCCTTTAGAGAAAGACTAGTAAATAAATCCCTGAACTAGATAAAGTAGATAAAAAGAGAGTTTTCATAGGTTACCAATACATACCATATAGACATTAAAAATATTAAGAAAATATCATGAATAATTTTATATTAATGAGTTTTAAAATGTAGGTGAAATGAACAAATTCCTAGAAAATGCTAAAAGACTGATATGAGAAGAAATGGATAATTCTAATATTCATCTACTTATTAAAGAAATTAAATTCATAATTTAAAATTCCCCACAAGGAAATGTTAAGGCCCAGATGGTTTGAGTGGAAAATTCTTTCAAACATCTGAGGAAAATATGAGTGTTACACAAACCCTTCCAGGGGATAGAAAAAAGAGGAAACACTTTTCTACTCATTTTATGAGGCCAGCATAACCTTGATACTGAAACTTGTCAAGGACTTTATAGGAGAAGAATATAGATATGAAATTCCTAAGCGAAATATTAGCAAAGAGATGTATTAAAACAATCAAATATCATGAGAAAACAGAGTTTATTCCAGAAATGCAAGGTTGGTTTAACACTTAAAAAATAAGCAAATAAAAAAAAATTAAGCAATATAATTCACCACAGTTACAGAATAAAGAAAAAAATACTATGACCATCTTAATAGGTGAATAAAAAAACATTTGATACAACTTAGTACTTGTTTATGATTAAAAAGATAATTCTCATCAAATTAGAACTAGAAGAGAACTTCTTAATGTGTATAGATATGTCTAATAAACCTATACTTAATTGACTTCTCCCTGAGATCAGGAACAAGAAAGGATATTCATTCTCACCTTTTCTATCCATCGTTGTAATGAGGTTCTAGCTAGAGTAATTAGATAAGAAAAAGACATTTTTATTTTATTTTTTTAGATTTTTATTTTTATTTATTTATTCATGAAAGACACATACAGAGAGAGAGGGAGAGAGAGAGGCAGAGACACAGGCAGAGGGAGAAGCAGGCTCCTCGTGGGGAGCCGGATCTGGGACTCGATCTTGGGACTCCAGGACCACACCCTGAGCCGAAGGCAGATGCTCAACCCCTGAGCCAACCAGGCGTCCCAGAAAAAGAAATTTAAAAACTTAAGTATTGGAAAATACATAAGCCTGGACATGATTATGTATATAGGATCAATAGGTGAATTATTATAGTGAGTAATTAGATTTAACTAGACTAATGAATATAAGGTTGATACAGAAACAAACCAATTACATTTTTGTATACTTACAATAGATATTAGAAAAAATATTTTAAAGTTGACACCATTTACAATAGCATTTAAAAAATCAAGTCCCTTTATGGGAATAAATTTAGCAAAATATGCACCTGACTTATGGGTAAAAAATGCAGAACATTACAGACAATAGTTTTGGAAGATTTAAATAAATGAACGGATATATCATGTATATTGGATTTGAACATTCAGTCTTGTAAAATCATTAGTACTCTCTAAATTGGTCTATTGCCTCAGTGCAAAATCAGTCAAAATCCCAGCAGATTTTTTTTCTGCCCTCCCTTTCTTCCTTTCTTCCTTCTTTCTTTCCTTTCTTCTTCCTTTTTTTTTTGTGAAAGGTAATAAGCTAATTCTAAAATTTACATGGAAATTCAAAGATTAAAAATTTTCAAGACAGGGGCATCTGGGTGGCTCAGTCACTTAAGTGTCCAACTCTTGATTCTGGCACAGATCATGGTCTCAGGGTTGTGGGATTGAGCCCCACTTTGGACTCCACACTGAATGTGGGTCCTGCTTAGGATTCTCTCTCTCTATCCTTCTCCCTCTGCCCTTCCCTGATGCTCTCTCTCTCTCTTTAAAAAAACTCCACCTACCCACCCCCCAACACACACACACACACAAAGCAGTCAAGATAAAGTTAAAGAAGAAGAAGAAGTTGGAAGGACTTGCACTACGGGATATCAAAACTTATTATAAAGCAACAGTAATCAAGACTGTGTGAAATTGGTGTAAATAGAGATAAATAGGCCGATGGAACAGAGTTGAGAACCTAAAAACAGAGTTGCAGTAAGTCACATGCTTTATAGCAAAGATGTTATTATAATGCGATGTGTGAAGAATCATCTCTTAAATAAATGGTTTAGTTAATTGGATTTCCAGAAGACAAAAAAAAAAACTACTTTTACCCCTGTCTCATACCATACACAAAAGTCAATTACAGATGAATCATAGACTTAAGTGTAGAGTTTAAACAATAAAGCTTCTGTAATGTAACACACGAGAATATCTTCATCACCTTGGTGTAGATAAATTTAAATGACCTAAGATTCATTAGCCATAAGACAAAAGATTGACAAATTGATCTTATTAAAATTAAGAACTTTTTTTATGGAAAAAGAAAAGAAAAGAAAATATACCCACACCATTAAGAGAACTGAAAGGCAAGTCATAGAATGGGAGAAGATATTTCCAAAAATATATCAAAGGACTCGTATCCAGAATATGTAAAAATTTCTTGTACTAAAACAACAAAAACAAGACATATGGTTCATTAAAAATGGAAGCAATAGTTGAAAAGCCATTTCACACCAAAGACACCTAAACTGGTAACAAATTTACGAAAAGGTGCAAAATTAGACATACAAAATTAAAATCACAATTCAATTTTAACCACTTCTCCACTAAATGTGTAAAATTTAAGGTAAATTGACAATGCTGAGTATTGGTGCAAAAGTGAAGCGATAGGAACTGTCACATACTGTTAGCAGGACTACAACCAGACCCAACTGCTTGGAAAGGCTCTCTTTTACCGCCTTGCTACAGCTAAATATATGCATACCCTGTGACCCAACCATTCTCCTAGATCTATCCCCACAGAAATGTACATATAAGGGTCTTAAAAGACATGCACAAGAATGTTTGGAGCAGCACTGTCTTCTACCAGCCAAAGGCTGGACACAACACACATGTCTATCAACAGTTGAATGGTATAAATTATGGTTTATTCATACAACGGAATACCATATATCAGTGAGAATGAACGGACATGAACAGAAATCATAATGTTGGATGAAAGAAGAAATAAAAAAAGGCTTCTTTAAAATACGGTGTGACTCTTTGTGACCTTCAAACATGAGCACAGTTCATCTGTGCCAATGGATATCCGAAAGGAGGTCACTAACAGAGAGTGAGAGTAAAGATGGTAGCTTTGGGAGTAACGGAAACATTCGACGGCCACAGCTGAATGGTGGTCACGTGGGTGTGTTCACTCTGAGAAATTCATCAAGCTGCACACTGATGACAGGTAAAGTTATACTTCAAGTTTACAAAACTTATGAAAGCAACGATAGCAAAATGCTGGGCCCAAAGGCCTGTGTAGATTCATTTGATTCCTCGCATTTACCTTCTGCGGGTTGCTTTACGTTTCTGTACTTCTAGCACCATCTCCACTCCTAGTTACCATTGCTTCTGCCTGTCGACATGGTTTTATCACTTCCTCTATTCCGCCCTTTGCTTTCAATCTCAATTTGATATATCAATCTTGATCCTTCCTTTAGGTGGTTTGCCCCTAGAGCTGATCTCTCATCCTCGACTTCTGTTGGTATTTCACGAATATGCCCCATGTCGACTTAGTTCTATCTCCTATGAATTTTGTTAATGGCCTTGGTCTCAATTTTTTGTTGAAACTTTCACTGCTTCCCCATTTCATTTTTTCCAGTTTTTGCCTGATGATTTTTGTGCTCTTCTTTATTTATGATTTCAAAATTACTATAACATCATTTGCTTGGTCTCTATTTTCCTCCCCAAACCCACACCTTTATAAGAAGCCTTCTTCTCTACCTTTCTGTCCAGTGGAGTTGGGGTGGGGAGGAGGAGTAGGAGAGGGCAGGGAAAGTTCTTTCTCATCCTGTCCCTTCCAGCTCTGACAGTAAAGGGCCAGGTGATCTGACATGCAAGTGGAGAGGGCAGAAAAGAAGATTTGAACATGATAACGAAAACAAGTGTTTCCCAGGTGCCCAGAGTGGTTTAACAGATTACTTTGCTCACAGATTTAGCAAAGAAACCATCTGACCCGAGTCCACTTATGGAACTATTGGCTTTGCCTTTATTTTGTTCTTTTTCAGAATAAATCCCCTCATTTGGAGCCACTGAAGAAACGAGGGAGTGTTTGTGGGTTTTTTTTTTTTTTTTAATCCAGATGAAGGTTTTGGCCAGGAACTTTTCAAACACTGGAATAAATTTTTAATTTGGACTTTGATATCCAGACAAACCCAGCTCATGTTCTCTTGGGTCTCCTTCCCAAAGACCAGACTTCAAACACACCCGGCTCACTATCTTAGCAGAGGCAGCAGAGAAGCACCACGCCGGCTTGGCAGCCGCAGTCGACAGAAACCCAGCACATCCAGCCCGTCTGGGCCAGACCGCCGTTTGCTACCTCACCCTGGAAACCAATGCATCCTCTTCTCTGGAACCTGGAACAAAGTTCCTCGGAGGAGAATGAGCGAGCAGGTCGTCTACCAGGGTGGGAAATGCTGGGACGTTGGCCCTTCCACCAGGAGGGCTGCACCTGGAGCACTCTCAATAATGTAGAGCTCACATCTTGAAGGGAAACCCACAAATAAATGTTATTTCATTTGGCTTTATTATTTGCTTCTTATTCTTTTGGTTTGCCAGTTAGAGTGTGGACTGGGGGAGAAATAGATGTGTTTCTTACAGATGAGACCCCAGAGAATCTTTGCTTTAACTCTTAGTTTAACTTTCTGAAAATTGACAAAACAGAAAACGGTAAGAAGAAGAAGAAGAAGAAGAAGAAGAAGAAGAAGAAGAAGAAGAAGAAGAAGAAGAAGAAGAAGAAAAACCCTGATATTCTCTGACAACTATAAAAGAAGCTCATTTCCTTTTGGAGACCTAGATCAACGACTATAAGTCATTGGAACTTAATACCCAGAGTCCCTTGGAAAAGTGACCACCCTGGGGCCCTTACCATCATTTCCTGTTAATTGTCACCTGAAATAACCAGTTGTGCAAATGGCATGGGGGCCTGGAGCAAAGGAATGTAGTTTGGGGGAACAGCTAGCTCACTCATGTCCCATAACAAAATACAAATGATTTAACAGCAATGCTGACAGGGTTCTCAGAATAAATCATTTCCATTCCCACCACCGCAAATCACTTGCTGTGATTGCCTTGAGACAGATTTGAGGAGCTGGCTATTGGTCACCCAGGCTCTGGGACAATTTCCCCTAGTTACCTGTGAGGATAAATTACAGTTCTGACCTAATTTACTGCTCTTTCCATTTGGCCAAGGGGCAAGTACTCTCTGTACATTGGGAAGTCTAGAAGCTAGAGGTGATCAGAATAATTATGAAGTTTTTCCTGGAACTCCCTTCTCCCCATTCAGCAGCATCAGCTCCTGAAATGCAAGGGGTGTGGTGGGGTGGGGAGGCTCACTTGTGGAGCTCTTGCTAGGTCAGCCCGATTTTTCTACCAAACCAAGTGCCTGGCCAGACCCAACCATACCCTTCAGTATATTCGCCCCACCTTCTTCCGATCTCCCTGTCATCCCATTGCAATGAACAAAGTTTGGAACCTCTCTTACTTTTTGGAGAGGCCAACTTCCTATTTGCACTTTGACCAGTTCAGAGGTACCACATTGTACCAGAGCCACATTGTCCTCTGGGCTTCAGCACTTTGGCCATGTCTGTGTATTAGTTTGTCTGTCTGCTGTGGGCTGAGAACACCAGAGAAGAGGGACCTGTTGCATTGCTTCTTTGTATCCCCATGACGTGCCAGAGCGTGCATGGGATGAATAGCTGAGGAAGAAGAGAGGAATGGACTATGAGAAGATGTCTTGGCTAAGTGGTCCAGTTTTCTGGATTTGGCTGTAAAACAATAAAATGCACAGAAACAGAAGTTCTAGGGAAGTTTCCTGGGAAGTCTTTATTCTGAGCTTGAAAATCTGATCCGAATGCCACCACAGTGTTTGGAGGATCGGTATGGCTGGGAAGCCTTCCCTGAGACCTGCCAATAGTATGTCTTTTCTTTATCTTGATATCCAGAGTTTTAGCCCTGACTCTTGTTATTCTATGCTGGAGTGACCTCCCTGGACAGACCGTGTGTCCTGACTCGCCATGGCCCCTTCACGATCATTCCATTATGGCCACATAATCATTCCCCATGGGAGAGCTGCCATTCTTGCATTCAAGACTCCGGCACTCACTTCCAGGCCCCATCTGGCATTCGAAGCCCCACGCAAATCTCCAGAATTCCTGAGGATCCACAGGCTAATCTGTTGTCACATTTCAGTTGGTCATACCTTGAGTCTTCCAATGCTTCTCTACCAACCAGAATTCAGCTGTTATTTCATAACCCAGTTAAAGTATTGTTCCAGGAAAGCTTCCTAAGGGAACATAGCTCAGTTTATCTTTCTGGACTTTGCATCCCCTCCTTGCTTGAGTGCCCCATCTGTACCACATCTTTATACTCCCCCGCTTCCTCATTCATCCCTTCTGCCAATGTATACTTAGTGAGACCTCCTGGGTGCTAAGCTCACACATTCCAAGTAGCACAGCAGATTCAAATCTAGGTCTAAACCACCGGAGAGTACAGTTCTCCATCATCACACCGCCCCTTGCTCTCACATTCACTCCCTATCTTAGTGAAGAGAGATGTGGCATTGGCCATCAGAGCAAGAGTCATGCCAGTTGGGCAACAGCCACTGGGGCCCCTCTCTTCAGTAGTTTCCAAGCAGTACTTTCTAAATCAAATAGCTATGCTGGCCCAGGAGATGCCCTTTTTGGAGCATAAGACAGCCGCCTGGCTTCAGAAAGGGACCCAAATGGGGATAGAAAAAGTATATTGTTCCTCCTACCCCAGCCAGCACTGTCTCACACACCGAAGTAGAGAAACTCAAACTGGTGTGTGTTTGTCTGTTGCTGGGTGAGGGAAGGAAGGGAAGGGGGATGGAGACAGTGGTGACAGGAGAAGGCCATGGGCCAAGGCATGGTGGCCAGATCAAGAGAAGGATCTGGATTTGGACACAGGGGCCATGCCCTCTTTCCCTTCTATAGAGGTGTCGGCCTGATTCGGAGCTGGCAGGGCCTGCAGGGAAGGAATCTTTGGACGCTGGCCCGAGGTTTTGAGTTCACTCATAGTGGGCGACAAAAACGAGATGGTTATTTGTTTTATGGTAATGATCTCCATGAGGCCCCAAACGGCAGGGCTGCAGTCGGCACGCCACACGGCAGGCCTTCCTCTGGGTGCGAGAGGATTTCCTTGGTTTGGTGGGATTCATTTGTTTTTTAAACGAGGCTGTTTATTTTCTCTTCTTTTTAATGCTATGATTTTTTTTTCAGACTCACAAGGAGGATACATAATGTACAGCCGAATCTGCAAGCTCCTATTTTGTCAGCTGCTTGTGTTGATTAAAACTTCAATAAAGATCCTGTGATAAAACAGAGCTATGTTCAAAGGATCTTGTTATGTTTTTAAAAGGCTGAGCTTGGCAAAAAAGATGTAGAGTGTAGGTCTGCTACCTTGGTTTTCTCTCCCTTTCCCAGGTTAGAAGGGGAGCAGGCTCGGGGAGAAATGCACAGTAGTTTCTGGTATCTGTGGGATAGTGAGCGTATATTTAACCAAATCCCAAATCATAAGCAAGGTCCACTTTAAATGACATGGAAACTGTTTATCAAACTGGTGTTAAACGTGTGACCCAACCGCCCTCTCCCCCGCTAGGTCTGACTGACAGCCTCTTTCTGCCAGAGGCCTCAGCCTAACGCAGTGGGAGAGGAGGAGAGTCACGGGCAGAGTGAGGTCACGGGATCGAGGAACTCCACACCCAGTGATTCACCCCATTCGCCCAGGGTGATCAATTCCAGCAAGATTCCGCAGAACTGCCAGGAACACATTGCTTTCAAGACCGGGGAATCACTCAAAGATCCCGAGGGACTGTGTCCTCGGTGCCCACCTGCTCCCCACCGCCCCCACCCCCAGACGGGCCCATTCCTGGCAGCCACTGAAGCCTCTCAACTCTCATTCGGAAAGGGCCCGAGAAATGGCTGTGTGCGAACATCAGGCTAGCCAAAGTCGCTGACTTTATGCAAAGCAGGCAAGTGCAGTCAAAACACTTACAGCAATCAATTCGAGTTGTTGGGTAAAGTTTTTTCCATGTCCCATACATTATTGAACAGTTAATTTCGTCTTTGTGCCTGCAAGACATTCCAGCTCTCAGATGACAGCTTTATCCATTAAGGAGCGCGCGGTGACAGCCGTACAGTGAGAGCTTTGCCAGCCCTGCCTGCCGGGAGGCGAGCCTGCATCACCACCGAGAAATCCTGGGACACATCAACATCTTAATCAATATGCGAGAGTCAATTACCGGGGAAGCGAGGGCTTAAGCAGGAGCTGATGATGAGGTTCACGTGCAAATGGGCTTGATCAATACGCAGCTGAATCTCACACGTGGATTCACATCAGTCCTCCCCCAGCACCCAGACACCCCCCTCCCGCCCCCGTAGGCCAGCCAGGCCCTCTCCCTACATTGTTCCCAGCCCGCCAATCACCTGCTTTACTGGAGCATCTTTGACTCCCTTCCCTGATGGATATGTTGGGAACCGGGGAAGAGGGGTTGAGGAGAACAACCAAAGCCAAATTCTGCTGATGGACATACAAACCCTTACTGTTGACTACTCCAAGAGTTGCAAGTTCTTCTATAGGCACATTCCAAGGCGCATTTGAACCCAGCTGGTCTAGAAGAAAAGGGAGCCCTGCTAGGACCCATCCTTTAGGCCTTCATCCTCTCTCACCTGGACAACTGTAGTCATTTCGCAGCTGGTCTCAGAGGTCCTCATGCATACTCCTCCGCTCTCTCCTTCACGGTTGTCAGGGTGGCTGGATCATGTCACACTGGCCCTCAAAAACCTTCAGTGGCTGTCTGGGTAATAAAACCCCGACTCCATTGAGTGTTTCCAAGACTCCCCCGATATGAGCCCCATTCTTGAGTCACATGATATTACTCAACCTTGCTTCCTTAAACACTAACATGTTCTTTTATACTTTCATGCATGGCCTTACCCTTTTCCGTCTACGTCATCTCTTAAAACTTTTGAAACCTTCTCTGATTTCCCTAATCAGAAGCTAATGACCCCACCACGATTGGTTTGAGGTCCTTGTGCTAAGATTCTAGTTGGGTGTTTGCATATTTGTTTTTTGCATGAGATCATCTGCTCCATGAGAACAGTAACCATGATGTTTCACATGAAAGCCAGGTAAAGGCAGTCCTCTTGTCCTCCAGCTTCTGCCTCTTTTCAAGCACTTCTTACTGTTGGTCCACACCAGCCTGGCTGCAGAATTCAGCCCCTACTGGAGTTCCCCCCCAAAAGAATCCATCTGCATAAGTACCTTGGTGAGCAGCATAGATCTTAGCAGCATAAATCTGGGAGGAGTATACAGGACCTCTATGGCAGACAACTTAAATCCCCATGGATATTTCTGATCTCTGCAGTCCCTCCTCAGCAGCCACTGGCTTCCCTCTCATCCCTCCTCCAGGCAGCAGCCGCACCTCCCCGCCCGCCACCCCCAACTGGAGCAGATTCTTCAGCTTCTAGTTCCTATCTCAAGTTACCACCATACTTACTGTACCATGCCACTCTCTCTTACAAATTTCTAAGAGAATCAAATGTTGTGACATTGCAACTAGTTATCTGTGCCTTCTTCCATCCCTTCCCAACTTTTTTCCTCAGGACCTGGAGAGTCTGATGGAAACCAGATATGAAAAGGCTGGGGGCCTGCAAGTGGGTCCCCTGACTTGGCGGGGAGGACAGAGAGATGAAATTCTAGGTTCAGAAGACCTACAAAAGAGGCACCCATGGGGGTGTTTCCATTTGGGTGGGGACTTTCCGGATCTTAGGAGAGGGGTACTGTTGCCTCTGAGAGCCAGGAAGAAATCTAGTGGGGTACAGAAGAAAACAGGCCATGCCAGGGGGCCAGGTCTTATGTGGAGGCTTAACAGGGAAGAAAGGAAGGACAAGGGGAAGAAGGATGTCTGCATTTGGCCCCCATACTGAGGATCCAGAAAGCTGAGAGAATTCTCCTAAGAAGAATCCTGATATTTCCTTCAGAATCCAGAAACTTACAAGGATCTTCTGGACACTGTATGTCCATCCTTTTTCCCCCTCAATTAAGTAAGTTCTATGCCCCACATGGGAATTGAGCTTTGACCCCAAGATCAAGAGTCACATGGTCTACAACTGAACCAGCTGGGCGCCCCTGTGCATCCTTCTTGTGTGGGGACCAGGGTGAAATTCCATCCCCAGGAGGGCAGGGCCTCTCTTCCTGAGGATTACTTCCTGCAGATCAGGGAAGCAGTGGGGAGGCATGTGGGCAGGGTGTGGGAGCAGGGAAAGTGGGTTAAGAATTGGAGGCAACCGACAGTTATTATACACCTACCCTACAAAAGGCCTTTTCACAAATGCTCTTATTTAATTTAATCTCCACTGTAGCCCAATGAAATATGCATCATTAGGACCATTTCAGAAGTATGAAAACAGAAACCAGAAAGGAGAATAGGTAAAGGAGCTTGACTAAGATCACATGGCTTGCCAATTGGGGAGTTAGAGTTCCACCTGGGGTCTAAAAGCACATGCCAAATGGAGTAAGGTCAGCTCCTTTTCTGTGGGGCCCAGCGAACATGACCCTAGAAGGATCCACATTCAGGTTGCCGCGTTGGTTACACTTGAGCATGAGATGGATGTGGGCCCATTTGATGACCAGTGTGCTAAGGCACTCTGTGTCTCCCGACTAGACTGCAAGTTCGTCGAGGCTGGAAACACCTCAGTCGACAACTGCAACCATATCAACACACTAACCTTTGCTAAATAACTATATACCAGGTGCTGTGTCAAAGATTTTACATGCATTCTTATTAACTCTGCCCAGTCACCCCGAAAGCTTAGGATTCTAATTCTCATTTTATAGATGAGGAAACTAGCACAGAGAAGTTAACTATCTTTCCCAAATTCACACAGCTAAAAAGTGGAGAAGATTCAAATCCAGGTCTACCTGACTTTAGTCCTTGATCTCTTTGAACTCTTGTCTAGAGTAAAAGTCTGAGGACTAAAGAAATAAGGTCTTTAAAAAAAAAGATTTTATTTATTTATTCATGAGAGACAGAGAGAGAGAGAGAGAGACAGAGACAGAGACACAGGTAGAGGGAGAAGCAGGCTCCATGCAGGGGGCCCGATGTGGGACTCGATCCCGGGACTCTAGGATCACTCCCTGGGCCGAAGGCAGGCAGGCACTAAACCACCAAGCCACCCAGGGATCCCCAAGAAATAAGGTCTTAATGGAGTTTAGCCTTTAGGAGGTGTATAAGGTCACTGTGTAGGCACAGTGACATTTAAATAAATATTATACATAGAATAACCCTCACCTTCATTTCATCCAAGATCAGTCTGTTGTTTGTCCCCCTCTGCTTTGGGCAAACACTTAAAGAGGATCTACTCTGTGCCAGGCACTGGGACACAGGTGCATTAATGGTGAGGGATGTGCAGGAAGGTGGGATGGGGTACTTTTCGAGGTCAGTGAATAATTATGTTTGGAACACCAAAGCCAGGATGAAGAATTTGAACTTGATTTTCTAGGGCAGCCTTTTCTCCATTAACATGCTATGGCTCTCTCACTTTGTAAGGTACTTTATAAAACAGAGGGCATTGTGACCAAAAGAATCTGGGAGATGCTGCATTCCACCAAGTCACCCCCTTGGAAGTTCACACTACATTTTAGCACGTTGTCAAGCTTTAAGAAGACTTGGAATAAAGAAACATATTTAGTTTCCTTCTACCCAATGTTACGCCTATAAACACTTTATGGATCTTCCTAAAAGAAACTTCCCTGACCGGCTGGCTTGATGAGATTAGATCAGGGGCCCCCATAACCATTTTGCATGTTTTCTCAAACCATTCATCACCTCAATGCTTACTTTTTCATTAGGATGAAAGCTCCATTAGTCTGGCTTGTCCCCTACCTGGCACAGAGAAAATTCTTGCCCCACCAATGAGGGGGATGCGTGTGGAATATTTCAGGACACACTTTGGGTAAGGTTGCTGTCATGAAGAACCACTGGAGGTTGGTTCTGGCTCAACTTAGTAAACATTATATCTTAAAAGATGAGCTCTTGATAATATTTCTGATGGGAAAAGTCTCAATCCAGGGAAATCATAGTGCTAGCGAAATCAGTTTCAGGAGAAAGATGGTGAGCAGTGAGGTGGCCTGGGAATAGACCAGGACTTCAAGAGACATTTCCTTGGAAGAATTGGGCTGATTGCCATATAGTGTAGAGAAGTGAGGTGTGGGCTCTGGAGAAGGACAGACCAAGGTCTGAACTGCACCCATTACTTGGTGTTCCACACTCAGTAGTGTGACCTTGGGCTAACCACTTCCCATCTCTGAGTTTGTTTCTCTCCTACAAAATGGGAATAATAATAATAATAATAATAATAATAATAATAATATCTATTTCATAGAATCATGATGAGAGCTCAAGGAGACTCTGAAGCCAAATGAGGCAAAGCACATGGCACATAGGAAGAATCCAATTAAAACCAGCTGTTATCATTAATTAATGGCAACTACTGTCAACACGAGATTCGAGAACCAGAAGGGTGCTGGTATCTCAGATGTGGGTAATTGGCAGAGAGGATGTTGAGTAAAATAGGGAATTCTGGGAGAGAAAGAGTTTGTTTGTAGGCACAGTGAGTTTGAGGCGAGGCCACTGGGTTCAGATGTCCCATAGGCAGCTGGGAACACAGTACCAAAGCCCCGAGGAGAGGTCAGCAGGAGGCATAGAGATCAGCATGGACATCATGACCGAAAGGGAGAGACTAGATGAATAATTCTTAGAAGGAGAATAGAAAGGGAGGGTACAGAGCAGGGGCTGCCTTGAGCAGTTGCCTTATTCTGGGAACAGCAGAACAAAACAAGGCGACCTTGCTGCCATTGTGACTTGGCGCTGTGGTTCTCAGTTGATTTCGTGGGTTGAGTAGCATCTCATCAGCCCGGGCCAAGGAAAGGCTGCTGTGTGGGTTGAAGCTTAAGAGGTACTCACAGGAGATGTGGGAAGTTCCTGTGGCAACTTCTTGTTGAAAATCCTCACCCCAGTTATTTTCCATTTCTGCCGAGACAGCCCCGTGTCCCTCAGGTTATGATATAAATATTTTACGAAGTACAGAGGGTTGAGATATCTTAACGCTTTGACTGAAAACTCGTTTTTCTGAAAGTTAAAGGATATATTTTCCACTCACAAAAATATGAAGCTCTAGATTGGACAAAGAAATGGAAGTGGCATATTGCAATATTTTATGCCATGCTTCTCAGGGTTTGAAAGTACTTAAAATATTAATACTGTTCCTTTTTTCACAAGGTCTGGAAGACTTTTCATCCAACTTTAAAACTGGACAAGGACTAAGCATAATGCCCCAAATGAAGTACGTGTTCAATAAATGTGTGCCCTCTTCTCTTCTTACATGGCGAAGGTTGTAATATGGTCTGTAGAATCGGGAAAAGTAAGTTGTTTGAATTCGTTCCAGGTATTTCTAGAGTAAACTCTCCCTAGCAGAGGTTAGAGGAGAGGAGAGAGAACAAACTTGAGTAGAAGCAGTGGAATAGAAAAATATTCTGGAAGGTAACTAGAGGATTCTGGGGTAGGGTAAAATTTCAGATGCCCAGGATAGAAAAAATGGCCCACACTTTATCAATGGAGTATAGACATGGATATGACCAAGGGACCCTGTGCAGAAAGAGTTAAGAGTTAAATAAACATCTTTTGGCAAGCCAAGGTTCTGGCAACAACGTCTGAGGGACCACAGATGCTCCCAGTGGATCATCGTCCCACTAGAAAGAACAAAGAAATGTGAAGTGACTGGATAGTGACTGTCACCAGGCCGTGTCAATCCTGCTTCCACTCACTGGTAGCACAGGGAGCTATGGGTCAAGTGTCCTGTTCCATTTCTTCATTATACTATGGCTTAGGAAATTAGGCACCTCGGGGAAAACATGGTTTCTGATACCAAAAGAGCACTAACTCAAAGTCTGTGTCCTGGCCTTGGTCTGCCTTCACTTTTATCAGAAAAGGGTGGGTAACATGTGAGAGGAAAAAAAAAATTGGCCCTGTAAAGGGATCCCGAAAGAATGACATATTTGTCTGTTAAGTATAAATACGAACAGCCATGGAGATATGGTCCTGTGGTGCTAGGTTTTCACTCCAGCAACATTCATCTATTGCCAGGAAACACTAGATTTAGTACCTGAGGGACTGGAGTTTCAAATACCTTATACTTTTTTTTTTTTTTAATACTCTGCCAAGAATTTAAATTGGTAAAAGCTGGGGACTGACAAAACTTGATCCCCAAGAGCTTTTCTGGCACTGGTTTATCAGAGAATATGGTGCCATTATTTTTATTATAATTATTATTTTTTTTCTTTGGTGGGGTGAGAGCTCATTTATAACCCAGTGACTTCTACTCCCAGATGTATTTTTCTTTAAAAAAAAAAAATCCCAATGCTTAAATAAACAGAGGTTTGCCTTTTGTGGTAGTGTTAGAAGCTGTCACTGGACGTACATGCAAGGGGAGTTGCAAGCCTTTTCATGTTTTTAGGTTGGATCAGAAAGAGTCGAAAAGAGAAAAGCTAATTTTAGGATCCGCATGGCCACCAGCTTCCCAGCTCTGGTACCCAACTCCGGCACCCGGATGGCGATCACCCGCAGGGCTCGGCCAGAGGATGTGTCACCCCATGACAGGGACACCCAGGGAGGAGCAGCAAAGGGCAGAAGCGAGTCAGGAGGCCCCGGGGGGAGCCCTGGCACCATCACTTTTTTGCAATGTTAACTTGGGACAACTTTGCCCCCTTGGGTTTTTCATCTGTGCCATGATAATTGGATTTTCCACCATGGGCCGGCGGGTGGATTAAATTAGGCAAGATCGATGCCGTGAGAGGGCTCAGCACCGGGGTTTTCTGAAACGATGGTGTTCAGAAGCGGAGAGCCGGGAGGGGACCACGTAGGGAGAGAGCATCCCGGAGCCGCCCGCCGACTCCCTTCCAAGGTTAGGCTCTTGACATCCACGTCGAGCCGAGAAAACAACCGCCACCACGGAGACACATAAAACCAGAAGATCCTGTTTACGGCCCCACATCTTTATGGCCTCTCACTGCTCCCTGCAGCCGCGCTCCCCACTCCCTTCAGTCCCCCCTTCTGATTTTCCCCACAAGCAATTTCCAGGGTCAGCTCACCGCTCTCCCGCCCAGCCCAGCCCGGGGCAGCAGTGGCCGCAGGAGCTTCTCCGGCACCCGGCAGGTCCGATCCTGCCTGGAATGATGCGAGTTTTATTATACAATTAGATCAAGTCTCTTAGGTGTAGTAGCCCTCCTTGTACTTAGAAGAATAGATTAGCCATTAGGACTTTGTATGTTTTTCCCAGTAATTGACACCACATCCCATTTTCCTCACCAAAGGGAGAAAGAACCGCATAAAACAATCATGATTTGGGGGGCAGGAGGCGGAGGCGGGGTTGGGGGCCACTGGTAATGCAACAATGTCTGGTCTTTGCCTCGATTCACTTTCCTCCCCCAGCTTCGCTTGAACACCTCCAGAAGGCAAGAACCAGAGCAAGGCTGGTTCTTTCCTCCTTGGTGGTGACAGCTCTCCGGTTCCAGAGCCCCTCGGGCCCAGGCTCCCCAAGCACCCCACCAAGGATAAGCCCGGCATCATTCTGCCCCGAGCACCCGGGCATTCTTACAAAGCCCAAGGGGACATGCTCGGGACCTAACCCTTCTTCTCTTCTTTCTCTTCTCTTCTCTTCTTCTCTTCTCTTCTCTTCTCTTCTTTCTCTTCTCTTCTCTTCTCCTCTCCTCTCTTTTCTTTCTTTCTTTCTTTCTTTCTTTCTTTCTTTCTTTCTTTCTTTCTTTCTTTCTTTCTTCTTTTTCTTCCTTCTTTCCTTCCTTTCTTTCTTTCTTTTTCTCTTTTTCTTTCTTTCTTTCTTTCTTTCTTTCTTTCTTTCTTTCTTTCTTTCTTTCTTTCTTTCTTTCTTTTTTTTCTGTCTTCTCCCAGGATAGCTCTATCATACACCCTTTCCCTCAGCCTCACCTTTATCATCCTGGTTGTGGGGTGGTCCAAGCAGTGGTGATTTGAGGCCCCTTAAGTATCCCAAACTATGAAGGAGAGAAGGACTCAAAGCCCAGAGGACAAGTGGTACCCGAGATACCCCAGGTCTGTGTTCGTCCCCTCCCTTCAAATACTGAAGAATGTTTAGGTTTGGACTAGAATAGGAAGAAACTCATCTCACCAAGGGACTTAAATAAGGAAAAAACACAATCACCTAAGTTGGCTTTGCCCATATTTGGCGTTGCCCACGTTTGCAGCGGGCCTCCACTTTGCATCTCAGCCAAGAGCAGACACCTCAGGCAAGGCGGGCTGCATCCACACAAGCAAAACAAAACAGATGTTCTCAGATGTCTGGTCAAACATTTGTTTCCCTTGGTCAGATCCTAGCAGCCCAAGCTCAGACTCCAACTGCAAGGCCCGGTGGCACCAGCAGTGTTTCATATGTTCCACTCTCGCTGCAAAACATCTGCAAGCTAAACGACCTTCCCAACTGCAACAATCTTTGTGCCAAGGCTCAGTGGGTCCCGGACGGCTGCCGTAAGTGCCCACAGGCCTGTATGTGATGCGCCTGGGGACAGAGCCGGGCTGGAGCACTCTGCAGGGAGAGGTCATCCCGTTCTTCCTCCCTCCTGTCTTCCTGAGTGGACCGTTAGGCAGAACAGCCAGTAGTCCTGATTCCACGGTCAGAATCAGTGGACATGAAATGTCATGAGTACACTTTTTCACCCTGGGTCGATGTGTCCAAAGGGGCTCTTTGCTGACACGTCCAGGCTGACTCCTTGGAGAGAAGCTAAAATGCCCATTTTCCAATAAGATCAATAAACCTACTCATCCCTGAATACAGAACTTTCCTCAGGTCCCCTCTGAGCAAGCCAGGCCATGCTGGGTCCTTATGATGGTAAGGTGACCCAGGTCACCCAAGAGTTTGCTTTCCTGAGGAAAAAAGTCCTAAAGCTTACTTTCAATCTGGTCCCCAAGGATTCTGGAAAATCACAAGATGGAAAGTGACTTTTTTTGGCCACAACTGGTGGTGACTTGTGAACATGTCTCTTTTGCCCGACTTGGCTTTAGCTAAAACCTACTGTTCTGAATAAAACTCGGACTGCTCTCCACCCCACTAACCCCCTACCCCCAAGTCCTGAAAGGCTTCCTTTTCGGGACGAGGAATCCAAATGAAACTGTAGCCCTTACCTCTCTTGCTGGTTCGCAAAACATACAGACTTTTTTTTTTTCCCCTTTTTACCTTCTCAACATAGGCTTGTCCCTTCATTATTTTAAAAAATTTCTCTCCCTGCTCCCTCACCCCTGCCTTGGCTGTGATTAGCCAAGGCCCGGTGGAGCTGAGTGTTCCCGGGCTGCACCCAGCAAGCACCTGAGGGCAACATGCCCCAGTGCCGCCCTCCCTCCCCGTCCTTTGCCCGGTTGCCAGAAGAAACCCAGCTGGGTCCCTCAGCCGACACAGGCCCCTAATTTAAGTTTAATAGTACAGCATTTTTACTGCTTTTGGCCAGTGTGCTTTGAGAAAGGTTGAAATATGTGAAAAATACACGCTACAAAAAAAAAATCTGTTTAGAAAACAATTCCAGTCTAAGTGCTCCATGCTCTCAGCTTCTGGCCCCCTTTCCAGGAAAGCAGCTACAGCAACCACACAATTTAGCTCCATTTGGGGGGCGGGGGCTTTCCATTTCCTTCCTATGGGATTTTTTTATTAGTTTTTTTTTTTAAACTGTTTTTCTTTCCCTATGCTGGTTTACTGCCTTGTATCTCTCTACCCCCAAGGAGTTTAAAAACCTCAAGTAAGTATTATTGGATTTTTCTTAGTGTATTTTCTGATTTTTCTGGTGTGAGAGCATGCGGTCAGGACCAGTGCGTTTGTGTGTCGGTGAGGTTGGAGGTTTGTGTGCCCAAGATGATGTCCATAAAGGCCTCGGGAAGTGTCAGCTGAGCCTTCTAAGTGTGAGCTGAGAAACGAATTGCCTGTTGTTTTCACTGTCGTGCAAACCCTACTGGTGAATGGTTCATGCCCATAGTAGGCATAGAATAAGCATCCCCTGTATGGAGAGGGAGCAACAGAGTAGTAGGTGCCATTTACTGAACATTGTTTAGTCTATATATCAATCAGAATTGGGGTCTCTGTTGTTTATTTCATCCAACCTGTCAGCACTAGAACCATGAGCTCTCCTGTGGAGGAGGAATCTTCAAAGGTCATGTCCTCCGATCACACACGGAATAGGTCAGGATTCTAATCCAGTTCTACCAGTCTGATAGAAATAACTTAACCTGGATGAAATGCTGCATATGTCATGATCCCTCCTCCTCAAAGGACAAAAAAATGTATTGATGGGGAACCATGAGCAAATGTTTAGATCTGTTGGAAAAAAGGCTACTCATGATAGAATTATTGACTCAAAACATTTGAACAGTTCAGTTAATTTTTCTGAGCTTCTTCCTCCTCTGGGAAAGGAACATATTGGGTTTGATCAAAGAGGCCTCGCAAGTCACTACTGGTTCCCCCCAAGCATGCATGGTGCCCCAAGGCAGACATCACTAATAGGTAACACGTGGGGCTTCAGAATCCTTCTCAACACAAAATTCAAGGCAGCTACTCACAATATTCCAATTTTCCTTCTCTTCGAGGGAGTCAACTATAGGGTTCCCTGATCTCTAGTAATTCGTTTGCCTCTCTTGTGAGTTTTACCATATTGGCACTCTCCACATCTCTATGTATTTTACTTAATTGATTCACATTGGTTCTCTTTCTTTTTAACTCCAAGGTAGCTTTTTCCTAAGAATACCCATGAGATACGGGGTACAATGTGGTACAATTTTTAATGTTCATTGAAAAGAAACTTGCAATTATGTAATTTTTTGTGAGTTTGCCCAAGACCAACTCAAGGTCACCTTGGCACCTTTTCCACACTTTGTATGACACTGGCATGGCGGAAGTGCACGGACTTTGGGGTCAAAGAGACTCAATCATATACCAGCTCTATGAATTTGGACACATCACTTAAGCTTTCTGAGTCTCCATGTCCTTTTCCATAAATGGAAATAATATGACTTTCTTTGCTGTCCTGTCCAGAGGATTAGAAGTAGCGTAATACAAGAATGTACACAAAGCTCCTAGCACAGTCTGCAGTATAGAGCAGATGTTCAATAAATGACAGCCATTGTGTCTCTCCAGATGCTAACATGCAGTGTCGCCAGAGCCATAACACCCAGTGCTATTTGACTACCTCCTCCCTTCCCTGAAATACAAGCTAGATCACGTCTGCCCAGGTGGTTGGAAGTCCTGGAATATAAAAGCACCGAGAATCCTGCAGGATGATGCTTTTCAATGGCCCATATTTACCCAAAGAAGGGAGATCTTTAAAGAATCCTGTTCCGCAGTTCTCTCAGAGTGGTATGGCAACCTTGCCATGGAAACATGGCTTCGGTGGGAAGACTGCCCCATAATTAGGGAACCATTTATTTAAAGATTTTATTTATTTATTTGCATGTGTGTGTGTGTGAGAAAGAGAGGGTGAGAGAGAGAGAGAGAGAGAGAGAGCAAGGACAAGCAGGGGAAGCAGCAGGCAGAGGAAGAAGCAGGCTTCCTGCCAAGCAAGAAGCCCAGTGGAGGACTCGATCCCAGGATCCCGAGACCATGACCTGAGCCGAAGGCAGACCTTTAGCCCACTGAGCCACCCAGGTGTCCCAGGAAACCATTTTATATTTGTGATAACCGTCATCCCTCGGGCTCAGCACACCTGATTACACAAGCGGTTTTCCTTTCCTGCCTTGTCTCTGTTATTACTTCTAATGCAATCACTTCTAACTTTTTCTTTTTCTGAGGGAAGAACAGGAAAAAGGCAGCATATCATGAACAAGGCTTCTGATGTTTGGGACCAGAGTTGAAATGGATTAAACCGGGTGCTGTGGGGTTTCACCTTTATTCCTCCAAACCCAGCTAAACACACCTATTTTCTCAGTTGACTTTATGTCAATTCACAGCAGCAAGTGGCATTGAGAAAGCCATATTTAGAGACCCCTGTCATCCCAAATTGCCTATGGAAAGTAGATGACAGTGCGCTATGACAGTGAATCTCCCTCACCTCCACCAGCCCACGTTTTAGTCTGAAAGAAAGATATCTTTGTTTATTTGCTTAGAGAAAGAAGGGAGGGGAAGCGAAAGGAGGGGTGAACTGCGTGTTGTGAAAGATTTCAGGAGCTGCAGCCAGTGATCCTTCTGTGAACTGCAAAGGTTGGGCTGATCCTCAGGAGACACGAGAGGGGAAGGTGTGCTGCCCGAGGAAGTGGCGAAATCCGTTTTCAGGTTGCGTGTGCCCTCTCATCTCCTTCCCACTCGCCCACTTTGTTCTTTCTGGGGTCCGGGCCAGCCGTCCCCAGGACAGGGGAGGTAGAAGCCTGAGCTCTCACCGATGGCAGGGGGACGAGATGCAGGTCCCAGGGAGAGCATCTCTGCCAGGCAGAGGGCAGGGAAATTCCTGACAGAAGCAATCCGACTCCAAGAGAAAGGCAAGAACCCAAATCATGTCCGGAATGTAGGGAATTCACAGGGATGGGGAAGAAGATGAGGACGGTGTAGGCACAGGACCCCGGAGGACAGACCAGCAGCAAGTCTGACTCTGAAAAGCAGAAGGAGCCTCCTCCGTACAGACAATGGTAAACACGTGGACGGTTCGCTGCCACTTCATTTCTGACCGTGAACTTATGTGCTCACTTCGTGTGCATGTGTGTGCGTGTGTCTGCGGAGCAATTAAAAAGGAAGACCGAAGACCAAGCAAATCAATGTTTACGGATTCGTAATAAGTTCCTTTCTATATATTTATTTATTTTCTCTTTAGCCACTAAAGAAGCAGCAGCAAACTTGCAGGGAGCAGCTGTTGCCAGAGGGTGAATCATGGCTATATTGATTTGATTATGTAAAAGCTCAGAGGAACCTAAAGCCAGATACAGAAATATCTCATAGCCCTGAGCCCTATGGGACACACACTAGTAAAAAAGCAATCTTTATATTGTTCCTGATAAAAGCATCATTAGTTTCCTCATAGTGAAACCATTTCTCTGCTGATACAGTATATGGTTTTCTTTTTCTCTAGAATCCACTCAGACATAATTAACACTCAGTTACTAGACTGGAGGTTCCCTGGGGTGAGCCGCTCAAGTTGGGGAGGGGGTGGGGGCCAGAGATGGGCAGAAAGAAAGACTGAGAAAGGAGAGGGAAGGGAGGGACGTAGGAGGGGCAGGAAGGAGAGAAGAGAGGAGCTGGAGGGAGACGGAGGAGGGGGTACGTATTGCATCGATCCGTCTTCGGCCTTCCCGAGCATCCCCCACTGGCCTGCACCGCTCAGGCAGGCGAGAGTCAGCGCGGTGGCGCCCTCTGCTGGTCCCGCTTGTCATCCCGGCCGCCGAACAATTCTGGTCGCCCTCTACCCAGGCTCTCTGGGTTCTGGCTTCTTCGAGAATATTCCGCCCAGCCCTGGCCTTCCGGTGCAAGAAGCCTGGGCTGCCACTTCTGCAGACAGGCACATGCCTGCACTCGTGCTCACAGTTTGTGTTGAAACTGCAGCAGCGGCAACGCTCTGTTTCCTTTCCCCCCCTCTCCTTGTAGGCAGCGGCTCCTTGAAAAACCCTTGTATAAACAGTATTTCTGGGGACAGCCGGGCTGGCCTTGAAAAGGGTCTTAAAATTTTAAGGATTTGGGGAAGTGGAACATGGGAAGGCCCTCCCAGGTTCCTAGTTCAAGGCCAGATGGTTAATGCCTGTGAGCCCCAGAACTAGGTCCTGGCTGCCCAGGGGATGGTCTCTGGGTGTGGGGAGCCAACATACCAGGGGACTCTGTGGTCCTCTCCAGCTGGGCCTCAGCTTCATTAAAAGGAAGGAAAATTGCCAAGTATATTGCTCGTCCTATGGCCTTCTGAGCAAATAACAGCCTTTTCCGGCAGAGGGTGAGGAGTGTTCCTTTTATAATTCTCTTTTTTTTTTTTTTCTTAGCTTTATTTTTCTTTGGCTCAAGGAGAAAGTGATCGGAATCACTCAGTGGACAGGGGAGACTGGGTACTCCTGAAGCAAAATAACCCAGATGTGGATAGGACCCCACTATATAGGCAGAAACTAAGTCACTATAGAAGGAATTTATCCTACACCCTCCATGTACATTACCAAGCCCACGGGTGTGCACACACACACACATGCACACAGTGGGTATCAAAACATGGATACACAAACACTTTCACACACAACCAGAACCACATGTGTGCAGACTTCCAAACACGTATACACATATGTCTTAACGTAATCTCATATGGACTGCATCTTACATCCTCAGCCTCACCCTCACCCACCTTCCTCCCTCTGTTCTCTACAAAGCTGATGCTGATATTTTTGTAGAAAATCTCTTCTGGGTGCCTTCGTGTTGCTCTGTTGTTTCTTCCTGAGGGACCGTCCAGGGACCCCGCCCAGCCAGCAGAGTCTACATTCTCACCAGCACCAGATCTTCGCGTATTCATCAGCTTAGGCAGATCACAGAGGACTGCAGTAAACTTCTGGAAACAGTTAAGGGGCAGAGCTCTGAGGTCAGGCAGGCTTAGTGGTTAACAGCACAGACTCTGCACCAAACTGTGTAGGTGCATCCCACCCTTGTCATGTGCTGGCTGTATGTCTCAGTTTCCCCAACTCTAAAATGGAGATAACAACAATACCTGCCTCCTGGGATTGTGATGATCGTGAAATGGGTTCATATTCAGAATATGCCTGGAACAATGCCTGACACATAATAACCACTATATAAATGTCTGTCAAAGAAAGGTACATAATCCAGACTGATTGTGTTATATTCACAAGTAATGCTGGGTAATCACAAGTAATCATGAGTAGTTCCTCTTCCCCTATCTTTCCTTAGGTAAAAGCAAGAAAAGAACACAAAGAAATGATGACCAGGTAGAAACATCCTTCTGATGTTATACTGGGGATCCTTTTCGTCCATCTAGTGGGTTACCTCCTAATTCTACATTGAATTTGCATTGTCACCTGCAACAAGTCACTTTGGACAGCAGTCTCCTCATCTGCAAAGCCTCTTACATCTTGGCTAAAATCCCTTTTATTATAACTTACTTTAACATTGTATATAGGTCATTTTGTAACCCCCTGTACACTCTTTTAAATGCCAGTTTCAGCCTCTTGCACTGATTTCCTCCCTCTTTTAAAAATTAGACCTTGTCATAAAGCAGAACATGTGATGGCTCTAGATCTCCTTTCTTCTTTTTTTATTGTTTCTAATTTCTGATTGGAAGTATAATCAACTTTCTGACACAGAAAGTGGGGAAAGGGGGGTCATGAGAGAAGTTGACCTGTGAGCTTTAAGCAATCAGTGCATTTAGGCACAAAGTCAGACAGAGACAAGGTGACCATAGTGGGAAGCCTAATAATTTAGCATTCCTCCAAAATGATTTTTTAAAAAATAGCTGTTAACCATCAATGTAAAAGAATAGAAATGGGAGGGAGAGTACAGTGCCCATTTTCCACCCAGCTCTCTCAACAATTCTGCTCAGTCCCAGACTTGCATGCCCTACTCCGACAAACTGAAGCCCAGCAACTGACCAGACCTGCCCTTCTTTGAAGATAAAATGACATGCAACTACTGTGAAATCTCACCCCATGGCAAACAATATTTCTTATAAGAATTCTAATCACACATATATTTATAATGAATACAACTTCTTCCATGTTGTATTTCCGGTAAGGCCTAGCACCCCAGTGATGCTTTAGTGCTCTTATGAAGCACTGCCCCCCTAGAACTACACTCTGACCTTCCTCTGAGGGTGGTTTTGATTATCAGAGAAGTTTTCAATAGATGCCTTTCCAGCCAGGGGTTGGGGGAGCCTCAATACAGTATTTGTGGTGGCATCCGTCCTCTGACATGGCTCTGAGTCCCTCTTTGAAGGTCTGCTTATTCCAGGAACAACTTGGAAAATGCATGACTTCCTAAGCTGATCTCTACACTCAGCCCCCAGAGCAAGCTTGGTAGTTTCCATAGGAAAACATTCTTTGACCTTTTAATTTTTCTTTCTCAACCTCATATATCTAACCTTACCATCATGGTGTGGACTTTAAGAATCCCTAACATCTGCAGTGCCATTAAATTTTCATCAGAATATCAAATCTCACACAGCACTATGTTAGACCAAAGTGGTGCCTTCTTGGATTCTAAGTCTTTGAAAATTAGTAATGTATGTATGATTTCTGTAGTAACCCCTAGCTAATCAAAATCTTCAACTAACCACCACAACTTGCTTACCTAGTCAGGCTAAATAGGAGTTTGCTGTGGCAATGATATGCTTCATTTATAGCATTCTTCTATAGAAGGATGGTTCCTGTCACTAAAACATGTGCTTTAAGGCCTCCCATCCATACTATGTATGCAGGTGGAGTTTATCCAGCTAGACTGTGATCAGCCAGACACACCGATCAACACCTGGCCAGGTCAGACCACAAACAAACAAACAAACAAACAAGGGATCCCTGGGTGGCGCAGTGGTTTAGCGCCTACCTTTGGCCCAGGGCGTGATCCTGGAGACCCGGGATCGAATCCCACGTTGGGCTCCCGGTGCATGGAGCCTGCTTCTCCCTCTGCCTGTGTCTCTGCCTCTCTCTCTCTCTCACTGTGTGCCTATCATAAATAAATAAAAATTTAAAAAAACTTTATAAAAACAAACAAACAAAAAAACAACAAACCAGACCACATAGGAAATGATGTTAAGGGGGCAGCTTCATTCCCAGTCTGCTCTGAGCCATGTGGGTGGCTGTGGACAGAGGCAAACCATGGACAGGTTCCTCTTCCTTAAAGGTCTCTCTGATGCAGGAATTTCCATTCAGGGATGGACCAAAATCGGACTGTGGGGAAGAACTACATAAAATGCAGATGTGAATACTACAAAAAGCTTGTTCACATTCAGCAGAACATGTGTGAGGACTGTGGGGAAATTCTAGTAGCTCTCTACACCCTAGTTTCAGTGCCCACAATTCCTTACCCAGACTGTGTGCTTACATAGTTTCCACCTTTCTGCTTAACAAACTCCTACTCATGCTTCACAGCCCAACTCCAATATGTTCTCATTCACGATGACCTTTACAACTCTGACCACCACCAAGACTGGAGGAGAGACCTCCTCTCTGAGCTCCCTCAGCACCGCATTCATGGCCCTTTGATTCCAGCTCTACCAATCACCAACTGTCCTCATACCTGAGTAGAGATATTATCAGTACCTACTTCATGGGGTTGTTACGGGGGCTATGTTACTTAAAACAGGTAGAGTCCCTCTGACTACTATGAGCATATGGCAAGTGCTCAAAAAAATCTTTGTCATGGTTGTTACTGGGTGCAACATATTGTAATTATCTGTCTGCTGTATTCATGATTCTGTGCTTCTTAGAAGAACGACCACATCTTTTTCAGAACTCCAACAGAACAATCTTGTGGACCACCTGTGACTGGGTGCATGCCTCAGATGCACCTTCATCCTTCTGGTCCCATTACCTGAAAGTCATTGGAATCATAAATTTCTCAAAGGCCATAGAGATTCCTCAGTGCTCCAGAGGGTCTGTGGGGTAACTATAAAATATGACCATGAATACTTTGATAATCCTTCTTGCAAGGACTTGACTCTAATTCCCTGTCTCAAATGTAAGTGGTACTTAGTGACTTGCTTCTAATGGATGGAGTGTGGCAGAAATGATGGTGTGTGACTTCCAAGATTAGAACATAGAAGGCATCAAGGCTTCCCCCTTGCTCTTTCTCTTGGATCACTCACTCTGGAGGAAGCCAGCTTCCATGTTGTGAGGACGGCCAAGCAGTGCTATGGAGAAGACCACACGCTGAGGAAGTGAGGCCTCCAGTGTGTCACACCTTCCACTGGCTGCAGCCTCTGACAGAGCCTGAGCCAGAACCACCAAGCTAAGTCTCTCCTAAATTTCAGACCCACAGAAACAAAGATAACTAATGATTCTATTTTTAAACTGCTAAATTTTGAGTTCGTTTGTTAATCACCAATAGATAACCAATGCAGTTGGTGACTAAATCCACAACACACTATGAGCATCACACTTTGAATAGAAAATGAGAAGGCAAAGATGAGGTGTACTAATTTCCTGATGAACTTTCTGTCTTGATGACAGAGAAAGCTCACATCATCTCTTGTAGGACTGGCCACCTTGCCATTCACCCAGGGTGGGATGGAAGTAGGGGTCTGACCTTCTGGAGGCTACCCTCAGAGAGAGGACTTGGCCAGCTCCTGGGGACAGGACCCATTGGCTACTGTTGCCCTGAATCCTCCTGGATGCTGGTCATCAGCTAAAAAGCTGACCCGGAACAGTTTGTGAGTATCTTTAGTTTCCTGGAGAGTCCACCTAGAATAGAAGGAAGCACTCCCACCAAGGAGCTGAGTCACCAGGGACCTCTGCTTTTTACATACAGACCTTGGGAAAGTCACAACATCTCTCAAAGCCTCAATGTTCTCATCTGAAAGATGGAAATAATAAAAACATCTATGTTATCTATCTTTTGAATTGTCATGGGGATGAAATAACTTGTGAAGCATTTCACAAACCACAGACTTATGGTGCTACAGAAATATTAGAGTTGGGCTTTTTGCTTTTGTTTTGTTTTTTTGTTGTTGTTGTTAGTTTTTTTTTTTTAACCTCATGGCTCACAGAAATACAGCATTATCAAATTCACCAGTAATCCTAGTAATCCTGTACTACCCTGGAGAAAAAGTTATTTGCTAAGTTTATATAAAGATCAAAAGAGCATGCTTGGAGACGTGTAGCCCAACCAATCAAATTTTAGAAAGCAATGGAAAAGAGATTCAGAAGGTCAATTACCTTCAAATAGATTTCACGTAATCAACTCTGGCTAAAGTGGCTCTTGGCGAAATGATACTGATAGGGAGGAGGGAGTAGTCAAAATATATGTAATACTCTCTTTGCCAATTTTAATAGGAGGCACATCCACCCTGGATTTAGGGCAGCCCTGCCTGCACATAGGGGATGCAGCATCTGAACCCCTGAAATTCTCTCTAGGTTTCATGATTTTGTCTTCACCACATCCTCTCCTGCCTCCCTTCCCCACTTCCATCTCTGAGCGCTTCTACTTTGTCAGACAAAACCCAGAAATATTGAAATGTGGTTTGAGTATCACAGCAGCCAGGAAGTTGAGAGAACAAGTTAAAACTATTTTCTTAACTCACGGCTTCTTTCCAGGAAATATAGCACTTACAATATATAGATAAATAGCTCGAGCCATTTAGATAATTTCACTTGTCCTTTCCTACTTGTCAAAGCATTTAGCTACCAGCATGACGGGCCCTATTTAAGTGAACAGATACCTCCCTCAGCTATAAACAGTGGCTGGTCTCAGGGGTTTTGTTCATAGAATTAAGTCAGAGGCAATTCAGAAGATTCCCAACCAAGAAAGCTGTGAGTTTCTCCTTAAAGATCTGAAAACTCAAAGACTCTACTTTTCTGAATTAGACTCCTCATTTAAGGGGGTACATGTGCCCCTTCTCAGGATAGTAATAACATTTTTCAGACCACAGTCAAAGTCATGCCCAGTGGGGTCACCTTCAATTTGCAGACTTCTGAGGCACATTGCAGAGAGAGCCTTTCAAGGTCTCTGCCTCTGAAAATACTCTCATAGGATGAAATGTTTAGCACCAAGGGTATATGGCAGCTTCTAGCGAGAGTGGACCTTGGAGCCTTAGCTCATAGAGGAAAGGACACAGAAACATCTGGTGTGTGGGTTTGCCTGGACTCATCATCAAGATGTATCTACACTTGCCAAGGTCTCCCCTTTGTCAGTCTGTTGTATGATTCATACCATTTGGATTGCATTAAAAATGATGGTTTATTGTGCAAATATACAGAGCCATGTATGGAAATTAGAAGACTACCGGCATGAGATAGTTTTAGGGACTAGTCCCCATCCCACTCTCTCATTCTATTTCTCCCTGTGCATCTTTTTTTTCTGACCTTTAATGACCTGTGTTCACCCTGTACACCATATCTTTTCTCTACCTTGGAGCTCCTGCCTCCTTTATCTGCTTCTTTATCCATCTCAGAAATTGGTCCCCTAAGATCTTGTCCAGCTCTACTCTACTGTATCATAGTCTCTCTACTTCATCTTCATTGATGACAATTCATTCTCTCCTGTCATCTCAAATAAAGATCTTAGTTGACTCAGCTCATCGTTTGGGGGCCAGGCCACACCTGTGTGTTTGACAAGCTTTGGCTTGGCTTCCTTGGGTAAGTGTTCACCCCTGGCCCAGTCAGCTGTGCTGGGGGAAAGTCATGTGATATAAAATATAGCTGCCTAGAGTTGTCTTTTAGCAGAACCTGTAGGCAGAGAAGCATCTCTAGGAAAAGGAATGGGACCATGTCAGGTGACCTCAGTTCTGTAACGAGGTAATCATAGTGAGACAGGTGACTAAGGCAGGGTGACTGGTCTCCAGCCAGTCATTCAAGTTTCCCTCCTTATCTCCATGTTAAAAAATAAAGACCCTTAAGCTATCCCAAACTGGGCTTTTCATCAGGTACCACCTACAGGTTTATAGTGTTCTAATTAAATGTGTATTAGTACTGAATACAGGAGAATAGGATTCTGCACTGGTTAACTCCTGACCTCAGGAGTGCTCAGTCTATTTACCATCTTGGCACTCAAAGAATATTCAAGAGCTCCCTGAGAATGAAGCTGCAGATCTGAATATTGGTGAAGCCTAATTTACTGATTTGCTGAACCTGATTATCATATACCGGGATCAGGCTCCCTGTGTGTCTTATAATAAGCCCATGGTTTAATTTGGAAACTCCTTGAAGCATAAGCGTATACCAGTGATGTCCCAAAGAAAAACAATTTTGTAACTGTCAGACACATGATGGAATGGTCAAAAGGACATGAAATCAGCTATGCAAATTGTGAGACGTAAGTCACACTTCTATTTGTACTGTGACAGTGTGAAAATTGGAATTATTTTTTGTCAATATAGAAAAAAGTCAGAGACTATGTGCATTGTCTTATGAACAAAACTACTGAGCATGTTCAAATCAGCTGTAACATGCCTCACAGCAACCTGATTTTTTCCTCACTTTACCTGTGCTCAAGGACCATCAGTGTTGTGTTTAATTTGATATTTTAAGAATCTAATACAATGAAAGTATGCCTGTGACTATTTAATAAATATCCCACTGGTTAATAACAAAGAAATCAGTCCTGCCATATTCTCTTGATAATCCATTGGCTTAATTTTGCCAAGTCACTTTCAAAGATGTAGAAAATAATTTTTTAAAAAGTAGATCTGAAGTCAAATATGTGCCCATCAAACACTTAGGTTGGTCAAAAGATCCAGATCACTATGTCACTATGTTAAAATATAAGTTTGGTGGACTACAAGTGGCATGACACTTCTTTTTGGAAGAGGGCAGAGTGTT
This sequence comes from Canis lupus dingo, assembly GCF_003254725.2. Classification (NCBI taxonomy): domain Eukaryota; kingdom Metazoa; phylum Chordata; class Mammalia; order Carnivora; family Canidae; genus Canis; species Canis lupus. Next base: position 35,725,493 of record NC_064253.1, on the reverse strand, counting down.
GTATTAAGAATATGGGCTCAGCAGATAAAAACCTCCTCTTCCAATTACATAACATTTCTAAGTCTTGGTTTCTCTATAAGTGAAACCATGATTGCATGGTGTGCTCTACAATTCTTGCAAGGGCTTAATGATCTGATGCCTAGGAAGTGCTTAGCACAGTGGCTGGCACATGTTAAGTAACAATACACAGCATTTTATTATTATTTTACTCAATTTTCCTTTCAGAAAGAAAAATTACTTAAAGAGCAGCTAAAAGCAAAATTCAAAAAATAATCAATAACACAAACTCCTAACTGTTTTTAATTACAACTTCATTTAATTTTAATTCCACTGAATACATTCATAGTTCTCCCCGGATCTTTATGGTAAAATCCGATCTTTCCTAGGCTGGCACATCTGATACTGAGTTGTCAGAAATGGGTTCAGTCACTGATAGAAAAATAATGATGCCAAAAACAACAGCAGCAGCAACCATTTGTTTGATGTATAGACTATCGGTCCTTATTGAAGGGAGAACATTGGTTTGTCCATCTAGTCTCTTTATGAAACGTTTTCCTCCAAATTCCTAAGAGCAGAAGAGACTGATCAGCCATATCCATGACCCAAAAAAGTCCACTGCAAGCAGAAATTTACTTTGATGCTTCTTGTTTTATTTTAAAAATTCACATGAATTGAATTTTACTTTATAATATATTGGTATGTATTTTTTCTAAATAAAATAATGTTTATTTTCTGCCTTTGCATAACCCCAGCACACCAAACCGAACATCAGTGCATCAGTTAAAAATGTTTTCAACTACAAATAACAAAATACTCAAAAACAGTGGATTAAACCCTAAGTACTCATATGATTACTAAACATATTTAGTGATTACCTATGTAATCAGAGATCTGATTCTTTCTATTCTAGGTTAATCTACTTTCCATGATTGTCCTGTTTTTTTTCATGATCACAAAATGACTGCCATAGTTCCAGGCATCACTTCTCACACCATCATCCTGAGATGAATGAAAGGGAGGAAAAGAAGCCCTCAAAAACATATATCTTTAAGTGTCTTTGGCCAGAATTTGTCCCTAGCTACAAGGAAAGCTGGAAAGCAAGTCCTAGAAAAGAAAGGTGAATGAGATTTCGATGATAGGCTCAGACTAATGATGATTCCTTTCCTGGACTATAGCTAACTGGGAATGAGTAGCTATTTTGTCCACTGAATAGGCAAATTGTGTCTGCCACAATCAGTGCGAAAACAGAAAACATGGTGGTAGGAAGTTTTGCTTTTCCTATCTCTTCCTCTTCAGGTATCAAAGAGAAACAAAATTCATAACTTTCTTTCATGAAATCCTTACCTCTCAATCTTTCTCTCTTTCTCTGAATCAGAAAGATATAATGTTCTAATTTTTCCTTAAAAAAAAAAGAAACAAGTGTTTTTTTCCCAACAGGATTTTCTAGCATCAAATATTATCTTAATGATATTAAGTGGATATATCCACAGATTGAGAGAGATCTGTTACTGGGCCTGGAGAAAACCCACATACAATCAAGACTTCAGGGTCCTTAAGTGTCCATGGATAGATGCATGGGGCATGGGTAAAGAAGATGTGGTATGTGTGGAATATTATTTAGCCATAAAAAGAATGAAATCTTGCCATTTGCAACAATGTGGATGGAGCTAGAGAATAAGTACAATGCTAAGTGAAATAAGACAAAGAAAGACAAAGACCATATGATTTCCCTCATATGTAGAATTTCAGAAACAAAACAAATGAGAAAAGGGGGGAAAAAGAGAGAAACCAAGAAACGGACACTTGACTATAGAGAACAAACCGATGGCTACCAGAAGAGAGGTGGGTGAGAGGAATAGGTAAAAAAGGTAATGGGGATTAAGGAGTGAACTTGCTGTGAGGCGCACCGGGTATTGTATGGAAATGTTGAATCATTATATTGTACATCTGAAACCAATATAACACTATATGTTAACTATACTGGAATTTTTTTTTAAAGAGCTAAGAAAAAAAAAAAGACTTTGGATTCTTGGGAAGAGGTGCAGACGAGGGGCTGATGATGAATGATAGCTTTCCTGAGCCATATTTTCATGACCAGGAGTTGGTGGGGCAGGCACTGAAGATATGATCTGCCTTTTTGAAAAAATGCTTTTATTTAAATTCAAGTTAGGAAACATACATTTTATTATTAGTTTCTGGGGTAGAACTCAGTGATTCACCCATTGCATGTAATACCCAGTGCTCATTACATCAAGTGCTCTCCTTATTAACCATCACCTAGTTACCCCATCCCTCCACCCACCTCCCTCTCCAGCAACCCTGTTTGTTTCCTACAGTTAAATGACTTGCCTTTGAAGGGCTCTGCAGCAAAGACCACCTTTCCCAAGGCTGCCTGAGTGGGGCCAGATTGCTGAGCCCATATACGCCCTTAGCACAGACAAAGGAACTGCCCTATCTGCTGGCTGTGTGTGGCCCTGGTGAGGCCTCTCATTCCAGGGGTCCTGGCTGCCTATAAGGGCAGCACCAATCTGGGAATGAACAGCTTCCTTTCTATGGGCTTGGGAACAGCACTTCACTGTCACTAATGGAGAACCATAAGATCCTAGAGAGCTGCCCCCGACACCCCAGGCAATGGGATTCACTTTGCTAATCTGCTGATAACAGGTGGGGGAAATGTTGCACTTTTCCTTTGGTCATCTGCCAACCTTCCACTGTTTGTATATGCCCAGGAGACACTGATAGTCTTACCTGAATGGATGCCAAAACAACTCACAGACCCTAACATAAGTAAGCAAAGAAAGATGGCAGATGAATTGGTAATCTCCGAAAGAGGAGACCAAGATGAAACCAGATAGATGGCACCTGTTGAAGCCAATTTAATAATAGAAATGAGATCCAAGAAGGCACAAAACAAAACAGAAAACTAACAACACTCTTAAAGGCTTACAAGATGATGGTGCAACAGAACAATCCAAGATCGTAAATGTTTCTGAAGAAATAACAGCTTCTAAATGTTAAAAGAGAGCACAGAAATTGAGCAATAGACTGGGCCCTGAAGAATATTCAGCTAGTGATTTAGAAGATTAAATGGACAACTTGCCTCACAATATGGAGCAAAAATGCAAAAGGGTGGTGATAGCCAGTGAAAAGATAGGAGATATGGAGAATAGAGCCAAGAAATCTAATGTGAACATAAGGGGCTCAGAAGGAGAGAAAGGAACAGTTTGGAGAGAATAATCAAATACATTTTGGAAGAAAATTTCCCTGGCCTACCTAAATAATGGCCTACATTTTCATATCAAAAAAGCTTACTGAGTGCCAGGCAGATTTAATAAGAGAAAGAGAAAGAAAACATCTAAACATATCTGGATAAAGGTTCTGAAATCAGAGGAGAGAATGAGTCCAGCATTGCTTTTCCTATTTCTAAGTGAAGAATGATAATTTCAAAATTATACACTTAACCAAAAGATAAACAAAAATGTTCACATGTGCAAAGACTTTTGTGTTTTTTCTAAAGGAATATCTAAAACATACAAGTCATATAAAAATAAAATGAGAATACAGATCTTAAGGTAGCAGATAATGAAGTACAAGAATTAGAGGAGACCAAATGCAATCATGCATTAAAGTTTAAAATAAAATCAAACTGTATGGTAATACTTTATTACAATTTTTGACTGCTAACTATGTGTCAGGCATTTATCTAAGCATTTGTATTACTCACTATTACTTTCCTCACATTGTACAAAAAAAAAAAATCACTTTTTACTGTTTGTTACTTTTCCTTTGGTAGCTTACCCAAGTCATACACCCAGATGTGAATTCAGATTCGTTTTGGAGCTTACACATTTACCCTCTACACTACAACACCTCCATAAATAGCCTCATAATAATGAAAGCATAAATTATAATACAAATGTTAAGAAAGAATATTTGAAAAGAAAGAGATATGCTCTAATAAAAAATTAATAATTCCTTGGAAATAAAATCCCATATTAATTAAGCAATACTCAGAAGTGGGGGAAGGAGTATATATAGGAATTAAAAGTGGGGAAGCAAAAGTCTGCTAAAGGTCCTGTGCTTTTGGTGGGGAAAGGGCAGAGGTAGAATTATTATTTAATTTTGGCAGAGGGATATAGGTTTAAATATAACTCCTAAAAAAATGAAAGCATCTATGAACAAAATAAGATACATAGTGAAACTTCGTGTTAACAGGAAAAGGATATAAAAGAATTCAAACCAGGATAAAAGAAACAACAAAAAGAAAATCTATAATAAACAGAAGGCACCAGAGTAAAAACGTCGTGTCATAATTAATGCAAATAGCTTTACTTTCTCATTAGTAGACAAAGACTCACAGATGAGGTAGAAAAACCAAACAGGAAAAAAATTGGGCTAGGCTTATAAGAGATGTATCTAAAACAAAATGAAAAACAAAGTTTAAAAATAAAGGGTAGGGAGATCCCTGGGTGGCGCAGCGGTTTAACGCCTGCCTTTGGCCCAGGGCGCGATCCTGGAGTCCCGGGATCGAATCCCATGTCAGGCTCCAGGCATGGAGCCTGCTTCTCCCTCTGCCTGTGTCTCTGCCTCTCTCTCTCTCTCTCTCTCTCTATTATTAATGAATAAATAAAAAAACTTTAAGAAAAATAAAAAAATAAAAATAAAGGGTAGTTGCAGCTGTATCATCCGAATATGAATCAAATGAAAGGAAGAATGGCAGTATTGATGTCAGATCAAGTGGAACTTAAGGCCAAAAATACGAAATTGGGTGAAGAGGAATATTTTAAATGGTTTAAACCAGTAAAATACATAATACAAAAACTATGAACCATATAAGAATAATTTGATAAAACCAAATCATCGCAGGGGGGCTTTGGCTCATTTCAATTCTGATGGATCAGTTTTTTGGGAAAAATAAATTTAAAAATTAGAATATTAATATTATTATTAATTAGATTATTATTATTAGAATAATCAGTAAATTCTATCTAGTATATGTGCTTATGAGTGTTTTCGTGTGTGTACATATATGCACACACGTACATATGCATGCCTAAATATAAGGCATGTTACAAGGAATTACTTATTCCTCTTGTGTCCATTGCATGTTTACAAAACATGGATCATGTGCTTGGCCACAAATAAAACTATAGAAATCCAAAACGCTGAGCTCATATAGGGTCATATTCTCTTATCATGATGAAAGGAAGCTAGAAACCACCATTAAACAACCACCAAATAAAACTCACTCATTTGGTAACTAAAAGAACTTTAAACAATTCCTAAATTAAGCTGAATGACAAATCGCCCCCATACTAGCCCCCCAAACCATTTTATATAAAAAATTATGAGCAGTAGCTAAAGCTGTATTCAAAAGAAAGTGTATAGCTTCATTAATCAAGAAGATATGTAAACTAATCCTGCATCTTAAGGGAAATAGGGGAAAAAACAGCAAAAAATAACCAGAAGGAGGTTGGAAGATGAATTTCATAAAAGTAAAAGCTGAAATGGACTGATTTTAGAAATTTAAAGAACAAACTACAAATGACTAGTAGAATCAAAGTGGATTTTTTAAAAAGATATTTCAAATTGACCAACCCCTAGCAAGACTAAGAAAGAGAGGCAACAAACACACACACAACACGAGTACAAGAAAGAAAAGGCACAGTCACAGATACCAGAAGGGTGAAATTCATTTTATGAGACAAATGCAATCACATCTCTTAGTGGCTGAGGTCGCCTCGGAAAATTTCAACTTAATAACTGCCTGGGATAAAGACTTCTTTGTCTCCAGTTCCTCAGAATCGGTCTATAAATGGATTTGTATTTCTACCAGAACGAAACATTTTAAAACTGCATTAAAACCAACCATAACAAGAGTTTAAATAGAGTGTTGCAGGGATTTTATTACATATGTTCATACAACTCTGTTTTAAGTGACATCTGTCTTCTCTAGAGGTCCAAGTGTAATCAAATGCCCTAGGCCTTCCTTTGGAAGGTAAATTAACACATCATTTTTATACTCAAATCACAATGGCCCAAGTCTCCTACCTAGTTAATTGCCAGAAACAGAGCCCCCTTGAAGTGTTTCTGTTATTTCTTAAAGTCCCTAAAGGGATGTCTTGCATGTCCCAACCTAGGACAGCAGCTGCCACCTGCAGTTGGCTCTGCTCTGTCCCTCTGTTATGCCGATGCTTAGAGAACACCAGGTCTTCCCACTCTTTCTGCCAACTAGCTTTCAACCACCTCCTTGTCCTCCCTCCCAATCCAGGTATTTGGTGGCTTTTCTTTCTCCTGGCTCCAAGTGTGGACCTATGACCCAGGCCTGACCAACCAGAATGGTCATTCCCCTAGACAGGCTGATCGGTTGGTTCCAGGATGGCCAGATGGCCCAACCCGAGGCAGTGAGATACAATGACATCTTTGCTTGGCTTGAGGGGAGTGGGGAAAGCATTCTCTTCACTGGACTCGAACCGCTGGCAGCCATCATGCCACCGCATGGAGCCTCATCATGAAACCATCTGGGAGAGAGCAGAGCCAAAAGAAGGAGGATGATGACATCATTTGGGCCCCTGGCACAACCTGATAGCTGAAACCAGCCTATTCCTGAACTTTTCAGCCATATGAACCAATAAATTCTTTTTTTTCCCCCTATTCCTTAAGCCAGTTGAGTTGAGTTGTCATGGGAGCCAAGAATCCTAACTGAATTATTTGCTTGGCAGAGCAGTGCTAAGTACTATCTAGGCCCCAGAGCAGCTATGTTTATGTCCAGCACTCCTCCAAGTCTTTCTTGAGCTGTTCTGATGGTTTTTGCTTTTTACCTGTTTTTCCAGAGAAGTGTACAACCAGCCCAGGAAAGTGGCTGCCATTCCAGCGTCTCTCTCCACATTGCCCCTGGCGTCCACTTCCAACCAGAGTGCCCCCCACCTTTGCATTGCCATTCCTGCCAGCCCCTATCAGGGAATGTGCACGACCCAGGGAGCAGGGGAGCTGGCGGAGGGAGACTTTATAAGAGCAGCATCTCTGATCTTGCAGGTCTAGCCAAGGTGTCCTCATTTCCCAATTCACCACATTCTTAGCCTGCATGATAAGAGATCTGTCCCTTAAGCATAAAAAGCGAGTGCATAGAAAATGACCTCAAAGTGAAGGATGAAAGAGACAGGGAATGATCTCTCCAAGTTACCATCAAATATTTTGGTTTAAGCTCTGCATACACATCTTTAAGGCCTTTTACAATTCCTCCTTACATTTAAACATTTTCAACTCACTGACTCAGACTTTTTAAAGATTAATAAACCTTCACAAATCTGCTCTTGTCAACCATTTTAATAGATTTGTCCTGCAGCCATCTTATCCCCACCCCCTCAAAATAAAACAAACCAAACAATAAATCAAGACCACTGAAATGAAATCCAGTCTCACATCACAGAGCAACGGTTTTATGGGTGAAACGTGTGCTTGCTAATTTCAAGAACAAATTATTGTGCTTTATTTAGTGCAGTTCAATTTATACACTTTTAGCTACAGGAAATAAAAAATAAAGCCCACAGGCCAATTTTAATTTGGTCAATTTTTTCTTTCACGAGCATCCCATGGTGGAAACTGGCTGACATCAAATCAGAAAACCCCTCTCTGCTCTCTTGCCTGAGAGTAAACACAGCCACTCGAACTGAGAAGTTACCTCACTTATGGTATCAATGATGCTTAATAGACTTGCATTATTAACGGAATAATGTTTCTGCCTGGCAAAGCTGGAGTCAATATTTAATAGATTTAGGTCCTATTTAGCCACTGGATTTGGAGGAAACCTAACAAAATAAACTCTGTATGAAAGCTAATAGAGTAGACTCAAAGATTACAAAATGAACGTTTCCATAAATATGCATTCCTCATAAATATTTGAGGCAATGAATGGAAAGTGATCTGATATTTTTTAATCACTTCCTAATTAATATTCTTTGAATACAACAATCTGAGTAAATATTAGGCCTCTGTTAAAGAGTTCTGTTGAGAAAAGCAAAATATCCAAAGATTTTGAGATTTTTGTTGTTGTTGTTAAGAAACTGTTAGCGAGGCTACTTTTAAATAAAATAACTTTCTTGGCCTCAACAAGAAGAAATTCCATCCTATAGTCTAACCACTGTTAATGAAAAATGGAAAGAACATTTGTTTAATGGCCAGGAGCAGTGCCTCTCCAACTCACAGGATTTGATGAGCTGGCTGGAACAGGATTCTGAGGGGCCACCAGGATGAGGAGAGGCTCAGAGCTAAGGGATCAAGAGCTACCAAAAAGGAAACAGGGTCACACTCCACTCCACCCAAGCCAGTTGTCGTTGGATTTCTCTAAACTCCGAGTCAGTTTTCTCGGTTGTAGAAATGGGAATGATGTAGCGTACTTTCTTCCTGGAGCTATTTGGAAGGATCAGGAAAACCGCTTTTGTGAAAGTCTGCAAACTGTTCAAGCTTCTAACGAAAGTCACACTGCCTGGGCCCAACATCCTGCTGTAGTAAATGACACCCCCCTCCCCCGAATAGCTTTATGTGAGTGAGTCGTTTAGACCCCCTGGGCCTCTGTTTGCTGACCCGGGAAATGGGAAATGGGCATAATGACGGTACCCACGTGGCAGGTTCTTGAGAGAGGTAGATGAATTAACTTACATGAAGCACTTAGGTGGTAATAATGCCTGATGCAAATGTTAGCTCTCCTTCTTCTCCTTCTCCTCCTAATCCTTCTTCTTCTTCTTTTTCTTATTATTATTGTTATCCAAGATGAGGAAACAGTCCAGGAAACTTCAGAGGTTTATTTAAGATCATGATTCCAATGAGAAAACATGAAGTCAGGTGACAACACTGCTTCTTTTAAATTCCCTTCTGATGTGATGGGGTCTTTCATCCCTGGCAGGGGGCCATCCGGAGTGGCAGTGACATCGCCCCGCAGGGAAGAAAGCAGGACTGATTGGAAACTGTGATCGGTTGGACTAAAGTGGGACCCAGCCACAAAAGCCCCTTTGGAAAAGAAGAAGGATTAGGAGGAGAAGGAGAAGGAGAGTTAACATTTGCATCAGGCGTTATTACCACCTAAGTGCTTCATGTGAGTTATTTCATCTAAATCTCTCAAGAACCTGGACACCTGGGTGGCTCAGTGATGGAGCGTCTGCCTTCAGCTCAGGGCATGATCCCAGGGTCCTTGGATCAGGTCCCACATCAGGCTCCCTGCACGGAGCCTGCTTCTCCCTCTGCCTGTTCTCTGCCGCCCCCCTCTCCCTCTCTGTGTCTCTCATGAATAAACAAAATCTTTACAAATAAAAATCTCTCAAGAACCTGCCCTGCCAGCACTGTCATTTTGCCTATTTCTCGAGTCAGAAAACAGAGGCCTTGGAGGTCTAAACGACTCATCTGAAGGATAGGATACCACCTTCATAGCAAGGACTGGGCCCCAGTAAGCAGCAGCCCAGCCAAGAGTAAGCAGAAAAAATCCTCTAGGAGGTGTGGTGGGAAAGAATGCAGCGAGGTCACCTAACATTCTCAGGAGGAAGGAACCCAAGAGAAGCCCAACTGCCCTACTGCTGACCCTGGGCTGGAAAGACAACCATAAAAACCGTCATTCTGATTGATGAAGAGGTGATAAGGTGCAGAGTGATGAACCAAGTCCATTTCAAGGTTGGTGTGTGTTCTTTGGCGCTTCCCTCCTAAGGGCCAGTCTTGTAAATCTCAGGCAGTGTCGGTCATTATAAATATGGGCTTGGTCTGGAGCACGACAGCTGCTTTCTCTTCCAGTGTGAATACTCCATGGGCAGGGACCCTCCACAGAGGCCGAAGAACCTTCTTAAGAGAGCGTGGGTGTGTCCAGACCCACCTCCCAGCCACCCTGCTTGGCTGCGGTGTGATGGCTTCACCTTTCCATATACTCTCCCCCCTCCCTTACGTTCAGACCCCCACCCTCTCCTTCCATAACAACTGTTGGGTGCCTCTTGTTTTGGCTCCTGAGGGAAGACAACCAGGTACCATCCAGAGATGCCAAGGACACGTGGAGGGGCCCAGAACACCAGATGTTTCTTTGCCTGTGAGCAGATGGCTTTTACACACTGAGTTCCTACTCGGTGGGAAACTTCCCATGGCCAGGACAGAGCACCGTGTGATACTAGCGGGCGGGGAGCAGCTGGTCTTGGGGCTAGGACACTGGTGTGGGGGTTTCCTTGTCATTCTTCCATGTCTGTCATCCCCCTCACCTTCGCTTTCTTCATTCATATTTTTTCTCTGCCTTTTCCTCCCTTTCTTTCATGTATTACTTTCTTCAAAATGTGGGTATTCCAGAGAACAGTTTCACAGAAGTTCAAGTTATATTACATTCTTTTCTTTTTTAGTGTCACCCAAACACCACCATGCTAAGCAAATGTTTTAAAATATATATTTTTTAAATTTTAATTAAATTTAATTTTAAAATCAATTTTTAATTAAATTCAATTTATCATAATACATTGTATATAATATAGATAATATATAAATCTATACATATTAAAATATATTTTTAAATTTAAAAAAATTACAATTTAAAATTTAAGTTTTTTAATGTTTCATTAAATTTTTAAATTAAAAACATTTTTAATTTGTTTGATATTCATTTGATATATCATTTCTCTGCTGTGCTGTAAGTTGAAACTCCTTCTTGCCTACAAAGAGGGGACCAACTATTTTCTAAAGTCCTGTCTAGCCCTGATTTCCTGGGGAATTTTCAGAATCCTCTCACTCCTCTTCCCCCATGTGGGCCTCTCTGGACCTGCAGTCACTTTCCCAAAGCAAATCTCCCCCAAACAATGTGAAATCAGGAAAAGGCACCAAGAAATACATGAGGGGATTGTCAAGTCCTTTGGGGCAAAGCCTTCTCCTGTTTACCAGGACCTGCTTCTTGGAAAGCTACTATCAGAAAAACATTGCACAAGTAGAAGCCGTGCAACACAGCAACCGGACCCCACCTCTCCTTAATCTTAACCTCTGACCTCGAGCCATCATCAACAAGGTGTTTCAAAAACAAGGATGTGTTTCCATGGTTCGGTTGGGCTCCATTTGAGGCCAGGGCAATTGCTCAGAGACAACACAACCAGAAGTGATTGGATTATTTACTAAGTCACCTGCCTCTGAACTGACATCTTTCAACAAATGCGACACTCTTTGGCTGATGTCCCATGCACTAAAGGTAGACCAAACCCACACCAGCTATCCCATGACCACCTGGGAAGTAGGTAGTAATGCCATCTTATTATGTTCTTGGCAAATATGACAATAAATTTGCCCCTGTTGGAGCAGAAGCACACATGGCAGGTTGTCTTATTACTACTAATAATACACTAAGTGGATGCAAAAGTGTCTGCATCCAAAAACAACAATCAAAACCCCAAACCAGTAGGAATTAACTTTGATCTTTGCAGTATACAGTATATCACACTCACACAACCAATTAAAAAGGCATGTCATCTTGTTTGGAAAGTATCTATTGATTCCCCAGTTCATCAGATCAGGTTGATGTGTCTTTCAATGGCCTCGATGACATCATCAATATTTTTCTATTTAGAATAATGACTTATTTTATATGCCAACAGCTATAAAAAACAACCCACCTATATATATTTCCACCGACACCAGCTTAAGAGCCATCTGGTTTTCTCTCCTTAACATGTGATATTGGTAATCTGGGGCAAAAGAAATGTTTTGTTCTTGTCATGAGACTCATTTAGAGACCACAGTAAATTTGTTTAGTTTAAAAACCAACCACTAAATCATATTTTCTCTATTAGAAGCCGATGCTCTCCACTGCATTTGGTGGCCAAATTATATTCGTTTTAGAGTGAATTACATTCATTTCAGAAGCAGCCCCCAACTCTCCTCTCCCTCCTGTCCAAGAAGGCAATATACTCACCAGCTGTGTGATCTTTGGCAAGTGACTTAATCTCTCGGAAACTCATTCTTCGCTTTTATTAAATCGGAGGGAAAGTGCTAGTTTCCTTATGCATATTAACCCTCCCAGTCACCCCACAAGATTGGTACTGTCACCCCCACTTTACCAATGGGAAACTCAGACAGAGAGAGGGTAAGTAACTGGTATGTGATGAAGCCAGGATACTGAGCACCAATGTTTGTAACCAATTGCAACTGCCTCATAGGTTCAGTCCCACAAAACACCGGGACACCAACCCAGGCTACTAGGTAGGTGCCAAGGAGTTATTATGGCAGGGGCCTAGGAGTCCCACCCCGGCTTTCTCATTTATGACCAACATGACCTTGGGCAAACTAACCTCTGTGTACTTCAGTTGTCTTGTGAAATTGTGGCAGTAAGAATGGTGCCTGCCTTGGAAGGTGTGATGAGGATAAAATAGCTCATGGCATGTACAGTGCCTGGCCCAGTTAGCGTTCAATAATGGTAGCTATGAGCATTCATAGGCACTCCATAAATGCTTTGCTCTCTTCCCCTCAAGTCTTTAGCGTTGACCAAGTGGCTACAACATACATTCATACGTCCTTCTCAATCGATGACCAGGATAAAAAATGAAGTGTCATCATGGCCTTGCAGGAAGTGTCTTGCTAGAAGAATAAATCTTTCTCCATCAAAGGACAGCACCAAGGAGGTACAAAGGAGGAACTCCACTGGTGGCTCCTCACATTTTTCTTCTAAGTCCAAAAGATCCATCATTAGTGCCTGCAAAGCTGAGTAACCAAAGAAGCTTTGCTTGGTGCTGAGTGATGACATAATCTGAACTGGAAGTGGCAAGGGTTGGTGACACCAATGTGGCCTGAGTTCTGGCTCCACACCACGTAGCTGTGAGATTCCAGGCACTTACATCACCATAATGAGTTTTAGTTTTCTCCTCTGGAATCTGGGATTCATTCTACCTACTTAGAATGAGGCTGTGGGAATAAAACAGAGCAAACTAAGGCTAAGTTCCCAATGGTATCAGCTCCCCTCTTCCTGTCACCCTCCACTACATTCATCTGGGGAAAGGATAATAAGGGGTTCTATAAATTTTCCAAGTCAGGAACGTTTTACACTCTAACTGGATCCTGTCAGAGTCAAAGGCTCACCTTGAGGGACACTGGTTATGAGGAGTGTACCAAGTGATTGAGGGTGACATTTTAGGGCAGTCTTTAGAATCTTTTCAAGGAAGGGCTGAGTTGTAGGACAGAACCAACCATTTACCAGCCTGGGAAACTGAGCCATTATGTACAGTTCCCTAAGAGGCTGCCCAGCCAGGAACTGGCAGTGCAGGAGCTTTGATGACAGTCTTGAAGCCTTTGTCCACAGCTTCCCATGTCTATTCCGCTAATCTTTCCAATCCATTTTTGTCTTCCCCTTTCCAAATCCAAGCCTCAACAATTCAGTGTCTGCCTCTATGAAAATGAGCCCTTTCTCTTTCATCAGCAATGAAGAGACACAAAACTGAGGGCTTGAGGCCTTAGGAAAGGTGTCTTGGAGAAGAAGCTGGAATCTCAGTCTTAACTCTATCACCTATGGGTCAGTTCACCCTAGCTGAGTCATCTCACCTTTTGGGGGCCTCCATTCCCTCCCCTCTAAAGACAGGACACTGGAATGATCTGTGGTCTTCAAACTGTGTCCTGTGGACCCTTGTATCCATGGCAGTGTCCTTAGGGCTACCACAGGGGCCTGGAACAGAAGTAAAATCAAGCAGATCTGGTCAGTTTACAAATGCATTTCTCTTGACTTATACAATGGTTTTATTTTCCTTTCAATATTGAAATAGCAGCTAAATTCTCAAAATTAAATGTTTTTTAATTACTTGATTTTTGCATAGCAGTTTTAGATTTATAGAAAAATTGGATAGAAAGTACAGAGTTTCCAGATACTAACTCTTCCCTTCCTCCTCCCTCTGCCCCACCCTCCCTTCTTTTTTATTAGCGCCTTGCTTTAGTATCATATACTTGGTACAATTGATGAATCAATAATGATACAAGATTACTAACTAAAATCCACAGTTTATATTAGGGTTCACTCTTTGTTTTGTACATTTTGTGGGTTTTGCAAGTGCACACCCATTATAGTAACATAGAGAATATTTTCACTGCTCTCAGAATCCCCTGTGCTCTGTATATTCATCCCCCCTTCCCCCAACGCCCTGGCATCCACTGATCTTTTTACTGTCTCTATAGTTTTGTTTTTTCCCTGAATGGCATATAGTTGGAATTATACAGAATGTAGCATTTTCAGATTGGTAACTTTCACTTAGCAAGATGCATTTAAATTTCCTCCATGTCTTCCCAGGGCTTAATAGCTATTTCTTTCTAGCACTATGGATGTATCACAGTTTATTTATCCATTTACCTACTGAAAGACATCTTGGTTGCTCATAAGTTTGGACAATTATAATAAAACTACTGTAAACATCCACCTGTGGGTTTTTGTATGACATAAGTTTTTTACTAATTTGGGTAAATACCAGGGAACATGAATGCTGGAGTGTATGCTAAGACTATATTTAGCTTTGTAAGTAATGACCAACAGTGTGGTCAATGTGGCTGTACCATTTTGAATTCCCACCAGCAATGACTGAGAACTGCTGTTGTTCTACATCTTCAGCAGCATTTGGTGTTGTCGGTGTATTTTTTTTTTTTTTTTTTTTTACCCATTCTAGTAAGTTGTAGTGGCACCTTATTGTTTTGTTTTGTTTTGTTTTGTTTTGTTTTGTTTTTTTAAATATTTGTTTATTTATTCATGAGAGACATAGACTGAGAGAGAGGGGCAGAGACATAGGCAGAGGGAGAAGCAGGCTCTTCACAGGGAACCTGTCCCAGACCCTGTGATCATGACTGAGCGGAAGGCAGGTGCCCAACCACTGAGCAACCCAGCCACTCCTTCATTATTGGGTTAATTGGGAATTCCCACAAGTCATAATATATGGTGTTGAGCATATTTTTTACATGCCTATTTGTCATCTGTAGATCCTCCTTAGCAAAGTGCCTGTTCAAATCTTTTGCCCATTTTAATTGGGTTGCTTGTTTTCTTACTGTTGTATATTTTGATTATACATCCTCTATTGCCTGTGCTTTACAAATGTTTTCTCCCAGTCTGTGGTTTATCTTTTCATTCATTTAACAATGTCTTTCACAGAGGGGAAGTTTTAGAAATCAGGAGTTTCACATAACAATCCAGCTTTCTGACTTCCCTTGGAAGTAGAAGATTTGATAACACTTGAGACTCATCCTAGCAGCTGCCTCTTTAGACCAGTTCATCAGAGCTGCACCTGGTACTCTTCACCCATCTTTATGACCTACCTTGAGATGCTTGACTGCTGTGATTCTGGCCTAGAGAGAAGCTCCACCTTCACCTGTTTTTTACATTGAGTTCTACATAGGTTTGTTTTGTATAAAACTGTCTAGAACTTAAAAAAGAAGTTTAAACTTGGCTGGCCTTTTGCTCTTTCATACCAGGCCTATCCATTTATTGTCACCTTGTCACAAGAAAAAATTTCACAAACACTCCGGGTGGCATCTTCTAATTAGTCTGTTGTGCCTGGTCCAATTCATGCCATGGAGCATGATACCTATGTGAGGGTCCCCAAATGATGCCATTGTGTTCACTGAAAGTGCCTTCTTGTGAGGTTACCATCTATGTAGGGATGGGGATTACAGTCATCTTATAAGGCAAAGAATTTAAATCCTGAGGAGTGAATAATATGCATCTTTACATATAGGAATCACCTTTACCTGGAAGATGTTCTCATGTGAAGGCATATGGGAATTGAGAAAGGAGGATACAGCAGATTCCTGTGTCTTAGCCCAGACTCATTGTGAAGAATTAACATATTGAGTAGGATGCTGGGTAAACTCCCTGGCATCATTTGAACTGCACTCTTTCTCTTTCTCCCATGATTTGGTAGTTGACATTCTATAAGGTATATGACATGAATCTATTTCACCAGGGCTGCTGGTGTAGCTATGCAGCTGGAAAAATGATTCTCAGGTCCTGAAAAGCATCAGTAAAGACAAAGCCAGAGGGATCAGCATAGGACTTCACAACAAATTAGAGGTGAGGAAAAATTTCTTGCATAAATGCCTTGTCCTCAGGCTAAGTCTGGTATCCTCCTGTGTACACTTGTTGAAGTTACATGTGGAGGCCAAGGAAAATTTGCTAGGGCTGCTGTAACAAAGTATCACAAACTGAGTGGCAGAAAACAGAAATTTATTGCCTCATGGTTCTGGATGCTGGGAGTCTGAAATCAAGATGTTGGCAGGATTTATTCCTTCTAAGGGCTGTGGGGGGGGGGGGGAGTAATCTGTCCCAAGCCTTTCTCATGGCTTATAGATGACCATCTTCTCCCTGTGTCTATTCATATCATCTTCCCACTATACATGTTTCTGTGTCCAACTTTCCCTATTTTATAAGGACCAGTCATATTGGATTACGCCCCACTGTAATGACCTAATCTTAATTAATTACATCTCTAACTACCCAATTTTCATATAAAATCACAATGCTGAGGTACTGGAAGTTAGGAGTTCAACAACATGAATTTTCCAGGAGGACACAATTCAGTCTGTAATAAGGCCACTAGTACAGGAGGACAAAAATCCCTTAGCTCTCTGAGCCATTTGAGAATAGGTCATTGGGAAAGTGAATTGATGAAGACCACAGAAGCAAAGTCTAATGATGACACTCTCAACTTTCACTATTCTTCTAGAATTGTGCTCTTTTTCAGCTAACATAGTCTTGGTAGAAACAAAGAGATGATAAAAATTAAAGGAATTTTATTGTAAGTCCCCAAGCCCAGCTCCAGGGCTCCCCCAACCCCCGCGATATCTTTATGAAAGCTGTTTTTAATAGTTGCGCCATGAACAGCCCAAGCAGGTGTCTCAGCTAAGCAAATAGAGCCCTGAACTAAAGGTCGGTCCTATACTTTCTGCACATTCAAAGACATGGTCCCAGAAGCTCCTCACCTAACTGCCCGGGTTCTGGTGGTATTCTTTCTATTTCCTGACAACTGTGATCACACACCCCAGCTGCCACCTCATCCTGCTGTTTTATCCATGACTTGTGCCTTCAGACCCCATGATTCTTTTTTCCTGGTGAGCCCATCCCATCAGTTTTCCATTCCAGCTCTGCTTTTCATCTCATGTTCTTTGGTTTATCTTTTGGGGTTTCTGGTCCTTAGGATACCCCTTTCTGGGCAGTCTCTCTCCTGGACTGGAGCATATTTTGTTTCCTTTCTGTAGTGAAATATTAAGGGCACAAATCAAAGTTGAACAAAGGTATAGGATAGGAAGAAGGGAGGAGCAATTAGCAATAGGTCTGAAAAGGCTGATCAGCAGGTCCCAGGTGATGGAGAGTCGGATCATTAGCGTGAACTAGTGGAGAGAGCAGAGACTTTGTCAAAAGATGGATGTGAGCGGGGTGGGGTTCTTAGCTGCACCAAAGTCTTCATCTCTCTGAGTGTGACTTTAAACGTCCCGTCCTGATCTTCCTCCCAAATGGGAGAAACAATTCCAACTTCCTTCTAGACATTTCTATTTGGATTATTGATAGTCATCTCAAACTTCATATGTCCAAAACCAAACCCTTGACTTAACCCCAAAACTTTGCCCATTCTTTCCATCTCAGTGAATAGTAAGTCCAATCTCTTAGTACTCAAACTAAAAATTTTCAGTCATATTTGACCTCACATTCTTATCCATCAGGAAAATCTTTCTTGCTTTACTTTTAAATATATCCAGAATCCGGACACTCCTCACCATCTCCATTCCTGTCACCCTAGGCCATTATTATTCATTACCTGGATTATTAAAAGTGCTTCCTAATTAGTCTCCTTTTTCCATTCTTCCCCGCCAATGTTTAGAACAGTCTTTTGAAAACATGAGTCAGATCATATTACTCCTCTAGTCAAAATCTTCTGTGACTAAATCACAGTCTCCCAACATCCATTCTTCCTTTCTTTATTCATCCAATTTCCAAAGTTTATCTGGGTGATGACCAAAGACTCTGGCTTTAGCTTCCATTGCAGTCAGTGTGCCCATGTGACTATACTGGAGCCATGTGACTTGAAGCAAGTGGTCCATGAGTTGAAACCACATGTACAATGCCACATGCTAAAAGAAAGGGAGGCTTGTCTGCTTCTTTTTCCTCTTCTTTGCTGGTGAGCTGATGTCCATCATCATACCCCAAGGAGGGGTGGAGCACAGCTACTCCAACAACTCTGGATTTCCTGCCTCTGGGTGTCACATGAAAGAGAACTAGATCCCCATCTTATTATATTATCATAGCAGCTGAATGTGTGCTGCTTACTTACCCTCCAGTATCTTGCTTTGGCATTTAAAATAAAGTCAAAAACCTTCTCAAGGTCACAAAGCCCTATGTGATCTTGCTCTAGATTAACTCTCTAACTTCATGTCTTATCACACTCTTTTGTTCTCTGTGCTCCAGTCACCAAGGATACTTTTCTTCCTGGCTGTACTTACATGTCACCTCATCAGAGAGCTCTGCCCTGGTCCCCCGATGGCATCTCACACCTGCTTTATTTTTTGACATCACTCTTACGGCTGTTTGCCATATAACTGTTACCTATCTCCGTCCTACCCCACAGGAATGTGATCTTCCCGAGAAGGGCATTTTGTAGTTGTGTTCACTGCTTTAAGCCTTTGATAAACTCTTCAAAATATTTCTTGGCTAAGTGAACAAACAAGATTCTGTTTCACTATCTATAAAATGTGGATAGTCATTTTTGTCATATAGGCTTGTGGTGAGAACGACGGGACACAATACCAATGGCTTCATGTGGTGTCTGGCACTTGGTAGATCCTCAGGACACATTAGCTACCCAATTTGAGAGACTAACTCTTGTGACTTCCTACACAGATGGGTGTGTTCTAGCATTATGTTTTCCCATCTGAACCTGAAAGTTTGTTGGTTCTACCCACCCACCCCCGAATCAGAGAAGTCCCTTTCAATGAATATTTTCTGAGTTATAATATCTCTGTTCATTCATTTAGTGCCTCCCAATCTCCCTTACATTTGTCTCCATTCCCCAGCAGTATCCTTTTATTGGTTCTGTCATTGATCCAGCCATCTCTGAAACTGGCGATGCTGTTTCTCATCATCACTATGAGCGTATCCAAGCCTGGAACTTTTAGAAACAAGAGACGTCCCCAAGACGGCAACCTCAGGGGATGTTCCCTGCTGACCATCTCTTTCAAGTTGGCGGAGGGAAAGTGTATTGTGTCTAGGATTTCTCCAACTTGAACAGAGCTATGCTGATTTAGCACAAATTTCCCATAAAAAGCTGACCCCCAGGGAGCAGAGAGTGAACTTGGAAAGTTTTCTCCCAAAAGGGGAATTTGTCATAAAGTTATGAGTGACTGAAATGTGAGGGGCTGGGGCTGCTGGAGGGGTTGAATGGCAGTGGTTTTACAATGCCTGCGATTGCATTTCCTCCTGTGAATGCTCAGCTATTCCCCCAAGTGCCACACTCCCCATGACCCTTGGCCAAAAGCATCATTACCCTGTTCGCCCGCTGAAAAAGAAGATTAGGACTGTTACCAACAAAGCTACTTCCCATGGTAAAAAGAGGCTCTTGGATCAAGTTTTCTCTCTACGGTCACTGAAAATGACAATTCATTTCTTTCCCACTAGCCAAACGCTGTCTCCAGATGCACACATGTGGATCCCATTGTAGTCAAAGAGGCCCCCAACCCGTTTGAGGTTCTTCTTGGTGGCAAGAAAGTAGAGCTAAAAGACAGGCTCTAGAGCAGAAGTAAGTGTGTGTCGTGTATGTGTGTGTGTCTGTGTGTGTGCACGCACATTGTGGAGAGTTCTTATCAAAATCTTAAAATCCATTTTTGAATCTTCATCATTTCTTTTTTTTTTTTTTCTCATCATTTCAAAGTAACCAACCTGATTATCCTGGGAATCCTCTAACATCTATGCTCCAGTATAAGAGCAAAGACGTTGGAAAAGTTCTTTGAGATCTGCCAAATTTATAAAACCATGAGATCTGCAGGTCAGAAAGCAGAAGACACAGTAGGTAACAGCTCCATACACAGGTTCTGAGGCCAGAGAATTGTGTTCAAATCCCCATATCATCACCCTCTAGCTCTGTGCTCTTGAGCAGATTCCTTAATTTCTCTAAGCCCTGGCTCTTGTGATGTTCTGCCTTTTGTCACCCATAAAATGGAGATTAATAGGGCAGCCCCAGTGGCCCAGCAGTTTAGCTCTGCCTTCGGCCCAGGGTGTGATCCTGGAGACCCGGGGTCGAGTCCCTCATCGGGCTCCCTGCACGGAGGCTGCTTCTCTCTCTCTCTCTCTCTCTCTCTCTCTCTCTCTCTCTGCGCCATGAATAAATAAATAAAATCTTTTTTTTAAAAATGGAGATTAATATATTGTAAATGCCTGGCATGTCATAGTGTTTAAGTGGTGACCATTATCATGCCAATACAGGAGGCTAGAACACATCATGAACACCCCTGGTGTTGGTGCCCCTCCAACACCATCCCCACCACACACAGCCAAACACTGTCAGGTTGGTGACCAAGCCTCCCGAGTATGAGACACTCCTATAAGGCTTGCTTTCTGGCTTTCAGGTCCTTCCCATTCACCAAGCTGGGATCTCTTCCTTCTACCTCAGTGAAGAAGTTTCTGGAGTGTTCCCAAGTCAGTGGCTTGTGTAGTTCACATTCAAGCCATCTTCAATACCTAGCCCCACTTGGAAGTAGAACACTGGATTCAAATCTTGCTTCCACTCTTGCTAGTGATTGTAAACTTTGTCCATTTTGGTTTAATCATGACACATGTTGATGGATACTTGTCTGAAATCTTTACAAAAATGCAAAGCTCAAGTAAAAGAAAGTGCAGTAGGTACTCACCTACTATTCTGTTCCTTTTCATGTGCAGTATGTTCATGGTTAAAATCTTCTGTGTGATGATCTGTTTAAAATCTGCCTCCTCCACTAGACTATAAGCTCCATGAGGACTATCTTGCTCACCATAGCACTTATAGCACAGTGACTAGATCATAGCTGACCTTCAGTAAACATTTGCTGAATAAATACAAGATCGAGAAAGAAAAAGTACTTTGAAAACTGCAAGGCACGTACTAATGTCAGATACTATTATTATTATGAGCTATCATGCAAATACCAAATGATTGGTTACTGGATTGTCCTGTTCAACCAATTTATATGTGTATTTAAAAGCTTTCCACTATACAGTTTTTAGGCATATTGTGTCTACATAAATGAGTATGATGTTTTTTCTTTCTATAGAAATTAATCATAGGGCCTTGGTTCAGGAGTATAAAATCCTGCATTTTATTATACTTCTTTGGAAAAATAGATTTATTTCTGGCTGGGCATGTATGTGAGGGCTACCCATATTTTATCTTTATCTACTCATTCATCAATTCATTCATCATTCATTGATTCATTCATACACTTAAGAACTATTTATTAAATTCCTGTTTCGTGCCAGGCCCTGTATCAAGTACTGAGAGTACAATGATAAATATGGCTGATGGCCCTTGAATTCAGCTCACTGTCTACTGGGAGAGCCCAGCCCATGAAAACAGTTACAACAATGTAACAAGAACTAGGGTGGGGAGGTATATATGTACACACCAGGAGCAATGGGAGCTAAAGGGGAAAGTACTTACTCTGGAATGGGTTGTAAGATGCATTTCAGAGGAACTGATACTTGAACCCAGTCTTGAAAGATGAGTATGGGTTGACCAGTTGTACTAGGCGAAAATGTGTTTTTGGCAGTGGGAAGAACTGTGATTTGATGAATAAAGGAAGATTAAAAAGAGATGTGATAGCTGTGGTCATAAAAGAAATGAGCCTAATGACCTACCATCTTGTATTTTAACTGTGTGGAAATTTGTGGATCGAAGTGGAGGCAGTGCACTCCTTTCTGCTCCGTCTGCAGCCCAGCGAGCCAAAAAGGACACCTGGAACCATGGGAGCAGGAGGGAGGACCTTGGCAAAGGAATATCAAGAAAGGAGTTTTTGGCAGGTACTGGCCACTTGCCCACTTCCAGGAGGAGGATAAGAAACAATCCTCAGTGCCATTTCAACCAATATGGAGATGTCAAAACATTCCAGAGGACTTAATCTTCGAATGTCACAAAGGTGTTCCAAAGAATGGACGGAGTGATGGACCTTTTCTTCCTCTCCAGGATTCACAAATGCACTTTGGTTCAAAGCAGGGGACATTGTTAAAGACAACATTATTCTTCCAGAAAGCCAAACTGGGCGCTTTTGAAAGCCTCCGACTCCATTCTGAATGTAATCTATGCATTTAAAATCATTTTCTAAGCTGGGACAGCGACACAAACATGCACACAACACGAGCTATGGTGCATAAAGTTGGGCTGCCTGGTCTAGCTGAGCTGAAAAGTGCTGTTGCAGGGTGTTTTCATTTAAAAATTCTTATTATTTTTTAAAGAATTCTTGTTATAAATAAAAAAATATTATTATTCAAGTGCATGCTGAAACTGAATCATGCCATTCTTACATAATTTTTCATTGGATTGTTGCAACCCATAAAGAAATCCAATTAAATTTCCCTTGCAGGCACAGGCCTTCATTCAGAGGGCCTTGAAAAAGCTGGTTTGTTGTATTGTATGGCAGGTCGATGAATCGAGAAGCAGAGAGGGCCTGTCCCATTTCTTGTCTTGTGTGACATGATGTGAAGAGAGTCTGCCAGCAATGTTTCAAAGAGCTGCATTATCAGACAACATAAAGGGCCCTCCGTCCGTCCTTTCTGCTGCTATACCACAGAATATGCACACACCAGTGTCTCCATCCCGTGAACAATTTTGAACACTGTACGGTTAACATACTGCTTTCTGGATCTTGTGAGCATTCACCATCATTATCCCAGACATCAGACCAAGGTTAAGAGGGGAGTGAGCCAGAGATAAGATAATGTTTTTGAAGATACTTGAAAGGGAATGTCCTGGAAACCAGACTACACAAACATGTGTTTTCATTACCTAAAAAGAAGGCAGAAGCCAACGTGTCACCAAATCATATTATTTTACATTAATCTGTTTCTTGGTTGCTCTCTGGATTGTTTATGCATTTTCCTTCATTGATTTATATATCATGTGAGGTCTCAATTATTTCCAGATACACAAGATTTTTGTCTTTAAATACAAATTTTGCATGAGCAGACACACATACGTATCTATCCACCCCCCCCCCCTTATCTTCTCTTTCATGTAGAAAAAGCTCTTCCTAAGTTCTAGCACATGACTGAGTCTTCCTTTAAGACATTGGCCATGGGGGCATCTGGGTGGCTCAGTGGTTGAGCATCTGCCTTTGGCTCAGGTCATGATCTCAGGGTCCCAGGATCGAGTCCTGCATCGGGCTCCCCACAGGGAACCTGCTTCTCCCTCTGCCTGTGTCTCTGCCTCTCACTCTCTGTCTCTCATGAGTGAATAAATAAAATCTTAAAAAAAAAAAAAAAAAGATGGCCATGTTGTAAGAATTGCGCCTTCTTGCTTTCTATCACACCAGATGTGGAGAACTAAGGTCAGAGTCAAAACAAAGAGGAAAACACTCAGAGGCACGAGGGAGAAAGACACCATTCTGTATTCTTCACCAAACTTGCTATCTGGAAAGTATTTTACATTCTCTTCTCCCACTGTTTTTTCTTTTTGAGGGGTGGGTGTTTGCACTGCTTTTCATGGAATTTCAAAAAAGTAGCAATAGCCTAATTCTTTTCTATTGTCATTTACCAGCAAACATGAGAAGCTTATTCCACTACAGTGGGGATTTTATAGGGACAAAGGGTCAGTTCTGCCCTTTCTCTCTCTCTCTCTCTCTCTCTCTCTCTCTCTCTCTCTCCCTCCCTCCCTCCCTCTCTGCCATTTCTCTCTCTCTCAGATGGAGCAGGCATATCTCACAATCAAATTTTCAAAATAATTCACTTATGTTTTTCCCTGTGCAAGGAATGCAGGCTTGTATTTGTCTTGCTTTAACACGAAGCCATGATCTGATTGGTGACAAGATACATAGGCAGATCTAATTGTTTTATGTACAAAGCATCTCATGGAGCAAAGCACGCATGGGTGTGAGCCTGCGCTTAGTAATTGGGAAGCCATGCTACGATTTTCTAGATCTAATGCTTGCAAATTATTTATGTCAGAAATATTTCTTTCAAGTTGGAGTTCCAAAGTGAGCACCAGCGATTATCGTCCTTCTGAATATCACTCAAAAGGCTCTAGTGAAACCAGCCCAGGGAGGATGTAGAGCATTCTCTACTTTTGTTTCAGGTTTCTGAATTTCTTAACACAGAAAATGTCCTCCCTTTTATTTTTATTTTTTTTCTTTTAGTACAGTTCTCTGAACCCGAGAGTATCCAAATGAAATGTAGTTGGAAACGCCTCTCACATACACACCTTATACAACTCAGATGTCCATCTGTCTGTGTCTATAAGGACACACATATGTGTGGCTTCCCTTTAGAGGACTTCCAAATTGTCCTTCAGATCACAAGTAGACCCTCCTCCACTTGATGGGATGAGTACTGGGTGTTATACTATATGTTGGCAAATTGAATTTAAATTAAAAGAAAAAAGAAAAAAGAAGTAGACCCTCCTCACACATCAAGTCCTAATTGGACACAGACTCTCTCCCACAAACTGACCCGGGATCCTCCAGAAACCAGTCTTAAAGAACTATCGAATTTGCCCAGTCCTCCAGGGTCACAACCGCAAATAAGCCTTCTGCTGAATTTGGCCCATGCTTTGGGTTTTCAGTGAAACTTGAGCTCAGAGAAGAGCTCTTAACTTCAAATTTAGCAATGAACATTTACTCCACGATGCTTACAGTTTTGCTCTTCTCACCGGGACCCCAAGACATGTGTACACACACACGCACATACACACCAGTACCAAAGTTACAAGTTCACTACAAAGGATAGCTTCAAAAGGAATTGGGTTTCAACAACTCTGTCTTATCCTTAAAAAGAACCGTAACTGACCACTAACCAAATTAGTTCCTTCAGAAAAACAAGTCACAATCTGAGAGCTTATTAGAAGTTTAAAAATTAGATGAAGGCTCAAATGGTATTGCTCTTTAAAATGCGGAGTTTCATTTTCCTCATATAGCAGTTGTAAAATGTCCACCCAGTTGTAGGGGAAATAGAGCAGAACGTAGCCTTAAAAAAAATGGCTCCTGTCTTTTCTGCACATTCATAGTGGGATCAAAAAACATGAGAAACTCTGGAGAATGTGGCCAAATAACTCATGCACTGGAAGATTAACTCCATGTCTAATCAAGCCACTAATTTGTTCTGAGGAATCTATCTGCACCTCATTTTGCCATTTGTAAACCAGAGCTCCTCATCATTGTGAACGAAAATTAAATTACCCCAAGTACCTGGAGTCATAGGAAAAAGTAGACAGGGTTAAGTAAAGACAACATCTGACATTGAAGACTTGGCAACCGAAAACCTGCAAGTCTGGGAAGTAACATACCCCAAGGGGCAGGCATTGGGAAAACAGGAAAATTAAGGAATCTTCATTATGCAAAAGCAGAAGAATGAAAAGATTGTGTACACTGGATGTTGAGATAAGTCACCAACATCCCTCTGATGGGCAGAATGATCATTGTGAAGGAAACGGAATTTCGGAAAATCTTTGACAAGTAAAAAGAGGAAGCTAGAAAAACTGAGTTATAAAAAGGCATTTCCAGAAAAGCACTAGAAAGAGAGAAAGCAGAAATGCCCTTTTCTTGAGGGAAAGAGTAGAAGGAAAATAGTTATGAAGTTCTTAAAGACCTGAAAGTTGATAGTAGGAGACTTGCTCTCCCTCTAGGTCTAAAGGAGGAAGGACTGGGGAGTAAGGTGGTTTTGTGGTGGACACCATGTCAAAAAGAACATGTTTCCAAGACCTGTAAAAAGTTTGAAAGATGAAACACTACAGAAATTAGTGTTTTCTAATTTCTAAAGAAATTAGAAAAACTTCATTGAACTAAAACTTCAAATCAAGGGTAGAGCCATGGGCTCATCTTTATTCGGCAATTTCTAGTAAGTTTTCACAAAGAGCCAAAAATGTCTTAGAAACACACACACACACACACACACACACACACCCCTCAGAAGAAAAACGCTGCAGGTCAGACTGCAGTAAACATCTGACTAATTTATTTCCTTTGGTGCTCCAGACCTGGGATGACATTAGAAACTGGAGACTTCCCTCAGGTAGACTTCCCCATGTTGCATTAAAGGGTCTAGTTGAAAGAGGAGTCCCAAGGCAGAGTGTGGCTAGCTAGAATTTACAACCATCCTCCTTCACCTTAAACCAAAGACCCTGAGGTTAGAGAGGAGCAGAAATTTTGAGATACCTACAGAGATTCACCTCTGAATCCGCTTGGTTGGATGTACTAGGGCCAGAAGAACAGATCTAGGCTAGAGAAAGGGAAAGACAGGAGCTCACCTTAGATTGGAACCATTAGAAGCTCACATCATGCCATTTAAAAAACAATTCCAAACCAGGCCAGTTCTCCAAACGAGCCAAGTAAATACCACCCAAGAGACAGCAGGGCCTGCCAAGTAGTGACCAAACATTATAAGCAAAATTAGCCAATTAATGGGCTCTCCTGTCTCGTGGCTGGATTGCTGTGCTTGCTGCTGCAGCACCAGCCTGGCCTTGGGTCTGCAGACCTGCCCCCTGCCGACCCTGGGCAGGCCCTCCACCAGGTGAGCAGCAGAAGGGTGGTGGGGAGAGAGGGCTCGCCAGATGGCTGAGCCGCGAGGAGCTGTGCTAAGCTTTTTCTCTGTGAGTTACTCTCACCACACGCACTCCCGAACCTTCCGGAAGTGATGCCTGATCTGTAGATAAGTTGCCAGGTGTTACCTGAATGGGTGATTTTAACATGATGTCTCTCTTTCTTCCCCCACGTAGAAGCTAGTTTTTGAAAAATTTTCCAACAATGAACTGAAACCCCAACGAATGCTTTGGGTTACTATGGCAACATTTACTTTTGAGGAATTGCAAGTGTTTGAGGGAATCTTCTTTTCTTCATCTTTACAACACAGCTGACAAACAACCGTCAGGCAAATGAACATTGTCCCCGTCTTACCGATGAGGGGAAACCAGGTGGAGAAGTGTTAAATAACTAGCCTGCGCATGTCCAGAAAGCTAATAATGGACTCCTGATGTCAATTACAAACCGGATGGCGTATTCCAATTGTGCTCTTTGGGCTCTTTTAAAGAATGCTTTTAAAAGGAAAGAGGCAAACACACTTTACCCCTAAATTAAGATAAGTAGAGCTGTTTGTTTTGTATGCAGCAGACAAAATGAAAATCCTGCCTTTTGTGACAACTGTAATGTGACTGATGTGGACCGAATCAGTGCTGCTCCCAATAGAAAGGCATTATCATCATAACATCATTTGTAAAATTAATCAAAATAGTCCAATTAAATTCAAGAAATACGCGTCACATGTTCATCTTTTCCCAGATGCTGAGCTAGGCTTTGTAGAGATTGAATTTTACCCTTAAAGGGAGGGATCATTCTCACATTTTATACACGAGGAAGTCAAGAAGGTAAAGGTTTGTGAAGGAGTAATTGGAGGAACAGCTTCTTGCTCCATCTCCCACTTCTCACCCAGAACTCGGGAGGAGGAGAAGACCTCATTCAAGAACCTACTTTGGGGGCGCCTAGGCGGTGCAGAGGGTACACATCCCCGTCTTGGTTTTGGCTCAGGTCATGATCTCAGGATCATGTGAGATGGTGCCCCGCATCAGGCTCCGTGCTCAGCTTAAGACTCTCTCCCCTCCTGTCCCTCTCCCTCCAAAAGAAATAAATCTTTAAAAACAAAAACCAAACAACAAACCTAGTTTGGTCATGACCAGATTTTCCTAGGAGGCTCTGTGAAGAGAAAGGGACAATTTCACATGAAGACAATCAAGAGTTGAGAGAGGAGATGAGTTCGTGCATGGCAGCCTCTGGCAGAGTGAACAGCAATGGGGGGCAGCAAGGAGAGCAGAGGCTGGGAAGAGGACAGCACCGCTGCTCACTCAACTCTTCCCCCACCACCATCAGCACCAAAAACACCACCATGACTCTGCAGAAACATTTAAGGGAGGAGGAGAAAACGAGCCCAGTTTCCCCCAGTGCAGCAGCATGGTTCACTTCATCCCTCAAGCTACGTAGAGACCACCCCCCTCCGGCCGCACCCCTGCCCCAACCCCAGTCAGTGGGGAAGGCATGGAATCTCACCTTTGAAAACTCTGGAGCAAACAGCGCCTCCATGACTCCTAAGGACACATGGCACATGAATGGTAGAACCTGTACGACAACCCAGAAAGGGCAGGTTCCATCTGCCATGGAAATATGGAAGCTAAACACCTAACTCAATTCAGCCGAATGAGCCACTCAACTAAATGTGAACTTTGCTGAGGTTTTTAAAAGCCAGACAAACAAGGAGCCAGAAGGTTCTCATCCAAGTCTCATGCATTGTTTCCTTTGAAAGAGTCCTTCCCTTAAACACAGGCCTCTTTCCTGACTAAATATGTCATTTCAGCCCTGCTCATTCTGCTTGTTACCACGATGGTGCTAATTCGAGCATGGCTCACTTCAAAGTTGACACTGATCCTCCTCATAAGCAATTGTTTTTCAGCCAGACCCATCAGTGGCTCCCGTCAGCCCCTTTCAAGCATGGCGCCAGCTTTTCAAAATGTTGACAAGAGTTCCCCTCTGTTGCCTAGGACAAGCCATGGTTGTCCTTTTCAGAGCATGTAATTGTCTCCTGCGGAGAGCAGACCCCCTACTCCATAGGCCCAGCCACCTGTCTTTCCCATCGCAGCAACTGGTAGCTCAGACTTGGGCAAATGCTAGGGGAAGTAGGAACTGTTTTAGAGTGGGGAGCCAGAACACAGTTATAAACCAGAATAAAAACAGGACTAATTGGTAGAATCCACTGGAATCTTTAAACTGCTGCCCCAGAGTATAGGACCATAGAACCAGAAGGATTTCCTATTCTATTTCTAGGGGGCGCCAACTTGCGCTACCCCAATGGCAATCCTATCCTTTTTTAAAGTAATGATTCTCCAGCTTTAATTTTCTTCGGGGGAACAAGATGCAAATTTCTGGGCCTTATCCTCAGATGAGTAAGTCTGGGGAAAAGCACAGGGAACTGCATGTTTAACAAGCTCCCCGGTGATTCCGATGCAGGTGGTCTTGAACTACACTGTGAAATACAGCTCTAGAGTCTTAAGCAAACAAAAGTCCTCTACCTTCCTCAGAACTCATCTGGGGATTTCAAAAGCTTCAGAAAATTTTTCCTTGTATCTTTTCCCTTGGGTTTGGGGACTTACAATGACAGTCCTTGAAAATAAAATAAATGCATTTCTCTGAGTCACAGGACAATGAAAGCCAGATGTGTGAGCCCCTCCTCGCATCCCTACCTCTTCCCATTCCTATTTCCTCACTGGTACATCTTCTGATGATCTCCTCGTGCAAGGGCTGGAGAACTTGCAACCATCAGGATGCAGGAAAGAATGTTTGTAGCTTCAGTTCCCCACCTGGGAGAGAGGGAATCTGGAATTGAGTTCTGCACCACCCAGACCCAATCCCCAGGAACAGCTTGTGGTTGGCTTGGTCACTGAGCTATAACATGCCTCTCTGCTACCTCAGGCTTTGTGGACTCAGTATCAAATCTTCAGCATCTGCCTTGGGCCCCCCATTTCTCCTCCTCCACATCGTCTCCCTCATGCTCCCCAACTCCCCTGGCTGGATAGCCCTGACTCAGACAACCCACTCATTATTTCTCAGCACCCCGCAGGACAAGTCTCTAATGCCATTTTCCAGGTGTTTTCAGCCGTCTGCCTTCTACCTACCCACCTGCCCTGTAGATTGTACTTTCCCTTGTAGAGGGGTTGTGAAATTAGTTCTGGCCAATGTAAGCAGAATTTATATGAGTTGATTCTGGGATAGAGTTTTAATTCCCGTGCAAGATACCCCAGGTTCCTCTTTGCTCTCAGGCAGGGTCATGACAGGTAACATTTGAGATGGTGACTGCTCCATCAACCTGGATCCCTGAGTGACCATGAGGAGTTGAGCCTCTTACTAATGTGCAATGCACATATAGTATGAGCAAGAAACAGACCTCCCTGGTTTGAAACCCCCGAACTAGGGGGGCTAGTTATTTGTCTCCACAGCATCACTTAGTTGGTCCTGGCTATGGAAGGTCGTTGTGCTGTTTGCAGCTCCTGCTAACCCCTTCTCAGGGAGTTGAGTCCTTTCCTTTTATCCCTGGCTATCAGCAGAGGCACTTCCATGAATCGATAGATAGATGATTTAACCAGAATGAGAGTTCGTGCCTTGGGGTCATGATTCTCCCCACTTTGCACTGGCCCTGTTGCCTAATTCAGTATCACTTGCACTTTTATATTCTTGGGATTACTAACTTTCCAACTAGGTGAATTGCCCCTAGCTTGAACCTAAGACCCTGGTAGGGTGGTTCTTCCAGGACACATTTCTTTCTCTCCTTCCTGCTCAGTGTTGCTGCCTTATCCGATCAAAGCTTTCTCCAAGCCTAGTCTCAGAATGACAAGGGTGGTGGAAATCTTCGTGATTTCTAGAGACGTCTTCATCACTAAAACTTTTTGCCTAGAGTTGGGAAATTATTACAAGTAGATCCAACCATGCTGCCTCTATTTTTCATAATGATGATAATATAACTGCCAGAAATAATTCATTTCCAGCAGTTGCCTTGTCTACCTTGTGTTCCTATTCTTAAGGACAGTTGGCAAGTGAACCTCCTCTGCTGCAGGCTTTGGCAGCTCACGTGACTATCTGGTTTTGCAATGATGACAAATGAAATTACTGCAGGTCCTGGAGCCTTCATCCCTGGAAACCATCAACTGGATGACAGCTCCTTCTATTTGGCTTGTAACAAGCTCTTCCAGGCAACTAATCACTAGACAGGGTCTTCCATCCAGAATGCAGAGTTTCTTAATCTTATTTTGAAGAATTAATTGTGCGACCTCAGTACTGGGATTATTTTTCATCAAGGATTCCAAAATTGCAATTCAGTGTAAAAGAATAATTATAATCCCACAACGATCAGATCCCCGTA
This sequence comes from Canis lupus dingo, assembly GCF_003254725.2. Classification (NCBI taxonomy): domain Eukaryota; kingdom Metazoa; phylum Chordata; class Mammalia; order Carnivora; family Canidae; genus Canis; species Canis lupus. The sequence continues at coordinate 35,694,412 of NC_064253.1, read as the reverse complement.
TCAGGCACAATGATATGAAAAAGGAAAAAATCTAAAGAAGTGACACACTTAAAAGCAAAATGAAATTTCAGAACATAAATGAACATAAACAAATAATTCCCCATGTAAATTTTTTGCCACAATTACAAGAAGTAAAACAGATTTAGTTAAGCAATAATGGGAAGGGGTTTTGCTGGAGAGAGAAAACCATTTTTATTCCTTTTTCTAGGACTTTTCTCTTGCCCCTGCACCTGGTGAGGACTTTGCACTAAGAGGATGTTCAATTAACACTTAATGAATTTGAAATGACCTCATGCCTAAATGCTTTATGCTTAGTATGTGTCATGTGTGATGTGTGTGTGCGTGTATAGGGGGATGTGCATGTGTGTACTTGGAAAAAATACAGATGAAGAGAGATATCAAGATATGTGAACACTAAATATAAGGCATTCATTCATTTCTTCTGTAAATATGTATTGAATACCTACCATGTACTTGGCAGTAGCCTAGGAATGCATACAAATTTACGAGCCTCTTCCTATCTATATTTGGATAAAGGAAACAGGAAATAATAAAAAATATTAATGTTATAAAGAAAAGTAAGGTGAGAGAATGGAAAATGATGGTTGAGGTGTTACGGGGTGATTAAGAAAACCTCTTTGAGCAGAAATATGAATCAATCAGGAACTAGATCTGTAGCTATTGGTGCAGAAAACATCCTAGGAAGATAAGACAACAAGTGCAAAGGCCCTGAGGCAGAATTTGTTTTGTGTATTCAGGAAACAAATATGCCCGTGTGGCTAGAACAGAGTGAAAGGGGATGGTAGGAGGTGAAGCATGGAAGTAGTCAAAGGGACAGATTTTGTAGGGCCTTTTATGTCATGATGAGGACTTTGAATTTTGTTCTGAGGGTGAAGGGAAGGCATTGGAAGATTTTGAGCAAGATAATGACATGATCTGGTTTAAGTTTTGAAATTATTTTTTGCTGCTGCAATATAAAAAATTGGCTATGGGTTACCAGGGCCAGTTACACCTGGTTATCTTGACTTCCATTCTTCATGATTAAGATAACAATTGGACTTCCACTGCAAGGCAGGATGATCACTAGAGTCCTATATGTTTGATTTTTCAAATGGATTCCTGCCTTTGTGTGACCACTCTTTCTCTCAGAATCTCACTATGGGAATACTGCAATAAAATGAAAGAACCAGGACACCAAAAAATCACTCCATATGGTTTTCAGAACACAATATGGGCACTTCTTGGGCTTCCAAGAGAACAGGGTAGGATAAAAGTAGAATTTATACCATCTTTCTAGCCTATCCAGCTTCAACCCCATATCTAATAATTCTCAGCTCTGAGAAATGATGACGCAGAATAATCCCCACATTTACAGCATCTCCAGCTTTGACAATCACCCAAGAGTGAGCCCTCTCTAATATTCTGGCTCCCTACCAGTTTGAGTTGGTGTCAAGACATTCTCAAAGGAAGGATAAAATATTTTAGCAGCTCTCCAAGTTATAGTTACCTTCTGCTGCTAAGAACCTCACAAGAGGGCAGCCCCGGTGGCGCAACGGTTTAGCGCCGCCTGCAGCCAAGGGCATAATCCTGGAAACCCAGGATAGAGTCCCGTGTCGGGCTCCCTGCGTGGAGCCCGCTTCTCCCTCTGCCTGTGTCTCTGCCCGTCTCTCTCTCTCTGAATGAATAAATAAATAAATCTTAAAAAAAAAAAAAAGAACCTCACAAGATATTTTGGCTAATACGGACATGCCTTTCTAGTCTTTTCCACAATACAGAAGACCTCCATATCCTTTGTTTTAAAGCAGGAACTGCAGTCAGAAACAAAGACAGAAAAGGTAGTAGCCCATGAAAGAAGATGCATTCATGGGACTGGCAGTGGCCTCTGAAAGATTATCATGATCCTCCAGGAAAAAGAAAGCCTTCTCGTGAGTCTAAAATTTGCAACTGGCACCACTTTCCCAAATTCAGACTTTAGGACTCATTTCATTTGAGTGATAATTTTCAAGAATCTACCTTCTCTGGCCCTGGTTTTCTCCTCTGTTAGAAGAAAAGGGAATTGGACTGTATGACTCATATGTGATGCATTTGGATGCAAAATTCTGATTCTTAGAATCACACATAAAGAGAATCCAAATATACCACAAAACAGTGACCTAGTCCCATAACATGAAGATTCAAGCATGAACTGCAAGACCTACTCTGAGTAATTTTTGCTTACTCTTGCATATTGCAAGATATAATAGATATTGTTCTATGTTCATCGAGAAAATGAAGGTGGAAAGATAGAAGGAAGGAAGAGACCTAGGAAATATGCAATTGATACCCATGAAATAGGGAATAGCCTTCTTCTCCCAATACCAGTGGAAATTATGAGTCTCCTGCTATCCTCTAGTGTAGCCCATGTGTTGTGGGGTTGGAAAATTTGGTGGCCCTGGCCCATGTGTCAAATCTGGCTCACCCCATTTGTTTTAGAAAACAGTTGTTTTGAAAGACACATTCCTTTTCTATTTTCTACTGAAATAAGTAGAAAGAATGCATGTAACTAAGTTTGGCAGTGGGTCTTCACCCAGCAAAACACTCCTTCATGTTGTAACCAACTCATAGCAATAAGAGACAGCTGGCCACCACGAGGAGCCCTTCAACTCTTCTTTGATTGTCTTGCTGTTAACTGGTGTTCCCTGGAGAGTGATCAGAGGGGTCCTCTTGAGGACATCATTATTGGGATAAAATCCTATTAGTAAGTTCTCTAGTAAAGAAAATAGATGACCCAGGTTTTTAAGCAGAGCACAAGACCAATCCATTGACTTAAACAGCCCTAAATAGCAACGTTGAGAGGCCTGCACCACACCATCTCTGATTACATGTCTCTGCCTGTAATGAAGTTCTGTCTCCCGTTGTAATCTGACCATCTTGGCTCAAGTTGAGAGACACCTGTGGTATTTGAATCTCATGGAGCCAGTGGCTCCTAAAACTCTGAAACCTGAGAAGCAACATCTGTCTGCCTTTCTCCTCTTCCAGCAACAAGTCTGTAGCACTACCAGGGAGTAAATGCTGAATAAGGCTGGTGGCTGGTGCTGAGCACGAGAGACCCAGCAAACCAGTAAATACTGAGCCTTCAGCATGTGGGGCTTTCTGTCCAAGCTGGCTGGCTTCTCTCTTTCCTTTCCCTCACACAGTGGAAAGGAAATTTATTAGGCAAATCCTTCCACAGCAGAAATAGTGTAAGAGTCTTAACAATTGGTATGCACTTGACTTTTTGGTCAGGATCATGATTTGTAGTGGCCAGAACCATTTGTCTTATGGTTATGTACAGTCTGAGGGACATCAGCTAAAAGGAATTAGTGTGTTGATTTTGCTGACCCTTCTTGTCAACACAGAAGTAGAGGAAAGAGGCCTAGAAATCAATGGGAGAAGGAGCCCAGTGAGGGGGTCACTAGCAAACAGAGCCTACAGCTGATGCCATCTTTCTTGCCTAGTTTTCTTGGGTTCTTCACCTTTCTTTAGGGGTCCTGAAGCTGGAAAATTTTTTACTTTCCAATTCAAAATCATCATCTCTGAAAGGCTCTTCGTGGGAATCTAAATTTCTCTTCTTTTTCACTTTTACCTTTATGACTTAGGAGGATGCCTGTGTTTCCAAACGCAGGCAGGATAGTAATGGGGTCTTGACCCCTGATAGTGAAAGTAGGAGGTGGATATCCTGGTCCTCTTGAAATTACTGGGCACCCCAGCTTCCACTTCCTGGGAACACTCAGACGACCACCATGACTGGTTTGCGTAAGTCCCGAATCCAATTGGATACCTTTTTGGAATTCATAAGTGAGCTTCTGGGAAAGGTGTCAGAGAGGCAATGATGTGAGAAGGAAAGTGGTTTTTGAGTGCAATATAGAAGAATAGGGAAACCATAAGTGTGCCGGGCATTGCCCCTAATACTGAGTGCACCCATTAATGCCAGTCAGATGTTGGTGTCCCTGATGGGAAGGGTTGAACACTGCTGACCCAGAGGGCAAAGCATCATCAACCAGACTGGTTCACTAGCATGTCTGGCTCATTATAGATATTCCCCAAATATTTGAAAGATGGAATGCGCAAGAGATTTACTGATCATTATTTAACATGCTACGCCTCCCAAGCATATATATTTAAATAGAGTCTCCAGGGGAGTCTGGGTGGCTCAATCAGTTAGGCATCTGACTCTTGATTTGGGCTCAGGTCACGATATTGGCATTATGGGGTTGAGCTCAGTTTTGGGCTCTGTGCTCGGTGTGAAGTCTGCTTGGGATTCTCTCTCTCCCTGCTCCTCCCCTGGTGATCACCCTCTCTCCCTCTCTCTCTCTTTCTCAATTAATTAACTAATTAAATCTTTAAATAGAGTCTCTGGGAGTGAAACCAGCAGGGCAGTGCAGTGCCATGGCTCAGGGAGATCTTCAGAGTCAAGCAGTCCGGAATCAGAGTCCTGGCTCTGTCACCTACTAGCAGTATTATTTTTGGCAACATGTTAACCTTCTTCAGTTTCCATTTTCTGACCTGTAAATAGGGATTACACTTGATGCCTACTTCACAGGGTTGTTGTGAGGATCGAAGGAAGTAAAGTATAGGTGATAGTTCATTTTATGTGTCAACTTGGCTAGGCTAAAATGCCCAGATGTTGCCATAAAAGGATTTGTTGGATGTGACTGACATTTAAAACAGTAGCTAAAGAGTAAAGGAGATTACCCTCCACAATGTAAATGGGCCTCATCCAATCAGTTGAAGGCCTTCAGAGAAAAGACCAAGGCTCCTCAAAGAGGGAGGAACTGTGCCTCTAGACTGTCTTTGGACTCAAAGCTGCAACATCAACTCTTCCTTGGGTCTCTGGCCTACCAACCTGTCCTGCAGATTCCTGACTTGCCGGACTCCACAGCTGCTTGAGCCCATTCCTTAAACTAAGTCTGTCTGTCTGTCTGTCTGTCTCTCTCAATGAATTGATGGATCTTGTATGGGTTCTGTTTCTCTGACTAATACAGCGTGGAAAGGACTGAACACCACTCTTGGTACACTATCTGCTTGATAAAAGTTTTCTATTATCACTAATTCCAAAATGATAAAGTTTTACACAGCAGACAGAGTTCCAGGTGCCTGTGGGAAGGTTGCTGGGGGCTGGATAACAGGGAGAACTGAAGACCTACACATCACCCGTGCAGCATACAATTTAGGTAGTGGCAGCTCTGAGAGCAGTGTCCACCTGACACCTGTTATTTTGGGGGACAGAGGCTAGGGCCTCCCCCTCCTGGGCCCATCTGGGCCTCTCTCCCCCACCATCCTTCTAGCTCCTCAGCCCTCACCCAGGAGATGATTTGCATCTCAGGCTCCTTGGCAGCTGTGCCTGCGGATGTTGGCTTCTTGCTCCTCGGCCCTGCAGCCCGGCCTACAGATGTTTTCTCCTGGCCTTTCTTCTTCTAGACCTTGTTTCCTCTTCTGACCCAAACTCCCCGGGAGGCTTTCTGGTTAGCTATGTTTTTTCTCCAGAGCCTCTTTGACTCTGTTATCATCACTAAGTCATCTGAATCATCAGCTCAGTATGGAGCCACTGACATGGGTAAGAGACCCCCAGCTCACCCCTCTCCCTGCTCTTTCCCTGGGATGCCTATTACAGGTGGCAGGTATGAGAGAAGGGGATCCTGCAGCACTGAAATGCCTGTTGTTCTCCATCCCCAGGCCCAGAAAAGCCACATTTTCTTCCCTGCCTACCCTCCCTCCACCCTGCCTGCCTTAGGCTCTCCCTGCCTTTCTGAGAGGAGCCCTGCCCTGTAACTCGCCCCTGGGCCTGGACATTCTAGATCTTGAACCTGTGTCCCCCTCACTTTCCACTTGCAGCTCTAAGGAGAGACCTGTCTGGGGGACTAGAAGCCACTCTGTGGGGCCCCCTCGATGCCTCATTTCCAGGAACTGGCAGAAACAAGGTCCAAGCTTCAGATACTTGATAATTCTGCTGACGTCTCAAGAGAGCCTGTGGCCTGCAGTGACTGTGGCTCCTGAACCACTGGCCAAGTGTGTCATGGCTGTGGGCACCTTTCAAAGGCCACTTCCAGAGAACCGTATTTTGCTGGACTTGAGCAGACTCGCTAGGCCATATGCTGCTTTGAGAGAGCCAGCAGCTAATGCCCAGAGAAGAAGAGTCCTAATTAAGGCCACACAGTTAACCGGACGCCAAACTGGAGCTCAAATGTAAGTCTTCTGATTTTAGCCTAGTGCTTTCTACAGATTACCTGGAATAGGCCATGGAGGTGGTATTCACCTTGGCAATGACCCTGGATACTGTACCTGAGGGTTGTTGCTAGGTTGATTTACACTTTGTTCATTCAGAAAGTAGGAGACAGGATTTGTCGATAGCTTGTGGAATTTATAGATTGAGAGGAGGAGAAAAAAGAGGGAAGATCAGAATAGCCCAACATAGATCTCTGGCCTCGTCGGTTTGTTGATTCCTTCACTGATTCACCCATGCTGTCATCCCTTGGTTCCACCATGGATCTATGGGGTCGCCATGTCTAGCTCTCACCAAATAGTGTCACAGGTTCTACCTTAGAGAATTCCTGGCCACACCCCAGGCATGAGATGTTTGAGCTCTGGGTATAACGATGGCCTTCACACAGAGAGACACAGACAGAGGTACACACACACACACACACACAACTTTGACCAAAATGAAACCCACACCATGAAAAAGAGAATGTTGGGGTGGACAGGTGAGCAGTTCCTCCTTCTTCCCACAGACCTAGAAGTCACAGACTGCCCTCTGTCTGCTTCTCAGTGGAAATCCAGTGGCTGCTGCGGCCATGGTTACAGTAGCTGTGGTTTTAGGGTCCTGGCTAGACTCTGTGGGTGGGCACCAGCCCTCTATGCTTCCTCCCTTCTCAGGCCTATTCCTCGGGGCCCAATCGTAGGACCTCTTCCCCCTCCCTGGCCATCTTCCCTCGCCCCCACAGCTGTTAGAGCTCAGCCTGCCAAGTCTCCCAGAGTCATATGGAACTCACCACCCAGTGTAGGTGGGAAGGACATGGAGGTACAGTCAGCTGGGTGGGAAGGCCGCTCCCAGGAGGCAACGCTCTGAGGTCCAAGCCAACCCCACCCCTGACTGATATTTTCAACAATTCCATGAGAGGCCCTGGAAAGGACATTTGGCCCAAAGGCTACCCCTGTACACAGCTTAGCCCCTCAGAAACATGGCAGGGGTTCCTCCGAGAATCCCAGAGGCCAGTACACAGGCCGAGGGGAAGGAGAGGCAAGAAGGCAGCTTCTCTCCAAGGAGAAGCCCTATGGACCCTAAATATCTGGCACTGCTGGCCATCAGCCTCTGCGTGGTCCATCAAAATAGAGGAAAAAAAGGACCAAAAAAAGTATGAGGAGGCTGCAGTTTTTCCTATAAAGAGCCTAGGCCTTGGTGTTAGACAGCTTCTAACACCGCCCAGCTCTGTGACTTTGCACAGGTTCCTTCACTTCTCTGAGCCGCATCTCTAAAATGGAGATAATGACACCCTTCCTGCCGGGCCGATGTAAGAATTAGAGAAATCATACACAGAGAACCGAGACAGTGCCACCAAGAAGGTGACAGCTAAAGTCTGGGGAGCACTTACTATGTTCTCAGCAGCTGGCAGATATTAGGTTATTTTCTTTTTATTCTCGGTGGCAAAGAATGGATGTAACAGGTACAAACACAGACTGGGTCTCGGCTTGGTGCGGAGTCTCCTTCCCCAGGCGATTTCAAGCCTCCATCTCTTCTCACAGGGGCATGTGACTCAGAAGACGGGAGGCCAGGCCATGAGTCAATGGCCCCACTGTCTCCGAGCACCTACATGGCCTTGGGTGGACCCCTCAGCACCCAGAGATCAGCCTCAGCCCTGCTTTGCTTCTGCAACCACAAGGTGGTATGGCCAGCAGCCATGGGAGAGTTCTTCTTTTTCCAAAGTATGTTTGCTGTATAAACACAATCGTAAAATAAAAGCCAAGTGTCGGCGATGGCGGGGTGGGAGCGAGAGAGTTGGGAGAGGCAGCGTTCCTGGCCACGGCCAGCCGCTCCCAGCCCAGCCCCGGCGGTCAGTGGGGAGGAGGAGAGGCCCTGCAGCCCATCATGCTGTCAGGCTGCACAGGCCATACTTTCCTCAAACCTCACTTGGCTGGAACAATCTAGAGAGGGTCAGCGGAGGAGGAGGCAGCCAGGGAGTCAGGCTAAACTTCTCCCTCCCTCAGGCTCCAGGGCCTTGCTGGATTCAGAAAAATAACCCAACTTCCACTGACTTGTCATTTGATCCATAAAATTCACTGCTTGGGTACTTAAGATATTCCCCAGGGGCTGCATCTGTGTGATTCAGATTCAAAAGCGGAATTACGGACCATGGAGACGGCTCCACCGTCAAGCAGCCCAAAGGATGAACCGGGTCTCAGCGACCCTCTGGCTACATGTGCCTCCGTGGCTAAAATCAAGTGGAAGATTGGAGTGATGATCTGGGGGCAACGTAAGCCTCTGTCCCTGCAAAGCGCCCCAACTGAGGGCAAAAGCCTGCATCAATCAAGGAGGCTAGAGGCAGAAGGGCTTGAGTTGTCACAGCAGCTGTCTGAACCCCCCCAGTGTCCCTAAGGCTGCAGAATTCCACCTCCTACACCTGCTGCCCCCTTGACCTGCCTGCTCCTCCTCCTCCTCACCGCCTCCCTTCCCCACGAATTTAAAACTTTAACAATAATTCCAAATCGCCCCCGGTTGCCGGCACCCCACGGTCCAGCCCTGGCCCGGATAACTTCGTTCTTCAAGGAGGGTGAAGAGCCGGGGGAAGGTGCTCGGGGTCCGGAGAAGGCGGGCTGGTTTCGGAATCGCATTCAGATGTGCCGCGCTGTGCTCGGAAGGGAAACTCATGGCTCGCAGCTGCAGCGCAGCGAGTGCGGGGGATGAAGCCACGAGGGCCCCCGCATATTTTCCTTGGCCTGCACACAAGTCGTTGACATCATTTCAGACTTCGCCATTCATCCACTGCCGCTTGGAGCTTGTGTGGCTTGTGTGCGGCTGTGTTCCAGAGTCTGATTGCAAATTGGGTGGTGGTGGGGATGGAGGTGGTCCCATTGAGTTTGTAAAAACAAACAGAAATGCACTGAACCTTGTGTTTCCTCCCCTGGAATGATGAGGGAAGCTAGCCGCCACCCCGCCCCGCCCCCGTGCAAACAGACCCAGGCCAAGGCCAGCGGAGACCCAGAGAAGCCTTTGTTCTGTCTGCACTATTTTGGGGAATGATGACGAATGTTTGCCGCAGGTACGAAAAGCGGGGGTTCCAGTAGCAAATTCTATCACATCCTTCCAGACGTCACTCAGGCCGCTCTGGGCCCATCTGCATTCTCCTGCAAATCCTGGGTAGCAGGAAAATTCTGTTAATGGTTCCCAGAGGCCCCAGAAAAGAAAATGGCAAAAGTAGGAAATGTGAATATTCGGAAACAGGGCATGTGCATAGGTGCATGCGGTGCAGGATTAATCATCATGTTTAGGAGACAGCTCTGCGATGCCGGGGACATCGCAAAGGACTTCCTCTTTGAAGGAAGCTGCCCATCTCCTTGTGTTCTCTCATTTCCAGTAGCACAGAGTGCAGTCGGGACAGTAGGAAAGAATTGGGGGAAGCTTTGAGGCAGGATTAGAGAGTGCCTCTGACCCCCCCCACCCCAAATGTCACTTCCCATGCTGAGAGTGTGAGACTTTGTGTCTCCCACCATGGGCAAAGCTCTGGACTTTGTCGCTGAGAACACCACCCAGACTCTAGCTACCATGGAAGTGAATTTGAACCCTGACACAGGCCACTCTTTGTTCTATAGCAGCCAGGGCCTGCTCCTCCGCAAGGACTTGGGAATAGGATTGCTTCTTTCTCAAACATCATTTGACACAAGTTGTCTGAGGACAGCGCTGTGCCCCAAGGATGCCCACCTAACTCGGAGCTGGGGAGGACCGGTGATGTTCCTGGATATGTATAACAGTCAGTCGTCTCTGGGGAAATAGCCCTGATCTGTAGCATTTGCCAATTTCTATGGTGTAAATACTCCCATCGGCATCAACTTCTAGCTACCAACCATTGGGAGACGAGTCACTGGCCTCTTGCATCTCTACACAGCTTGTGAGCAAAGGTACTTACACTTTTTTCCGCTCTCTTTTTAAGGTTGTTTTTTTTTTTTCCTCTCTCTATCTCTTCCTCCAATGCTGGAAACAGGACTCCCTGTCCCTAGGAGATAGATATTTGTGATGAAAAGACTCATGATCTCGCTTGGTTCTCATAGAGGAGCCACCCAGGAGAGCCATCTATCAAAATCATCCACATTAGACTGTGTGTGAATGAGAATCACTTTTCTCATGATAGAACTCTGATATTCAAGGTGCCGTGTGTGGTACCTGGCAGTACTTATTCTGATTAATATGAGTAGCCACCACTCTTCTCCCTTTATTGATAAGGAAACTGAGGCTTATCGGTGAATGGACCACGTGTCATCACTAGCAAGTTGCAGAGCCGGGATTCAAACCTAGACCTGCCTGCCTCCAGCCCTTTGCACTCTGCTTTGCTGATTCTTCATGACAAAGGCCCATGTATGGCAAGGGTTCTGAGGTCCACAGATTGGCCCAGGATGGGAAACAGGTCTCCCTGCCAGAGGAGGCCAGTTATCTTTGGTAATCAGTCCTGCCTTCAGGGAAGTCTGGAAGTCTGACCATCTGCAGCTTCTAGGAAGATTGATTCCTCGTGTCCAAGCCACTGCTGTTCAGGGCAGAGCAAGGATCCCCTGAAGAACTCTTAACCTGATGAGTATTGTGCATTCAAGACAGCTGGCGGACTAAATGAGGGCCCCCCACAGCCACTGAGAGACCCCTGTCACCATGGGACTGCAAACATTGCAACAATTCAGTAGGAACTCATACCATGAAATTGCTAAACACTCGCAGTCTGCCATCGGGTGGAAACTCCCAGGGAGTCCCAGCCATGATGACCAGGACCCTGGGAAGCAGCTGCCTGCCTTTAACTTACTAAGGGTCCCAAGCGACTTCCCTTAGGCACATTTTAAGCACTTATTGAGCACCTGCTGTGTACATTACAACTACAGTTACTACTACTTTCAAGACTGTTTCATAGACTAACAAGGGATTTTGTCATTCTGATCTCTGGATACGTTCGAAAGAAAAATCTGACAACAGTACTAAAATAAGGTCACATGTGGTTTGACATTTCATGAATCATCTTTACCGAAAAGGATAAAAGTATGTAAATTCAGTGCTGCCTTGGAAAATACCCAAGACAGGAAATGGTGCTGGGCAATGGGCACGGCATAGAAGAGGCGAAGGGGGCCTCCTCTTTCTTACCGAGAGGTGTCCTAGAGCCGACACACAGCACACACTCCAAGAGGATCTATGAAATGCTTAACAAACAAGAGTTTTCTAAGCTGAAGTGTAGATCCAAAAGCTTTCCTGAGCCTTCCAGAAATCTGTGAGGTTCACCTCCGTGCTACCCCAGGATGACGTGGAGGCATTTCTGCCACAGTCCTTCCCAGGATACTTGTGAAACACGCAGGCTGCTCCGCAGTGGGTCTGAGCCACCGTTCACTGTCTGAGCCTGTGCCCTGTGGTCCCACCATCACCAGTTCCAGGCTCTTGGTGCTTCTGACGCAAACTGAAGACCACAGCCCGAGGTGTGAGTGGATAAGCATGAAATGACTAGCTGCAAGCCGGAGTGCCTGTCTGCTGAGCTCTGGAAAATGCAAACTTCACAGACCATTTCTTTCTCTGGGTCCTGCCCAGCTCCTCCCAAGCCTTGGCACGCAAAAGTCCAAGAGTAGTAATAGTAACTAATAATAGAAATCATTTCCAATCATAACACGTGGCCTGATCTTACTATAGAGTCATAGAGATTAAAATACTCTCTGTATGAAAGAAACTGTTTGTTTCACTATTCGACCTTTGGCAAACACAGCTCCTAGGTCCCCAGCTGTCTCCCTGGGCTGGCCTTTGCATCGGTGCATAGGGAAATGCCAGTCTGTGCATAACTTACAGGGGCCCTTGCCTCTAACACAACTTGTCCTCTTACTCTCTCCCACCACTTCCATCCCCAAAACTCTCACCTGGACTTGTTTGTCCCCTGATTGAAAGCCATGGGTGGCTCCCATCATTTAGGTAATAATATCCACACTGCTGTGGCATTAGATGCCCCAAACTCTATACCAATCCTACATGCTATCCCTACTCCCCTCCATCAGGAATCCCATGCCCTAATCACAATTATCCATTTATTTTCCCTGAACACGTTCTTGTTTGTTCAATTAATACTAAAGTAAAATGCAGTGAAGTACACAGATGCTCAGGGTACCATCTGATGAGTTTTGATAAATGTACACAATCATATTACCAAGCCCTCAATGTGTCTGTAACTCAGAAATTTCCCTCACGTCCCCTTATGGTCAATTCTCCCCACTGTAGGCAACCACTTTCCTGATTTCTGTCTCCATAGATTAGTTTGCCTGCCTTGAACTTTATATAAAGGAATCACATAGTATGTACTCTTCTGAGTTTGGCTTCCTCTGTATTACATAATGTTTTGATATTAAGACATGCTATCATGCATATTCGTAATTTATCCTTTATTTGTTCATTATTCCATAGTGTGAATTTGCCACAATGTTTTTATTCCATCACCTGTTGGCAATACTTGGACTGTTGGCAGTTTTTGCCATTACAAATAAAGCTACTATGAACACTCCAGCACAAGTTTAATTGTGAACATTTGTTTTCATTTCTCTTAGGTAACTACCCAAGCATGGAATTGCTGGAACATAAGGATGGGTGCATTGTTCAGTGTGTTAGGAGCCGTTAAGCTGTTTTCCAGGATGGTTGTACCATCTTACCCTCCCACTAACAATGTACAAGATTGAACACACTCTTTATGTTCTTGTCTCTGAGCTTTGCTTTCACTATTTCCTACACCTGGAAAGTCCCATGGCTACTGCCAGACTCTCCCCCTATTTGTCACCTCTATTAAGCCACCTAACGTCTGTAACAAATAGTCCCAAGCTGTATAATACCTTAACTCAATGGTGTTTCCTTTTCATTCACATGAACTCCAAGGTAGGTCTACGTCAGCAGAACTGCCATCCCCAAAGAAGTTCATCCCCAAGTTCATGCTTACAACATGACCCTGTGCATCAATGTTTGGCCAATGGATGGAGAAGGAGAGGATGGAGAAAGAACACCTTTTTCTTTACTGATTTGGCCCGGAGATAGTCATCATCCTTTGGCTCATGTTTCACTGTTGAGAACTAGCCCCAGGCCTCACCTACCTGCATGGAAGGCTGTGAAATGGACACTCCAGCTGGACAGCTGCTTACCAACCACAAGTCTGCACCACAGGAGGGGGGACACAAGTCTCTGGTGTACAGTTAGCCGTCTCCACCGCATTGGGGTGTGACCCTCCCTCTGATCTGTCTCCATTGAAACTGTCCCATAATCCCACAATCTGTGGAATTAACCCCTCCTTCTTCCATATTCCCTTGCCTTTACATTCCCTCTAAGCACAGCCCTTAAGATCTGCCTTTCATTTGTTATGTCCATGTTTTGCCCACTAGATGGCGACATCCTGGAGGGCGCTGGCCATCTTGGATCCCTGTGTTGGACACACATCGATGTCTCCCTAAGTATTTGCTGAATTCACAGTGGTAGAGACATATGGCACCCACCAACTCCTCCTCTTGGACACACGTCTTGTCTACAGTCCCCAATCCCCCAGCACCTACCTGTGGCCATGTGGCATGTCTGGCCAGTGCAACACACAGTGCAGCCACAGCCACCTGGCCACCTCCAGGTTGATGCAATAGGAGTGGGAATGCTTTACTAGATTCTAGATCTCTCTTCCTTTGCCTGTCAGTGGGATGTAGAGACTCCAGTAGAGGACCCAAGACCTGACAGGCATGGATACTGGATACTGCATGGAGCCGAGCTCCTCTGCTGACCTCACTGCTGAGATGGGGTATTGTTGGTTAATCAGCCAGCCTACCCTGACCATCACACTCACATTGTGTGAACTACAGCCGCCAAACTCAGGGAGACCAACCAGTTTCCTTGTCCTTCCATTTCCTTTTATAATTTCTCATGACAGGCCAACAATCTGACACTAGACCCCATGCTGGCAGGGGATGCCAGTGTCTATGTAAAGAGAGCTCTTAAGGTTTAAGGTGAGCTGTGGTTTTATATAGTTCAACCTGCTAATAACTCCAATGAGTCTTAACTGTTATGCATTTCTTCTGTACCGCATTTGACCATAAGCTCTTAAAAGTAAGATATGGCAGGGTCTGGGTGGCTCAGTGGTTGAGCATCTACCTTTGGCTCAGGTTGTGGTCCCGGGGTCCTGGGATCGAGTCCAGCATAAGGAGCAGCTTCTCCCTCTGTGTATGTCTCTGCCTCTCTCTGTGTGTGTCTCTCATGAATAAATAAATAAAATCTTAGGGATCCCTGGGTGGCTCAGCGGTTTAGCACCTGCCTTCGGCCTAGGGCATGTTCCTGGAGTCCTGGGATCAAGTGCCACATCAGGCTCCCTGCATAGAGTCTGCTTCTCCCTCTGCCTATGTCTCTGCCTCTCTCTCCATGTCTTTGTGTCTCACATGAATGAGTAAATAAAATCTTTAAAAATAATAAAATAAATAAAACCTTAAAAAAAAAAAGTCAGGCACGAATTCTTCCTCTGTACCTTAAGTACATCCTATTCATTCACTTAGGAAATATTTACTGAGTGCCTACTATGTGTCATTCACTATTCTAGACACTGAATATAGAGCAGCAAGGAAAATAGATCAAGCCTCTGTCCTCAGGGAACTTACCTTACACTGGAAGAGACAGGCAATAAACAAATAAGCGTGATTATTGAAAAAAAAGGGAACAATAGAAATCCCGTCATAGAGCCTCAAGTCTTTCCTGCCCAGCTCCTGGCACAGGAGTACTTTCACATTTATTTGAGTCAATAATTGATTAATGTTTGTCTCACTCCCAGAGCTGTGAGATCCATGAGTGTGGGGCATCCCTCCATCCTCAGCATCTAGCACAGCGCTGGCACGGAGCGAACACTCCATAAATATTTCCTGCATCAAAAAGAAATGAATAATAATGGTGTAATATCTGTTACCCGCTGAGAGCCAATTATTTTCCAGGCGCCATGCAAAATGTTTGCGTGCATTATCTCATTTAATCCTCATACTAGTCCTGCAAAATAGCTATTAGTATTTCCCGAGGGAAGTGGGGCCCAGAGAGGTTAAGTGACTGGCTCAGCGTCACATGGCGAGCAGTAAGTAGAGCCCTGATATTAGAACTCACACACTTTCCTTAAGGCCATCCTGTGCCACAAAACAAGAAGTGCTTTTATGTGTCCCATATATTCTTTCTCAACAACGAGGAGAAACAACCCTGGACCACTGTTTCTGTGAGCCAGAAAATTCAACCCCTTCTGCAACTTGCCCTGGCCAGCCTGGGCGGCCTTCCCAGGCAGATGGAAGATGTGCGCTTGTGGTAATTACAGACCGTGTTGTCCTTTTCATTTATGTCTTCACAATCCAGCTTGACATGGTGTCATAAAAGTTTATGTACTGTGTTCTCTCCGCTCCTTACTAATATTCTCTGGCATTCTCCCTGGCCATCCAGAATCAATACTATCGCTCCTCTCTCAATAAAGTAGGGAGCTATGAACAAGGCCCAAATGTGCAGGATGGCTATTTGCAGCAATTAGACGTCACGCTGAGAAATGGCCACACCGAAGCAGAGTGGGCAAGATCTAAGGACCAGCGCGTCCCTCACGTCCCTCACTGGGGACCCTGGAAATTGGACTGCTTAAAAAAATACCCTCTCTCCTCTCACCTCTTCTCCTTCTCACGCTCTCTGTGTCTCTTTTTTTCTCACGAGAGATAAGAAGAGAGAAGTGCATTCAAATTAGGGACCCTGGCCATTGATTTTTACTTTCAGTTGGTGGATTGTAATCAATGTTAATTAACCAGATTCTTTTTCAGCAAAGGTTGGGACAGAAGAGTAACTGCACAATATTTTTGACCAAGACAACAGATATTAATGGGCTCTGGTACGGGTTGGAGCAGGAAGGAGAGGGCGGCGGGGGGTTGTTGCTGAGAGGCTCAGGCGGAGAGAACAGGTGCAGAGGAAAAAGGAGAGATTTGAACAATTTCAAGGTGGTCCTATCAACAGGCCCTGGTGGCCGGGAGGCTGGGCCATTTACACATCCTCTGCCAAGGGGCAGACTTCCTGTTCCTGGCACAGTGGACGGTGTGGGGTACGATTCCTACACTGTCAACTAGTCACTGGCAGCCACCAGGAGGGCCACTGGTGACTCAGGCCAAGCACCTTCCCGTAATGTTAATAACGACGTGGGAAGGGTCCTCGTACCTGAACAATCAGGCACAATGAGAAGATAGAGGAATTTAACAATGGAGAGTTTTGGGGCACCTGGGTGGCTCAGTGGTGGAGCATCTGCTTTTGGCTCAGGGTCGTGATCCCAGAACGCTAGGATCGAGTGCCGCATTGGGCTCCCCATGGGAAGCCTGCTTCTCCCTCTGCCTGTGTCTCTGCCTCTCTCTGTGTGTCTCCCATGAATAAATAAATAAAATCTTAGGCAACCACAACAATGGAGGGGTTGGGTTTGAGCACTAGAAGGTACTTCCTGCTTATGGAACCGTGGGTGAGTTACATAACACCCAGACCCTCAATTCACTCATCTGCAGAGGACATAATTACAACTGACCTCATGAGCAGTGGCTTGTTGAGGATTGTGCGTGGAGACACATTGTAACAGGCTCCAGGGATGTCAGCAGAGACCACTGTTACAGGTAATAAGGACAAAGCCCCCAAGGCCTCTAATAGCAGCCAGCCAACCTATGAGATGGGACCAGAGGTTCCTTTCTGATCTCTAATGATGTAGCAAGTTGTCTTGGTTGTTATCCATGCCAATCTTATTTGAAAAGCTCACCTATCTCTAAATAAAACTCTAACATTGAGGAGAGGACCCCCAAATGTGCCAGTGCTCCTTTTCAACATCCCAGAGAAGTAAAAGAGAGCTGTAAGAGTTGCAAACATGATAGAGCTGTCAGATATAAACCTGAAAGATGTATCTGCTTTGAAATAATGCAAGCATTACAAATGTGGGGGCAAGATAGAAAATAAAAACAGAAGAAGCCTATGGGTACCATCTCCTTGAGCAACCTATTGTGGTCAGGTTCTCTGGGCTTCCCCCAGCACCGATTTGGTCAAATGGTGCCTCTACCTCCAAGTGAGGCTCCCAGAGCCTTCAATCAAGAGAAGGGCACCAAGAATTTTCATGTTCTTCAAGATTAGGGGTGAGATAGCATGTTGGGGAACACTTGTAGAAGCTCAGAGGCAAGACAAAGATTTTAATTACCCCAGGTGGCCCCTTGGCCTCTGGGTTACGGGAGTCCCAACCATGGTGGTAACACGAGCGTCTTCTCTCCCAGACAGGAGTCCACCACTTAGGGAAGGTGAATGAAAGAGGTTGCCAAAAACTCACAAGTTCAATACACTGCTGAGCACTCACCACGAGGGAGCACTGCCCCAAGACACACACTGGAGACTCAGAGGGTCTCTGGCCTCAAGTTGCTCCTAGAATCCCTCGGTTGGCTGGAGGGAGATAAATTAACAGATAATCATCAGGCAGGGCAGCAGGGAGCACAGAAGAGGACTGCATTCACTAGCTGGGGTGACAGTGGTTGGGAAAAGGAGGAGTCTCGAAAGAAAGGACATTCTTGGCCAGCCCCGGTGGCTCGGTGGTTTAGCGCCTGCCTTCAGCCCAGGGTGTGATCCTGGAGACCTGGGATCGAGTCCCATGTCGGGCTCCCTGCATGGAGCCTGCTTCTCCTTCTGCCTGTGTCTCTGCCTCTCTCTCTCTCTCTCTCTCTCTCTCTTTCTCTATCTCTATCTCTCATTAATAAATAAATTTTTTAAAAAAGGACATTCTCAGTAAAGAGAAGGACAAAAGAGCAGAAGGGAAAATGAACCAATGAAACAAGAAAGGGAGGGAACATCAGGAGAGAGCAGGGAAAAGAAATGATTACCTCACCCCAAGATTTATATACTAAGCTCATATGCAAATCTTGTCTCATTGATCTGTGACTTCAGTGAATAAAACTGCCTTTTCTGGGGCTATTGATTGGGAAGCAAGCTGAGAAGGCCAGGTCAGTTCTGAATAGACCTGGGAAGGGGGGGATGAGCTCACAGTGGGTGGGCTTTGCACTTAATTAGGGAAAAGCAATTGCCCACAGTAACCTAAGGCACATCCTTGTGGGAGGGGGTATCTCCAATGGTACCCCTCTCCTCCCTACAAAAACCACTGTATTTTGGCAAATAGGACCATGTCCTCCATCCCAGGGCCCTAGAGCAAGGGCCTCTCTGGCCCTAGTCTAAGGACAGGGAGCCTGTCACATCTTCAGGGAGATTGATTTCCAGAAACTAGTGGGATTCAACATTGACCCGAGAGAGAGGTTGAGCCTCGAGTATGGGCAAAACTGAACCGTTGGGGAAAATGGGATGCGCTTCCACATGGTGCTCCTGGGAGCAATGGTGGAGAGATGAGAATGTAGGAGGCCTCTTCACTGGCTCTGCAGCAAACAGTCCCCAGGGCTGGGTTGGACTGGAGGGCTGGGTGTATGGAGCTCCATGGGGAGCTGTAGTAGCCTTAACACAACAGAGGTGGCAAACAAGAATATGATGATGAAAATCCTGTAGCTTTCCTGTTGAAAATGTTTTAGTGACTCATTTTTCAGAGATTTGTCTCCTCACCATTAGCAAAGGAGATCTTGCAGTCATACCTGACGTTATCAATCTCAGATGTGGAAAGTCTCTACCTCACCCACATCCTACAACTGATGCTGAAGCATAAAGCTGACCAGTCATCCCAGTTGGCCTGAAAGCATTGAAAATCATGTGTCCTGGGAAATCTCTTAACTCCGGACGCTCTGGTTCAGTTGGTCACAGTAGGTGTGACCATCAAGTGACCATCAGGGCCCCACTCTGGGCTGTCTGAAGGGCCACCTTAGCCCCAGCCAGGCTCTCCCTGGGCCTGCTTCATAGCCCAGCTGCTTCCTCTGAACAACTAGTCCAGTTCCTTGGCCCTTCACTCCCACAGGGCTTAATCCCAAGAGGCCTCCCAAGCAAACACCCTGAACTCCTCAGAAGCTCCATCCTGGAAACCTGTACTGAAATCTCCATTAAGTAATAATAATGGAGAGAAAGAGAGAAATGTGATGCATGCAATTGTGACCCCCAAGAGGATGGACTGAAATCCTAACCCCCAGCACTTCAGAATGTGGCCTCATTTGGAAATAGAGGCTCTGTAGGTATAATTAGCAAAGTTACATGGGGTCATGCAGGAGTAGGGTGGGCCAATCTGATAAGACTGGTGTCCTTTCAAGAAGAGAGAGATGCATGGAGGTGATAATGCTCTGTGAAGACACGGAAAACGGGGGAGAAGGCGGAGGAGGGACTGAGTTAGGTGGCCACAGACCAGGGATGCCTGAAGCTGCCAGATGCTGGAAAAGGAAAGGATGGATCCTCCCCAGAGGCTTTGGAGGGAGCGTGCTTGTGCCGACATGTTCATTGCTGATTTCCAACCTTCCAAAATGTGAGAGAATGTACTTCTGTTCTTTTACATCACTCAGTTTGGGGTACTTTGCTACAGCAACCCTAGGAAACTTAAAAAGACATTAGAAGGAAAAGAAGACAAGAAGGTGAAGGGCCACAGAGACAATGGAAGAATTCTCCTTGTTGACGCCAGGGAGTAGGCATCCCTTCCGGGGAGGGGAAGTCAAAAAATCAGCCAAGGGTAGGGGATGACACACCTCTTCATTAGGCCTCTTGTAGGATCAGTGACTACAGCAGAGATGCTTGTAGTCTTGTAGAGAAGACAGGACTTGGGGCAGACAGGGCTTCCCAAACTCTGTGGTGAAGGATCAGCTGTTGTTTTCTTGCCTGCCCATTGGGGACTGATACCCTGTCACATAAATGTCAAGTCGCTATAAAAGCCTCTAAATGCTTGCATTTCTGTACTTGCCTGCTCAGACTGACGTGGACTGCCTACCACATCCTGAGCAGCTCGGCTAACAGAGACGATGATTGCCTACCAAAGAGCTCCTCTTTTTTCTACTTCACCAAAGGCATCCAGCGTTGCTCAGGATGCCACATGACAACATTCCCCAGCTAAGGATAGGCAAGTAGACACTCCTGTAGACTTTACGGGAAAGTTTCGTAAAGGGAACTGACTCATCTGGGAGACGTTCTCTTCAGTTCCTGCCCCTTTCATGGATGTGAAGCTTGCATTCCAGCAGCCATCTTGCAATCATAAGGCAATATCTGGAGCAAAACACTTGAAGGACCTAGGTCTCTTTTGACCATAAAGCTACTACACCAGCTCTGGACAGCCGGTCTCCAAATTTCCCCTTACAATGAAAGAAAATTAAACTTGTCTGTTGTTGAAGCCACCACAATTTGGGACAACCATCAAGTATATTTTTTATCTGTGTCATAAGTTAACAGGCACTCACCCCTAAACACAACAATTAGGGAAGGACGGATTACTATGGAATTCGGAGAAACTGCCTCTAACACAGCTTGGAGGGAGGGTCAGGGAGAGCTCTTCGAAAGAAAGAAACAATGGCTGAATAAAATCCTAAAGGAGAAGTAGGAAAAGGGATTAATGGGGAAAAGAGCTTCCCAAGACCCCAGATTAAATCCAGTTTATACAAAAAGCAAGAGATGAGAGAGAGTGGGGCCATGGGAAGAGCTCCAAGCAGTTTAGTGTGGCTAGAACCAGAGTGAGAAGAGGGTGTGAGGAGAGAAGAAAGGTGGTGGTCTACCTAAGTACCACTGCCAGGTGGTAGAATGTGGTTGTCATGCGAACAGAAGGTAGACACCTGGCCTTCAAGAAGCCCCTTTCAGCCAAACTCAGGAGATAAACTTTCAGGAGACAGTGTTACAGCTAGAAATCAGATAGCAGTTACTGGTCCTGAGCACATCTCTAACACGGGGAATCGTACTCAGTTTAGTCAAGTCACTCACCCCTTGGGTTCCCATTCCTAAATCTGAGAAACAGACTTCATCATCCAGTGCCACCAACCTCACAAGGGGTTTGTGAACACAGGCTGTGATATCCTACAAGTAAGGAACGTAAAGATGCCATGTTCAAGCCTCTCATTTTACGGGTAAGGCACATGCAGCCCAGAGAAGTCGTCCCAGCTACACAGAGACAGCTGAGCCTGGAATTTAGCTCTTCCAGCAATCAGGCTGTTTTTCTTTCCCTGCAAAGAGCTGAGTGTTATGCACATGAAGTGGATGGTTATTGTTCCTGCCAAAGGGAACACGGCAAAGCAAGATGATAGTTTCTTATTTCAAGAAACCTAGTACTTGAAGGTGCTTGGAATAACACATACTTTTGAAACTAACTAAATATTTGGAGTGTGTCTTCCCATCCTTCCTTTCTGCTCTAAAAGCAAAAACAAGTCTCTGCAATCTGGTGAGGGGGATTGAAGTAGATAAAAGGGAAAATCGAACTCAGTAACCACAGATGTGACAGTGCCCCAGAGTATTTAGACCAGATTCACATCTTTGGAGGTAACTCTTAAGTTTCCACTGAATCACTGAGAAAACACAGCCAACCTCCTTTGGTGACTTCACAGTTGCTCTCTGAAAAGGTCACTGTAATCCACACTCTTCATTCCATAAACTAGCAACCCTGACAGCTCTGTTGGGATGACTGTTATTTGGGGGACTACAGAGAAGATTCATCACCAAATGAAATAATTTAGTAATAACTGTTACTTATGGAAAGGTCGCCTGTATTTTGCTTCATGCTTATAAATACCTTGAGGTACGAGAACTGTGGTCCCCATTTCCTGGATGAGGAAACCAGGCCTGTACCCTTCACTGACTTCCTTCACATCCACTCAATTAGCAAGCCCTGTCGGATCACGCCGTCTCTTCCATGCGTCTTAGTTTTTCCAGTGTTTCCTGGAAAGCCCAGTGCCTTCCACTCTCTTCTCCCTACACGTTCTTGTCCACCCAACACCCTGCATTCCCAGATGTATGTGGGATTTTCTCAGGTATCATGGCACCACTGAAAACTCAAAACATCTAAAAGAGAACTTGTGTTCCCTTGCAAACTCCCCATTTATCTGAACATTTTTCTGGTGAGTCAATTGCCCAAGACCGAACCACACATTCTACATTTTACCCAAAGAGGTCTATTTAGGAATTGAATATACTTTGTACTTCCTACCCTTGCTCATGCTGTTCCCTCCCTCAGGCTCCACTAAAATTCCACCTTTTCTCTGAAATCTTCCCTGATCTTCCCAAAAAGAAGGTGCTTCAACATGTGCAGAAAAATACCCAAACAAAGATGTTCACTACAACACGGCTTCTAATGGAGTGAAAAACCTCTGAAGATTGGATCCAACTGTTGTTTAGGAAAAGACATTAGGGTGTACACATACGATGAAATATCATACAGCCAGTGTGAAGTAGAACAAGGATAAGATATAGCTACATGTCCTGATATAGGTGAGAGCACAATATGTATAATATGATCCTAGTACATAAAAGTGTTTCTATATGCATAAAAATTCTGTAAGTCTACAATAAAATTCTCAATAGTGCCTATCTCTGGGATTAGAAATGGAGAAATAGAAAACTTTACTCTTTTTTACTAAATACATTCCTAATTTATATTAATTTTTGTGGCAGCGAATTACTTTTATAATACAAAACTTTCCCATTTGGGGGAAAAAAGGTTCTCTTTTGAATTGCTATAGCCCATAGTATATACCTGGAAGGTCTGGATATGTCTTACACATCTTTTATCCCCTAGGGCCTGTAGCACATTGCCTCACATGTCAAAAGGTGTCTTAAATTGGGATATTTTCATTGGGTATAAAGCACTGACACAGAAGATTAAATTTAAGAGCCCTGCTTCCTGGCATTTCCCCGTATATACTGTGGATGTTCCTGACACATAAACACACACATAACTCACCACCACCACCTTCACACACACAGGTTGAAACTAAACAAGGCAGAGAATGCATAACCGTTCTTCAAAGGGAAAACTCGTTCGTCAGATTTGGAGAGAGAAGCTAGACCGCTCAGAGATCTAAAATAAGGGGGAATAAATGAGGACGAATTTGTTGACTCTTACTCAGTTCCTGTTTTCTCATGGTTTTAAGGTTTTAAAATGTCTCTGGGAGATACTGTATTATAACCAGGGCCAAAATCTATCACCAAGATAAAAGAAACTGTTTAAAGTGTCAGTGAAGGGATAGGAATATATAGGCTTCTGGATTCACCTCTCCATGCTTGTTTGTTTGTTGGGAGCCAGTGTAAATAATTTAAACTGCTGAGTTATATTCTTGAATATCAGTCATTGTGGCAAGATGTGAAACACAGGCAGCTGGACTGTCTTGTCAAAGGACTTTCTTAAGGACAGGAAATAAGGTGCCAACTGCCCTTTCAGCAGACAGTAGCTGTGACTGCAGGATTCTTTGGAGCCCTGAAGGGACATACCAGAAGCAGAGCTTCAAAACTAGAAATAGAAGTGTCTGGCAGATTGAAAAAGAAAACCAGGCTTTAAAACTGCCCACAGATAGTAGCAAAGTAGTCTCAACAGCCGGACGAGGATATTAGCATATATCATCACCAGTCCTCCCACCCCCAATGGTATTTTTATATGTTACTTCCACTTCTACCGCTCTAGTTCTTGAGGGGCATGAGTTCATCAAAATAACTTTATGTGTTTGTATTCTATGGGAAGACAATACTTAAATATTCTCGTCTATTAGCCATAAGCTTTTATTGATGCCAGCTCTGTGCCTTGTTAGAGTAGAGGGTGGTAAAGAAGAAGGTGGGAACTTCCACCATCAAGGAACTGGGACAAACGTGTAAGAGGGTACAGCTATAAACTTAAGTAGAGTTCATGCTGTGTAAAGTTTCAGGGGATTATTGCATCAGGGAATTTTTAGATGCCTCTTATGAGCCCTGCAGATGCTGAGAACCCTATGGGACACCAAAGAAATAGGAGATGAAACTCAGATGCTATTCTCCAGGATCTTAGCATTCTCTTGGAGAGTGCGAGACTTTCAGTGGGAAATCATGTGAGAAACAGCATAGAATAAAATACTAAATCATGAAGTACAAAGAGAAGTGATAAACTGAGGGTTAAGAAAAAGATGAAAGGTAGCTGAAGGCTTCAGTTCGATTCAATTCTACACACATTCGTGGAATTCCTTAGTACATAGCAGGCATTAGGTAGACACTTGGGAGAAGAGGCTAATAGGACAATTCTGGATAAAATGGATTTCTTCCCCTCAAAGAGCCAATAGTTTAGCAAGGCATACAAGACATATATAAGTAAATACAGCAATACCAGTATGTCTGGACTCTACACACTCAGTCCAACCAGACAGATGAGTTCCATATCACTTAGGAAGGTTTTTGCAATGAAGAAGAAGAAGGAGGGTGAGGGAGAGAAGGAGAAGAACAAGAACAAGAAAGGAAAAAGAGAAAGAAAGAAGAAAGAAAAGAAAGAAAGAAGAAAGAAAGAAAGAAAGAAAGAAAGAAAGAAAGAAAGAAAGAAAGGAAGAAAGGAAAGAAAGAAGGAAGGAAGGAAGGAAGGAAGGAAGGAAGGAAGGAAGGAAGGGAACAAGGAAAAGAGAAAGGAAGGGAAGACCTTGAATAAGAATGGCTTAAACCATAAGAAATTTGCCATGCACATAACTTTAGGTCCTGAGGTAAAATGATCCCAGACAGATGTTATGTCCCACTCTCTGCCCTACTGTCCTTGTTATTGACTTCTTTCTCTTTTCTTTCTTTTCTTTTCTTCTCTTTTTTCTTCTCTTTTCTTTCTTTCTTTCTTTCTTTCTTTCTTTCTTTCTTTCTTTCTTTCTTTCTTTCTTTCTTTTTCTCTCTCTCTCTTTCTTTCTTTCTTCCTTCTAAAGCTATTTCCACCTGGACAGTAAGATGGTTGCAGCAGTTCTAGGCATCTCTTCCAGAGATGACACTAAGAAGAAAATAGAGAATAGCTGTGTTTAGAAGTTTCTCTCCCAGAAGACCCGCAGCAGACTTTTGCTCACATTGCATTGGCCAAAGTCAAGGACCTGTGGATCTGTGACCTATACAATCACCTGTGAGGAGCTGGAGCCTGTGCTAGACATTATCCATAAGACAAAGTCCCCCTCCTTAAAAATCTCATTCACAACATGGGGAAACAGTAACATAATAACCAGTTACAGGACCATGAGCTCTCAGAACACTCAAGAGTACAGGGCGCCTGGGTGATCCAGTGGCTTAAGCATCCAACTCTTAGTTTCTGCTAGGGTCATGATCTCATGGGTCATGAGATTGAGCCCCAAATTTGACTCCACACCCAGCAGGAAGTCTGCTTGAAGATTCTCTCCCTCTGCCGCTTCCCCTGCTCATGCTTGCTCTCTAGCTCTCTTTCAAATAAATAAAAAAATACATACATGCATACATACATACATACATACATTTTTTTAAGAGTGGTATTAGGCTGGAATGATGAGTAGAAGAACGAAGAAGAAAACTCATAGGACAGTTAAACTAGCTGGCAGAAGAGGAGGGATTATAGGCAGTGAGAGTAAGTTCTAAGACTAGAGGCAGAATCTGAGTCTTGACCAGATCACATTCTAAGCACTGTCATAGTGCAAGATGACCAGTACCTAGTGAACTGGCTGGAACATACTAACCCTTCAATAAATGCCAGCCTGATGTCTAAACAAATGAATATGGAGTCTGAAAACCAGCAGGCAGTTTTGATCTTCTGGTGGGAAGACCGAGGTCTTTCATGCTGTGCACAGGGGTTAGAACTTCATTTTGAAGATTATGGGAAGCTGCGGGATGTTTTAAGGGCAAGGATGGCACGATCACATTTTGGATTTGTCAAAGACCATTCTTGCTAGAGTATGGTCAAAGAAAGACTAGAGGCAGCATAGTAGGTCAGCAAGAATCTGCACAATCAGTCCAAAGCAGATCAGAGAGACCAGTTACCACCACCCAATGGTGAG
The DNA here is from genome assembly GCF_003254725.2 of Canis lupus dingo. Lineage (NCBI taxonomy): Eukaryota > Metazoa > Chordata > Mammalia > Carnivora > Canidae > Canis > Canis lupus. The sequence continues at coordinate 35,668,309 of NC_064253.1, read as the reverse complement.
TCTACCACACAGAAAACCACACAGATCTCTTTTCTTGGCCTTGCTGGGCCTTAGGTATAGTTGTGATGAAATTTCCTTATGACCTATTAGCATCTCCTCCTAAAAGAGAACCCTCTTGATAGTTAAAACAGACAAAAGCCAATTATTATTTGGCCAGCTTCTGGAACAAGGTATTATATTTATATCAGGACTTTTTTTAACGTGTGATTTCTTTTAAGTGCCTATATAGATTGAGCATAGGATTAGCTGAGAGATTTCCTGCCTCCTTAAAGGACGCACCCAATCAGCTCTTCCCTGCCTGCTTCCTGCGGGGGGGGGGGGGGGGGGGGGGGGCACACACACACAGCTCACTCCCAGAGACCAATTGCTGTGGGCTGTTGTTGCCTCAACTATTAAAAAAAAAAAAAAAGGCAAGGGGAAATCAAAACCTGATTTAGCCTCAGGGAGTTGTTGAGGGTGAAGAACATTCTGTCTGCTAGGTGCTCTGAACTCTTCAAAAGAGTGAAGAAGGTGTATTATTCATGCAAGACAGTGTTTTTCACTCTCCTCACTGGGGAGACCCTTGCTGGGGAGTGGAGAAGATGGAGCACTGACCCTCCCACCCTCTCTGCACACTCTCAGCCCTTGCTCAGCCTCGGAGACTCGCAGGGAGGGAGGCAGGAAGGGGACATGTTGCCTGCAGCCCAGCCCTGAGAGAGGAGAAGCCCATGGCAGGTGTACAGCAGGCAGTCGCAGAGGAAGCCCCCGGCCCCCAGCCAGCTGTGCTCTGGGCCAGGCTCAGAGGCTGCCTGCTGCAGCCCAGCTTCTCCCCGGGACAGAGAGCCCCCGCAACAAGCCGCCCCCCTCCACCTTCACATCAGCCCCCTCTCAAACCCTAGGTCAGACCTTGAAGCCCACTAGTAATGAATCACTGGGACTAGAACCAGTCCAGCCAATGCACACTTGCCGGGGTAGTCATCAGGGTTTTTATCCATCTTGCATATTGGCCTGTTTTTCCTTCTGGCTACAGTCACCACCCAAATAGGATAGAGAGAGCAAAATAGTACAATCCACCCAAGATCACATTTCCCTCTCCACCTCTGCCTCCACTGGCTGCTGGAAAACAAATGCTCAGAAAGGCTGCCCTGGCGCTCTGGCCCTCAGCAGAGATGCCAGGCACGGGGGGACCCCGCGCGGCCCCAGCTGCCCGGGCCTCGGGCGCCCCTGGCCGCCTCAGAGGAGCTCGCACTGCCACAGCAGCCCGGCCTTGGACACACAGCCACACCGGGGCTTCGGCCTTCAGAAGCCCGTGCAGGGGCCAACAGAGCCCATGTTTTCGCCTTGAGGCAAAGACCTCTGGGTGAAAAATGTCCTTGGAGAGAAGATGGCCTGTGTCTATATTTTTCCAGAGGGAGCAGAAGGCCCGATGTCCTCCGTGGCGCTGACAAGAGGACAACAGTGGGCCTCCAGCTCCGGGACAAGCAGCCTCCACACACACACACACACACACACACACACACACACACACACACGCAAGCACAGCCCACCCCCCCACCCCCCACCCCCACACCCCCCGCCTTCCTGATTACGGAGAGGAATTTGATGATCTGTTTTTGTGGGCGCCCCATAATGGTTTGGGGGCATTTCCCAGTTTGTTTCTTCTTCGGGACAATTGTTGGATCTGCTCAGAAGGGAGCCTTGCCGGGATATTCAATATCATGCATTTGTTGCTTTAAAAATACCAGTGCCCCAGCAAGAGAAGGTCATGTACTTCTTATTGGCACGTGTCCCCAGACGCGGTGTTTTCTTTGTCTTGGAGAATCGCTTAGGTTTAATGGGTGTTGCATACAAAGAATGATGGGAATTTGGTGATCATTTCAAAAAAAATAAATAAATACATAAATACATTAAAAAAAAACAGGAGAAATTAAAAAAAACAAAAAAACAAAAAAAACAAAACCCAGGCCATCCTCGGTTCTTGCACTGGACCCCAACAGGCCACTCAGAAGGGCTCTCCTCTTCCCTCAGGAAAGCCTTTGGTGGCACCAAGGACCTCGGGTTGCGTTCCGTGTGACAGAAGCCATCCCGTAACGCCCGGGGCCTCTTCTTCTCCCCGTGAGCCACATGAGCAAGTTCACTCCACCTGTCCCACGGGCTGCCTTCGGGCACACCCTCTCCAGTCCTGTTCCGGTGCCCCGTGAATTCCAGGAAGTGATTTCAATGAGGTTGTTTCTGGAGATCCCCCCACAGAGGTAGGAAATTCGTTCCACAGTGGTTTTCTCCTAAAATGTCCCGGCTGATACTTAATCTCAGTAAGTCACATTAGATCCAAGAAAACAAGGTAATGATTATTGCAGAAATTGAAGAGTAGGGTGTTCCTAATGATCACTGTGTTCTTCACCCTCAGGCAACCTGTTCTTCCTGTACCTGCTTTGGGGTATGTCAACTGGTGGGAGGGCTCCATCCTACTTTTTTTTTTTTCTCCATCCTACATTTGACAGGGGGCTTAACATTGATCCCTAAAGGGCCCTGAACATTCCACCCCCGGCTTTAGTTTGCCTGGCCTATACATCCTATTTTCTTTTCTTTTTGGCTTTTTTTTTTTTAAGAAAAAAAATTGGGCTCTCCTCTGGGGAGCCCAATACAGTACTTGATTCAAGGGCCCGGGGATCACACCTGAGCCGAAGGCAGACGCTCAGTCACTGAACCACGCAGGCGTCCCCCTCTTTTTAGCTTTTCAAGGCAATCCTGGAAGCACATCCTTCAGCAAGATCTGCTTATCCTCCCAGCTCAAGCTCTTTAAGGAAAAGGAGCCTGGCCTCATTCACCTCTCTATTCCCAGCACTTGGCACACCATAAATACAATGATAGGACTAGCTACCACTTAGTGACTACTTCACCTTGCACCAAGCACTTTGTAAATATTATCTCTTGCCATTAAATATGTTGAAGTGAATTTAACTGACCCACATCGCAGGAACGGCATTTATTTAAGGGAGCAGGGTAGTAACTCAGATGTGGAATCGGGGAAGCTTCTATTCAAATCCTGACTTTGTCACACACTGGTCACTTGAAATTGGAAACTCTGGGCCTGCGTTTTCTCAAGTTTAAATTGGAGTAAATAATATCTGCCCTGCTTGCTCCATAGGGCTGTTTGGAAGAAAATACAAAGAAATGTTTGTGAGATAATTTTTGTAAGTCCTAACTTGTTCTTTTTAAATCTAAATGTCCTTACAAATCTAGTGGTATGTTCTTTTTAAATCTAAATGTCCTTACAAATCTAGTGGTATCAACAGCCAGATTACACAGTGGGGGTGTCACAGCTTATGAGGAGGTATGGTATGAAGAGAGGTCGTATTTCCCAAAATATCTTCCCCACTGACCTATCATAAATTATTCCCTCTCATCTGGCTTGTAATTCCCACAACCAGCATGAGTAATAGCATGGACAGCAAAAGAAGTTGTTGCCAAGTCACTGTATTAGTTATCTGTTGCCCTGTAACAAATTAGCCCCAAACCAAGAGCACCTGGCAGTCCATCCATCTGTCTCTTGCTTCGACAGTGTTTAGACAGAACAGACCCCAGGACACCCCTTTTATCAGCCTCCAACCACCCTCCAACTTTTATTCCAGTTGCAACCTTTGGAGCCATGTTCTCAGCTTCCCTCTGCCTCCAGAACCAGTCATCACCCTATTTTGAGCTCAGCTCATTACAGATCAACCATGAGCTCCCAGATCATCAAAATGATTCCACCGAAGTGGAGGCCACTATCAGCTGCCTGGTCAACATGCATCTGGTGGCCTCATACACCTACCTCTCTCTGGGCCTCTATTTTGACCCTGACAATGTGGCTCTGGAGGACGAGAGCCACCTCTTCTGCTAGTTGGCTGAGGAGAAGCACATGGGCACTAAGTGTATCATGAAGATGTAAAACCAGTGCAGTGGCCACATCCTCTTCCCGGATGTTCAGACGCCATCCCAAGATGAGTGGGGTAAAACCCTGGGTGCCATGGAAGCTCCCCTGGTTCTAGAGAAGAACCCGAACCTGGTCCTTTCAGATCTGCATGTCCTGACTTCTGCCCATGGAGACCGACATCTCTGTGACTTCACGGAGAACCACTTCCTATATAAGGAGGTAAAACTCATCAAGAAGGTGGAGACCACCTGACTCAGCTCTGCAGGCTGGTAGCCCCCAGACTGGGCTAGGTAATATCTCTTTGAAGAGCTCACCTTCAAGTATGCCCAGGAGCCTCTGAATCCCAGCAGCCTTTGAGGGGCCCCTCCATCATCCTCCTGGTGCCAGGGTTTGTACCTGAGCCTTTCCCTGCAACCCTAGGAAGCTTTTTTTTTTTTTTTTTAAGATTTTATTTATTTATCCATCACACACACACACACACACACACACACACACACACACAGAGACACAGGCAGAGGGAGAAGCAGGCTCCATGCAGGGAGCCCGATGTGGGACTCGATCCTGTGACTCCAGGATCACGCACTGAGCCAAAAGCAGATGTTAAACTGCTGAGCCACCCAGGTGCTCTAGGAAGCTTTCTAACCACGCTGGAGCTATCTCCTAAGCCATAGACCAAATGGAAACAATAAAGCTTTTTGCAGCAAAAAACTCCAACAAACAAACAACAACAAATTAGCCCAAAATGTTAAGTGGCTTAAATCAACAATTAACATGTATCGTTTCATATAACTTGTGTGGGTCAGAAATTTGGAAGAGCTTTGCTCAAGGGTTTCTTGTGATGAGTGTAGTTAAGATTTTGGCTGGGGTTGTAGTTATCTGAAGCCTTTATTAGCCCTGAAGGATTCACATCCAAGACAGTTCACTTACACAGTGCTGGTTATTAGTAGGAGACTTCAGTTCTCCTTTGTAAGAGCTTCTCTATGAGCTGTTTGAATGTCCTCACAACATGGTGTCTGGGTTCTCTAGAGTGAGCAGTCCAAATGCAAGAGCAAGGAGGAAGCCACAATGCTTCTTATGACCCAAGCTTGGAAGTCACAGACCATCACTTCTACCACATTTTTTTTTTTTAAGTAATTGTTCATTCAGGCCTACACTCAAGAGGGAGAAGAATTAGGCTCCACCTTTTGAGAAGAGACTTGTTGGGATGTCTGGGTGGCCCAGTGGTTGAGTGTCCATGGGGAGCTTGCTTCTCCCTCTGCCTATGTCTCTGCCTTTTTTTCTATGTCTCTCATGAATAAATAAAATCTTTAAAAAAAAGAGACTTGTCAAAGAATGTTTAGATATATTTAAAATTATTACAGTCACCATGAAAATTCACCTATTATCTTGGAGGCCTCTTCTATTAGTGCTCAGCTGGGCTAAGCAGGAAGGAATCTTACAGACATTTCTAGAAGTTTATATGTCTGTATATCAGCATATTTCTTCTGAAGTGAAAGAAAACTGATTGGATCATGCATAACTCACTGCAAAGAACAAGTCTGGCTTGGCCCCCTTTGGATTTTTAAGACAACGTATACCAGGTAGGGATGTATCTCTCTGATCCTGTTGCCGAGTAGTACATGAGGTTTTATCTTCAAGTGAGTTCCAAGCAGGAGAAACTGATTCAAGGCCACAACACAATCAATTCTGCCACTAGGTCTTTGGACTAATGAATCCAATGGTGCTTGAAGGGTCACTGACCATTCAGGATGGTCTCTGGTGCCTGTGCCAAGCCCTGATGGAAGAGTCACAATGGAAAGTTCTAGAGTTTGAGGGTAAAAGTCTGCCTTCAATGTCATATGAGTATATACTTCTTAAAAATCAACTTCACTGGGGCACCTGGGTGGCTCAGTGGTTGAGTGTCTGCTTTTGGCTCAGGTCGTGATCCTTAGGAGCCCCCTGGGAGCCTGCTTCCTCTGCCAATGTCTCTGCCTCTACGTGTCTCTCATGAATATATAAATAAAATCTTAAAAAAAATCAACTTCACTGAGATGTAATTAACACACAATAAAATGTACCCACTTTAGCATACAGTTTAATGATTTTTGATAACTTATACACCTGAAAAAACATAGCTCAGTCGAGATAAGGATCATTTCCACCAACCAGAATGCTTCCTTGTGCCCCTTTGCACCAATCTTATGTCCCTTTCCCAGAACCTGGCCCCAGCAGCAACTGATTCTGTCATTATTGATTAGATTTATAGGTTCTAGAGTTTTATATAAGTAGAACCAAGCAGTATGAACTCTGTGTCTGGATTTTTTTTTTTTTTTACTCAGTGCAATGTTTCTGAGACTCTTCTGTTCTGTTCCATGTATAAGTAATATCATCAGTGTTCCTTTTTTTACTAATGAGCAGTATTCCATTGTACGAACATGCTCCAATTCATTTATCCATTAATAAACATCTAGGTTGCTTCCAGTTTTGGGTTCGCACGAGTAAAACTGCTATAAACATTCTTGTGAAGTATTTGCATGGACAAATGTTTTCATATCTCATGGGTAAACACCTAGGAGTGCAGTTTCTGGGGCATACGGTCATGTATTTTTAACTTTATAAGAAACCAACAAACTATTTTTCAGAGCGGTCATCCCATCTTACAGTCTCATCAGAAACAGATGAGAGTTCCAGTTGCTGTGTATCCTCACCAACACTTGGTATTGTCACTGTTTTTAATTTTAGCTCTTCTAACAGGTGTATAGTAGTCTTTCACTGTGCTTTAAATTTTCAGTCTCTGACACCTAATGATACTGAGCATCATTTAATGGGCTCATTAGCTATTTTTAAAACTTGTGAAGTGTTGGTTGAATTTTTTACCCCTTTTTAACTAGGTTCTTTTCTTATTATTGAGTTGTAACAGCTCTCTCTGTTTTCTGGAAACAAATACATTTGTCAGATGCATGTATTGTGAACTTTCTTTCAGTTCCATATTACCAGTGACTTAAGAAGCAACACAGGTTGCAATGTGTTAACAGCCATTTTTGCAATCAAGGAAATCAAGGCAAATATGGGTTAGGTAACTTTTTCCTAGCACAAAGAAAATTAAAAATAGAATTCAGGAGCCTCCAATATATGCTTGTCAAACGCCATTTTGCCAATAAATATTTGAAAGTAAATGCAAGAAGGCAAGGAAGTGTTTGAGTTACTGAATTATACTGCCTCCCAAAGAGCAGCATAAATGTTGAAGCTGGAATGGTGAACACCAACTTCCACCAACTCAGAATTATCTTTCTTGGTCTATGAAACTGACACCAGGTGAGCAGTTTCTTGTTTTATTTACTGGGTTTGTAGCAAATTCCAAGGTCTAAATTTTCAGTCCGATTTCATCCAGCTGCCAAAACTATAGAATACTTTGTGATTATAATCAATACTGAGGACCCTAAGATTTCCATTTATTTGTAAATAAAAATGTATTTTTGTGTTATTTTGTATAGCATACTATATTTTATATTGAAGGAAACTATTGTAACATAATCTTTAGTATATATACACTATATAGAAATGCATGGCATATACTATTTCCTAATGAAATGTATTATTTTATAATTGGTCTTTCAACATGCCAGGGCCCCATTCTGGTACTCAATCTCCAAAGATGGCTAAGACACAGGTTCCTGATCCTGAAAAAGTTACAGCCATGTGGGAAAGATGGAAGAGTTTTTATGAAGTTTTTGTGAAGTGTCGGTTGAATTTTTTGCCCCTTTTAAACTAGGTTCTTTTCTTATTACTGAGTTGTAACAGAGTTTAAAAACTTTGTTAAATTGCAAAGAGAAAGTCTTTGCTTTTAAGAAATGCTTTCTAATATATTCGGGGATAAAGAGGCATCGTGCCCACAACTTACTCTGAAACAGCTCAGAAAAAAATTATATATACATGCATATACCTACATGCATGTGTACGTGTCTAAACAAATGCATATACGTGCGTGATACAGACATATTTAGAGGAAAAAACAAAGGAAATATGGGAAATTAGCATTTGGGGAATCTGGCTAAAGGCTATATAGCATGCATTCTCCACAAAGCAATATTGCACTCAAAGAATAAAAATTGTTCTTGAAGGCAAAAAATCTCACTTTTTCCATGTAAAGTTCAGAGTCCGTAAAAAAGAGTCCGTAAACAGGTATACAGTATCTGTAGCATTAGAATTTCACAGCAGAAAGCAATTAGGGAGAAAAATATATCTGAAAGGCTCTTGGGGAGCAAAGAGAAAAAGATTGAGAAGTCAGGTATTCTTTAGGCTCTTTTTTGTAACTTTTCTAGAAGTCTAAAATTATTTCGGAACAAAAAATGTAAACATTGCAACGTGCCAGTGCTGAGAAATTAGGGGAGCACAGACGAAGTGGCCCTAATTCTTCAGGGGTGGGTGAGAGCAGCTCTGGGTGAGGGGGCGCTAGAGGTACCCACCGGGAAGGTGACATTTGCCCCAAGTCTTGAAGGAGAATCAGGAGTGTGCTGGGTAGATAAGGACATGGCCTAATCCCAATGAGCCTCAGAGGAAGATTAAATTCTATATCATTTAGTTACATTGTTTAGCATATTTTACCATATTCTAATGAGATGCACAGTGATAAGCCATGTCTTTTCTGAAGGATGACTTGCAATTAAATAGCAATCCTTTGTGAGGCAGAAGATCTAACTCCCAAACTTTCCTAAAGAAATGAGAGTTTGAGGGAAAACAGCCTTCTTTCTTCTAGGATTCACTGTTTATCCAAACTTTCATTCCCTGAGGGAAGGATTTTGGATTCCTGATTTACAGGCTTGGGAAACCCTCGGGGATCTTGGAGAGGAAAGGTGCCTGCCTGTGAAATTGGCTTTTAGCTCCGGTGCCGCATTGGGTCAGCAGGCCTGAGAGAGGCTGAAGGTGGCTCTCACACTCGCAGACTCTGCCTTTCTGGAGCCTGGAAACCCGACACTGGGCTGTGGAAATGCACAGAGTCAGAATGCGTGCTGCGAGAAGGGGTGCAGAAAGGGGCAAACGCTGGAAAAATTGTACTTTCCTCCCCATGACAGTTGCCTTTTGTTTGGACAAATAATTTGAGGAGAGAACAAAAAAGCAGTTGTTTGCTTAATGCCAAGCCACAAAAACACGGAGGCTCTCTGGCCCCTGCTAGCGGTAAATTCCTGGTCCCAAGCATTCCTGATGATTTGCCCCCTGGGTGCTAGAGACCAAGATGACACAGAAAGCACCCACTGTCCCCAGAGCCCCTTTTGCTGGGCAGTGGCCATCTCACTCATTCATAACTCAGTAGGACAGGGGTCCAGGGAGGCCAGGGAGCTCGGTGCCAGGCCAGGCCAAGCCAGAGGGTAGCTGAGATGGGGTGGGGTGGCCTGAAAGCCAGTCATTAATGCACAGGGATGCCCTCCCTGCCAGTTGCCTGTTTTCTTGGCCAGAAGAATCTGCAGAAAGAGTACAAAACTTTGTGTTCAAAAGTTTTGGAGTTTGTAACATATACAGACTCATACACACATATACACACGCCCAGAAACACACCAACTGCTTGTGATACATACATTCGGTGCCAACATCAACAGGGCCCTGGCCAAAAACCGGGTTGGTTAGCAACTGGCCGATGAAGTGTTTAAAGTTATAGGCCGACAGAAAACCCCAAACAGTGGTGTTTTTCCTAAACTTGAAGTCACCAGTTAGTATTGCTTTTCCTTTGCAGAATGGTTTTCTAATATCTTCACTCTGGAAAGATTCCGTCTGCAGAAAGGCCCGTGACAGGTTTGCTCTTAGGTAAGTTCATTACCATAAATCCATCCACGGGGAGTTCCAATAACAGTTACAAGGCCATCAGCCATGAACCCCAATGGTTGCTTCGAATCTGTGACCAGTGCCAGTGAGAGAGGTGTGGGGGTGGGAGGTTAGTTCTGGGCTTCTAGAACTAACCCCGCCAGGTCTCCGAAGCTTATGGAAGCACTGAGGCCTCAAAGGAGAAAAGAGCAGCTCATCAGGCCAGCCAGCTGACACCTGGAACAGCAGGCTGGGGAGGAAACGCATGCTGTTCCCCAAGCCCTCAGAATCTACCCCTGGCCCCATGCAGAGGGACCTGCATCCTGGGGCCATAGCTACATCCTAGGGAGAACCCTCTTCCCTAGAGTCCCCCCACCCTCAGGTGGTAAAGGCTCCTTCTATCTCCTAGTGAAGCCTGCTCCCAGGGCGGTACCGATGTCTATTCTTTACCACCTAAGTCTGAGGTCACTGCTACCAGGCCATTTGATGTATTGCACTTAAGTTCTGTGGCCTAAAAGCCTTGACTTCTGCTAGAAGAACTATGTCCTTGGCCAGACAATAGGAGGGGATTTGGTAGGGCTGAGGGAGGGCAGGATTTCTCTCTCTCTCTCTTTTTTTTTTTTTTTAAGATTCTATTTATTTATTTGAGAGCAAGACAGAGAGAGAATGAGCATGCACATGAGCAGGGGAAAGGGCAGAAGGAGAAGCATGCTCCCTGCTGAGCAGGGAGTCTGAGGTGGGGCTTGATCCCTAGACCCTGAGATCATGACCTGAGCCTAAGGCAGACGGTTAACTGACTTGAGCCACAGGCACCCTGGGCAGAATTTCTCAAAGTTCCCCCTACCACCTGCCCATTCTTCCCTCTCAGCCTCCAGATGTCAGCTGGATTCTCCATTCCTAGTTAAGTCACGTTCTGATGAGATAGCATCTTGTTCCCAACTCCTTAGCCCTCACTGAAGTCAAGGCCCATTTCTGGATTTGATCACCATTCTCTATCAAGTGCCGAGCCCTTTGCCTGGCATACGGTCCATGCTCAAGCAGTTTGCTGAATAAATAAATCAATGAATCGTTAGATGAGGGCTTGGATGAATGCACAAGTGGATGGGTGGATAGATGGTTGATGGATGGATGATGAGTGCATAGATGAATGATGATGGGTGGAGGATGGAACTCCAGTACAACTCCATCTGCACCCTGCCCATGTCCCCAGGATCTGCCTCTCCGAGGCCTGTGTTGCTTCCATGCAGGTTACAGAAGCCCAATCAATAGTTGATGGTGCTACTGGATGTTTGTGATGAATGACTGCGTTGGACCTGAGAAAAGCCAAGAGAGCAACCAAAGAGAAGGGCTGGGACGATAAAAGGCAGAGAGGGTGAAATAGGTCGAGAGGCATGCTGCCAAACAGACCACGGGCAGCTGGAAGAGAAAGGCAACAGCTTTGGGGGCCCGAAGGAAAGCCAGAGGGAAGCGGGACATGGACACCAGCAGTGGGGAGGGGGGAGGCCACTGCGAGGGGTAGTAGTGGAAAAAGAATTTACATTATCAGGAAAACCAAAAGTAGGGACTTCTCTAATAAGACTGTAGGGAGGCGAAGGTTGAAAGCAGGAGGCCTTTCAGAGGAGGAGAATCTCAACCAGAAAAATGTAAGGAGCAGAGAAAAGAGAGACAAATGCTGGCCTTTCAAGGTACAGAAGGGGTGCCCGGTGTGAGAAAGCCAAAGCCACAGCTGCTCTGCCAAGGGAGGAAACCTTAGGAGACCCGCCCAGCCAGAATCTTGAAGTCTCAGACTTTTTCCACCTTATGAGCTGTAAATTGATCTATTCAGTTAGAGAAACCTGGTTTTTATTGAGTAATTTCCTCTGAACGACCTCCAGTTTTGAAAATGTCCCCAAAGTTCTCTGACTCCCCCCTCCCCCCGCCAGGTCCCTGCGTCAATGCCCGTAAATCACGGGGAGGGGAGGCAGCCCCCCTCACTGCTCGCCGGGTCCCTTGGCTAATCCTGATATGGCACCGGGTCCTCCTGGTGCCGAGACCTCAGATCTGTTTGTTCTGCGGCCAGTTCCCGGCGTGCACCTCGCCGAGCTCCCATCCGGCAGCTGCTCAGGAGCCCCCAGCCACAGAGGGCCTTGCCGACTGGGCTGGAGCCATGTCCTCTGCCTGGCCTCGGTATCAAGGAAATTTCTCAATTTTTCTTCCTAGCCCTCAAACGAGGCCTCTTGCAGATGCAAACAAGGGGCTCTTTATGGGAAGCATTGTCCGTCACTTGCTTTTGCCCTGCATCTTTTATGCCAACATCCCTCAAAGCGCTTTCACAGACAAGTGTCATTGTCTCCCCCTTACAGATGGCACCGAAAGGAAAGTGCGGGAAGTTAAGCGGTTCAACAAAGGTCGTTCAAAGAGTCAGAGCAGAGGTGGGAACGGGCCCGAGCTCCCTGCTCCCAGGCCCATCACCTGCCCGCTCCCAGGCCCAGTGGGAGACAGCCAGCATCTGTGAGCACCCTTCCCACACCCTGGCAGCATGCACCACCCCCTCATCTCTGCTATTTAAAGCTCAGAACTAAACCCCCGTCTTCATAACCAGGACCGCACAGACCTTCGGGTGGAGGGGGCCATGTTGCAAAGTTAATTGAACGCCAGCAGACTTGCCAAGAGCCAGTAGGGTGGGAGGGAGGCCTGAGACCCCCTCAGGAGGTGAGATGCAGGCGTCAGGCTCGAAAAGCAATTGCATTACCTGTGTGTGGCTGAGATTTTACTGCCCGCTCAATCTAAAAGTTAGCAAAGTAGTAATCAATGAAAAGGAAATATAATTGAGAAGATTAAAAGCTGAGGGTAGGTATGGACTGGGGAGGGAAGTGATTGCTAAAGAGATCCATTTGTATAATTCAAAGGTCGATGCCTCTCATTAAACTCACATCTCCAGACACTCAGGGGATGAAAGAGAATCTCTCCATGCTGACTGGCTGACACCTAAGAGTTTCCTCTGGCCACTTTCAAGGGCAGCATGAGGCCAGAGGGACAGAAGAAACTGTTGGAAAGAGAATTTAGGGGAATCCATAAGGAAAAGAACATTTGGAGAACTGAAACACAAAGCCAGGTCTTCTGACCCTTTTAAAACCATCCAAGTTTCTTTTAGACCATTAAGGCTTATTTACATGATCCAAATGAGAGCTGAATCTAGAACTGCCCAGGGATGTTCTAGACTGGTACAAGCTTACCTTCTCTGTTTATATCCACACCCACCCTCACATGCCCACATTTATCCTTACATGGAATGCATGTGTTTTCTGTAACTTTGGGTCAGTAATGGGCCCCGGCTGTCACGGCATGTTTACCTGTAGAATGACCAACTACATCTCTCTCTGAGACAAGCAACAAGCTTGTTCCCTGAACTCCTCCCTGGAAAGGAAGATACATAGGAGTGTGTGTGTGTGTGTGTGTGTGTGTGTGTGTGTGTGTGTGTCTAGAGTTCCAAACTGGGATTTTGGTGCCTTGGGGTCCGGAAGGCCAGGTCACGCCGCCCTTCCAGGACACAGGCACCAGAGCAGACAATACTACAGTCTGCCTTCCTGCCCTTGCTCTTTTTCTGTCGTGTGTGCCAATGTGACGTCCAGTGTATGCTGGTCTCTCTTGTCCCTTCATCTTCTATCTTCGCTGCCTGCACCAGGAGCCCGTTCAAGGATGTTTTGGATGCCACAGGATACAGATAGAGCTGCCAGATTAGCAAACATATTTGTTTACTATTGCTACCTAACACATTAGACCACAAACTTGGCAGGTGAAAACACAGATTTCTCTCTCAGTTTCTAGAGTGGAGCGCGTGGCACCATATGGATGGGCTCTCTGCTCAGGGCCTCACACAGTCTCAATCGGGACGGCCAGGCTGCCACCTCTCCTGAAGCTTGGGGGGCTCCTCCCAGTTCTTCCAGAGTACTGCAAAAGTCAGTTCATTGTGGCAAAGGACCAAGGTCCCTGTTTTCTTTCCGGCCATTAACTTGGGGGAGTTCTGGGCTCCTGGAGGCCAACCCTGATCCCTGCCATGTGGTCTTCTCTGAATATACCAGTTTACTCTTTCAAAGCCAACAGAAGAATTCTTGACTTCTTTGGATTTGGGCTTCTTTTTCTTTTAATTTTTCTTTTCTTTTTCTCCACTGGGTGTGGAGCCCAATGCAGGGCTTGAACTCATGACCCTGAGATCAAGACCTGAACTGAGGTCAGGAGTCGGACACTCAACCAACTGAGCCACCCAGGCACCCCACGAATCTTGAACTTCTTACATCTCTGGCCTCTAGATCTCAATTTGAAGAGCTCATGTGGTTAGGCCCAGCCCATCCAGATATCCTTCCTTTTGATGAACTCAGAAGTCAATTGATTAGCAACCTTAATTACATTTGCCATGTCATGAAACTTAATCCCAGGAGCAATGTCCCATATGGCCCCTGGTTTTCACCACACTCTAGGGGAGGAGGTGATACAAAAATAGGGGTCATTAGAGCACCTTTAAGAATTTTGCCTAATACAATAAAAAAATAAATAAAAATAAAAAAAAAAGAATTTTGCCTAATACAACATATAAAACTCAGGATGCCCAGTTAAATTCGAATTTCACATGAACAACACATTGTTTTAGTATAGTTATATACCAAACAATATTTGGGACATATATACTTAAGTGGCACTGGTTGTTTATCAAAAATTCAAACTTATTTAGGCATCCTCTATTTTTTCTGGCAATCCTAGATGCAGAGCTAAGGGGCCTCTGTGCCACGTAAAGGCCGAGATTGGCTCTCAGTAAAAGAAGGCACTTCCTTTGTGAAGCAAGCCACCATAGAACTTTCTTCAGCTGGGAGGCCTGTGGTGATAAGAGTGGGCCTCCGTGGCCTCGTTTCTGCAACACCACTCTTTCTGCTTCCTCCCCCAGCTCCCTCAGCCCACAGCTGTCAACACCCTGCAGACGCACACACCCTGCAGAGAGCTGTTCCCAGGCCATGTGCACGAGTGGGACCTCAAGGTCACCACAGAGGCTCACTCGTCCAGAATCACAGCCTGCTAGTGGGCGGGGTGAGGGGTCAGGAAGGGAGCTGGGGGCACCAGGGCAGGCAAAACCCATCACAGGCTCTCAGCCCTCTGCCCTGTTTAGAAGATTCCTGCCCCTCAGAAAGCTCTTGCCCTCAAAGTGAGCCCTACAGGCTCTTGGGGCCAGGGAAAGCTTCCCTCACCAGCAAAGGAGTTTTCCTTGTGAGCCATGCTTGGCTCTCCTTGAGGCCGCTCCAAACCCTTGCCAGCAACACTTCAAACTCTGGCCAGCCCAGTGTTACATTTTAACAGGCCAGGCCCTATTAGCCTGATCCTAGGATGGGTTATTCTTTCCAGTTTTCACTAACAAAAATCCCCTTTTATTTGGACACTCAAGTGGCCTCTAGGAACGAGGCTTTCATGTGTTGCCAAAAATGTTCGGATGCGGCAGCATTTGTGTGTGTGGCCAATTACATCGGCACCTCTGGGGTTGATCCCACAGGCCTTTCTCAGGCAAAATTCCTGTGAACTTCCAGCAGACCCCCCACCCTTTCTCCTGAGCTCTATCTGCAGGAGGAGGCCCTGGGCGGCTGGAGATGGGCTTTGCCTGGAGTTCTTAGCCTCCTGAAATCAATCTGAGTGGGGAGAGTGATTTATATGAGCACTAGTCAATGCATTATTAGAATTAATATCATTATTTTGCTGCTTCCCTTTTTAGGTTTTTCCTCTCATAAATCAATTTAGTTCGATAAGATTGGGCTGAGTTTTGGCTGCATACAGACAAGAGTGTTCTGCGTGGTAGAGCAAGGACCATTTGGTGAGGTCAGACAATGCCTCCATTGTTTTCTGATTTATTGAAAGCTCAGGTCTTGCTAGTATTACATGCACTCGTTGATGTTTTGCAAAGCAGGGATTAGTAAGATTTTTTTTTTTTTTTTTTTGACCTGAAAGCCATCTCCATACAGCACTGGTTTCTCAGAGTCCTGAGTTTGTCATAAGCTGCCTTTTCCACAGCCAAGTAACGGCCACCAGAAGGGTGGGTGGGTGTTTTTCTAATCATTCTTTCTTTCCATCTTCATGTTTAGCCAACACACACACTAACTTGTCCCATGTCTGTTCTGAGGTTCCTAACTGCCTGCAGAAGAGGATCTATTTCCATCTTTTCCTTTATCATCATACTGATTACACATCCTGGTGGTGCGATCTGTCTGGTCGATGCTACCCTGTTGCCAAACCAGCGCGGGCTGGAGTCTCCCACCGGAAGCCCACCAACATGGGCATTTGGGGGCATATGCGTGGGGGCTCAGATTCCTTTTCAATTGGCTTCATGTGCCTTGTGCTAATGTTTACTGCCTGCTTCTCAGAAACTTGTTGCAGAAGTCACCAGGGAAGACTAAGGTATTTTTCTTACAAAAGGGACAACATCAGAAAGGCTTAGCTATAAGCCTTCGAGAGGAATTCAGAAATACCTGATTTCTCTCCCAGTCCAATCAGGCTCACTTTACCTCTTTTGCCTACTCCAATCTTTACCCTGGCATCTGCCACCCACCTGCTTAACCCACCTTCCCAAAGTTCCATGCAATAGCTTTTGGTGCCAGGACTCCTTGCCTGGGGGCTCCTCTGGCCCCTTTTCTTCTTGGTGCTGGACATGATGCTTAGGAGAATGAACTCAGGAGAATAGGGTGCATTCCTGCCAGCACACACCAATGTTCCTACCAAGAATTTGGATGTTAACCCTTTTGAGGGTGGCCGCAAGGCTGGTGGGGCTTTGCTTTATTAAATTTAGCAGAAATTTATGTTAGAGTAAGTCTCAAAGACATGGGGTTTTCAAAGCCAGGGTCGTATATGTAACAGTCACCCCCTAAATAGTTGTTGAATCAACCAATTTGTTTTTTGTGGGTTTTTAAAAAAGATTTTATTTTATTATTTATTTGAAAGAGAGAGGGAGAGAGAGAGAGAGAAAGAGAGAGAGGGGCAGACTCCCTGCTGAGCATGAAGCCTGATGCAGGTCTCAATCCCAGGACCCAGAGATCACTGACTACCGACTGAGCCACCCAGGCACCCCTGTTTTCTGTTTTAAGAGAAATTATTAAAATAAAATTTAAAACTCCCTCTCCCCCCACCCCTCTCATACCGAAGAAAACTTTCACAAGTAAGGGCTTATCGCTGTCTCATTGGTGACAATCTCATGTCAGAGCTACAGAATGGGCCCTCACTTCCCCAGGCAAGGTTTGGAGCTGGGAATTCTCAGAGTAGCCTTAATTTGACTGGAAACATAACATGCCTACATGTGAGCACAGCATATTGTACCATGATTGCTCCCCCAATCCCAATTCACACAATTTCTCTGGCTAACACGTGCAAGTCTATTTCTTCCAAGGGGGGACATTACAAAGGAAAATGAATCAAGAAATTGCTTTTGGAAATGGAAAGAGATCTTTAAAATGTTGGTTCTGGACTGCACACCATTGAGACAGCAATCAAAGGTGGCAAAAGCTTGACTAGTGGTGTTACAAGTCAGGGCCACTCTTACTACCATGTAATTCCATATTCTAAGGTAACAGGTTTCATTTCATCTATGTCATTAACACAGTATTCTGGGAAGCTGACACATTATTAGCCCCATTTTACTTATGCCAAAATTGAGGCTCAGGGAAATTAAGTGGCTTGCCCCAACACTCAAAGGTATGGACCAAAGCCAGCGTTCTCATTTTCCTTTGAGAAACGCTGTTCAGCATGAACATATTTTTATGTTTAAATAGCAGCACTTATTTGAATATCCTTCCAACCAGGCTTTGAAGTCCTTGGTGGCGATGATGATGATGACACTGATGATGATGATGATGACAATGGAATCCATTTATTTTGATCCACTACATTTCAAATATGTACTATGCCTGAATGTAATGTAGTCTCCAAAATGACCCTGTAAGTTAAGGTAATATGATTAACTCCATTTTATTAATTAGGAAAAGAAGGACTCAGAGATGTTGATTAACTAGTCAAAAGTCACACAGCTGAAAAACAGCCAACTTCTGATTTGGATGGTGCTGTGTGTATCCTCAGTAACTATTAGATTTCGCTGAACAAAATATTTGGTTCCAAGGCTTAGGCAAACTGTTTTCATGTCTTTTTCCCTCTACAGCTCAGATTTTCTTTCTCTTCATTTCTCACAGTGGGCATTTCCACCTGCTACCCCATATAATATTTTGCAATGTGAAATTAACTAGTCCCAACACAGAGTTGACCATCTGGAACATAAGGCACGAGCTGCAAAGGAGGGCAAAATGTAAGCTTCTCTCTCTCTTCCTCCCTTTCTTTCTGTCTCTGTCTCTCCCTTTCTCTCTTAATAGCTCCATTTGAGGCTTAGTACTGTCCTACCTTTGGCTTCTCAAAGATAGCATAGATCAAGGCCACTAAGAGAGACGCACCTATTTACTTCAGTAAGCCTCCTTGTAAATGATGCACCTTTTATACGATGCAGCCTTAGCAAAGTTGGCTGTGAAAAAATCAGCAGAACAAAGAAATGTAGAGTCATGCCTCAACCGCTGCAATTGTTCATGGATCATTCCAGATAAGGATTCATTCTTTTTTTGAAATTGCGGGGTTGCTCAGGAAAATCAGGAAAGTTGTGTTTAGCTCTCACATTGGAAACACACTAGCTGTGTAGCTCCAGGCTATGTAATTTTACTGAACATACTTCCTCATCTATAAGATGGAGATAATGCTATTCTACTTTCTGCTCCTAGAAGGATTAAAATATACTATTCTGGCAAGTAGAAGGTCCTCAACGAATATTGCTTTCCTTGGGGAATATGTGGAATATAATTTGGCTTTATCTCCAAAATGAAAGGTTATAAAAACTGTGACCATTAACTCTTAGACTTGTGTCTTAACACAGGGAAGCATTCAGAACTTATTGGTTATGGGGGATTCAGTTTACCCTTTCACTAACCACAGCAGCCCAGCTGTGAGGACCAGCCTGGGTGCTTTACCACCTCTAGGCCCAAAAGTGGTGAGGAGAAGGAACCTCGAATTTAAATTCTAAGGTCTGGAAGAAGAGTGTCACAGAGAGAGACCATGTTGGAAAGGGGCAGTAACCTCAGGTGAAAGAACTAGGGGAATAAATATCCCGAACTTTCTCTCTTCCCTCCCTTCCATATCCTGCAAGGGTCTTCCATTGGACGAACTTAACAAGAAGCCCAAAAGCAAGGCTTCCAGGGAGCACAGTAGGGTGAAGAGGGGTGAGCAGTCTAGAGGGGTAGGGAAACCAGGGAGCTCACCTTGCCTAGCCCATGAGCCCAATGGTCATGCATCTTCAACTTCCTGCAGCAGCATTTTATTCTCTTTTGGGTCTGGAGTCACCACCCATTCTAGAATAGCTGCAAGTTCCAGGTATGGGGGATGTAGGATAATTGGGGCGTGGCTGTCGTTTTATGCAGACTTCCAGGCTAAATCGTATTTTTAATCCTCATTCCATTTTCCTTCCTTTCTTTAATTTACTGTGGTCTGCTCTACATTTTATGGAGCTATTTTAAGCATACACAGGAGATCTTCTTGCCATACACAGGGAACAATCAATGTTCTCACTTAATAATTCATTCTTTCATTAAATGCCCCCAAGTAATTAAATAAAACATTAATAAATTCCACACTGATATTTGCTAAAGTTTTGTTTCTAGAGAATTTTACCTGTTGGAGGATATGCTGGGACCATGCTTCACTATTATGAACAATGAAACAAGGAAGCCTTTACAGCATACAGTCACAAAGTCCTAATTTCATCCTAACAGTTATCAAATGCCTTCTGAGATACTTTATGGACGTTGCATCCAATACTGAGATGGCTCTAAGAAGTTTTAAAGGAATCAAGGTTCAGGGAAGCTCAGTGTCTCACACTGGATCACATCAGGCAGAATGAGACTCTGGGTTTGTCTGGCACCAAAGCCTTGCTCTTTCTGTTATTCTCTGGCCATTTAATCTTTCTCATGCTTCTATGGGGAAGTAGTTGATATGGAAAAAATATCCCAGTAACTCACAGAGTTGTCCGTATTTAACTGTGTGAGTAGATATGTGCGAGTGTATGTGGGTGCACATGCAAGAAAGAGAGAGAGAACCAAGTGTGGATTTCAGAAGCTTGAGAAACCACCTCCAAGGAATGTTCTGAATGGATGAGAATGAGGAAGGGGAGAAAACTGGCAGAAAATAGAATCTTCTGCTCTCACCTCATTCCCTTGAGCACACTTCCTCAAAAGAAGTTCAGCCAGCATTTTTCCACCAGCCCAAATGTTTATCTAACCTCTCCAAAGAAGCCCACCCTCACTGAAGGTGATGGTGTCCTGGCCTTGCTATGAATCATTAGGAGGCACAAATGCTCCTGAAAGGGCTTTCACACTAGTACTGGGATCACATTCCTTTACAATAAATTGTTCTTCCGATGACCTCCCTGTTAGCACGTTTCTGATTGTTTCACATCATCCTGTAATATACTTCTTTGCTTTCACATTAATTTTTTTAAAGGTGTGGATTGATGCTAAATCTCCTGAAGGTCCTCCAAATGCTAGGATAGTCTCTTTGCTTAGAGAGAAATGTGCTCATTTCTGTACACATCCCCACTGCTCCCCAGCCCACACCCTAGAGAACTTCTCTGTGGAGTAATGGTCCTATCGGTCCCTCTGTGGTCTCAGTAACCCCTGACCCCTGCCCCTCCCTCAGACCCACAGCCAATCAGTCATCAGGTCTTGTTGGACATATGTTGTGAATGTCTTCCTCCTTTCTCCAGTGACCACCATAGTTTAAGCCCTCATCCTCTCCCCTTTGACACACACTCCATGAAGTTTTTTGCATGACTGAAAAAATGAACCATTTTGAGAAAGCATCTCTTAACCACCTCTCCACTCCCTATCCATGTTCCACTGAGTCACTAGCATTAACTTTGAAATATTTAGATTTGATCATTACAAATGCTTAAACTACTTCCAAAAGTCTCCCAATTGTCTAAAAGAATATTCCAAATACTCTAACCCAACATGACAAGGGCCCCACCCTCCTTGTCAGGTGCTCCCCGCAGCCTACCACATTCCTTATTCATTTATGCCTCCCTGCCTTTGCCCACAATGTGCTTTCTCCCACAATGCTTATCATCCTACTTCTCATCCCACCTCCTGCATTGGCGTGAATACGTGGTGAAGATCACCACTACGCTAGGAAGACTGATTCAGCTATAGCTAGAGGAACAATATCACTTATTATACATGTGGCCAGTAGGGAGCACTCATGTATGGGAGGTGGACCTAAAAACGTGACCCATCCTTCTCCAGGCTCAAGTTATCTGTGATATTTCCTATGTTGCTGTAGGAACAAGGAGAGGACAGGCCTATGTCCATGGGCTCCTACAGTGACCTAATTCTTTGTTAGTTCTTTCTGGCTTTTGATAACACAACCCTAAATTATCATGCCAGTGCCCAAAGGAAGGGGCAGAGGGTGATAAAGGGAACTGGTGGGCAACATCAGACAGAGGGACACAGAAATTGATGCACTTCTTGTAAAATTGCTATCCTGACCTCCTCCATTCTTTACTGGAAGCATCCATTGGAATGTACATGGGATCGGCGCAGACTAGAATAGTTCAAATGTTGTTTACCTGCAGAACATTTCCTTCAAAAGAGATCTTGGGAGCACTATAAGAATAAGTCAGATAGAAATGCAGCTGGTCAGTGCAGGGGAGCGAGAGTACTTTCTGGCCTGCCCAAATCCCTCTCCACGGTGGCCTGGGAAGCCCCCAGGGTTGGAGCCCAGTTGGAAAGCCCCTGGAGAAGACCAGTATCAGATGGGTCTGGCCATGAGAGAGGACTGACTCTCCCCCAGGCCAGAAGGCCCAGTTGGGGAGGGCACAGGAGGTCCCATTACAAGCTCTGGTTGAGTTTTCTGTATTAACTTTTCATCGAAGAGTTCTAACAAAGCTGTGTTTCTTTTACCTTTGCAGGTCCCTTCCTTGAGACGAGACTATGGCTGCATCATTTGTGGCCTGCGTGTGTTGTGTCTGGTTCCCGTGGTTTGTTTTCTGGCTTTGAAAACGAAACCGTTCATGGCTCAGAGATGGAAAGCAGACCACGGTTTGTCAGCAAGGCCATTCGTCATGTCCCCCAGAGGGGGCTGTGAACTCCTGCAGCCTTGTGCTCTGCCAGCACGCAGACCACCCATGTGGTGGAGCTCGGAAGGCCACCAGGCAGTGCTGGGCATGGGGCTCTGCTACCCAGCTGGCCTGAGGCCTCAGCCAGCTCCCAGCTGCCCCCCAGGACACAGGTCTGAAATCATCCAGTGTAATGGTCCTTGGAGACCACATTCCACCTGGCAGTCCAGGTCTCTTGTAGGGTGAATCTGAGATGGGCCCAGGGTAAACTTGAAAAAAGGTCCAGCATGACAAGAACTTCTCAGATCTGCCTCAGAGCAGAGCCCAGTGAGGAAATCACTTTACTGCTCTGTTAAAAGTTGTTTGGCTATGTTTAAGCTGAACTCTTTTGTTTTTTACTGTTCTGCAGAAAGCTAGTTGTAAAATGCTCTGACATACAGCAATACAGCAAAGAACTTCTGTTAGCAAATGTCTGCACCTGCTGGGTGGGGGGATCGAAGGAGACATGTGGAGGCATCCTTGGAAAGAGGAGTTCTTGAGGCAGCTGTCCCGGGCATGCCAGCACTTCTCAGCAACTCTGCCTGGCAACTGACTGAAGATGCAGTGGTCTACGGTGGCCCCCCAGACCTCTGGGGCTGGCAGCTTGCAATCTGTGCTCATCACAAGTTTCACAGGTGACGATTATGCAAATTCCTTTGAGAACCAGGGTACGGAGGCAATGCTGATGACAGGACTCCATGTCTGGGGAATGTCTTCCATGGGAGCCCAGCAAGGTGCTCTTGTCTCCAGGCAAGCAGCCCTGGCTGCCTCCAGAGCTGACAGCAGGGCCACAGAAGAGGAGCCCGTTGGCTTTGCCAGGTTGTATCAAGACTGAGCATAGAGCTCAAGCCTCCTGAATCCATAAAAGACTGGTGCAAACATCCCATGTCGACCTGGAGAAACAGCATAAGACAAAAGGGAAACTAACTGTAATTGGGCTGAGTGACCAACAAGTTGAATCTAAATGTATTTAAAGCCTTGTTCCCTCTGATGCATTTGTTCATTTTTTTTTTTAATTTTTTTTTTAAATATTTATTTATTTATGATAGTCACAGAGAGAGAAAGAGAGAGAGGCAGAGACACAGGCAGAGGGAGAAGCAGGCTCCATGCACTGGGAGCCCGACGTGGGATTCGATCCCGGGTCTCCAGGATCGCGCCCTGGGCCAAAGGCAGGTGCCAAACCCCTGCGCCACCCAGGGATCCCCATTTGTTCATTTTTATACCGAGTGATCTCTGACTTACATTGTAATTTTAATAAAGATAAAGCTATAATAGAGAAAGCATGGAAGTATGTGTTTTCTGGCTTTCTCACATCTGAACTACTGAATATCCTATCTCATTTGTCCTAGGCATATGAATCCAAGGTGCTGTACCATTCACCCAGGGCACACTCCCAAGTGCTTCCCTTGCAACTACATGGCTACCAGGCCCACAGTTGATCCAGACCCCAGAATTGATCTGACCTTTCAGGGCTTCCCAGAACATTACATCCCGGAAGTAATAATAATCCTAGCCCTCCAGTCTCTCTCCGACTGATCCCTGCCCAAGAAAGCCCTCAGACCAGGCCTGTGCTCCAGGGACTGGTTGGGTTACCAGTTGTCCCAGACCATTTGGCGCTTTGTCAGCTCCCACACTGGATGGTGACTCCTGAGTCAGATTTCCCAACTTCATGACTTCAGCATGTGTGGCCGAAGGGACTGGGCAGTCATGCTCTCCACAACATCTGGCATGCTCTGTCTCTTGGGCTTCGTCTTGCAAATTTTCTAAGGAAAAAAAAATCCTAATTATCTCATTTTTTTTTCTTCCCATTGGGTACAATGGTGAGTTTTGGTAGGAGGAGGGGATGTTGGAAAAAAAAAAAAAAAAGCTCTTACTTCATCCTGTGTATTATCTGTTTTTGAAATCCAGTGATAAAGATGTATGTGGGAGAGAGGAGGGCTTTTGGGTGGAGGACGCATTCCAAGACCTAGTGGCCTGAGCAGTCAGTCAGCCAGTCATATGTTACCACAGATGATTTATATGAATACGATCAGTATTCCCCAGACTGGGGGATGACCATCACTTACTGTGGCCAAATCTCCTTGGAAAAACAAAGGAGAAGAGCAAATGGCACTATCAGTGTGAGGAGAAAAAGAGAGTTTAGAGAGCAAGTAAATGATGAAATGGGGATTAAAAAAAGTAATAGCCAGAGGGAAGAACCAGGAGACAATTCTCCACCTCACAAGAATTAGTTTTTTCTGTTTTCCTGATAATCTCTCTTACTTTTAAAAGAAAAGATATCTTTCTTCATTATATTAATGCCCTAGAAGTGCTTTGCTGCATCAGACATTCTGAGAACTGTTGATTTAGGAGTCTCTCTTATGTTGGGATATACAACTCCTAGTCGATGTCTGAAATTCATTTAGACTTGGTAAAGGCTCAGTGAGTAACTGGAATAATGAATATGAATTTTTTTAAATTACCTTCACTAGTGAGGGAAGTTTTTTGCTTTGGGGACAAAATAGGTTAAAGTGAGGCCATCACTGGCTTCTTTTTTTCTTCATTTCTTATTTCCCTCCTTTTTCTTAAGAGAGTAATTTTTAAAGAAGATAAAGACCACCAAGTGGCAAGTAGCTCCCCCACTCATATTTGTGATCATCATGGAGCCTTGGTCTCAGGCATTCTTGAACAGAGTGTCACATGTAACGAGAATCAAAAAAATGTCTTATGTGGATACAGGCAATATCCTTGGTGGTCAGCTGATAACTCGGCATCAATGCCACTTCCTGCTACATTCTCCTCTGTATCACAGTGGAGAAGCCTGGAAACACATTTCTCAGAAATCTTCCCCTGTATGTTCGGATGCTGGGATCTGCCTCTCAGAGGTGCTTGCACAAAGTTTGGAAGCCTGAGCTCTCCCTGGAGACTTCCAGGAGATGCGTGGTCAGTCAGCAGATGCGAAGGTTTCCAAGAAAGCTCTGGAGAATCACCTGCTCCAGAGTTATAGGCCAGTGCAATTCCTGGAATTGAAATAGTGACTTCAGGGCAAGCTTTTGAGAATTACCCACTCCAATACTGCAAGGAGCTGAGATCAGCAGCAGCAGTTTCCTTTACCTTCCAAAAGTTTTGTGAGCTTCTGGTTCTCTGAATTAACACAATTACTGCTTATACCTAGAGTGGCTTCTATTTCCCTGACCAAGCTCTGAAAAATGCAGCATAGGAGTGGGATGAGATCAGTTAGGGAGGAAGTGTAGATAAAGAGGATGAGGAAGCATGGAAGCTACCTCCTACCTCCCCCTGCCTGGCACTGCCCTCCAGCTCCATGGGGCCAAGCCAGGTGGCTGGTAGACCACCTCTGTTGCTCCTCAGGGTTAAATAAAAATGGCACCCAGGACTACAATTTACTCTTTCCCTAACTTAAAGCAACAGTCTTTAAGTATCCTGCTTTTCAGATTTCAAACATTAATAGCACAACTTCTGGAATATATTGATTCAGAGTTAAAAGGAACTACCATGTCCAACACTCACTCAATGGAATATCCCGTAAGAGCAGAGTAAGTCAAGTAGAAAAAGAACATTTTGGTCTCTTTAGTCTATCATTAATCTCAGCAAAATCGACTGTTTACTCCTGAATACAATCCCTGCACATGCACACATGTGCGCATGTACACACACACACACACACACACAGGCACAACATGGTAAGATCACCAGAGGGAGGGCTGAGCACTGCCAGTATATACAGACACTCAAAATTCTGTTAACTGAATGAGTTCTCAAAATCACAGAGAGATTCCAGGACATAGGGTTTTCAGGACAAAACAATCTCTTAGATGCAGAAAGAACATTGAAACTTTTTACTTCTTCCATGGGAAAGCTAACAAACACCAAAAGATCTTTCCAACACCTGAAGCTAAAGAGGCTTCTTGTTTACAGGTTATGAATTTCTGGATCTCTAAGAAAGAAAGGAACGTGAAGCTATGTCCTAGAACCACTCCCACCCTTGCCCTAAGAAGTATTTAACAACATAGAAACAATTTCACAAGTATGCCAGCCAGAGTACCCCAATAAACAGTTCCTTCTAACAAAGAGTTATTTAATATCTCCACAAAATATTAAAACATCAATGTCAAGAGCAATACATACAGTATTTTGGAATTACCCTAGAGTGCTGTCTCAAACTTGGTTTCTTCCTGTGGTAAAAGAGAGTAGAACGTGGAAGCTCAGAGTTTGCTCCCTTGAACTGGCCACTTGTAATTTGCTTTGTAACTTGGGAAAAATCCCTTTGCTCCCTTCAGTTGCCTTTCTTCAACTGTAAAACACAGATAATGGCATGTACCCTCCCATCCCCTAGGACTGTTGTGAGGATAGAATAATAATAATGTCTTAGAAAATAGGAATACTTTGGGACACCTGGGTGGCTTAGTCTGTTGAGAGACTGACTCTTGATTTCAGCTCAGGTCATGATCTCAGGGTCAGAAGATCGAGCCTGTGGCAGGGTCAGTGATGAGTTGGCTTGAGATTCTCTTTCTCTCTCTCTCAAATAAATAAGTAAATAAATAAATAAATAAATAAAATCTTTTAAAAAAGAAGTAAACGAAATCAAATATTTTCAGCATAGAAACCATTACTAAAATCTTGTGTTCCTGATTATAGTAACCCTATGTAATTGCTCAGATTTTAAGTTATCAACTTTTAATGACAAAATAAAAACCCTTGGTAACGTATTATTGTGGCGTGGGAGTGGATAGTGATTTTATTCCACTGATTTACAAATAGTAAATCTGCAACCATGCAACATGGCCATTGCACACCCATACTTACAAATGGGAAAGTCCATAGCAAAATTGGAATGGCAACAGCTGGTCTGTGAGTATGAGATTGGAGTGGACCATGTCCTCACTAATAAATGTCAGCTTGATTTGAATTACTTGCTAAAACACAGCATAGACAAAGCCAAAAAGGAAAACCAAAGCTTTCTCGATAAAATGGAATCCCAGAGCATAAATAAAAGATTCCACCTGAGAAGAATGATTTATTATCTCTCACTCAAGAAAAGGATGCTCAGTCCATTCTATGTGACCACATCTCTTAAGCTGTTTGCTACTGGTTTATAAAAAGCTCATGCATGTGTGTACACAAGCACACAGACACACACATACACCCCCCACAGACTTATTAGTTCAAATAAAAGAAAAACTAGAAGTTATACATTGGTTATTTGAAATGAAACTAAGAAAGTTTATTCTTTTCAAGAATTGATACTTCTTTGCCCCCCCCCCAAAAAAAAAACAAATTACCCAACACCCAGGTCAGAAACAGTGAAGAAGTTTACATTGGCCAAAGAGAACTTGGGATTCAGGCCACCAGAGGTTACCAGTCCTTTGGCATTAAAGCAAGGCTGTCACATAAGAAAAAAGACTGAATGTCTAAAGCTTGTAAATGCATCATACCAAGCATGAAGATGTGCATGAATTTATTCTGCATCAAACTAGTTTGGACCATATATGATTCATGTTCTTATAAACTATAGCTATCTGATAAATGCTGGAAATAATTATCATTTTTATTAATATCATTATCAATATAATTATCATGATTATTATAAAATAATAATCATTTTATAACATTAAACCCTTCATTCTCCAAGTTCTCCAAGCTTCAAGAAATATTACACGCTGTGAGAATGTTTACATTTTTGTGAGAAAGATACCAAATACCTTTTCTATGAGCAGCCATCTAGAAATGAAAGGCCATAATGTATTTTTTCCTTTTTTTAAAGTTATACGTTGAACTATTTTCCAACATAATTTAGGCAGTTTTCCAAATCAACATGAGATTTTTGAGGATTTTTTTTAAAGGTTGTTATAGTTTTGTTCCACTGTGAAGATGTGATCAGCTCACCATGGATCACCACTATCCTATCATTATGATAAGTGGAACTATTGGGATAAAACAGTACATCAGTGGAGAAGTCACTTGAGGGCTCAATGATCAACTCTGTCTTCCATTTAGAAAAGCTGATCGAGAAAAAGCCAATATTTCATTTACATTATACAACATAGCTGACAACCATTTAAAACTTTGGTTTTCTCTCATGCAAGCTCACCTAAGGAGCTCTACCATAACTGGCAAGAATAGAGATTCATATTTTCTTAAACGTCTGTTTGACTCTCACTTAGAATGAGAATGTTTGACTCTCAGAGGTATAAATAATGAAGAAGTCAGGAAGAGTAGGAACACCTCTGTTGCTCTGAAATTCTCTCATTTGGCCCTTCTGCATGTATTGGCTTTATCTTCAAGCTGGTTTCCTTCATGATCGCAACTTGGTTGTCAACAGCATTTAGGGCTGTATTCTTCCTTGTTCATGTTCATCAAGCAAGAGACAAAAGCTCTCTCCTACTTGTGAAATAAAATTTTTTCCCTTAAGTCTTATTTGGCCACGTTAGTCCCATGGCCAACCTTGGATCAATAGTTGCCAGGAGACCATCAAGTGTGAAATGTCATAAGCCCTGATTCCCTAAGTAATGACCAGCAAAGGAGATTGGGTTGGTATCTCTGGCTGAACCAGGGATTTAATCCCCTGAAACCAGGGACAGAATGAACCTCCCTTGAGTTATTGGGCTGCATTATATGTGGTGATAGAACATCTGAAGAAAATCAGATATTTTGTTAGGAGAAAGAAATGGAAAATGAATGCTAGAAAATGACTGACAATGTCCATCTTAGAACTCAATGGGCTTACCAGGAAAAGTGGTATGAAGAATTTTGCCACTAACGGTGTGTCTCGAATTTATGTGGGGTGGTGGTCCACCTTTAATAGAAAGAGATGTTTCTAATTATAACTGCGTATGCTTCTACCTACCCCCAGGAAAACAGATTCTAATTTCCTTAAGAGAGAGGGCTGCAAATAAGTTCAAATAGCCTGATAAAACTTTATCAGAGCGTTATAAGAACTGTAAAATCAATTGAAACAAAGGCATTCCCCATATCAGCAAAAACAGAGATAGTAGCTACTCATTCAGAACAACAAGAAATTGCAGGAAGAATATAGTGAAATAACAGCCAAAAAGCCCAAATGCTTTCAAGAAGACAAAATCACCCCACCATAGGAAAGAAGGAGACTGAGGTGGCTTTGGGAGTCAGTATTTCTATTAGATAGAACTCCTAGCTGAAGATGTGAAGATAGCTGCTAAGAACACTTGCTGAGCCCTGCTTTCTTTCCCAAGTGGAGAACAATGTTTCCTATTAAAGAATATCTTCCAAGAACATCCCCAAAGGTAAGTGGATTAGATTTCCCTACTCACTGTACCACTATAGGCAAGCTATAGAAGAGGAGACCTAGTAGCACCCCTCTTGGGTAGATCAAACTTGATCTTGGGTAGATCAACAAGGCATGGCCTCTTCACCTGCACATGCTTCAGTATTCCTATTTTGGAGCTAGAGAAAAGGAGAAAGGAAGCAATTAAGGACCTTACAAAAATCAAAGAAAACTATGGGCAAACCAAATTTTTTAAACTGGAGTATAATACACACCAACATACACACACACACACACACACACACACACACACACACTACTGCCTGAAATTTTCATATCACTAAGACCAAACTGCTGGGCTGAAATCATCTTGAATTAGGTAGAAATGATAGAACCCAGGAGACTACTGCCCACAACATACTCCAGTGAAGAAATCCACTATACAATGATAAAAGGCCATGTATTATAGAACAAGATTCAAGCATTCAAGCAACCCTGATAGTCTAAAATGCTGAGGAGAAGAAAACACAACAAAATGATTAGGGGTGAATGCAAAGTCCATTATTTCCATTGAAAGACTCAACTCCACCAACAGAGGGATACCTGCTTAACAGCTATGAGTTTTGATTGGGTCTGTCGGTCGACCTCAAGTTTAATATGCGATCATTAGTGTAATGTAACTTCTTTAAAAATCAATATAATATTTAGATCACAGAAAGTGAAAACTTCACCATTTTCCAATTGGATCAGACCACATCTGGGTTTCTGGATAACTGTGGTAAGTTAATGGTGATGCTGACAAAGTAAGGCATATTCAGAGGAGGGTGCCTGAGAGAGTAAAGGCTCAGGTAGCCATGTCATAAATGTAAGAGAGAGGCCATGCTATAGTGTTGGAAATAAAGTCCATTTGTGTTATCCAGAGAGCAAAGACCGAGGCAGCAGACTTGACTCATGTGTAAGAACAAGAGGACACCATTAAGTACCCTATATCACATGCATGAGAGGCAAGAAGACAGACCCTAGAGCCAGTGTGCCTCGGTTTATATCCTGACTGTCACATACTGACTCTGCAACCTTGAGTGGGTTGATGAAACCCTCTGCGCCTGTTTCCTCATCTGCAAAACAGGGGTAATATCAGCCCTATGCCATGGGATTCTTAGAAGGAATACATGAGTTATAAGAAAAGTACCTAACACTGTGCCTGACAAATCATAAGCACTGTATAAATCTTTGCTGTTAACACAAAGAGCCAGCTTTTTCATAAACAGAGATGTCATATGTTTTGGTTTTCTAAGGCTATTACAACAAAATAGCTTCTGGGTTGCTGGGAATCTTTGGTGTTCTTTAGTTTATGGAAGCATCAACCTGATCTCTGCCTTCATCTTTGCATAGAATTCTCCCTATGCAAATGTGCCTGTCTCCATATTTTGCCTTTTTATAAGCAGGCCAGTCATTTTGGATTAAAACCCACACCAATGACCTCATTTTAATTTGATTATCTATCTCTGTAAAGACTATCTCCAAATAAGGTCATACTGTGAGATGCTGCAGGTTAAGACTTCAACATACGAATTTGGAGGGACACACTTCAAGCCATAATACCATGTCACTGGAGATCTTAAAAAAGAAGCCAGATGATCAGAAATGTTGCTGGTTTCATCCTGCAATGCAGCTAATTGAGGACATGCTTTTACAAAACAACTATAGGGTCAAATCAGGACTCCCAGCATGCAATTTAAGGTACAATAAAAAGCTTGATTTCCTAGCCCACAGGCCTGACTTGGCCTCACAAATTACAGTGGTAAAAGGACAGAGCAATATTGCTGTTACTCCCTTTGCCCATTTTCCTGTAGAGATAATAGGGGAAGTCTCTTCCTATTACTCCCTCAAGGCTGCCTTCTGGCTTCAGCATTCTTTTCATTCCACAAGTACCAAGCTTTCAACAAAGTCGCACCTGGGGGAAATAATATTCTATCACTTCTCCATCTTCATCTCATTTCATCCCCCCAACAATTATAGAGACCACAGAAATCATATAGTTTCATTCTTGTGTCCACATGAGAAAACTGAGAAGGTAAGCTTTTAATCTGAGGTCATGTAATTAATTAATGGCAGTGCTATGATTAGGTTTAAGCTTCCTGATAATCTATCAATTGCAAGTTGATTTATTGAGCATCTCCTATTTGTTGGCACTGTGCAAAATATTAAAGATTGAGACCCGCTATCAGTTCAACCAAATCCCTGAAACTTCCAGCATTGAATTAGAAGCGACATCACTCCAGGCCAAGTGGACTCCTGTCCACTCTTAACTAAGCCATGATCATCAAAGCTCTCAGGACAGTTTTTTCTTTATTTTGGCATAATTACATGTGGACCACCCAAAGGCCTTCACTTCAACCTCCTACTGTAAGTAACATTTGGAAATGTTATTTCTCTGCTCCTTGCTAGAACTGATCCCTCAATATTTGCTATTCCTCGGCAAGTGTTGGAGACTGTGTTTTGTCTCTTCTTTCTCCTCCGACAGACTCATACCTTGGAGAGGATGGTACTGTCATTTGAATTGGGCATCTTGCCACAGAAAGCGACGGTTTAATTTTCCCGGACTCTAAAGCCACTTCTACTCCTTAAACTCAGGTTATCAACAGGAAAAAAAAAAAAAAAAAAAGCAGGTTGTGCCGTCCCCATTTATCCAAGGGCAGCCTTATTAAGTGAATGTTAGCAATCAGGTTTGTTATATAGCAAACAACCAAAATACAAAATTTCAGGGGAAATCAACAAACAGCTGGGGTGTTTTATTTATGCGTATGAGGTTTTTGTTTGTTCTCACACATCAATGAGTTGAGAGAGGTTCAGCTACTGATGTGGTCTGAACTTGGCTGGGCTTGGTTCCAGCCTGTGGGTTAGTTTAGAGCTCCTCCACATGTCTCTCACTTTCCCTGGACCAGCACTTACCTGAGGTATGTTCTTTCGATAGTAAAAAAGTAAAGTACAAGAGGGCCAACCCAATCTCACAAGTACATTTCAAGCCTATACTCACATAACATCCACAAACCTTCCATTGACCAAAACAAATCACTTGGCCAACCCTAAAGTCAAAGGGTGGGGAAGTACCCTGCACCCATCATGAGGCCATGTAAAAGGTGTGCAGGTGTTACACTACTCCAAAGAAGTGGAGGTCAGACCTCTAATTTGACCTGCCCCAGTAAGGCAAAAGACTGCTTCTTCAGCTTGTCCATGATGGCTCACCCACTATCACTCACTAGATAACCTCCCTTCCAGCAGCACAGAGCTTTATCTTTGACCATGGAGCTATCTCACCTTTTCCTTTCCTACCCAGATTCCATGACACCTCTTTTTCAAAAGCAGTTCTTCACTTCTCATGCTGTTTTATTAAAAGCTTTCTGGCAGGCTGGGAAGCTGAGGAATCCCACCTGCATCTAATATATGATAATTTACTAATGCAACCCAGCACCGTAAGCTTTTTTCAGCAGGTTGTTGGTTGCTTGTTGCATTGTTGTTGGCCAATTTCCAAAAATCATAATCAGAAAAGGAAAAAAGAAACTATTGAGAAGATGATTATCCAAACATCTGAGCCATCCTCCATCCTCCTGGTAATGAATCCATATTGAGTGAGACTAGCATTTGGAACAATAACATCAGAGGAAAAGAAAACGAAAGATTCTCGTTAAAGTAAATAGGTCCTACAAGTCTATCTTTGCAGACCCACAATATGGAGTCAGAGATTTAGTTGTTCACACCTCTCTCATATTTTCAGAGCCATTAACCAGGGTGGACTTGTCAAGGTTTCAACATTGTAATTGTTTAGCTCTAAATTTCCCTGCTGGCTTGGGCCTGAGGTTTCCAATAACCACAGGCAAAGGCAGAAGTCAAAATAGATAGTGGATGGAGGAAGGGAAAGAGCCCAGCATCAGGATTTACTGAGGTGGGAGGGCCGGGGGTGGTGTGGAAAGAAGGTAAAGGCTGCCAGAGGCAGAGCTGCTGAAGAGCAGGGCACAGGACCATGACTTTTCACTTTTCACTCTCTCAAACTGTAAGTAAGCTTTCTACTTCCCAACACAATGAAAACAAGCCTGAGCTGATGGTTCCTTCTCATATAACCAACCTGGAAGAACCACAGAAATAAGAAGCAAAACTAGATTTGTGAAACTAACATAAAAATGATGGGGAACCCCTTGGTAGACTGAATATGTGTTGGGGACCAAGCTGGGGCAGTGAAGTGAAGTGATGAAGTGATGAAGAACATGTTGAGGGGAAGTTCTCAAGTTCTGCTCCTGACCACATTACCTTTGGAGAACAACTGCCTGCTCCACTGTGGAAAAGAAGCTGGCAGTGTCAGCCAAATGGGAGGTGGGTCAAACCAGGGCAGTGCCAACATCCTGCTGGGTGAGGAACTGATGAAAAAGTGTGGATTGGCCAGCTGGCTTTGAGCACTCATTCCTCTACCTCCTCCGTGCCCCTTCACCTCAGAATTGGTGGATCACAATTAAACGCTGTGTTCTTCAAATTGATTTTGACTTCCACTCACAATAAGAAAACACATTTTACATGGTGACCCAGCATGTATACAGCCCTGTACAAATGAAAGACAGTTTCAAAAACAACATGCCTACTGTTGGGATGCCCTCTATACTTTTCAACCTAGTCTAGTCTAGTCTAGTCTATTCCAATCCAATCCATTCTGTTTCTTCTCCCTCTCCACCCCTCATTATCCTCCTCCTCCTTTCTTTTGTCCATCCCTCCTCCCTCCCCACCCCACCCCCATACTCACTACATTGATTAAATTATCCATAGAGATAATTTCCTTCCCAGGTTACTTTTTCAGAGCATCTAAAGGAAGATTCTGACCAAAGTTGTGAATTAATGGAGAGACAAAAATTGGGGTGGTGACCTTGAACACTGCCTTGAAGGTCACGCCTGCCTCTCTTCTAGAAGCGGAGTTTGAACTTCTCCATCAGTGGAGATTACTAGACATAATAAATATTACCCCTAAAGGAAGAAACAATTTTACTATAAAATGCTATCCTCAGACAAATTATGACTTCTATCTGGATACTCAATAGACATATTCTCAAGCAGGTTTTAGCAGGTTTGCCATACAAAGAATTATTTAGAAAATTCAAGTAAGAGGTACTTGGGTGGCTCAGTGGTTGAGTGTCTGCCTTTGGCTCAGGTTGTGATCCCAGAGTCCTGGGACTGAGCCCCATGTCAGGCTCCCTGAAGGGAGCCTGCTTCTCCCTCTGTGTCTCTGCCTCCCTCTGTGCATCTGTCATGAATAAATAAAATCTTAAAAAAAAAAAAAAGAAAATTCAAGTAAATGTAAATCCGATAGACTGCTATAAGAAATATGGGAAATAAAGGAATTCAAATAATTTAGTATAATTAATTGTTACCTAAAAAATTAATAAGCAAAGAAAAAAATGTATATCCATAATAACCCAGAACAAAAGTTTTAAACAATATCAGCAAGGGGATGGCAGAAAGGGATGGATAGCAAAAAGATATGAGAACGTGTTAACATGTTCAACTTGTTCAATGTGAGATTATAAATGGATGATAGGTGATAAATAATAGAAAGATGATAGATAGATGGAATGTTGGTAGATCTGAGATAGCTAAGGGGATAAATAAAAGTATTTTAGACAGAGCTAAATAGATAGACAGAGACTCTTATATTAGCTAAAAATGGTTTTCTCTTACATATCAACAATATATAGTCTATGAAAGAAATTAAAAGAAAACACAAAGTTAAAGGATGAAAAAAAAATTCAGGGAAAATATAAATCAAAGGTCCGAGTATCAATTTTAATATCTGACAAAGGAAATCAAGGCAAAAAAAATAATATCAAGAACAACAGGGACACCTGAGTGGCTCAGTGGTTGAGTGCCTGCCTTTGGCTCAGGGCATGATCCCGCAGTCCCAGGATCGAATCCCACACTGGGCTCCCTGCATGGAACCTGCTTCTCCTTCTGCCTACATCTCTGCCTCTCTCTTTATGTCTCTTGTGAATAAATAAAATCTTAAAAAAAAAAAAAAGAACAAGCACAAACAACATAACCATCATTGGGATATGTGAACCTCACAATATAAATTCAATATATATGAAGTAACAATGATTAAACTAAAAGAAATAGAAACAAGACAGCCTCCCTCCCCCACCAAAACAAGCATAAATGATGTAGTCACATTTGCCCTTACAGCATTTGATGGTTTCCTGCTGTCTCCAGGATAAAGTCCAATATCAGGGCTTGAGAGGCCCTATGTAATCTGGCCTCTTTTACCTCTCCATCAACATTCTTCATACCTCACTCTCTTCAACAAGTTCTGTGATCTTTTTGAATTTATTTTTATTCTTCATATGTGTCTTCTCTCTCTTATTCAAAACCATAATGTTTACCGTTCTAACTGTAACATCTTCCCTGCCTCTTCACCTGCCTATCTCATATTTATCTAAACTATGGTAGATTAGATATTACTTCTTCCACAGAGCCTTGAAGGTACTTGTCATTTCATAGCACTCCACTCACTCATAAATTTCCTGTTTGACTGCCTATCTACCTCACAAAATTGTAAGCACTATGAGGAAAAGACAGTGTCTCGGGTCGTCACTGATGTACTTCTAGTGCCCAGGACACTGAATGACAGAGAAAGGAATTGAAAAAAGTATTTGTATAGTAACCGAATCCAAAGGGGGGAGGGGCATTTGTATAGTAATAATCCATTATTACTGGATTATATATAATCCAATATAATGGATTATTTTTTTATTTTTTGTTTTTTAAAGGATTTTATTTATTCATTTAGAGAGAGAAAGAGAGAGAGCATGCAAGCAGGGGGAAGGGCAGAGAGAGAGTCCCAAGCAGACTCTGCACCAAGTGTGGAGCCCCACGCATGGCTTAATCCCATGACCCTGAGACCACAACCTGGGCCAAAACCAAGAGTTGACCGCTCAACTGACTGAGCCACCCAGATGGCCCATGGATTCTTTTTTTTTAAAAAGGAAATTAGCTCAACTTCTGGCTCAACATGGCAGAATTAACATGTGCATTCATTTCTGTTTCTGCCCCGTTTCTGCCCCCCTCACAGAAAACTTCACTAAAATGCCAGTAAATTAATTTTTTGATGAATATATCCTCTAGAACAACAAGAAAGTTACTGGAGATAGCTTATTAAAGTCTATAAAAGATGAAGCCAGAATGAATGGTGTTAGTTGGACATGGAAACCAGTAAGAAGCAAGATCAAAACACAAAGAACTGGAAAGGCTCAGTAATTGAAGGCACAGGGTGTTTCAGAATACAGGGGTTTGACTATACAGCTAAAAACAAGTAGATTGATTGAAGGTCTTTATGAAAAATGCAGACACCTTGCCACCTCCTCATCTAGCCCAGTGATACCAAGAAGCCACCCTATACCCAAGCAAAAGAAAAGATGTTTACACTGTGGCTAGATTGTTCTAGAAGGACTCAGAACTTAGAGACAGGTAAGGCAGAGAGTAGAAGTGAGCCGCTATATTGAAAACAAGATTAAATGAAATTTTGAAACCCATCCCTAGTTACTTCCCCACTTTGTTTGCCCCATCTCAGACTGGTGACTGGAAGGGACAGTTGCTTGCAGAAACTGACAACTCCAGTAGAAAAGTCTATCCTTGTTGATGATAACAAATCAACTGCCACAACATGATTTGGTGAAGTCCACCAGTCCTACCTTTGCACCTGCAGGTTTTTCCATTAGCTTCTGGTTCCTGATTTTTTTTTTAAGATTTTATTTATTTAGTTCAGGAAGAGAGTGACAGCATGAGCAGGAGGAGCAGACTGGGAGGGAGAGAGAGAATCTCAAGCAGACTCTGCACTGAGCACAGAGCCCAATGTGAGGCTTGATCCCTGGACCCTGAGATCATGACCTAAGCTGAAGCCAAGAGTTAGATGCTTAACTGACTGTGCCACCCAGGTGCCCGTCCTGATTCTTAAATATGCATAAATATAAAATATTTCTACTCTTAGGCACTTGAGGAAAACTGCTAACCTAAAAGAAAGAGACCAGAAAGGAATTCAAAGACAAGGCAGGAAACAGAACAAATATTTATTTTTAAAAAATTATTAATATTCTAAGAGAGATAAGAGGAGATTCTATACCCATGAAACAAGAGCAGAGTGCCTGTAAAAAAGATTTTCAGCAAATAAATAAGAGCTATTGGAATTTAAAAATATAATTGACAGCTTCTCTGTGGGCTGGGACACAATAATATATGTAAAAATAAGCTGTGTTTCACCCAAAATTGTCTGTTTGCTGATCTTTGCTCAGACTTCCTAAACTATACTTGAGTATGCAGATGCCTTTCTGTGCAGGGTGTGCCATCTTGGAGAGGAGGCAGCAACCCTGGTCCTCCTTATCCACCCACTCTTAATTCCTCATTGTGGTCTTAGTCTCAGGCCCAGTTTTTGTTCCAAGCAGTGTCACCACTGCTATTCCCAGAGACCCTCAGGCAAATAGAGATCAAAATAGTTGTGTGCATAAAAGAGACTTGACTAGAAAATGACACAGACTTAGAGAGGTCAAGTGACCTGACCAAGATCACATAGATAAGGGACACAGACAGTAAATCCTAAGTTTCCTGATACCTCCCATTTGTTTCCTCATTCATTCCTGGTGAAATATGTAACAGTGACAAGACTTATGGAGTGTTCCTGCACTTAGGGAGCTCACAATCAGGTGAACAGAGAATGAAGCAATCAAAACTGTTCCAACTGATGCTGAGCTGGAACTGTCCTCAGGAATAATGTCCAAGAAGGGTGTTTTGCCTGAATTGAGTCCTAGTGGATAAAGATGAGAAGGGAAGGAGATAGGGTCAAGATAGAGGTGAGAATGACTACTGTGCTTTAAGGGATGGCACTTCAGTGGTTCTTGAAGTCTGGACAGCCAAGATCAAATGTAGTCACAAGAAGAGTTGAGACTGAAGCATCATCAGGGAAGAACCAGATCTGCCAAGAGCAAGTATGCCATGCTAAGGAGCCTAGACTTCCACCCACAGCCAGACAATATATACACTTTCAGAGTTTTGATCAGGTGAGTGACTCTTTCCCACCATATAATCCATTTATTGATATGGATTCCAAAGGTTACAAAAATATAAGAAGGGAGAGACCATTGTGAGGTTGGTGATTAGGCCTGAAAGAGGCAGATGATTTAGGTGAATGGAAAAAAAAGAGGGAGGACCAGTTGGAAAAGGAGGCAGTAGCACAAAACAAGGTTGAGAATGAGAGTGTTGAGTACAAGGAACAACCATAAGAACCCTCTCTCTCCAGGAAATAATAAAAGACAAGGAAGAGGGTAGGACGGGTAGGGCCAGTTGAGGAAGACACCAAATTGAGGAGGTTAGACATGGCTCAGCATGTTGGTGCTACTCCAAACTTTCTCCCCAATGATGGAGGAAAAGGAACCCCAGAACTCTTGGGTAGTAGTCAGACGTAGACTTCAATAATCTCAGAACTTCTTTGAAATCTATGGTTCATCATACAAAACATGAGTTTTGTATTCTACTTTACAGAAGACTGATATAAAAGATGTGTTTAATTACTTGCTAGTTAAAACACAACTTCCTATACCCCCAAGAAATCCTGTAGGAAACTAGTAGTCTAGAAAGATGCTCCTGTGTCTTTTCAGGTCTCATGAATGCCAATTCCTGGGGGACATGAAGATGCACACGAGTGAGAAATCCAGTTTCTTCAGGTGAGCTGTGAGGTGAAAGAGGTATTTGAG
The DNA here is from genome assembly GCF_003254725.2 of Canis lupus dingo. NCBI lineage: Eukaryota > Metazoa > Chordata > Mammalia > Carnivora > Canidae > Canis > Canis lupus. Next base: position 35,629,439 of record NC_064253.1, on the reverse strand, counting down.
GAAGCTAAATAAACTGGAGTGTGTGGCAGTTTAAAATGAGTGTTAGGAAACCAGGTAAGAGGTTCTTGATATAACCATGATGAGATTTGAGGCCAGAGGTTGGCAGTGGATGGAGAAAAAAAATGACACACACAGAGAAATTTTTGAAGACTTGATGGATGATTCAATATGAGGGCAGGAAGAGAAGAAGGAATCAAAGACAATTGTGACTTTGAACTAGGGGGACCAGATGCCAGGGCTGAAGAGGAGGATATTGAGAACACACCAGCTGTGCATGTCCCTGTGCTTGAAGCACATGTGGAAATGTGTCATAGATGGCTGGACTCAGTGAATAAGACCCAAGGTAGAAACATGAAGGTGGGCATGGGGCTTATTTGCATTGAAGTCATAGTTGACACCACAGGGTGGTTGGAAGCCTGAGTGAGTAAGGGGAAAGAAGGAAACACAGAAAGTTGGGGGTCTCAGCTTTAGGAGAAATATGTAGATGAGTAGTGGAAAGGGAGAGAGGGGCCTCCAAGCAGGAAAGAGGAAAAGGCATATTGACCATTAGATACTACACTTCCGATTACATGTAGCAGGAAAAAACTGGATAACGAAGAAAAGGGGGAAATTCCTTGGTTGGTGTACCAGAAGAGTCCAGGTGTAGACCCTGACTTCGAGTATGACTAGAGTCCAGTGCTCAGATGACGCCATCAGAACCCTGTCTCTCCACCTTGTCACTCTTCCTTTTCCAGTGGCTTCACTTGGAGGCCGACCTTCTCATCATGACAGCCCCCAGAACCTCCACGCTTTTATCTTCTCATCTCAACAACCTCAGATGAAAGAGAACTTCTCCAGCCTCAAAGTTCCAACAGAAATTTCGAACAGAAGTTTCAGATTTGGTTCTGATGGGACCATCCTAGTGCATGGGCCCATCCTCAAACCCAACACGCTGGCCAGAACTGGGGCAGCCCCCCCAAGGGTCTGAACCCAAGCTTACATGAACTAAGCCCTGGGCAATGGGGCTTCCCCAAATGAAAGATGGTTATGGAACTTCCATAAAAGGAGAGAATGGATGTTGTCAGAGAGGCAGAGAGAGGGTCCACTGGGAGAGGGGAAGGTTTCAAGATGCTGCGGGTGGAGAGTGGCCAAAACACACACCTCCATACAAAGGCCAAAATGGGGGCAATCGAGACCCCACTGCACCGAGATAAACAGGAAATGGGGTGACACCTCTCCCCTCTACATCTTCACCCTGCCTTAGTAGTGAGTCTGAGGACAGTGAAGCCCCATCCCAGCTGTCCTCCCTCATGGTTCCCAGCCTGACACCCAGAGCCCCGGAGTGCACATTGTCCCCATCACTACACCTTTCCAGAACTATGCCATAGCCACTCTGGTTGAGGACCACCAGCCTCTCTGGCAATGAGAAAGTCCCTCTGGCTTTAGAAAGCAGCTCTTGTAATATGAGAGCCAGGTCCTTCCTGGCTGGACTTCCCCACCACACACATCATTCAATTCCTTCTTTCCCAGCAGGTGAAAGAACCACCCCTCCTCTGTCCTTTGCCTCTGACCCACCAATTGTTTGCTGAGGCAGGACCAGTGACTCTCCTTGGATGGACTTCAGATTTCCAGTTCAGCCGGGGCTGCTAGGCTGAGATTTAAGCAAGGATCCTGAAGGGCTCATGTTATATGAATCATCTCCCTAGCGCCCGGAGACATCAAACCACACTTTATCCCTCACTCTTTCTTTGCCAGCCGCTTCAGCTCGTTGGCGTTTAAAGCAACATCCCTGGCAGCAGCTCATCTGGAACATCCTGGCCCGCTCCCCTTTGCGTGATAGTGAGCACCCTTTACTGCAGAGAGCGATGAAGAGAGAGTCGGATGGACAGATGGACAGGGAGAGGGGAGTCCCGCAGACGGTACCGATGAATATGGATTTGCAGCATCTGCGGGGGGAGGCGGGAGCCATGGCAATCAAGTCCAATGCTGCAGGAGCTCGGATGGACCGACAGGAACTCCCCCTAGGAATCCGAGTGGGCTCTTTCTTGTGTGATGTTTTGAAGCATGTCAGCATTCCTGGGCACTGTCAGCCTCCTCCAAATGACCCGAGAGGGGTTGTGAATAGCAAGTTCTCACCGCCTTGGGCTGTGCGGAGGGAAATGCTGGGAATACTGTTTTAAAGGCTTCCTCTCGCTGTGAAAATCACAGCAGAAATACCTCATCCTCAGCTCCCCATGTACCCTTGAAGATCAAGGGGCAGATAAGCTAATCTATTATAAATTCTAATACAGCACAGTTCCCTGACCAGAGCCTCTTCTTCGGTGCCCCGAGCATTTGCCAATACTTCATCCAAACCAGTTCCCTTCCTGGAGGCCTCTCTCTGTTCCTCCCACTTGTGCCAAGAGGCACCTTCTCTATGCCTGTGCTCTCAAAATGCATCCATGCACGCGGATATACACACATGAGCACACATGCACATGTACACACACACACAAATAAAGCTGGACCCTGGTCTTCCTTCCAGATTTATGACCCTGCCTTACTCAGCCTGCCTTAAAATGATTATTTTTCACTCTCAAAATGTTTGAATCCCACAAAGGGATGCTTAAAAACACCAAAATGGTAACACACATGTGCGTGCACACACACACACACACATGCACATATACAAACACATGTCAGGGAGACTCTCAAAGCTTTTCTAGGAGATATTTGTTTCTGAAAACCTGTCTTGAGATTTCAGCCTCATTCCTTGCTCCATGCAGGCCTAAGTCTCCAGTGTCATAAAGGCAAATCCAAGGCCAAGAGCAGCCACTTCTCTGAGCTGCACTGTTCATTTCCTGGCAGCCAAGAAGTCCACCTTATTTGTTTGGAGACCTCATACAGCCCCTTCAATACCTGTTCAGTCTTAATTCTCCCTCCTATAAAATGGGCCTAATAAAGACCACCAAGCGTCAGGCTGTAGGGATTCAGATATTAATATTGTCAGACCCTTTTGAAAATGAACACATGATGATCACCATTCCACCCTGGCATTCTGAGCCAGGAGCGTGGCAGGGCTCAGTCTGACCTCAAGACACTGTCTGGGTGAGCAGTTTAAGAAAGGATTGTAGTCTAGTAACTGGGTATGAGAAAAGAGGAAACAGCCCCCCAAAAACTACACTTCAAGAGGGAAATACTGTATGATTCCAGATTTCTACTGTACATAACAGTATTCCTCCAGGAAAACCCCTTTACAAAGTGTGCCGCATGCCAGGTGCCCTGCTTCGTGTGCATTGGTTCCTTTGCTTCTCTTACCTGCCCTCTGAGGAAGCACGATCACGAAGCTCTAGGTTAGAGATGAGGAAGAAGTAGCGGAAAAGCTAAACAAGCGATGAAGCCAGACTGCGCTTTGAACCACAACAGTATACATCATGAGCAAAGGCGTGAACAAGAGAGTGTGCATGCATGCATGCACAAAAAAGGGCTGAAAGAAAGCACGGCACGGTATCTGGTATTTTAAGAATTACAGGTGGTAGGATTACAGGCAATTTTTTTTCTTTCACTATAGTATCCAGATTTTATCTACATGTCCTCATTTCTACAGCCAAACATATATTGCTTTTATAAGAATAATTTTTAAATGTTGTTTTGAAAAAAGCACCTGCCATTTCTGTTTCTCCGACCACTGTACTTTTTCCCCCAGAGCAGCAGAAGCAAGCAGGGCCCGTGCTCACACTGTCAGGCTCTAGCCATTCCTCAGACACAGAGAGCAAAACAAGGCAGAATGATGAGAAGACGTGAGTAGGCTGTTCAGAAATGGAATCATCAAGCAGTCTCATGCGCCCCAAATCCACCCAAGCCCCTGATATCAAGGGGACAGTACTAGGGACACAGTGGGAAAGATAGAAAGGGACCTCGATGAGGCCAGGAGACCAGACTTCTCTCTCTTCCTCATCCTGTGCTATCCAAATAACTTCTTCACTATCCCACCCAGCTTTCTTCCTGCCACCTCTGAGGGCCTCTGGCTTCTAAGATAACCATAAGAGAGCCTGACTACGTGTCGTGCTCTTCACATATGTGGCCTCAATCCCTGCACACAGCCATTAGAGGAACATGTTGATATTCCCATTTCACAGATGGGAACACTGAAGCTCCAAGACTCACTACCCAGCCCAAGGTCACAGAGCATGGAAGCCACAGAGCTGGGCTGCAAACCCAAGTACATCTGACCCCAGATTTCAGAGCTCTTTTTGAGCTGACGGTGCCACCAGATGTCTCACTCTATTATTTCAACTTTGCTCTTATGCTCTGGGTCAGTGGTGTCGGCATTATCATCAGAACCTTGGGGGCTGAGCTGGGCGTGAAGTGGCTCTGTGACTCTTACCCTGTTTCACACCTCGCTTTCTTTATCACTGCAGGCTCTCCAAAGTGCCCCGGGGCCTCTCCAGCTTTCCAAGGTGAAGGGGAGCCAGGTCCTCAGGAAGAGTGCTGGGCTCTTGGGCACCCACGCAGAGCCAATCGCCCATTAGCCCCTAGGTGTGGGCCCATAACGTTTTCCCAGAACGGACCGGAGGCGGGAGGGAGGCGCAGGCCGCTAGCTCTTCGGCACAGGCAGCGATAATGGAGAACATGATAAGCTGTCACTCGAAGCCAGCTCGGTTCTCTGAGACTTAATGGTAGAATAACACAATAGGGTCAGACTAAAAAGGTTCCCTTATGAAAATTTTATCAGCAACTTTGGTAAATGGCTCTGGGAAAGGTGCTTTGCTCCCAGGCAGACCTGGGACCCGATTTTACAAGGTACAGGCGGCCTGCATTGCATCACCCCCACAAGATATTAAGGCCACTCAAATTGAATTAACACCAAATCAAGCCGGTGCACTTAACAATACAAATGCACTTAAGGGATGCCTCAGGATGATTTGTGACGAAAGAAAGCAAAGAAGAAAACGGCCTGCAAGCCACAAGGGTGGTGTTGTGTGTCATATACAGGAAAGGCCATAAGTAGAACTTAGAATACCGGAAAACCATGAACTTCAGGGGCTCTCAAATACCTTAGACCCTGCTGTAAAGTAGGAGGCCACTTTTGTGGTATGCAGAAACAATTGATAAATAAATTACAGCCGATTTTCTTAGTGGCGCAGTCTCCATTACCTCTGACAGCGGCCTCGCTACTCTGCGAAGATGATCAGAGGCGGATAACGGCCTATCAGGTAGCGCCCCGGGAAATCCTTCACCGGTTGCCAGGTCTCTTCGTGACAGCAATGACACGAAGATCCTCCGCGAGAGCCCAGTGATGAGAAGTGACAGCCTGTCAGGCTGACTGTGACAGGTCCTAAAAAGAATCAGCTGAAAGTATCCCTGGCAGGTGGGACCCCAGAGTCGGGCCTGGCCCTTTGGTGTCTCTCCTGTCCCCATCAGCGTTTGTCGGCACATGTTTTCCCCTCATCTGTCTCACTCCCTGGCTCTCTGTCTCCCTCACTTCCCTCTTCTCAGACCCCTCCTCTTACCTCCTCCCCTCCCCTCTCAAAAATACCCTGTCTACTGAGCTGGAAGACAATTTGGCCATCTTCATAGATGAATGGCTCTTCTGAGATTATCTTGGAAACTTGGATACATTCTGGACTTGAGAGAATTCAGGGGGAAAATATGGCCTCGCTGGGGATTCCTTTCCATCAAGTGAAATACACACAAAAGCATGCTTTTGTTATCCTTCCAGGAAAGAGCTGTCTCCACACAGGGTCTTACTCTGAAAACAGGCTCCATTTAGGTTGGGGTGGCCTCATTTTGTCAGCAGTAAAGCAATTGCTCGCCGAGTCATAAGGTGGCTGAGAAACTGGGGCAGGCAGGTTCAATTTTTCACCACCGAGAAAGAAGTTCTCAAACAAGTAAAAAGGACCATTTCTAGCTGCTGTCATGCCTCAGTTGGGATTGCTCATGCCAGGAGGTAAGCATTCCCATGAGGGAAGCTGGGTAAATACAGAGGGCTCTATGCCTTGAATGAATGATTTGGGCCCTTGCTCTTCAGCCGTGTGACTCTGGGTGAATGCCTTGACTTCTATGAGTTACACTTTCTCCTTTAGTAAGATAGAGACGTTTGCGCCTTCTCTAATGTCCTCATGGGACCCAGCAAAAGTAATTACAGAAAAGATCTTTAGAAATTAGGAACCATCTACAAACATAAGGCATTGTTATAAGGAAAATCATCTACAAAATAACACGTGCAGATGCACTTCTTACAAAGACAATCCAGGGTCCCAAGAAAGAACATGCATACTACCCCTGGTTTTCTGTAACTGCGAACTCCTCTCAGATAATCAGAGAAGAGCAAACAAACATGAATGAAATCCACTGAAATCCCCAAACTTCACTGTACCAATGACTTTTTAGCTTCTCCCAAATTGAACTTTGAAGCCAAAATAGTAATTTGTATAATTCCTGGCAACCAGAGAATTGCCTCATCTTCAGATCATCCTCACAGAGACTGTGCCCCAAGTGGCAGACCATGTGGAGGAATACACACTCCAGAACATACCCTCTTCTGTGTACTTCACCTCCACTCTGAGCATCTGGAGTCTCTGCCCACATTCTATTTGGGCACTGGCTCTATTCCATTACATGATCCCATATATGCTTAGGAATCACAACTTTCACCATTTGCTTCTTGCTTATCATTAGTCCTTTTCCTCAAATAACCTTCTCTGAAGCTTACGACTCATTATTCATCAATGATTCATCTAGTCAACAAGTACTTATGGAGTGTTCACTTATTACCAGTATGGTGTGTGGTGTCAAGAATGCAGGGGTCCATCAGACAATGTTCCTAACTGAAGGAGCTTACTTTCTGCATCACTGGCCCTTTCTTTTTTTTTATATAAATTTATTTTTTATTGGTGTTCAACTTGCCAACATATAGAATAATACCCAGTGCTCATCCCATCAAGTGCTCCCCTCAGTGCTCATCACCCAGTCACCCCCACCCCCAGCCCACCTCTCCTTCCACCACCCCTAGTTCGTTTCCCAGAGTTAGGAGTCTCTCATGTTCTGTCTCCCTTTCTGATATTTCCCATTCATTTTTTCTCCTTTCCCCTTTATTCCCTTTTACTATTTTTTATATTCCCCAAATGAATGAGACCATATAATGTTTGTCCTTCTCTGACTGACTTATTTCACTCAGCATAATACCCTCCAGTTCCATCCATGTCAAAGCAAATGGTGGGTATTTGTTGTTTCTAATGGCTGAGTAATATTCCATTGTATACATAGACCACATCTTCTTTATCCATTCATCTTTCGATGGACACCGAGGCTCCTTCCACAGTTTGGCTATTGTGGACATTGCTGCTAGAAACATCGGGGTGCAGGTGTCCCGGCATTTCATTGCATCTGCATCTTTGGGGTAAATCCCCAGCAGTGCAATTGCTGGGTCGTAGGGCAGATCTCTTTTTAACTCTTTGAGGAACCTCCACGCAGTTTCCAGAGTGGCTGCACCAGTTCATATTCCCACCAACAGTGCAGGAGGGTTCCCTTTTCTCCGCATCCTCTCCAACATTTGTGGTTTCCTGCTTTGTTAATTTTCCCCATTCTCACTGGTGTGAGGTGGTATCTCACTGTGGTTTTGATTTGTATTTCCCTGATGGCAAGTGATGCAGAGCATTTTCTCATGTGCTTGTTGGCCATGTCTATGTCTTCCTCTGTGAGAGTTCTCTTCATGTCTTTTGCCCATTTCATGATTGTATTGTTTCTTTGCTGCTGAGTTTAGGAAGTTTTTTATAGATCTTGGAAACTAGCCCTTTATCTGATAACGTCATTTGCAAATATCTTCTCCCATTCTGTAGGTTGTCTTTGAGTTTTGTTGACTGTATCTTTTGCTGTGCAAAAGCTTCTTATCTTGATGAAGTCCCAATAGTTCATTTTTCCTTGTTTCTCTTGCCTTCACGGATGTATCTTGCAAGAAGTTACTGTGGCCAAGTTCAAAAGGGGTGTTGCCTGTGTTCTTCTCTAGGATTTTGATGGAATTTTGTCTCACATTAAGATCTTTCATCCATTTTGAGTTTATCTTTGTGTATGGTTCACTGGCCCTTTCTTGACCTCATCTTTGTTTAGTCCTAAAATGCAGCTAAGCTGAGCTCTCCTCTCTAGTGAGAGAAGCTTCTCGATAAATTGGAAATAAAAAAAACAAAATTTGTGTTATGCAGAAGCCTCCACTTATATGTAGCTAACCCCATGCTTCAGGACTATCAAGTAGAATCTCTGCTTCCCTCACCTGGACTTCCACAGACTCATACATGCTTCTATTGCATAATATTTTAAAATATCTGTTTACCTTCGGTCTCTCCCTGGCATACTCGGGTCTCTTTAGGCTTAGGCACCCAGCTCATCTTACTCATGCCTGAGTCCTAAGCACATATCTCAAGGCTTGGTACTTAGCTGGTATTCATTAAGGCTTTGTGGAAGGAAGGAAGGAAGGAAGGAAGGAAGGAAGGAAGGAAGGAAGGAATGAATTTTGCTTTACTTTCTCTGTCCACAGCCTTCCCTCCTTTCTTCCTATTTTCCTGTTGGCTGCAGCCCCAGCCTGTGATCCAGGGAGGCAGTATTTCTCAGTGGTTATCAACACAGTCTCTCCTTGGGGTGTTTTGGGGTTGGCTTCTATTGGCTTGCAAGAACAAATTACTAAATATTCAAGAATTTTTTTTAGTTGATTTTAAGCTGCTGATGACTTGAAATTCGCTATGGTGGGAGTATTCACACAATGGAAATCAATAAATGGTGCACATCAAGATTTAGGGGCTTGTTTTTGCTTTGTTTTTTTTTTTTTTTTTTTTTTTTTTTTTTTTTTGAGAGCCTGTTTGTGTGCATGCTACTGCTCTTAGTCAGACCTGGATTTGTGGTTCTGCTCTGCCACTCACTAATTGTGTGACCTTGGACAACTTGCTTGATATCTTTAATACTGTTTCCTCATCTATAAAGTGAAGGTGATAATTATGGCTTCACAGGGTTATGATGAGAATGAAGTGACCTAATGTTTATAAAGTGCTTAGCACAGCTCTTCATACACAGTAAGTGTCCAGTAAAAACAATGTGTTAGTATTCGTATTCATATCCGTATTATTTCCTGGCTTTCAGTGAATGCATTATTTCCATCCAATTTGTTACACCTTTTTTTCTTATTGTCCAAAGGATCTGTGACAACTTAAAAAGCAAAAGCCATAAAATGGAAAATATAAATTAAAAATCAGGAGAAGGAAAAATAAAAATTATAATACAGAGTCAAAATTACACCACTACGTCATCCAACTCTATGACTGCATAGACTCTGACAGACCAAGGCTGACAAGAGTGTTAGTTGGAACATTTTAAGGTGTTGCCAACACAGCCACAGAGTGTTAGAGTGAAAGGGGCCTCAGTGATCTTCTGGTTTCATCCCTCACTTAGTAGATGGAGAACAAGGTGGGCAGGCAGAAAGAAATCATTTCTTGAGCACTTACAAGCACAACAGCAGGTACTTTCATTCTCGCCTTCTCCATGGCACCCCATTTTACAGATGAAGCCATGGAGATAATGGAAATAACAGGCTTTTCCTAACACCACCAGGCTGGTAGTGGCAAGACTGAAATTAGGATCCAGATTCCCATTTCTCAGTCCACTCTCGTCATCGATCAGGGTACTATGCTGGTTCCTCAGTGCAGGAAGATCCATTTTGTGGTAACAGCTTCCTGATGATCAACCAGTCTCTCAAGATCCAACAGAATCATACTCAAATGGACAAACTGCATAGACTGTGTGATACGGGGGACTTCCCAGGGAATTTCCTGGGTCTGACTGTGACATTTGAAAGAATGATCAGCAGAAGCCCACTGGCTAAGAACAGCTGCTCCGGCACAAAACACACCCTCGTCCTGTGTTGGCTTTGGAAAACAGAGCTCTTTTCCTACTTCATATTCATGTGAGATCTATGCAAAAGTTCAGATCTTTTTCTACTGTCCTTATACTCAGATTTTTCCCCCCTAACTTCTACCAATAGCTTCAGCTTCATTCTTCACAGAACCTTCTGTGGTTCATAGGCGCTGAAATCAAATCTTTTTTTCCCTTCGTCTTCCTTCATCCGAAAGAAGCAGCACACAGCCAGAAAACGGTTAAAAAGCAATCAATGTGATTGACCTGGGAGGACAAGGAAGAAGGTGTGTAATCCACAAAGTGAATGAATCCACCACGTATGGAGAGTTGAAAGTGAGGTCTCATTTATTAGGCCACCACCCTTGTTTGGCGGCAAGCAGGCCGGCAGCCCAGCCTGGGGGGTCTCTTTTTATGGGGATCATGTTATTGCCCTCAGAGCTGTAGCTGACCTCACACCAAATAAACACGTCAGTCACTTCTCAAGTCAGTGTTCCCAGGTGTGGGCACAGAGGCACCACGCACAGACCCTTGTGGCCACCACTCCCTTTTCCCCACCTGTGCTCAGAAATGGCTCTCAAAGTCCTAGTGTCCGTGCTAGGACGAACTGGACCTACATTGCCATCCAAGTGGCAGGGCAAGCCACTCACCTTCAGAGAAACTTCTGGATGGTAAAGAAAAGTGGAAAACCAATACACAATTACATACAAATTTTCTATTATAGCCCTCAAAAGTTAGGTTGGGTACTATTTCTTACTCCTTCTTTTTCAGTTTTTCTTAAATGTGTTTTTTATTATTTGTTTTTCATACAGCAGAATTAACCACTCCAGACTTAATCCCAGGTGGGCTTAACCACAAGCATAATTCTGAGCCCCATCACTCTGCCACCTGTTTGGGTGAGCTTGGGTAACACTGACTCACTCTTTAGGTTTTTAAATGAGGCAAGTATGATTTAAACACACACACACACACACACACACACACACACAAAGAAGCTCTGCCACCAAAAATCAAAGAGAACCTCCAAAAGCCACAAGAAAGCCAGTTCTACATGCTATTTGTGTTGCCTACCATGTGGAAACCTTTCCAGACTGTTCCTCTCCAGACACTGATGCACTCATGTGGGGATGTCTATGGTTGGTCTGTAGTTCCTCTAGAAGATTCATATGGATTCCAACTCCCCCAATCACTGCCTCTGTGACCTCAGACCTCAGGCAAGTCATGTTGACCTTAGTCCCTTAAAGGTAAAATGGGAATATTAAAACCTGCCTTACATACTTCCCATTATAAGTACAAATGTGCTTTGGAAACAATATGTGGTAGAGAAATGGCAGCTGTTATTACTGCGATAGGACCAAAAGTGAGATGAGTATGTGTTTCATCAGGTAAAAAAATGGGACACTCGGTTCCGGATGCACTTCTTTTGGCACCAGCAGTGAGCCCCCTCTGGGGATGGGAGCAGACTGACCTGCCTCCACATTTGTGGGAGAAGGTTCCATCCTGGGAGGGAGGGAAGTGATGCATCAGGGGAAAGCCACAGCATACCCATTGTCCAGGGAACCAACCTGAAACCACACCCTTCAGAAAATACTGGGTAAGCACCCTGAACTAAAAGAATTCAAACACTTGGGCTTGCTCTGGGACTGTGCTCCCAGGGCCGATCCTGCCTCAGAACTTCAGTGGGGGTTAACTTCTCTTGTTACTTGAGAGAAATAGGAAGCACAGGTGAGACCATCATAACTTTATTCTGAAGGTGAAACAGCAGCTCTGATTTGGCCTGTGTTTTATTCCCACCTCTCCTTCAGGCTTTACCTGAAGTATCCCAAGGGGAACAGGGCTGAGAGTTGGTGTCTTTGCAGTCTGTTACAAGGTCCTTTTGTGTTCTGCTTCTCAAGCATCTGAATTTATAACTTAAAAATACAATTGGTGAAGCACCTCTTCAAGCAGAAGTACCATTAGGATCCGTTACCTCCTCCTCTAAGAAGGGGGGAGAGGCACAGACACCCACGTGGAGCAGGCCCTCACGCTTCCAAACACGTCTGGACCCGGTGAGGGTGGTCCATGCAGGCTGGAGGGTAACACGCAAGGGGCTGAGGAACGAGGGAGGTACGAGGCAAGCGAGTGTTCTCACGGTGGACGGTGAGGGGAGAGTGGAAGGATGTGGTCATGGGGAGAGAGGAAAGAAAGATGAATGGGGCCTGAGTCAGTCATAGGCTAAAACAAACAGGAAGGTTTTAAAGTGAGATTTGAGGAGAGGAAGTGGTTCTGAGCAAGGGAGGGAGAGAGTTCCAGAGATCTGTCTTGGAAAAGAGCTACTCTTCATTTTTTTGGATAGTCCTCCTCATGTGAATATTTCTTGGCTGTTCTGACAGACGGGTGAACCAATTTTTTATTATTATTATTTTTTTAAATCACAACTGGCTCCAACCTTTCCCTAGAACTTGAACCAAAAAGGATTGAGACTTGAGGTCTGAAAAAATTCAGTGGATTCATTTATGTTAAATTGTACTCCTGTCTGCTGCTCTTAGCAAACACTTGGGGGGCCACCGATGAAGAGTGTGTGGGGCGGGAGTGGGAAGCACTCCGGTGCCTGCTCAGCTGAGCTCATCTCTCTCATACTACTGTCCACTGTGCCTCAGCCATCCAGGGAACGTGATCCCAGAAAAGCTCAGCACATTTCTAAATCTACATCCCTAAATCCCAGATGCAGAATTATGATTGGCTAACTCCAAGAGGGGCTACGTGTGGGAGGGAGGGAAGACAGATGGAGTTTCGGGGCTGGGGGTCCACAGTAAGCTCACGTGAAAAGACAAGGGGTTTTGTGTGGCATTCCATGGAGAGCATGAAGACACAGACACAAATAAAGGGCAACCTTTGATAGATGTGCAGTGCCTTGCTTTCTGCAAACTAATCTTCAGACAGTTCTAGAAGCCAAAAAACAAAAACAAAACCAACTAACCAAACAAATAAAAAAGGCTTCATTGAAAGGACTTTTAAAAAAGCAAATATTTCCAATTCCTTTGGGAAGACCCCTTCCCAAGACAGTTTATTAGAAATTGTTCTGTCCATATTGTGAAAGATGATAAAATCCTCTGGGCTTCAAGAACTAAGAAGCTTTGCCTTTGCTTCTTGTCTCATGTCTTTGGGAACTGAACCATCATGGACCTGATTTTTTACATCTACAAAGTGGGGATAACAAGCTTTGTCCTCACCTCAAAACCTATTACTTACATGGTTTGAACTTGTGTAAAGATCAAGATATGTTTAGAAAAGAATATTTTCATAATTGAAGAAAGTTGTTGCAGAACAACTACTATGACATCCAGGTGATGGTTTCTTTCTAGTCTGAAACTGAACTCAGGTACAAATAAGCTTAATGCTGGATCATTTTTCTATTGAGCTGGAAAAGAAACCATTTAAATAAAAGCCCCAACGTTTTTCTGTGCTGTGTCCATCGTCTCTCTTGTGAAGTCAAACTCACTCCCACACTGTGTAATAAAATTTCAAAACTTGATAATAGTAAACACATTTTAGATACTATTTTAACAGCTTTATTGAGATATAATAGATATTTCTTATTATTTTTGCACTTTAAAACAGCACTGTCAAATAAAGTAGTCCCTAGGCTCATTTGGCTACTAAAATTTACACTTCATATAATTTAGTACAATTAAAAATCCAGTTCCTCAATCACACTAATCATATTTCAAATGCACAGTAGCCAGTGGTTATGGATTAGACAGCACAAATATAGCCTAATCCCATCATTGTAGAAAGTCCTACTGAGCAACACTGTTCTAAAATAATATATACTCATACAAAAATTTGGAAAATATGTAAAATGAAGAAAAAGATAAATATATTTCTTATTTTCCTATCCTCCAGTGAACACTATTATTAATATTTTGGCAGATTCTTTGTAATGCTGGGGTTTTTTTCCACACATCTGTTTTGTTTACATTACATGGTTTTGATCTATTGAAATGCAACGTGTTATAGTCTGCCTTTTACACTTTAAAATATAAGTACTCTTCCAGGTTATTTTCTGTTTCTCAGAAACACTTTCAGTGGCTGCAGAATACTTCATCAACTAGAGGTACCATTACCATAAAAAGAGCACAGGTGTACATTTTTTTTTCGATAAAATAAAGGTAAAATTGAAAACTTGCTAGCATTTGCTGGCTTCAAAAGGGACCAAAGAAATTGCTTTATTTTAAGGTAGTTTCTGGTCATTCATATTTTACTAGAAACATGCACAAAATCCAGGACCAGCTGACTGATGTCTAGGCATACTACACCTGAAGCAGTGGTGGCTTCCTCTCTCTTCTTAAGCCCCCCAAAATGGTAGAGGCCACTCGAGTGTCATCACACATGAGAGGGCCCATCTCCCACTATGTTAGAGCTGTGCTCAGCAGATGCTAAGTCAGGGCAACATGCTGCAGAATGAGGATAATCATCCTGAAATTACACATTTCATTTGCCAAAAGCTAAAGCCAAAGGATTATGTTCTCGAAGAGCATTCTCTCTGCAATATACCATGAGCATCGCAGGGCTGATATGAGTAGCTGATGAGGTGATTTACCTGAAAGGGCCCCACACAGTGCCTGGCATACTCTCCAGCGAGCTTCCAGAACCTTCACTCTCCTGGTTCTCCTTCTGCACTAGCTGTTCCTTCTCCAATCCCTTTGCTGGATCCTCTCACATCCTGAACTCTGAGTGCCCAGAGCCCCAGATTCTGTCTTTGGACCTCACTCTGTTAACATTGTCTCCTGGGCTGATCTCAGCCAGCTTCGTGGCTTTAACAACCCCGGGGGACCCCCAAACTTCTCTCTGCCTCCTTACCTCCTCTGATCTCCAGGCTCATAGACCCACCTGAACAGCTCCTGTGAGCACGTCAAAATTAAAATGTAATTCTCTCCATCAAACAAATGAACCTGGGGGACAGATGAAAATTTTTCAAGAACCTGGGGTCCTCCTTGCCCTCAGCTGTAACGTCCAGTTCATCATTAAATCCCATAAATTCTGCCTCGGCCCGGCTACCTTCCTCCTAACGGGTCTCAGGGCCTGGCCTCCACATTCCCTCTCCACCAGGGTGGCTCCACCTGCCTCCCCCTAGAAGTGTTTGAAAAATACACGGAAGGATTTAAGGTTGTCACAATAATGCTCGTGGCCGCTAATTCCGGGGGGGTGAGTAACCTAAATGCTTAGGATGGTCCCTCACAGCTAAGTGTTATCTCCCTCCCCTCCCCAAATGCCAATTGCCCCCCCAATGGGATGCCCTGAACCTGTGTGATCCTTTAAAACTAAGTCAGCTACAGTTTTGCTATATTCAAAGTCTCCTGTGACTCCCCATACCACTAGGATAAAATCCTAATTTCTTACTAGGACCTCGGAGGCCTCCGATTGCACCCTCACCTTCCAATCCCCACACTCCTCAGGTGCTCCCTGCCCACCACACAGAGCCTCTTGCTCTCCCTGATCCGGGCCTTCACACTGGCTGCTCCGTCTGCCTGGGGAGTCCCATCTGGCCCTCTCCCTTCTGCAATCAGGCTTCTGTCAAAAGTCACCTCTTCAGAAGAACTGTCCCAACTCCGCCACTTAGTATAATGGACCCTAACCCCAGGAGCCTGGCTGGCTGCACCGGACCCCTTTACTTTCTTCCTCTTTGTTAACATCTATCTACTTCTTTACCTGTCATTTGTCCCCTCCTCCTGAATGTCAGGAACTTGCTGCTGGTGGGTGGTGTCCTTGTTGTTTTCCGTCAACAACTCAGAGGAGGCTGAGTCTAAACTCCAACTTGATGGAGGACAGAATGGACAGAATGACAACAATGAGCAACCTTAGGGAGCGCTCCCCATCTGCCAAGCTCTGTTCCGAGCCCTTTACAGGCATTGCTTGAGCTTCCAGAAGCTCCTATAACAAATCACTACAAACTTAGTGGCTTCAAACAACACAGATTGATTATCTTACAGTTCTGCTGGTCAGAAGTTCAAAATGTGTCTCCCTGGATTAAAATCAAGGTGTCAGTGGGGCTGTGTTCCTGCTGGCAGTTCCAGGCGCGAATCTGCTCTTTGCGCTTTCCAGCCCCTAGAAGCTGCCTGCATCCCCTCACTGTGGCCCTCTCTCCCTCTCCCTCTGTCGGCTCTTCTGCCCCCCACCTGTATAGGACCCTTGTGATGACACTGGGCCCACTTGGATAAGCTCAAGGATCTTCCTATCCCAAGATCCTTAATCACATCTGCAAAATCTCTTTTGCTACCTAAGGTAACATGTCCAGAGATGAGGATGTTGGCACCGTGCAGGGCCATGATTCTGTCTACCACATTAACCCACTCACTCTGGACTGTCTGTACTCACTACACCTCTATGTTTTTTCCACACCAAAACCAAGTCCTCTGATTCCCTGGGTTCCACTTGAGAGTCCTTTGGTTCCATCTATCCAGACCCTATCTATCTACCTGATAGGATCAAATCCCATGGATTAGGGGCTCCATTCTAAAGACTGCCTCCATTTCAAATGCCAGTTGCAAATCCTACAATGTCCCTGATACTTCTGACTGACCAGCTATAAATTCAATTCACAGCCCCCTCCTCGAGTCTGATAATTTGCTGGAACAACCCACAGGACTCAGGAAAGTACTTTACTTATTACCAGTTTATTATAAAGGATACGATTCAGAACCAACCAAAGGGAGGAGCTGCAGGGAGGGCCAGATGTGGGGGAATGGGCACAGAGCTTCTGTGCCCTCTGCCCTTTCTGGGTGCACCACCCTCCCAGCAACCCAGAAGCTCTCCAAACCCCCCAATTTAGGGATTCTTGTGGTGGTTTCATTATGTAGATAGAATGGATTAAATCACTGGCCATTGGTGATTCACCCAATCTCCAGCCCCTCTCCCTTTCCAGGAGTCAGAGAGTGGCAGAAAGTTCCAGGCTTCTAAATAAGGCTTGGTCTTTCTGGTGACCAGATCCCATCCTGAAGCTGTCCAGAGGCCCACCAAGAGTCACTGCAGAACAAAAGATGTTCCTATCACCTAGGAAATCCCACGGGATTTAGGAGCTCCGTGTCAAGAACTGGGACAAGGAGAGGCTGTTGAGGAGAGGATCTTTGGAGAACACAAAAGATGTTTATAGGGATTCACTATGCCTGGACTGTCCCTCCCCACCTAGCTGGTTTGTGAGAATCCAATCTAAATGTCACCTCTCCTGGGAGCCCTCACTGACTTCTGAATGCAGATACAGACTCCCTTCTCCTTCATGCCAGCTCTGGCTTCAGTGAGGATTTGTCCCACATGATAGCATTCATCACAAGGTAGCGATTACTTATTACTGACCTTTCCCCTACCGGCTAGAGAGCTCGTTGAGAGCAGTCTCAAGGTAGCAGGACAATGGTCCTTAGGAGGCAGTCCCAGGAACTCTGAGCAGGTTCACCCTCTCTGGCCACAGACTGGCTGCTGTCTACAAAGTCAGTATCAAAACCAACCTTCAGTATGCAGGCTGGACCCTGGGCTCAGATGTGGATCAGGAGAAAGACCACACCCCTCCATGAGCTCAAAAATAGGAAGGCCTCACCAGCACACTTTGGAAAACAGCATTGAGCCCCAAAGAAAAAGGAGGACTTGTTGCAGGAGGCAGGAAAGGGCAGGGTCAGGCCAGGCTACTGGTGCTGGGAATCAATGCCAAACCCTCTCCCCCTTGACAAAGGCCTGCTCAGCCCTGGAAGTAAGATGCGAATGCTAACAGGGGCAAGTAAATGAACGTGTCGATGATATGAAAGGCAACATACCTGGGGGAAGAGATGTCCAGATTTACACTCATCTGTGGACCCAAAACTATTCTGATGGAATAATTTTGAAACCGTGCCTTAAAACTCATCACTTGAAAAAGCTTGTGAGCTGAAGACTCGCAGCCACGTTGAGGCAGCCAGCATCCTGAAGGCCTCTGCAGGCGCCAGATTCCCATCAGGAGCTTCCTCTTGCCCAACAGCGCAGCACTGGGGGTTCAGCCTTCACAGGTAACAGCAGCGGCTATCACCACGAGGGGTGAGCACTGCACTTGGGGGGCAGGCTGACCAGCAGATTGCTTTTTGGAGAACAAAGGGGTGTGAGGAGGAGAGGCAACATTTCCTGACTTATATCTGCACCAATTACTCCCCTAGATTATTTACATCCTCACATCTTCAAAATAAGCAAGCCTACGGCTGCCCCAGTGGCTTAGTCAGTGGAGCATCCAACTCTTGGTTTCAGCTCAGGTCACTGTCTCAAGGTTGTGAGATTGAGCCCCACATCAGGCTGTATGGTCAGCGTGGAGTCTGCTTGAGAGTCTCTCCTTCTGCCCCCCCCCCCACCTCCAAATAAATAAATAGATCTTTAAAATAAAAAAAAAAAAAAAAAAAGCAAGCCTACAACATAGACAAGAAACTGAGGTTCAGACCAATGCAGGAACTTGCCCAAAGGCATAGAGTAAGTGGCAGAGCTGAGGTGGGAACCTTACTTGCCCTCACTCCCCCAGACCCTTCCCTGCTCAACACACTCTCCCACACTCCAGAGACACTGTCATGAGCCAGTGAGTCACTGTCATGACAATTCTCACAGTCATGAGAAGATGCGAGATGGTCAAAAGGTGCTAGGCCCTGCCTGAGGCTCGGCAGGCCCAGGCCCTGTTTCAGGCTTAGCTAGTGGTGAACTGTGAGCAGGTCCCCTGAGTTCTACAGATTTAGGTTCCTCATCCACCTGGAGATACCCTGAGGTCTCCAAGAGGCCTCCCAGCCCTACATTACATGATCTTCGGAACTCACACCCTTCAGTGAGGATTTGTCCAGCTACAACTCCGAGAAGAATTATCCTCGAGGATATGAGACTCAGAATGTTAAGACTTTGCAAATGTTACCATTCCAGCAACAATGTGTGCACAGAATATTCTTGGCTGGGGAGGGCAACATTCGGGAAGAGCGGAAGTCTGTCTGTCAGCAGTGGGCTTAAATGTGGCTGAATGGTGAGTGGGGTGATGCAAGGGGGAATCTGGAAAGGTTCATGGTCTGTTTGAAAAGAAAAAGGGTTTTAATGGGATATGCTCACTCACTTTGGACTTTAACGACCTCTGGAAATATAACTCAGGAGGAAGGAGAGTTAAGGAAGAGGATTTGGGGAGGAAACAGAGAGGAAGGAGAAAGTGATAAATACAGGATAGATTCAGTGCCGGGGGTCACTGAGCACCTCAACCGGAGGGAAGAGTCTACCAGCGAGCCAGTCCCTGGGTCGGAAGGCCCATAGCTGGCTCTTAAGATGATTGTAATGCCAGCAACTGGATTTGAAAAGCAAATATTTCATTTTAAAAATTGGAACGCTTGAATATAAATAATGCAGGTCTGTTAGCTAACCCCCGTGAACCTCAGTTTCCTCACTCCTGGTATGAAGACAAGTCCATACCTCATAGGGATTTTTATGGGAATAGAGTGGGACGCAGAGTGGGATGGCACATGTGGAATCCAGCAGCGCCTTTCACCTGGAAGTGCTGTCACTCATTCAGGAAAAGGTAACAGCCTCGAGGAGCAAACAACATCATGGCAGCAGGAGACAAGGGCAGCCAGGCTGTACAAGGTCAGCTTAACACAGTGACAGCCACGGCGACACAATAGAGAAGGTGCAGCCTCCTCACAGAGGCTTCCTCCCTCTGCTGGCCTCTCGAGGAGAGGAGCATGGGGCTCTCCACCACCCTAAGACAGAGGGAGCTCAAGGCGGTTTTAGTTAGAAGAGCAAAGAGATGTGATATCACTCGTGGCCCAAGAGGATGAGTATAGTAGAATGGTCAAGAATTCTGGCTTCCAATTGCTGAGGTTGGATTCCAGATCTGTCATGGCACACTCAAGCCAGGCAAGAGGGGAGTTTAACAAAGAGATGTTTTTTTAACCAGAGGGTTGGGCAGGGTTTAAGAAAACAGCAGAGGATGGGGTGGTGCCTGAGAGTTGGTCACGGCAGATAGCTATCACCGCCACAAGACCCCAAAGGTCAAGGAGTGGCTGGCAAGTAGAACCCCAAGAGATTTTCCGTAGAGACGGGAAAATCAGAGCAATCCCACCCAGGCTGAGGATGAGCAGAGGATGAGCAGGGAGAGAAAAAACAAGCTGGGACCCTCCCGGGATGGGATACAAAGCAAGGCCTGGAGCCTGCTGGCTACCATCAGACCAGAACCCAGCACATCTGCCCTTCAGTGCGAAGCTGTGGCCTAGATCCTTCCTTGAAATCACTGCTAACACTCTGTTACTGAGGTTGCAAGCCTGGAACTATCTTCTCCTTTGCTAAAATGTGGCATTTGTGGCTCACCGCTCACCCAGTGCCTCCAGCTCACTCTCCAAGGTGAGCCTGTCCAAGAGGACCTCCTCACCTCCCTTCCCTGGCCAGCTCTCTCCTAGAGATGTCTGTAGGGGGCCCTGGAGCAGAACACGAAGGACCCACCCTGGCCTGCCAGCCTGTACTTTTTCTGGCCAGCCCCAGCTGCCATACAGAATGCCATCTGTATACAATAAGGGCTCTGCACATTCTCCACCAGTTCAGTCACTCAGAAGTGTGTCCTGGGAACACTCTAGATCCTTTCATTGTGCTCCCGAGGAGGCTCACAGGACAGAGTGGTGAGTTCTTGGACAGGAGGCATTTCAAGCTCCGCAGCCAATGTCAAAACTTGATGAGTCAATTGGTGCTTTGCCCAACTCATAAGAGCTCAGAGCTGGAAGAGCAGAGACCCAAAACTCTGTTCCTCACCCAGGCACGCTCCATGTGTCCATTCCCCCTGGGGGCCTTGCCTCCTGATCCATGCGCCAGTGCTGGCAGTGTGCTGATCCTTCCTGTGTCCCCACTCCCTACCCAGCCCAGAGCCAACAATTCTGTGCCACAGATGAGGAACAGGATGCAGTAGTAAGACCATATGGTGAGCAGAGCTCTTCCACAAGTGTCACCTTACTTCACACTCATGACAACGCTGGAAGTCAGGCAGTAACAATGATGGAGAACCTTCATCGACCTCCTAAGATGGACCAAGACCTATTAAAAGTACTTTTTATAGATGACTCACATGTGTACTGTTGGTCCCTGTTTTTCACTTGGAGAAACTGAGGTTGAGAAAGGCCAGGTAATTTACCTGAGTCACTGAGATTTGAGCCCAAGGCGTACTGCCTCTAAATCACTCGGATAGTCACCCTTCTCAGGTAACAAAGGACTTGGGACGCCTGGATAAAGTACTCACAGTTCATTCAGAAAGTGGTGGAAATGATTTTTTAAATTTTAAAATAGAATATGATGATGGACATATTGCCTTTTGGAAAGAAGAGTCAGAGAGGGCTCGGAGGAGGGAGGTCAGCGTGGAAGCCATGGTGATGTTGGAGGGATGAATGAGCAAGGCTACCTGCCTTAAAGCAGCGGGAGGTCACAAGGAGGAGACAGATCTAATACTGGAGGTGGAATGGGCCCTATTGGGTGGGAGATTCTGCTTTGCAGGTAAGTGTGTTATCAACTGGAAATTGATCACGGGAAGGGGGCAGATCCGAGGGCCTTTGGAGCGAGATCAGTAGTTCTATTTGAGACTTCTTGAATTCAAGGTACCCACAGAATAATCAGGTGGCAATGTCCCCTGTATGGACTGAATACTAGTCTCTCCTCCCAGATCCCTATGTTGAAACCCTACCTCCCAATGCGATGGTATTAGAAAGTGGGGCCTTTGGACAGAGAATAGGATTACATGAGGTCATGAGGGTGAGGCCCTCATGAATAGGATAAGTGCCATAAAAAGTCACCAGAGCCCTGCTTCCTGTCTCTGCTCTCCACCACGGGAAAATACGAGAGGTCAGCAGTCTGCGGTCTGAACTCGACAGTGCCGGGACCCTGATCTTAGATTTCCAGCCTCCAGAACCATGAGAAATAAATTTTTGTATTTATAAACCACTCAGTTTATGCTATTTTTGACATAGCAGTTTGCCAGATTGCTCCCTCCTTGGCTTCTAGAAGAGGGGGCAGCAGACACTCCAGAGCCCAGTGGTGGTATATCCCCTCGGCCTTCTCATCTCAGTGCATGCCAGCCAGACCTGTGATGGTTAGCAGCTGTGTCTTGCCCAGAGGTCCCTGTGGCTCTCATGGTTCCAAACCATGGGCCATTTTGCCCCCACCCAGGGGGGGTAGTTGGCACCATCTGAAAACACTTTCGATCATCACGTGTTGGGTGTGTTGCCACTGGCATTTAGTGAGTAGAGGTCAGGGATGCTAGTGAACCTCCTCCAATCCTCAGGGCGGCCCACACAACTAGGAGTTCTCCAGCTCCAAATGTCAGTAGCACTGAGGTCAAGAAACCTTTCCCGGCAGGATTAAGACCCGGTTGCCCATAGTGGTCACTAGCTTGGTGGCCTCTTTCCTTCCCTTCCTCCCTGCCCCACTTGTCTGCTGGCATCTGCTGGAACCCTCTCTCAATAAGCCATTTGCCCTCAAATCACTGTCTCGGGTGTGCTTCTGGGGGCCGCAAACAAGACAACCCTCAAGCTATTTCTGGTCTGGGTAAGCAGATGGAATCTATCTCCTATATGCCACTAGAAAGAACACTCCCCACCATGAGGGGGAAAATATGTTTTTAACATATTTATGGAGAAAAGGCAGAAATCCAAATGAATGTAACACAAACGGTGACCTCTTAGGACACAATGCACAGAATACCAAGATGAGCAGACTGGATCTGGGGAGAGTCCACCCCAGCTTGTGTCCTTGAGGAGCTGAGTTTGAGGGAGGCTCACAAAGCAACAATGAGGCCGACTGGCAGCAAGGAGAAAGGGCTTTCTGAGAGGAGAACGTGCCCCTATGGGCGCTCCCCAGATTCCAACCCCAGGTCACAACACCCTGGGGTTCTTTCCCTTCCAAGGCCAGGTTCATAGAGCACCCTGGGAATTGTAAACACAACCATGGAACATTACAGAGAACGTACAGGGCCCAAATGTCCTCCTCCCTGTGCACTTCCTCTTTGTGGGAGGGAACAAAATGGCTGCAAATGTCTCCAACGTGAAGGGAAATCTTCGCTGGTATCACGGCCAGGGGATTACATCTGCCTACAGTTACAGGATGTATCACTTGCAGAGAATTCCTTCCACAACATACTCAAGGACCAAAAAAAAAAAAAAAGTATTAAATCGCCAGCTAAATTTGATCTATATTTTTCATTGTTTTTTTTCTCCTGTGGTTTTTCACCAAAGTCCACTTTGACAAGCCATTAAAAGAAAACCCTATGTATATGAGCAATAGATTTAAAAAGAAAAAAAAAAAAAGAATGTATCAAACAACCCAACGTATACAATTTGGAAGAAGTAACCGGATCCTCTGCTCTGGCAGGCCATAAACTGGGCTAAGGAGGGACATTGTTTTTCTTTTGGTCCTTCTGCCAAGTTAAAAAGGAAGTTGGAGATTAGAACAAAATATTTCAATCAAAAATGAATCCTTCAATGAAAGTTGCTTGATCCCCTTTGCTACCACCCCCTGCCTCCCTTCCCCCTTATTGGAAGCATATTTCTCTTTGAAAAGAAGTAGTGTATTGTTGCTGAATAGAAGGGGGACAGCCCACTGGGGAGACACATCGATCTCATCATTTTAAAAGTGGGAGATAAATGACCTTAGGCCTCTTCCCAATCAAATGCTGTTTCTGCACATTCTCAGAATAAATGGCACGGTTTTCCCTGGTGAGCAGCGAGTGCTCTCCCCATAGCTGGGTCTGCCTCTGCTAGCCATGCATCCCAGCTCCCGAACAAGCCTAAGTGCAATTAAGATGGATACATCTGAGTGCTGCCAGGGCATCACATCGTTCTTGGAAACTCAAACAAGACCTTGACTCTTCCTAATGGCAAACTTATAAAATAGCCCTAGTATTAAGATGCAGGATTTTGACTTCTTGAAAGCTCCCTCAAATTCACTATGAGATGTGGGTAGGTAGCTTAGGTGCCTCAAATACTACCATAGGAAAAGATCCAAAAGAAAGGTAAGGAACAGAGCCGTATGTGCTTTCCAAAGACCCTCTTCCACTGCATCCTGCCAGTCTCTCCTCAACAGGATTCCATTTTTCCTAAGTAAAAAGGAATATATTTTTGAATTTTAATTCCAGTATAGTTAGCATACAGTGTTATATTAGTTACAGATGTACAATATAGTGATTCAACCATTTTTAAGTGTTTTATAATCATTCCAGTATAGTTAACATAGTGTTATATTAGTTTCAGGTGTACAATACGGTGATTCCACAGTTCTATACATTACTCAGGGCTCATCGTGATAAGTATACTCTTTATAGGTGACATAGGTGATGGGCATTAAAGAGGATTCCTATTTTAAGTGGCCCAATAAATGTGGTCCTCTTGGTACTGAGCCCACTTAATAATGTTTAAAAGAACAATGCAAAGCAAATAATGTGGTAGGACTCTGACACCAGGTCCTGCTTAATAGAAACGTGGCTCAAGAATTTACACAGGAAAAAAACAGCAAGAATGTGATTCTGGAAGAATTCAAGCAATTAAGAACTATTTTATTAAATCGGCTAACATGTTTGTAACTGGCCAGGTTCTATACTCTTCAGTATACTCACCCCCATGATTCTTGCTAAACCATTATATCCATTGCTCTTCAACAATCTCAATAAATGTTAGTAATGTAGCCAACCGATATGAATTAGACAGTCATAATAAATACTAGAATTATCAAAGATATTAAAATGTAAGGGTATGTTATGGCATTAATAACAGCATGACAATACATAATAATGGTTTTGATCTCCAGAGCCGAGAATGAGTTATATTCCACAATGGATTTTACAATAAACATTTGCAAATAATATATATTTTGATAGTGAACAATTACATAGAGCTAATATATATCCTGATTTTTCTCCCCAAACTCTCCGGCTTCACCATCCTGTGACCTCATGTATTTCGATGCTAATCTTGTATCAGAGATGACTTGAGGTATCACACTTCCCTAACTTAACACCTACGCAAGTAACCTGGAAGCCTGGCATTCCCCCTTGCAAGTGCTAAATATTTTAGGAGGTTTTAAAACTGGAAAAAAGCATCACCATTAAATGATCCTTGTTAAACCCACAAACAGGCATCTGTGAGCAAAAGCCTTTTCCATGATCCACCTTGCTCCCCTATAGCATGTATTCAGCAGAAGGTAGTCACTAGTTTTGCCCAATGTGTGTGTGTGTGCATGCACATGCACACACTCGTGTTTCTCCTGCCTGAGTTTCAATGATAAGATTAGAAATGATAACAAAAAAAAGAGCTCCAGTCCCTTACAGCCTAGCCCCTCTTTTGTTCTTAAATATAAACCCAATGCCACCCTCGTCCTTACACAAACTTCAGGTCTCCATATCCTTTCTAGCTCACCTGCTTGATAGCTCTTGATGGCACTGATTCAAAAAAAAATCTGTATTAACATGGCTGTGTCCCAGGGACTGAGCCACATGCTTTGCCCCAACATTCTCAGCTAGTCTCTGTTAACACCATGCCCTTGGGGATTATAATTCACTTCATTTTGCCCAGGAGGAAGCTGAAGCTCAGAAAAATCAAGTGATTTGACCAAGATCTCTAGGGAACCAAGTGCCTTCAACCACAGCGTAGCATCTGTGCCTGGGAGTCCTTTCCTGAGAGTGCCATCCTGTCTGGCCTATGGAGGTTGTCATTTAGGGGTTGGTGGTATCACTCTTTCCACCGGCCAGCATCCTCAAGCTCTTCCTCACAAGGACTGTCCCCCATCACTTTGTCATCGCCTCTCACTCACCTTGGCTGGGACGGCCTGTCTGTCTAATTTAGCTGCCTCCCTGACTATTCATTGGGCCTCTGATCCACTGGAGGCCACATACTACCAACCGCTATTGCAAGGACACTGCTTGGACCCCCTCCACGTTCCCGAGAGCCCTGCTCCACCACAAACTAGCTGTGTGAGTCTGGGAAAGTCATTGGAACTTTCTGACAATTTCTTCACATTTATAATAGACATAATAATCCCAGCTCTATCTCTGGAAGAAAACTCAAGTGGAGATTAAATGAGACTCAGAAAGTAGGCTTGGGGGAGCATAATTCTCATGGCAGATTTTATTGTCTCCAAAATGCCCCTGAAATGCAAATTTTCATCTAAATTTGCTCAACATGTGGGGTTTCTGGATCTGAATCCAATGCCAGATTTTTCCTCCAGTATTTCCCCTTCTGCCCACAAAGAATAAAAGTTGGTCAATCAACTTCTCCCTGCAAAATCTGAGTTCATAATCTGTGTTCCAGAAGGTGTGGCCAAGAACTATATTCAGTAATAAGCACTGCATTTTTCATTTATGAAATCACCATTAAAGGAACTCTCCATAAAGAGTCTTTCTTACTTTTAATACCTAAAGATCATATTTAACTAATCCAATCTTCATTTTCTAGGTTGTCATATTTGCTGAGATGATCAAAAATAAATACACAAGTAAATAAATAAGTAAGTGAAGTTTTGGAAGCAGAAAGTTGTTGTGAATCCCGGTGCCCAGACTGCTTCAGATCAAAATAAATACCCAGAAACCTTCAATGCCTCCCCTTTATCATGCAGTAAAAATCCTGGCTCCTTGGCCTGACTTCCCAGGCCACTTCCAGCCCTAATCTACCTTTCCCTCCCAAAGTGCCTCTCCTCCATGAACTATGTGCTTTAGCCACTCTGGATTATTAGGTCACCTCCTTTAAAAATCCCCTTCATTCTCCTTCTTTGGCATTTCATTGAGGCCTCTGCCACTAAAATGCCTCCCCCTCTCCTCTTGACCTAACGAAATCCATGTAGTTCAAACCCCCCACTTCTTCCATGGAAGCTTCCATGGATCACCTTAGTCTAAATAGGTTTCTCCTTTCCCTGAGCACCTGGGGCAAGTTCATGCTCTTACCCACCAAGCCCTGCCTTCTGACTAGTGTCCTCATGAACCATCATTAAACATCTTTACTTTTTCTAATTATTATTATTCTAACATTTGGTGCCCTGTTCTGCCCATCTACCCAGAGCCAGCAGATACACACTTCACATACAGTAGCCACTCATTAAAAACCTGATACTTAAATTTGACCCACATGCTGGCAAAACTACTCTGATCAAAAGAAATCTTTCTCATGCATAAAGCAACGGAATTATAGAAATCCACCCCATTGAATATTTTTGGCTACAAAGGAAGGAGTATCTTTCCACAGTCTCAACAGAAACGGTGCATGTGAGTGTGTGTTTGGGGTACAGAAGTAGAGAGAGGCTTGTTAATTTTAAAGCCACATAGCATGTTTGGCTAAGACTGAGACTCCATTTGTGTATTTCAACCACGTAAAATACACCCTGGGATTCTGGACTGAGAAAAATAGCCATATAAGGAGAAAACAAGACATTCCCTATAGCTGCCCTTGTAAAACACTCCATGATTTAACCCTCTGCTCGGACAGATCCAGGCTCCTGCACTTTACAACTGCCAACAATCAGATTCCTGGGAGGAGCTCAGCCTGTGACCTGCACCAATGGGCACGGAGGATCACAGACCAAACCGGGCAGGTCACACACGGGGCAGCATGACCAAAGCTTTGGAGCCGCCTGCCTCTCTCCGGGCCGTTTGTCGTCCCGGCCAGGGCAGGCACCGAGATGAGCTGCAGCCCAGAGACAACTCTAAGGGGCTCATTAATCCTTCTTTCTTTAAGAACACAGGGATCTGGGGTCTGCCTCCACCTTCCAGGTGACGGTCCATCAATCTGCAGAATCCCTCCAGTGAGGTGGTGTGGGGGATAGGGAAGGGGAGATCAGGAGAAGAAAAGAGGGGCTCCAGGCAAAGCAACCAGCGGCAGGAGCTGCTCAACCCCCACCCCCCGCCTGCCCCAACAGCGCCCGTGGCCCCGCAGCGCAGCGTGCGCCCGGCTGGGACCTGGGCTCCGTGCAGACGAGGGGCTACAGAGCCAGGGGCCCACAGAGAACCCTGGGAGCCCTCAATTCACTCTCTTCCTCCTGACTGCGCTTAGTAACAAACCTGAGATGCGGCTTTCTGCATGGAAACACCGAGGTCCTGAGAGGTTCCAACGTCCCTCACGTGCAATGAATGGGGCTGTGACTGGGAATAATGACAGGAGCTCTGGCTGCCACTGCTCATTTTCTTCGGCTACGCGGTCTAATCACTTCCCTTTTGGCAACAGACCGACCCCCCGCCCCCCCAGCCCCCCAGCCCCCCCAGCCCCCAGGCCCTGCGCCCACGCACCGACCAGCCGGAAACGCGACTGTTCCCGCCTCCGCCGACACTATTTCCCAAGTTCCCCTGCGGCTCCGAGGAGCCACGTGACTAGGGGCCAGTTCCGCCCCGGAAGTGAGCGGAGGTCACGTGCGCGGACGCTGAGTCGCGTCTCTGAGAAGGAGCCCCTCGCCCTTCCGCTGCCGAGGCTGGCGAGTGCGGGGAGGCCGAGGGGGGCGGCCGAGGAGGAGGCCGCTGGGGGGCCGGGAGGAGCAGCGCCGCCTTCCCGCCCGCTGCAGCCCGCCTCCCCGTGGATGTGCGAGGGAGAGAGGTGGGCTCGTCCGAGCCGCTGGACTTTTCCGTGGCTGTGTGGCCGCCGGCGAGCGTGGGAGGCACGCGGCTTGCTGCCGCGGCCGCTGCGTGTGGAGGATCGTGCCGGAGCGGCCCGCAGCGGCGGCAGAAGCAGGTGGGAGAGTTCACGGCCACGCCGCGGAGGCCTGCTCTCGGGGAGCCGGGAGCCGGGCCCTCCTGGCCCTAGGCGTCCCGGGGGCGGGGTCAGGTGGAGGGACCCTTTGAGCTGGAATCGAAGCACTGCCTAGGCCCCGGTCACTGTCATTACAAAAATGACTTCTTCACATCGTCTTCCTGATTTTTAGAATTCGCTTTAACTCTCTGAAGGGTCGTGTAAAAATGTCTGGGACGTACTTTTCACAGCTCCTCCTGTGAATTCAATGTTCGCCTTTTATTTGAGGCCATGAGGAATATATTAGAATTGTTGTATTTCGGAATATCTATCCCTAATCGTGAATCTTGCCCTAAATTCTGGTACAAATGGAATTCTGTTAACCCTGCCCCCTTCTTTTTTTAGCTTGGTAGGTCTTTTCCCATTCCTTCACCTTTGTTCTCTTCTCTACCCTTCTGTTTTACATGAGTGCCATATAAACCACATAGATTATTTTTTTATCAAATTAGTCTCTTTTAACCAACACATTTAGTCCATTTACATTTATTTAGGATTTATTTCTGCCATTTTATTTTGGGCTTTATATTTACCTTGCTTACATGATCTCTGCTTTCTTTTTTCCTGCCTTTTAATGGACTAATCAAGTTTTCTTTTATCCCCTCTACTGATATAGTCATCATACATCTCATTTGTATGTCTGCATATACATACAACCCTTTTGGGTGTTACACTAAGGTTTTTATCATACTTGACTTTAAAAAGTATAAAATAATTAAACATTTCTACCCACCTACCAATATTCAGAACTCCAATCATCTCCCACTATTCTTTTTTTTATTATTATTATTATTTACTCATGAGACAGAGAGAGAAGAGACACAGGCAGAGGGAGAAGCAGGCTCCATGCAGGGAGCCCGACGTGGGACTCGATCCGGGGTCTCCAGGATCACACCCCGGGCCAAAGGCAGCGCCAAACCACTGAGCCACCCAGGCTGCCCATCTCCCACCATTCTTATATATCACTGGTGTTCAACATTGCAGTTCCGCATTGTTTTACACCCTTAAAATCTGTCAACATTATCGTTATTTTCCACAGACAGGGCCTGTTTAAATTTACTGCCCTTTCCTGAATTTCACTTCTTCCTTTTTGGTTCAGTTTTCTTCTACTTGAAATAAATCCTTTAGAGACTCCTTCATGACAGCCTTTGTTAACTAAAGCAAAATAGAATTTTGTCTTTGTTGTTGAATAATAATTTAAATGGATATAGAGGTGACAGT
The DNA here is from genome assembly GCF_003254725.2 of Canis lupus dingo. NCBI lineage: Eukaryota > Metazoa > Chordata > Mammalia > Carnivora > Canidae > Canis > Canis lupus. The sequence continues at coordinate 35,599,623 of NC_064253.1, read as the reverse complement.
TTCTCTTACTCTTTTGGGTATATTGCCTTATTGACTTTTGGGTTCTGTTGTTGCTTTTTGAAAAGTCTGCCTGGTAATAGTATTTCGTTTGTAGGAAATATGTCTTTTCTCTGTGTTTGCTTTAAGAATGTTTTTGGTTTTGGTGTCCTGCATTTTCATTTTAGTGGACTCATGGTTTGGATTTATTCTCAGTCAGCTCCCGGCTTGCCATAGCTTCCTGAGTCTTACTATCTTTATCTTTCAATCATACGATTTTATATCTTTCCTTTTTGACTGATTCTTCTCCATCATTCTCTATTCTGTATTTGAAAATCATATTATTTCCCATTCTATCTTCCATATCTTTAATTACTCTCTCATACATTCTGAATTAGAATGAGACTTCTCTTCCAGCTCATTAATTTTCTCTTTAGCTATATCTAATCCATTAAAAATAATAACTATAGTTATTACTTCTTTTTAAAAAATCATTTTTTCTTTTTCAGATCTGTAGTCTCTTTTTACATGATATCTTACACATTTATTATGTTTTAAATTTCTTATTTTATGTCTCTAATCATTTTAAACATATTTGTAGTCCCTCTACAATAGATCTACTATCTGAAGTTCTTGGGAATCTAATCCTGATACATATTCTATCTGTTATTCTCCATTATGAGAATTGTTTCCTAATATATTTTGTAATTTGGGTTGGTGAGCTTGTCTTCAGTGTGGCTTTGTTTATGGGAACCCTCTGTGGTCTGGGCTGAGGGTATGACTCAACAGAGAGTTTTGTGTTTGGTTCATGGCTGTATGACATCATGGCCCATAATCACATTTTTTGTTAGTATCTCATCTCAAATATTTCTAGACCACATATATAGCATAAATTCAAGCCTCAAAACCAAATAAGGTCTTAGGTTCTTGGTTCAGAATTCTTGTTTCACTACTGAGAGACTTTTCTTTGTACACAGATTTCTGGATAAGACAGATACATTTATTTGTTCTCTCCCTGTGCTGATGGCTTACTTGGCAATGCCTGCATGTGGCCCATCACAGAGGCCACAGAATGTAGGTCTCAGCTTTCACAATTAGTTCCCTTTCCCATCCAAGCTCCCAAGATAACCAATGTAGTCTCTGCACCTTTAGGCTACATGTGGTTGGCTTATCTTGGGTCAGGAATCCACATCCAATGCAATAAGCTGCAAACAGTAACAGGGTTTCAGAGCACTTAAAGTTGGGCTGTTTTTGGATAGAGAATTTATCTAGCAAAGAGGCCTGGAGAAAGGAAGGAACTGATCATTGGAGGAAATAATTAGCATCTCTGCAACCAGTAAGTTTTCTCCAATACTTCTCTTGTGTAAACTATGCTCTTCAGTGATTGTTTAGCCTCCATTGTGGGCATAAAGTTGTTAAAGGTTAGAGTCTGAGTTGTAACCAGGGAGGGTGCCCAGAAGAGATCAAGGTGAGCGTGTTTCTGCATAACAGTGCAATTTGTTTTCAACTCAGATTACATTTGGAACTTACTCTTTCACATGGCAACCTGGCCCAGTGGCTGATATAATAGATATTCAAAAAATTTTTGTTGGAACAAAATATCAACACTTCCTCCACTCTGCAATAAAAAGATAAAGCAGCACATGGAGGGAGTAGGCAGAAAGTATTCAAAGAGAAACAGAAATCTCCAAGGCCATGCTAAGGAAACAAGAAATCTTTTCCAGAGAAATAAGTAACTTGAAGCAGGCAGTTAGCAAGGAACGCTGGAGGAAAGTAATATCTCTAAAGGCTTAGGATGTGGTATGGACTTTGAGTTAGTATATAAACCAAGATCGAGAGTGTTCTGCAGTTCATTAATAAGAGCCCTGTCACAGGTGGTGACATCCCACACAGACCCTCACAGCAGGGTATCACCTGTGAACATGGGAGTTACACTAAGATAAAGCACACCCTACAAAAACAAAGACAATTCTCTTAGGCACACCTACAAAAGGAATGTAAGGGGAAGGAACTGAAAAAAATGTTTTTAGGGGAACCACTGTGGTACTTTTTTATGTATATAATATCCATGTTAATTATGCATTAAGATATGTGTGGTTCAAGTTGTCCTTGGGATTCCTTCTTACTATTTCTTTTGGTTTCTGTTTTTAAAACCCAAGTTCAAGCATCTCTCCAAATGCTATTATAAATAGATATTTGAGGGGCTCCCTGGGTGGCGCAGCGGTTTGGCGCCTGCCTTTGGCCCAGGGCGCGATCCTGGAGACCCGGGATCGAATCCCACATCGGGCTCCCGGTGCATGGAGCCTGCTTCTCCCTCTATGTCTCTGCCTCTCTCTCTCTCTCTCTCTGTGACTATCATAAATAAATAAAAATTTAAAAAAAAATAGATATTTGAATTAGCTGAGAGCTGCAGTCAAAATTTGTGAGCTGAGAAAGCATTCCCCTTACAGAACGCTGCCATGCCTAGGATTCCTCTATTCTGAATATACTACTCATCAGATTGACCCTCCTAAGGAAATCTCCAGAATTTATTTTGTAAAAGTCTTAGGGGTGGCCATCTGGTTGAAAGATGGAGGCCAACAGACTTGATTTGAAACTGTTTGCATTTTTCTACTCAAATTGTGTCACTAAGGTGGGCTTGTGGGAGAGGAAGGTTAGACCCCATTGCCCAAGCTAGCCTTTGGTCCCACGGTACCTGAACACCGAAGGGAGGACTCTACATGTAAAAACTTTGGAGAACAAAACCCATAGCATGAGAAAGATGATGGTTCGTGCCAACCCAGGGCACAGAGAGGCTTTGTTGGGCAAAGTTTGGGCTGTTTGGGCTTTTCAGAACACTCAAAACACCTGTTGCCCAGGATGGGGGTAATCTCCATCTTGGTGGTGAAATGCTGAAACCCCTGCCAATGCTGATAGAACTCCTAACAGGATGCTTCCTTGATGAATTTACTAGAACTCAACTGTGTCACAGATACGAAACATCTCATACTAATCATGACCTCCACATTGAACCTTGGGTTGCTTTCCCAACAGTAGCTCCTGCAGTTGTTCTCAGATGAAATCAAATTACTGTGGAAAAAATGTGTGAGACCGCCCTTCCCACAACAGGGTGAAAAGGGCAGCTTCCCGGGTTACCACACGTTGAAAAAGCTATCTCACCAACCTACAGGTGGTGTTATTCAAGCACAAGAACGTGTGGAATGTGTCAAATGTGTGTGTCAAATGTGTGTCAAATTAGGTAGCCTCCCTCCTGAAACCGTTAAATCTTTGCATCTCATCATAAGAGGGGGGGGGCGGGGTTCACAGAGGGGTTGTCGGTGGGAACCCAGCAATGTATCAACTGGAACCAAACATCTCACTGCAGAAACAAGAAGGTGCTTTGCAGTGGCCAAAAGAGAGGGACCGAGCCTGGCACATTAGACCTTCCTTTAGTAGTTCTTTCCAGAAATGCTCTGAGTGGCAGTTCCCCACCTTTTAGCATTCCCGAAAATATTTAAGATAATGAGACAGGCACTTGGACTTCAAGTTTCTATTAAGGAGCTTTAATGAAAAGACTCTTGTGTGTATATTGAGCCCCCAGAACTCTGGGACAGCTTCCGGCTGGAAAATGCCATTCCACACCCTCCTCCCCCCGGAGCTCTCTGGGCTGGCACCACAGAGACACACCTGCCGTGGGGACCCACCACTGGATGTCAGCCCAAGGTGTGAGTCCCAGGACATTTCCTGAGTCCTCATTTGGCTTTCTCACTCTCTCTGTCTGGGTAATTGGGAGAAATAAATGAGGTAACAACGTCAGGTGCATATTATGCCCTTCCGTTCCATGATCCTATGAAACCCAAGACAAGGTCTTGCAGTGGCTTTGTCATTACCCTGCGCAGTGGGCACTTGCGTTCTTGTTTGCCCGACTCCAATTCCCTCTTTCCCTGATAACAGCCCCTCGGTCTTTTTCCTGGAGAACCTCTCTGCCATTGCTCATGGTTTGGGTGCCCTCCTCTGGCCAACAGCTGAGAACATGACCCAAGCCAGACCAAGTGGAGTTGCCCTTCTGGGAATGTGGATCTCGGGCAGGACCAATGCCAGGATAGAAAACTTTCAGAGCTAATTAAAGCTGGGCTCCAGGCCCCAAAGAGCCTGTCCATCAGTTCCAGCTCTGCTGCATCCCTGCAGTTCACCCTGACCCTCACCCCTTCCTCGGGTTCCTGGAGCTACTGCCTACCCTCACATTAAATTCCTCCTCCACCTCTCCAAGCCTGGTGGACTTCTGTCCTTTGCAACAATGTGTCTCAGCTCCCCTTTCCCTGCACAGAAGAAACCAATTGCCAAGTCACAGTAACTGAGGTGGCAGCAGGATGAGAAGTGAGCCTCCATCTCAGCAGCCTGTGCCCCCTCCACTGACCCCTCCTAGGACTCTCCTCTTGGCCCCTCACCTTCCCTCCCTGCCACATCGTTCTGCATTCCACATCATCCCAGCTCCCCAGCCATGATCTATTTCAACCCTCAAGTCTCCTTTTCCTTTGGTACCAGGTTATTTTCATAAATCTTTCATTTTAAAATAAATCTCAGTGTCTCATTCACCACAACATTTCTAAAATTCATTCCTCTGCCCCATTTCTCTGCCAGCATGCTCATTCCAGAGGAGGGCCCTTCCCACTTGAATGTTGGCAGCATCCTGGCCTCTTGGCTTCCTCTCCTGCCACCTTCCTCTCTCCCAGAGAGAAAATGAGGTTTGGACTTGGGTGGGTTGAAAGCCCATCCATGCATGCCATGCATAACATTCCCTTCCTCAGCACTGATGCATTCTAAGACAAAAAGGCCTTTGATAATGTTTCTCTTGGGGCCTGTTTGGCACCATTTTGCAAATTGAGAGACATTGGCTAAGTTCTTCCTGCTGGAGAGTAAGCAGTGGTCACCAACAAAGGGCAAGCTCAGTCACTACCCGGTCTATAGACTGCCTATACAGCTGAACCCCACAAGTCACCACATCCTCACCCAACTCAGGGGTTGAAGGCATGAGCATGGTACATGGATGGTATCTATTCCACCTAAACATGTTTTACCCAATCAAGCCACTACAAAAATGTCCCTGTTTGGCAGCCAGGGATCATACCCTCCCCTCAGGAAGTGGTTACATATTAAGAATTCAGGGTACCTCTTACAGCTGGGAAACACATTCTATGGGCTGTCCTCTGGGGGCCCATAAGGAATTCACACCTGTGATTAGGTTAACTGAAGGTCCGATTTCCCTAAAGCCCTGTACAGATCCAGTTGAGAGAGCAGCTCTCTGGCAACAAACTGAGATTTTTAGAGAGAAATAGTGGTACAACAGATTCGGGTAATTTAGCATATCACAATAAACAGTGTGACTAGAACTAAGCTAGCTATTGCCGACACACGCAATGAAGAGTGGTCTACCTATGTACAACCTAACCCCTATCATTAGATTTGTACCGAGCATTTTGAAAAGTCTTTCTGGTGTGAAATATTGAATTGGCTATTCACTAGAAATATCCCATGCTATTTAAAATTAGATTAGTATTTTACTTTTGTGTGGTATTCAGAAATAGCATGTTGTACAATAGAATTACCACATATGTGGAACATATGTTCTTGTTCCAGTTGGGAGAAATTATTTTTATAAATGCAGGCTAGAGAACCTATTTTTAAATGAATTCTCTTAAACTTAAAATTCATTTTGAAGCTAAGGCCCACCACCATTAAAGAGGAGAGGGAGGGAGGGTGGAAGGAAGGGAAGGAAAGTAAATAGGACAAAATTCAACATCTACTTTCATGGCCATGTTGATATTCAGTGAGTTCTCTAAAGGATCTCATAAATTCAAGGCTCCAGTCTCAGAGCTAGGTTTGATTCTCCTCGTCTCCAGCATACTCTTGTGCCCCTGAAAGTTGAATCATGGGCCGAAATTTCCAGTATTTTCCTTTTCTCCCTTCTTTGAAGTCCATTAATCTTCATGTTGATTTTCCCTCCACCCTCTTGAAAAAATGTATGCGTCCCCAAGTTGGAGAGCCAGGAGCTGGCACCTTGGGACGAGATCACATGGAACAAGAAAGGCAGGAAAGGCAAGCGCCTCGCCAGTGTGGTGAGCCACCACCACAAACCATGGCTGGCATCTTGAGAAGGGAAGTGAGTCAGTCCTCTGAGTTCTGTGGTGACGAACCCCAGAGCCTCTGTCACCCCCTTCCCTTGCTGTGGGTGCACGCCTGACCAAGCATGGGGCCTCCTGCTGGGATGCAGGGCCAGACAGATGTTCTTTTGTCCTTAACACAACCGTGCAAACTGCTGCTCTTGAATATCAAGTGTGGTTCATATTCTTAATCTAAACCCACTTTAAATCAATACATTCTATTTCCAGTAAAGAGAAGTTGAATAATACATGTCGACGGTGGACTGTGTACTTGGAACTTTTCTGAGGTGACTTCAGAACAGATGGAATTACTATATATGTACGTACATATGAAGAACAAACGTGTATAAGTAAGCATGAATCCGTGCCTTTGAATGATTACAACTGAATGAATGCAACAGAATGAATCTCCTCAGCCAAACACTCCATCCATATAAAAAACCTGCACGTGAGTATAATGGCCATCAAAAGACAGACTGATGATGACACTAGGTGTCTGAAGGTAACTCAAATTACCAGTCCCTGGATGCCTGGGTGGCTCAGCAGTTGAGCATCTGCCTTAGGCTTGGGGCGTGGTCCCAGGACCCAGGATCGAGTCCCAAATCAGGCTCCCTCCATGGAGCCTGCTTCTCCCTCGGCCTATGTCTCTGCCTCTCTCTGTGTGTCTCTCATGAATAAATAAATAAAATCTTTAAAAAAAATTTCCAGTACCAATTGGCAAACAGAGCATAGTCTGATTAGTTACACAAAACACACACATACCCCAACCACTGAAACCTCAGAATCTTACCTGATTCTCCCCCTCCATTACCTTGTGCACTCATTTGATTCCCCAGTCTTGTTCAGTCTAGTTCTCATATTTACCTCCCTTTTTCCCTCCCAGCTATTTCAGGCTGTCTTGCTTCTTCCCCAGATTATACCAATGGCCTCCTTTTGGGCATGGACACTGCCTTTAAGAGTTCACCAACATGGGCAGGGCTGTCCAAGGATAGCACTCATCCCACCGCCTCTACTCCCTCAACCATAACAGACCACATTAATCAATCCCAGTGCCTTCCACATGGCTGCACAGCCCTTTGGAGCACAGCCCTCCAAGGTCACTACCAATTTATCAGCGTTCTTCTGCAAATGGAGTCTATTTACCATCCCCATCTAAGTCCTTTAAGACAAAGTTCTTCAACTAGGACTGAGCAGCAGCATCCCAGCTGCCTGAAAAACATGTAAGCATGAAAAATGGGCATTTTTAAATGGATCACGTGTGATTTTTTACATATATTCTTCATTGAGGACTAAACAAAATGAAGCCAAACCTGAACATTTTTGTCCCTTCCAAATCCTCTCTCTTGCCACCTGCTGCTTTACAATCTTCCCTGGTTCCTATTCCACAGCTACAAATCTTGTGCTTTCCCTAGCCAGCTCCTAACAACTTCTGTTTGGACACAGGTACATTAGTCCAAGACAAAACCAAGACAGGTATTACATCCTCCAAGAAGTAGATGTCAGGGTGGGATTCGATGTGCAAAGCTTTTCTAGGGCAAAAGCATGTGAGAGAAAATGGGAAAGGAGCCAAGAGAGGCTGGCACAGCTGTCGGGCTGCAGGGCAGATCTGACCCCATGAAAAGGAGAGAAAAAAGGTGGGCTGAAGCCTCCCTGACCTGCAGTGCAGTCCTATGGCAGCTTCTGGAGGTCCTGGAGCTAGTCACCCTGCAGAGGAGTCATGTTCTAGCATCCCTGCCGAGCTGAGTCACTGGTTGGGAGGAGGTCACCACTGAAGCCTCGACCAATGAATGACCCTCCTACACCTGGCGATCTAAAAGGTGCATTCCCAGAGCTGCCTCGCCAGCCACTCACTGCCAAATTTGACAAAATACAGGACACCGAGTTCAATTTGTATTCCAGGTAAACAAATTTTAGTCTAGTGATGTCCCGTGTTTTATCTGGAAGCCTTACCAGTAGCTCTTTCTGCATTAGGTCTCTGTGACGGTGCTCTAACTTTCAAACTGGATCTGTAATTTAGCACAGCCCTACCGAGTTCCTCCCACATCGTTCTCTCTCCTATGCTTTCGGCCTTCCCCCCACTACTCTAGGTCATCCTCTGGAAACACTCTTCTGGCCATGCTACTCTCCACCCGAGAAGCTGCCCACAGTTTCTTCCGATGGCTTTCAGAACGTACCTCTAATTCCACGGGCTGGTGTTGAGCCTTCACAACACTGATCCCCACTAACCTTTACAGCCCCTATGCTCCAATCAGCCCGGACCTTGGAGTTATCAGGACACGCTCTACAGTTCCAGACATCCTGCCTTTGTTCGCTCGAGTCCCCCTCCCTGGAATTCCCTCCCAGAACGCCTCCCCGCCCCCCATCTCCACATTTCCAACTTTGATCTGCACTTCAAGGCTAACTCAAATGCAGCTTTCTCCTTGAAGAGATAAGCTACGGACCCCACTGCCCCGCCCAGAATCCTGATACCTAAGGACACAGGAAGAAGCCGAAATAATATAGAGAGACAGGACCTGACCTGCCCTGAATGCCAAGCTTTCCATACAGAGTGGATTTTAGCAAACAGTGCTTCCCAGTTCCACGAGTGGCATTAACAGCAAGAGCTCTTGTACAACCAACAGGGTTAGTCTCGCTTAGGGTCCTGGTGCAGATGTTTAATTAATCAGGGCCGCCGTCCTTATTCGCCCTTGACTGGGTTTCCCCGATGATTACCCACCGGAAAGCTCAGCCCTTTAATGCAAACAATGTCCTGATTAGTGTTTTGTGCCGCACACCAGGTTAGGGGAGTAGGTCCTTCATTAGTGAGCCAGCCCGAACTGCAACGTGAAGTCCTGAAAACTCAAACCTCATTTCATACGCAACCATCTTCCCATTTTTCTCGCGTGTCAGCCCTTTCCATAACTCCCTTTCTTTCCTCCCAACTTTGATTTGGGGGAAGGAAGTTTGCACCAAGTGAATATAGAATAGTAAATTATTCTGACTTCGGCAGAGGTCTGAGGCTGACTTGGGTGGTGAAAATGCTCCCCTTCCCGCCGCGTCCCTGCCTCTCCACACTCAGGGGCCTGGGTGTGCCCTCCTTCTGCGGAAGGCACAGGTACTCGTTCACGCAGCCCCCTTACTGTCTCCCTCACTAGAAAGGGGGAGGAAATCGGAGGATGAAATGAAAACCTTTAAATAAAATATCATTCACACAAAGGAAAAGAATTTTCCTCTGGGTCATTATCAGTGGAAACCCAGTGAAAAGATAATAAGCACAAGATTCCTGATTAATTAAACATTTGTGCTCTTTGTATGCAATTATTCTGGGTAAAATCAACTCCGGGACATCTGTTTACTCAACCTTGGGCTGAGAAACCACCAAACTACCTCTGCTCTGTATCTCCAGGCACAATGTCAAGGCATAGAACTGATAGCTCATAAGCCTGAGGAATATGCCCACTAATTTTCTAGGTTGGAAACAGATGACCGTGCTACGCGAGCAATAAATTAGGAAGGCTGAGTAAACTCGTAGAGGGTTAATTGGGGAAATCTAAAGTGACGATATATTAATATAATACATATTTATCCACATACATAATCGTTTTATGCTACAGAGCAATTAAATGTAGGTGATAAACATTTTCATGAATGCTTCAATTAAGATTGCCTTTTATCCAGTGAAACAACATTTCTAGCTTTTTCCTTTTCACCCAGTGCCTCAGTCCGTTGGGGCCACCATAAAACATTACTGCAGACTGGGTAGCTTAGAAACAATGGAAAGGTATTTCTCACTGTTCTGGAGGGGAGACATCCAAGACCAGGGTGCCGCAAGGTCCAGTAAGCATCCTCTTCTAGGTTACGGACTGCTGACTTCTTGTGTCCTCACACGGGGGACAGTGGCAAGAGATCTCTCTGGAGCCTCTTTTATAAGGGCACTAGTCCCACTCATGAGGGCTCCACCCTCATGACCTAATCACCGTTCAAAGGTCTCACCTCCTAAGACCACCACATTGGGGATCAGCATTTCAACCATGTGGGGGAGACACAAACATTCAGACCATAACAACCAATAACTCTTATTCCCATAGGGGACAACTGCCCTCATAGAGGGCCCAGGACTTGGCTCCTCCTGGTTTAGAATAATCTCCTTATAGAAGGGGTACTCTAGGTTTAATTATATGGGTCTGGGCCAGTTTGAGATAGGATGGGATTAAGGCATTGTATTACTTTCTTGTAATAAATTACCATAAACTTAGTAGTTTAAAACAATGCAAATTTATTACTTACAGTTCTAGAGATCAGAAGTCCAAAATAATCTCACCAGGCTGAAATCAGCATGCAGATAGGGTTGTGGTCCTCCTGAGGCTCTAGGGGAGGATGCATTTCCTTGCATTTTCATGTTTCTGGGGGGAGCCTGTGTTCCTTGGCTCAAGGCCCCTTCCTCCATCTTCAGAGTGTATCACTCCCACTTCTGCTTCTTGTCTTCCTCTTATAAGGGCCCTTGTGATTAAATTGGGCCCACATAGATAATACAGGACAATCTCCCCACCTCAAGATCCTTAACCACTTTAGCAAAATCCCTTTTGCCATGTAAGAGAACATATTCACAAGTTCCAGGGATTAGAACATGGACATCATCTTTGGGGGACCATTACTCTGTCTGGCACAGACATACCTGAACACTGGAAGGCCTTTTGTGACTGACCAAGTGAGTTCCTTACTGATACTGAGATGATCAGTGACTGGAAGAGGCGGAGCAAAAAACAAAGCAAAATGTTGAAGAAGCAGTTGGTAGTTGCCAGTGAGCCCCAGAAATTCATGATCATCTGGGGACCTCCAGTTGCAAAAGGCTGAGTCTTTGAGGGGCTTCATGCAAACATCTTGGCTGGACTGAACACAGCCCATGATGAATTCCATCTCTAGCCTCACAAATTTATTTCTCTGGACCAGGCCACAGGTTGTGCTGCCCAAGTCATGGGGAATAAATTAGGATAGCAACTTCTAAGTCAGTGTGTCAAGGTTCACTGTTTCTCAGGATGTTAATAATTTGCCATACTAAAAATGCCTCATGGTCAAGTCCAAACAAATTTGAGAAAACACAGTGAAAGTCTAATATAATTAAATCTGAGTCAAAGAGATTTTTTTTAATTTAAGGATCTGTCAGAGTCTCAAGACATTCTTAAGAGTGTTATTAGAAGCAACAAACAATTCAAATACAATGCACCTCCAAATGTTCTGGCCTCAGAACCTCTTAGTAGCAGGGTACCTATTTGATCTTCTAGAACTTGGGTTCTATGGAACAGAGCTTGGGAAATGCTGAATAAGGATATTAACTGTTTAGATGATGATGCTCTGTCCAGGGTTTGATGAGGGCACTGGTAATTCAGTGTACAGAAGGTTGTTTACCGCTCATCAACCTCTTGGATGTGGGTGAAATGCCAGCACCCCAACATCTTACTCTATAAAGGCTTTTGCAGCAGAGTGGACAATTGAGCCAGCCGTGAGATTGAGGAGGACACCACACTCTATTAGAAGCATAACACTCCATTTTTCTTTTGTTCAGAGAACAAAGAGGCCTAGAAAGAGGGAGAGGGGCCCAAAGAAGTTTGACCATAAAAAGATCCTTTTATTTGCAAAAGACCTCAATTTCAGGTTCAGCCATGAAGTGTAGCCACCTAATGGGAATACAGAACAACTACTTTGTGTCTGAAAACACCCCTTGTTAAATGGCATATTTTTCCAGGAATCCAGACACAGGAAAGCAGTCCTTTGGGGGGGATCCCTAGCTGCATCTGGACAACAGGTACGGGGAAGGGGGAAGGCATTTACCCCCAGTCACTTGCCTCTCCATAGACCTGGTAGGCAAGGGCAGGGCACCCTTCAAAGCAGCCACAGTCACCCAGCTTGTGGTCCTCCTGCTGCAGAAATTAACATGACGTCACCATCCTTTCAGTTTTGACAGGTAAAGGAGATGGCAGCAGTAAGGACATGTGGGAGGTCTCTGGATCCCTATAATCTCCCTTGAGACTTTCCTGGTACTCAGCCAGTAAATTTAACACCTATGGGAAATGAACAATAGTTTCTTTGTTTCGACGTCTATTAGAAGATGAGGATCCCTCCCCTCTGGTGCTTACTGCTGGGATGCCCATCACCTCCCTTCAATCACAACCACCCTGTCCGAAGCCCATGTGCCTCCTTGGTCTTGGTCCAGTGGACTGTCCTAATCCTCTCTCCCCCCTCAGGGTCCTACAAGAGCTAGCAGGGGAAGCCTCTGGGTTCCCTCCCGCATCAGTCAGGAGAGGCTCTTAGGCTCCAGTAACAGACAAGCCCCATGTTCCAGTTGTTCAATAAAGTGGAAGTGAACTTTCTGCTCATTCTGTCCATCTCTCATAAGCAGGGTGCTCTATTCCACATTTGCCTTACTAGGGCTCAGGTTCACAGAAGCAACAAACAATTCAAATACAATGGAATGGAGCCTGATGCAGGGCCTGATCACATAACCCTGAGATCATGACCTGAGCTGAAATCAAGAGTTGGATGCTTTACCAACTGAGACACTCAGGCACCCCTAGCAGCTATCATTTATTGAATATCTGCTCTGGGTCAAGCAATTTTATAATCACTTGATCCTCACACAATATGTTTTTGAGTTGTTTACTTCTCCCAGTTTTCATACAAAGGACCTGAGTCTTCAAGACATTAAGTAACTTACTGTAAATCTGGCATGTGGCAGAGACTGGTTTTGCTTCCTGGTCCATCCAGCACCCAAAGCCCCTCTTTTAACTTATGTGGCTTCCTCACTCAAAGAACTTTCTCTGATTTCTGAGCTCATTTAAAATCTTACAAAAATATAAGGATTAAATCAGTCACCTATTTTAAAAAACTGTCTTATTGAGAAGCAATATTAATGAAAAATATAGCAAAAAGCACATACCAGTTAGTGTGACACTAACATCCATTTTCATTCATCTTCTGGTGAAATTGCTAGCATATTTCCTAACTCACACTTGTGAGAAGAACTTTATTTGTTCAGTAATTCTTTATTTTCCTTTTTTTCCCCAAACATCTCTTGACGAGTCTCTGCATAATTAATTCACATTTTAGAAGAGGCTTTTCAGTGCCAGAGCCCATTGAAGACTTCTGTGCTGCCCAGAAGCCTCTCATCAGTGACAGAGAGCTTTCCATTTGAGGTCCTTGAATTCATGCTCAGGACCAACGGAATGAATTCACACATTTGTAACGCTTTCAACTGAGTTAACTGCTTGTCAAAATATTTACATTTCCGGAATATTTTGATGTTTTACAGGGATAACGAAAGCAAATATTTAAAATCCAGACTGCTCTGGAAAATCCAAAATATATGGTAGTTATAGATTGTAACTGTTCCAAAACCACCAGTTGTGCTTTAGAAAATAAGGAACTCCCTCCTCCTGGTATTTATATCTTCTTGGTATAAATCAACTATGTTAGCACTGCCCAGTAGAAGGTTATTCCTCTTCCTATAAGTGACATGTTCCTAACTGGATCTCCTATCTCTCTTTCCCAGTGCTAACACCCTTTGTCTAAACCCAGTCTGCCTTTGCAGCTCAGTTCTTACCCCTGACTATGGGAAAACCAGAAACAATGGCTGAAAATACTCAAAGTCTGGGGGGTTGGGGGAAAGGCCTTCTGTCTTCCTCACAGCAAAATTTAAAGTCCCTTCCCTAAGGGATTAGGCTGTATTTAGAATGGCCCCTCCTCTACTCCCCACCCCTAATGGATGTCACCCAATTTACTTTCAGCAGATATTGGATGGGAACCATCAGCTCACTTAGATTTGTTCCTATCACTCATGAACATCTGAACATGTTCAATCCAGGGACTTGCCTCTGGTTCTTAGACAGGAGCAGCAGGAGAGAAGCGCTCAGAGCCCAGAACCCCTCCACCTAGGTATGCAGGCCAATATGGCGCAATTCCATAGAAGGGTTCCAAGTCAGCTCCCAAATTAAAGACTTTGGGTGGAGGGACTTTTGAAGGAGATTGCTAATGTTTTGTCTTTGCAACAGATTTTTATTCCCACTTTCTTAAACCAATCTACTACCTTTTAAGATTTAGTTGTGCTTCCAAAGAGCCCTCAAAGTAAAAGCCAAATAACCATAGCCAAAATCATTCAATCTTCTCTGCTAACTCAGATGACAAAAAGCATGACTAGAAAGGGATTTCTCTGGAAAGGAATGTTGGTGGCCCTGAGTGATGTCTTCTGAATTCACATCAGCTCTGAAAGAAGGCCGCTCTTGGCTTTCCAAGGCCCCTCCCCATAATCCTCTGTAGCTCCCCAGGGTGCCAGCACCTTTCTGAAAAGCATTTTATGGAGAAGAAGTAGAACCAATCCTCCAACTGAGGGAGCTGGCAGGGAACATGCTTTGGGACATGACTCCACAGGGCGCCACTCCCACTATATTCTGTGTGAACAGGGATCCCTGGGATTATGCAGTTCTGATGGGCAAATTGAGGGTATGAAGGAGACTTCAATTTATTAATGATAATGTTTAAATGATCATAATTTATTTTTAAAGAAGTGAATGAATAAGGTCCAGTATAACAGGAAGAGAAACTATAACTGAATCACCAAACTGCTGTATTCAATAAAACAACTTATCTATTTTTTGTGCTCAAATATTCATTGATATGTGTACAGAGAAACCCACCTTAGACCTTCGGACCCCATGCAGTATGGAGCCAATGAGGTCATCCTCTGCTCTCCCCCTTTCGCCTGACCTCCAGCTGTGCTAAGAGTGAGGCCATAAGCTTCTTAGAAATAATGACATCATATCTTTGTCTCTGGCAGCTTCTTTTACAAGTTAGCCCAGGAATGGTTAGAAAATGACAATTCAAGGGCACTTGGGTGGCTCTGTCAGTTAAGAGTCAGTCTGACTCTTGGTCTCAGCTCAAGTCATGATCTCAAAGTTGTAAGATTGAGCCTCAAGTTGGGCTCCACACTGGGTATGGAGTCCTGCTTAGGATTCTCTCTCTCTCTCCCTCTGCCTCTCCCCCTGCTCTCTCATATGTTCTCTCTAAAAAAAAGAAAAAGAAAAAAAAGATAATTCATTTAAGAGGCCATGCAACAGGTTAACAAACATCACAAATGAGTTAAACATCATTCCATTCTGCTCTCCTTCTTATGGATCTTCCTGAACCCCAGAAGCTGGATTTCCACCCCAAAACTGCATTTATGGGACTACCTGGAAACTGGGGTTCCAGATGAGATTTATATTAGAAGGTGGAAGTGGGACAAGGCTGTGTTTTGTGCTCCTTCTGCAGTCTCCACTGGCAAATACTGCGGTGGACTGTGACCCAGTACTATGCTGAACTCTCAGTCATTGCAAGAGCTCACCCCAGGCCTGTTTCTTCTGTAAAGCAGGTAATAGAACAAATCTCCATAAACTGGATCAGGTGAATTCTATCTCCTGCTACTGAACCTGACTGATCCTAAGTTAATCCAACCCCAGTTATAATAGAAGAAATGAAAATTGGTTCTCAAATAGCAAAATACTTTAATGGCACTATTTTACACTGGTGCTGGTGCAATGAAATGGGTACTCTCAACAACACAGGTTGAAAAATAAGTATATGGTTTTTTAAAAAAATATTTATTTGAGAGAGAGACAACATGAGCAGGAAGAGGGGTAGAGGGAGAATCAGACTCCTCACTGAGCCAGGAACCTGACATGGGCTCAATCCCAGGATTCCAGGATCATGACCTAAGTCAAAGGCAGATGCTTAACGTCTGAGCCACCCAGGCACCCCTAAGTATAAGCTTTTAAGGGAGCAATTAGGCAATAAGAATCCAGAACCTTAAGAAGTCTGTATAACCTTTGAGGTGCCTAAGTGGCTCAGTTAGTTTAGCATCCAACTCTTGATTTCGGCTCAGGTCATGATATCATGGGTTGTGAAGTCCACCCCATGTGGGGCTCCACATGGGGTGCCACATGAGGCTTCAGGCTGGGCATGGAGCCTGCTTAGGGTTCTCTCTCCCTCTCCCTCCGTCTCTCCTCTCACCTCTCTCTCTCTCTCAGAAAATTTAAAAAACATTTTTTAAAGTCTACAAACTTTGACCCTGGAATCCTTCTTGGAATCCTAATTTTAAAATGTAGAAAAAAGCTGTATGTATTATGAGGCCCACTGCTGCATTATTTATAATGGTTTAAAAGGGGAAACCAGCTAAAATTATGATCATATAAAGAATGTAAAATAATCATGTTCTCTCTGTGACTTGGCCATAGTCACATGGCAGTATGTTTACATGATTCTATTAAATTTTAAAATAAAAACATGACATTTTTGTGCAGTGTGGTAAAAACTATGACAAAACACAAAAATGCATAGAAAATGTAAACGCAATATGCCAAAGTGAAAAAATTATGTTCTCTGGGTGAAGAGTGTACACAGCATTTTTAAATCTCTTCCCTTTTCTGGTTTTGTTCCCTTAATTTCTTTAATTAAAATATACATTTATATATGGAAAAATAAACTTAAAAAAAAAGTTACTTCTAATGCACCAGCATAAAACCTTTTGTGGTTAAGTTTCTACTGCTCAAATTCATCATTCCCCTCCCCCATCATCCAATATTTATTAAGCAGACCCTTTAATGTCACAAGACTCTACTGCCATGCATTGATTTTTATGATCTTACTGGAAAACTGCTAGGTGCATAGAAAGGTATCTGTGCATGGTGTCTGCATGCACATCATATATCACTTCAGATTGCCAGTCAGCAAAGGAAAAACACCATAAACACTAATTTTTACTCCTAGATGGCTTAGTAATTTGCTAAATTTCCTTGTAATTGCTTCTAATTATTCATTACATTAGAGTAGAAGGTGGTGGCTATAAATTTTCAATGAAAACAAAATTTAAATACAATGCATCCAAAATGCCTCTGCAGACCCAAGTGGCAACCTTTTTTCCTTATTAGGGAAATCCGCCAGACACTGGCAACACATGCTGCTTCCTAATGTGACAGAGGAGACAGAGCCAAGAAAGGCACGCAAAGAGTTTGATGCTAGCTTTGTGAGGAGACTGCAGAGGCAGCTCACCACCCACGTTCAGGTGCGGTTGCATTTGGGTAGCTGGTCTCTTCTGCGGTGGCAGCCCTCACACATCCCCGGGACTCTCCCCCGTGAGCTGTCAGCATCTGGAGGTGTTTCAGAGAGAGGCTGGCATTTCTCCATTCATTCATTCCCTCTTTTTTTCATTCAGAAAATATGTGAGCACCTGCTCTGAGTAAGGCAGCATCGGAAACAAAAAAGACCCTCAAGGAGGGGCTTGAAGGGATGCGGTCTACAAGTAAAACACCATCACCCCAAGTGACGGATTGCACCTCCAGGGTGACACAGTTGTGGCACAATCGTGATGCCACCCATGCCCTGTCCAGAAGGGCATCCGGAAAGCTTCACAGCAGAGGTGGAAATGGAACTGGATCTTGGAGGACATTTAACATTTGACAGTAGCTGTAGCCACTGTGAAAAATAGTGTGGCAGTTCAGCAAAAAGTTAAACACAGAGCTCCCCCATGATCCAGCAATTCCAATTCCAGGTGTACGCCCCACAGAAGTGAGAGCTGGGCAACACACGATACTTGTACACCTGTGTTCATAGCAGCACTATTCACAAAAGCCCAAATGGAGAAGGAAACCAGGGGACCAAGATGGGTGAGTGGATGGAGAATGTAGTAGCTCCATCTGATGGAAGATGATTCAGGCTTAAAAAGAAATAAAGCTCTGTCACATGCCACAACCTAAATGAACCTTGAACTTCATATGGACCAAAATAAACCCAATACAAAAGGATGAATAGCATATGACTCCACTTATTTGAGGTACCTGGAATAGTGCAATGCCTAGAGACAGCAAGCAGAATGATGGCCCAGTGGGCAGATGCTAGTGAGTGAGGGAATGGGGAATGAGGGCCACAGTCAGGGAAGATGGAAACCTTCTGGAGAGGGATGGTCGTGATGGTGGCACAATGATGAGAATGCACTTAATGCTGCTGAACTGTAACTTAAAATGGTTATAATGATGAATTTTGTGTTATGTATACGTTAACCATAAATTTTTTTAAATATTAAAATATTTGACAGTGTAGGTGCACCTGGGATCACTCAGTAGGTTGAGCATCTGCCTTTGGCTCAGGTCATGATCCTGGGGTCTTGGAATCCAGCCCTGCGTTGGGCTCCCTGCTTAGCAGGGAACCTGTTTCCCTCTCCCTTTGCCTGCAGCTCCCCCTACTTGTGCTCTCTCTCTCTCTCTCTCTCATAAATAAATAAAATCTTTTTTTTTTTTAATTTGACAGTGAAAAAAGGAGGAAGGGCACTTAATGTGTAAAAAAAAAAAAAAAAACAGCATGAGCCAGAGCACAGAAGGGGAAAAGGGTGGGCTCTAATCGGAACAGAGGACACCAATCTGGTTGCACGATAGTGGATGCAAGGTGTGAATTATAACGATAATAGTCATGGTCTATCCATAAGTATCACCTTTAAAGGGTGTTTCTGTGTTCTGTTTTTGCTAGCATTATCTCCTTAAGTCTTCTCAATAACCTGTAAGTAAGTACTTGATTATCCCAAAATTAGAGCCGAGAAATGGCTGTGTGACTCAGTGGGCCCGAGGTGACTGGTGTCTCTCTGTCCCCAGAGCTCACGCCACTGCTTCTGCCTCTCACAGGCAGTGCAAGAGAAGCAGTGGGTTGAACCCTTGCACAACAGGTTAAGAAGTTGGGCCTTAATGAGTAAAAAGAAGGGATCCAGGCAAGAATTTTGAGCAGCAGAATGATGTAAAGAGAACTATGTTTGGAGAATATTAACCTGACAGTGAGAGATAGGAGGCTAGAAGGACACTTGGAGGTTTTCCAGGAAATAAATCATGCTGACCTGACTGTAGAGGGTGTAATGAGAACAAAGAGGATGGACAGAGTCAAGAGGCATCTTGGAGAGCTTGCGAATAGCCTGCATACGGAGAATAAGATCATTCAGACATTGTCCGGGGGTTTTTAACACTGGGAAGAGTGTGTAGCTATCAGAAATTGGAAAGGGAAGGAGGGAAGCAGGTTTATGAAGGAAATCAGTGAATTGGAGGCATTTAGAGATGAAAATGCTGGCATATCTGATTGGTGGAGGTGTTCCTGAGACTGTTGGAAACGTAAGGTGTCAGACTTTAGCTTGA
The DNA here is from genome assembly GCF_003254725.2 of Canis lupus dingo. NCBI lineage: Eukaryota > Metazoa > Chordata > Mammalia > Carnivora > Canidae > Canis > Canis lupus. The sequence goes on along the minus strand of NC_064253.1, from coordinate 35,580,332 downwards.
GAAATTCAAGGACTCAGGCAGGAAAACTCTGGCCTGCCAGTGTGAGATTTGGGACCACAGGACTGAAACCCACTCATTCAAGCATTTGGGAGCTCCCAAGATGTGGGCTGGCTCCCGACCTGCTCACCCAGCCAGTCTACACTGCATCCATGCACACCAACCCCATCGATCAGCCATGAACAGATAACAAAGGAATAGCAGACCCTCGAGGAGATTGCAAACATGAATAAGAAAGAACAAACACAAACAAATGACCCCAGAGGAACTGGAGATAATTCAGTGAACCGGAATTACTTGCATTAGTATTCTGCAAGAGATTTGAGACAAAGTTGGGTCCATGAAATGAGAACATGCTTTTATTATAAAAGAACATCTAGCAGTTCATAAAGAAGGCTTTGAAATAAAAATGATCAGTGTCAGAGTAAAAAAATTTCAATAGAAAATTTGTAGATAGGAGCACCTGGGTGGCTTAGTGGGTTAAGCATCTGCTTTTGGCTCAGGTTATGATCTCAGGGTCTTGGGATTGAGCCCTTAGTCGGGCTTCACACTCAGTGGGGAGTCTGCTTCTCTCTCCACCCCTCCCCCTACTCATGCTCTCTCCCCTTCTTTCTCAAATAAAATCTTTAAAAAAGAAAAAAAAATTGGAGATAGAGGCAAGGGAATATACCAGAAAGCAGACCAAATAATAAGACCTAAGACATAATAAGAGAAAAGAGACCCAGATGACTAATCCAGGAGGGCCAACCTCCACCCAAAAAAATAATACAAGAACAAAAGTTCATGAGCCTACATGTCAAAGGAGTCCCCTGAGTTCCCAGAACAAGGAACAGAAGAACAATACATCCTTGGAACACTTCTGCACCTAAGATAAGGAGATCTCCAAATCTTCCAGAGCTAAAAAGACAGCCCACCTGCAAGGATGCTGTGGGCATGGGAGCAAAGTGGACAGCAGGGCCCACACGTGAGACACCCCTCAAGTGAAGGTCCTAGAGGCCTGCCTGGGGCCACGCAGATAAAATTCCTCCTGTGCCAGGTTTGCATTCCCTCTTGCCCTGGTCCTAACTTCCAGGAGAGAACTTCCCATTTGTGGAGCAGTCTTGTGGGTCTGATGCCAACAGAAGGAGGGAGTGACCAGGGAATGGAGACTCTCTTTCCCTCACTTCATGGCCTCAGGCTCCCCAGAGAAGGAACAGTCACTGGAGACAAGGACCTGAGTCACCAGGGTGTCTGATGTCCATGATAGGCCTGTGACTCTTGCAAAGAGAAGGCAAAAAGCAAGGGGAAGGGTTGAGTTTTGGCTGAGCTTTTCACTGTTGTAATATCCTATTTATCTGTCTCCTCAGCTGACTGAAAACTTTGAGACAGCAAGGCCTGTATCTTATTTAGCATCTTGTACCGTGCACTTACCCCAGCCTGGTGCATTGTGCAATAAATGCTGAATGAGCAGACAGACGGATGAGGAAGGGACAAGTTTCTCCCTTTGTTCCAGAGAAAAGGTGACAGTGGCTGCTGGGCCTGCCTCTGGAAAGTATGCCCATTCTGTTCCATTATTAAAAAAAAAAAAACAACTGCATAATTGGGCTCTGTTGTCACTCTTAACAACAGAGAAGACCATTTTGCCTGTCATTCTTCAGAAAAATTGTGAATAATAAGTTCATATGGATTATTAAAACTTCACCTCTAAGAGAATTACACTGCAAAAAAACTTAAAACACAGCATTTTTTGTACCACCGCTATTCCTCAGATTGCTTCTTTCCTTCGCTTCCAGAACTGTCTTCCCGTGGCTGTTCAATGTCTTTATTAAAGCGATCTCTGCCTGTGGTTTTCGGAAGGCATTCCGAAATTGACCCTCCCTGTAAGGGCTTGGAAGCCCCAGATAGGGACATCTCTGACTAACTCGCTCCATCACTGTTTCCCAGGGATCCTACCATCCTTGATCTAAAGCCCTAAACTGGCCTATGAAGCTGCCCACCCCCACCCCCCAGGGCAGCATGTACATGGAAGGCCAGTGCTCTGCAGCCCACAGGCAACTATTCCCCTCTCATGATACGAGTTCTCAGCGTCTCACAGGGCCTTCCATCTCTCCGCACCTTTCTGTGCTTGGATCTAGATCCAGGCATTTCAGACCACAATTGCTGTTCCCCATGCACGCTCTGATCCCCCACGTTCCCTGGAGTGCTGCTCAAAGTCAATGACATTATCTGGTATCTAATGTTAAGTACAGAGTGGACCCTTCCTTAGAATTTTCACCTCTTGGCAGTTTCTTTTTTGCCCAAGACCCTGCAGTAGTAAGATGATGCAAGTAAATTGAGCCAGTCCTATTCTTAGAAAATTCTTCCTCTGTCTTGCTCTTCCTCTTGTCACTAGGTTGCTCCACTCTGGCTCCCTAGACTTTTAGAATAAGTTGTGACACCAAAGCCACAGTCAATAGTAACTTTCATTTGTCTTGATTTCTCCTCTTTGCTTATACTCACTCCAGGGACTTCAGAAGGGGCTGATGACTGAGGGTCTAGGCAGAACTTGAATTTGAGCATCCATGTCTTACTCATTTATGCATGTCTATAGATATGTTTGATTCCCTATTTCCTTGTGACATACCAAGCCACTCCAGAAATTTCACCTCCTTGGTCAGAAAAGACTCCTGCTTGGGGAGCCTGGGTGGTATAGTTGATTAAGTGTCCATCTGACTCTTGGTTTCGGCTCAAGTCATGATCTCAGGGTTGTGAGATGGAGCCCGGCATCTGGTCAAGCACAGAGTCTGCCTGAGATTCTCTCTCCCCCTCTCTCTGCCCTTCTTGCTTGTGCTTTCTCTCTCTAAAATCAATAAATAAATCTTTTTTAAAAAAGAGAGAGACTCCCCCTTGCTTTACCTACTCCACGTATAAACCTGCTATAACCACTGTCTCTACTACTTCACTTCAAATGTTATCTTCTCCTATTTCTCTTCCCTGCTAAAATCCACTTATTCTTATGTATGATTTTAGCAATATATGATGAAATAAGGGAGGTTGTCTCAGGCTGGGCCTCGAAGAGTCACAGAATTTGATAAGAGAAGATGATGGGAGAGAATGGGAGAGGGAAAATTGTCATGGTCCAATCTCTGATCTTCAGTTTTGAATAGTCTGAAGATGATGATGGGCTCATTCAGAAATGATTGATTCACAGTAACCAAACTTAAAAAAACTAATGTAAAAACCAGAAAGCTAGCATTTTCTGATTTTAATGGCATCTAGGACTTTCTAGTGACTCAATGGTCATGTGTACTCTTGAGGCATTCACCTTTCCAGGACCCAGTTGCCCTAGAGTATCAAGGTAGAGATCAGATAGTTGATGAAGGAGCATGTAATCAGAATGAAAGGAGTTGAACAATCTTGTGGGATATTTTGTCAAATTTCTGAATGGTCTGATGGACTATCCCTTCCCTTCTGAAAAAGTGTATCTGATCAACGGCCAGATGATGAATCCATTAATTACAGAGCCTCTCTCTCTTGAAGAAAACTAAATAACACCCTCAAACTCAGGCTGCCCAGTTCACTTTTCCAATTTTCCCTACACTGTGTCCCTATCACCACACCTTGATTAACTTAGTAAATGGACTCCTAGCTGTTTTCCTCAGGGTGGGAGCAGAATATATATATGAGGGTGAGAATAGTCTTCCATTCAATCACTTAGATTCAAAGGTTTGTTGATGTCTTTGTATTTCAGCATTATAATGCTCATACTACATATTCACCATACTGAAAACTCTTGAAAAAATCTCTACATTCCTGTTTTCAGTTGTCAAAACAAGCAAACAAAAACCTCCCAACTTCCCACATCCAGAGTTCTAGTAGTATCTCAGTCATCACCTTGCTGTGTGACCTTGAGCATGTCATACGCCCTTTCTGTGTCTCCTGAATAATATCTGCATTGAAGGAGATGGGACCAGGTGATTCCTAAGGTCCCTTCCAGTTCTATAAATCAAGGATCTTATGCCTGTGGTCAATGTCCCTTTCTTAAAAATCAAATGACCATATAAAGCAATGGCTTTCTCATATTTCCCGGACACATAGCAAATGAAAATTTGCCACAAATGGATTGGAGAAGTTAGAAAAAAGGCAATAAGAAGGGGCATAAGTGTCAAGAACCACCTGGGAAGACAGGTTCTGGGCTCAACTGCATGTCTCACTTAGGTTTGGAACTGATAACATTTACCTACCTAAATTTTATGACTATCAAAAAAGGCTTTGAAACACTTGGATGAAATGTACCATATAAGGACTAAATACTCTAATTGGGCCTTTTCTGTCTCATTATTTGCCAGTGAAACTAATCCTGCTGATCTCTAGATAATAGGGGAATTTAGAAATAGAATTCCATCCTCAGATAAAATCCAAGTGTTCACCCTTGACCACTAATAAGTGTTACATGTATGAGAATTGAGGTGTTCCATTTTCCCTGAACTACAAAGCGTTTTGGTGGAGCTCATACTTCACCCCCCAAAATGCACTTTGCTAAAATGTTTACAGTGGAGCAGGGTCCTTGTGAAAGGGAGCTGAAGAGGTGAGGGCTGTGTGCAAACACACGGTGGGGAGTCTGGATGGGTTTACAGTAAGCGCAAGCGCCCCACTGGGACTGCAGCCTTTCACTTCTCACTAGGGGTGGGTGCAGGGGAGGGGGTCTGCCATTGACCGGGTGCTGCAGTCCCAGAAATCAATTTGACGCTAATGAGGGCTGCAGCTGGGAACAGAGGAGCAAGTGGGAGTTTACAGATGATGTATCTAGGCTATCTGAAGCCATGATGGAGGCACAAGAAATGGCAACCACCACATCTGTCCACTTGCCCTGGGAACACGGCAAACTCAAAGTTGGGTAATAGGAGCCAGCATCGAAGGCACAAAGCAGGGGTTGAGATAATAGGCAGCTTTCCTGGTTGAAATGGAGGTTTTTAACTAATTTGTTAGCCAAGAGCACAACCAGCATCAGAGATGAGAAGCAAAAGAAAGAAATATGATTTTTTTAAGATTACATGTCCGAGAACATGGAAAAATTCAGCCAGGAAAAGGCAAAGTAACATACTTAACAGCTACTGCTCATCTCTTGTAGACCAAAGATCACGAACTGATGACCCATAAGAGAAATCCTGCCCGGTGATGTGCTTTCCTTGCCTGATCTGGTGCTGGCTTTGTGTGTTGTGTTTTGTTCTGTTTTAATTTCAAAAATCTTTGGTGAGTTGAGTTATGAGGGCTACACGTTGTGTGACTCCACATGCATGTTCCCAGTGATGTGCTTCCCAGTTCACCAAATGCCCCATTTCTCCCTGATCCTGAACCACACATTCCTGCAGCTTGGATTGTCCCACAGATGTCTAACTTTGACATCCGATGTAGAGCATCGAGATTTCTTAGTAAAGCTAGGCGAGGATCTGTGGGCCAGAGAATGGATATTTTTGGTCCTGAAGGACAGTGCTCTGCCCTTGAGGATTGCTTGAAGCTAGGAGTTGCAGGAGGTGGCAGGCTCCTTCCCCGCCCCGGAAGCCCTGAACATTAGGGAAGAGTCTGGCTTTGGGAAAGATGAATTGTCTAACTGCATCTAAAGTGGAAGGCAAACTAGGTGTGTGTGTGTGTGTGTGTTTGTGTATACACTCTATCAGCTTTATACATATCAGCTTTATTGAGATATAATTTACACACCATACAATTTACCCATTTAAAGTGCACAATTCAATGATTTTTAGTATATTCACAGATATGTACAACCATAACCATAGTCAATTTTAAACTTTCTCATCAACTTAAAAAGAAACTCTATATTTTTCAGCAGTCACCCCCTGCTCTGCCCACCCTAGGTAACAATTAAGGTACACTCTGGCTCTGTAGATTTGCCTATTCCGGACAGTTCATATAAATAGAATCACATAATACGTGGTCTTTTGTGGCTGGCTGTTTTCATTTGGCATAATGTTTTCGAGGTTCTTTCATGTTGCAGCATGAATCAGTGTTGCATTCCTTTCTAGGGTCAAATAATATTCCATTTTATGGATTTAGATTTTATTTATCCATTCATCAGTTGATGGACATTTGGGTTGTTTCCATTTTTTTGCTATTATGATTAATAATGCTATAAACATCCATGTGTAAGGTTTTGTGTGGACACATGTTTTCATTTCTTTTGGGTATATACTGAGGAGTGGGACTGCAAGGTCATGTGGTAACTCTGTGTTTGACCCTTTGAGAAACCTCCAGACTGTTTTCAAAAGTAGCTGTACCATTTTGTGTTTTCACTAACAATGTATGAAGGTTCCAATTTCCTCACATTCTCATCAACTGAGCTTGAAGCCTGATGAGGGGCTTGATCCTATGACCCCGAGATCACAACCTAAGCCAAAACCAAGAGTCAGATGCTTAACTGACTGCCACCCAGTCGCCCCATCTTTGTATATCTTCTTTAAAGAAATGTTTATGTGGGTCCATTTTTTAATTTGGTTATTTTCCTCCTTATTATTGAGTTGTTAGAGTTCTTATATATTTTAGATACAAGACTTTCATTGTATATATAATTTGCAAGTACTACTTTCCATTCTTGGTATATCTTTTCACATTTTTTATAGTGTCCTGTGATGCACAAAAGTTTTTAATTTTGATGACATTCAATTCATCTATTTTTTGTTTTGTTGCTCCATATTTTGGTGTCATATTTACTATCCCATTGCTAAATCTGAGCTCACAAAGATACATCTCTATGTTTTCTAAAATTTTTATGGTTTATAATTATTATATTTAGCTCTTTGGCCCATTTTGAGTTAATTTTTAAATATGGTGTGAGGTAAGGGTCCAACTTTATTCTCTTGCATGTGGCTATCCAGTTGTTCCAACACCACTTGTTGAAAAGAATATCCTTTTCCCATTTAATGGTCTTGACCCCCTTACTAAGTTTCTTCTCAAGGTCATTCCTAAGTCTGTGACACAGATGTCCCCACATTCTTAACCTTCATAAATCATCCCTCTCTTTAACCTCAGGTAGTATAGTCAGAGTTCCAAGCTCTCATGGATGTATAAATACCATTCTTTTATCAATTTCTCCCAAATCTTCCTAAGAGCCACCAGGAAATACTTAGGTATCCCATAGGTGTGTCCTACTGGTCACTTGCCAGAAAATGTGGTCACCTCTCTCTCTGCCTTCCTATTTCTGCCATTTTGTTATGACTCTCTCCTTAGATTTCTGGGCCACAAGCATGGCCACAAACCTCATTCCGAGTTCCCAGAGCATGGCTAAGACTATGCAGTAACAACTAACACAATTTTACTGAAGGCATGGGGTAAGCAGAAAGAAACTACAACATAGGAGACATTGGGTATTGCTGTCCTAGGTTCCAGCCACCATGCCTATCCAGAAAGCATCACCTGGATATCCCCTACTTTTGTCCTCTGTCCATCATCCCAGTGACAATATTGGTACATCTCCCCTGATAAACATGACCTTCCCCAGTCCTCCTACTCACCTTTAGCCTAAAGGAGAAAAAACCCTTTTCATTCTCTAAGTCACTCTCATTATGATCTCACAAAGATGTATTTCTGCTCATAGCAGGCATTTTTTATATTATTATGAATAACAGTTAGGCCCTCTGTATCTTGAACATTCCATCCCAGTAAAAGATCTGGTTTTAATTTTGCAAAACTACAAAGCTCACAAAAATGTCATTCCCAAATCGTAAGAGCTGTCTACACCCAGAGAGGAAGTCAGTGTCTATTTCTAGCTAAAAAGAGGACACTTCTGGCTGCTTTGAAATGCAGAGAGTCACCCTCCTATCCCTGTTCTACCCATCACAAAGGACATCGGGTATTGGGTACCGTCTCTGGAAACCCTATAACTGAACCTGGTGTGTCACAATTGCTTTTCCTCAGCTCTATTATTAATTCTCCAATTAGAAATATCCTTAAATAATTCTTTTGAAAGAGGGGTTTTGTTGTATTTCCAATTTGGGCTTCAAAAAACTATGTTCTTATCTTGGATATGCTACCATTAAGCTTCTTGATCATTTCCCTTATGGTTCTTTCTGGTAAGTAAGTGCAAATCACTTTGTGGCTCTAAATATTGTCTTACCAGAGCAGAAAGGCAACCACATATATCAATAGTCAAATTGGTAGAAAATTGAGAGCACCCAAATGCCTTTAACAAGAATGATGGGAATATAAGTGCCACGCATTTGTGGTGTGTGTGTGGTTTTTTTTAACCCAGATAAACTTCTGAGTTATTTAGTCCAATATTATTTGAAAGGGAAATGGAACTGATTTTTAACAAAACATATTTTACTCGAACTGCTATAAAAATAAATTCGAGGAAAAAAATAAATCTTGAAAGTAGACAGTTAATGGTAATAATCTCCTAGATTTAAAAAATGCATTACAGGCAAATTGAATGCTGGCAACTCCGTTAAAAATAAATAATGTTCTTTTTGTTCCAAAACAAGAATTGATCTTCCTCAATTCTTCATTATTAAAATTCAAGAAAAAAATAGAACTATTTCCTATTCTGAGTAATTCATAACCTTGCATCCCAAGTGCTTTAACAGAGAGGCCAGCATAGGATAGAAACTTAAACACGAAATTGCTGAGTTACACAGGGTGGAAATGTTAATGTTCTCAAGTGTGAGTCTGTGCAGCTTTGTAGAGGTGAGATCTTTCTTACCCACAGTATCTAGCCTGGCTCCTCTACTGAGCAGACCCTCACCCACTTCCTGTTGATTTTATGTGAAAACCTGATAATTCTATAATATTCAAGAAGGTAAAAACTTCTTGGACTGAATATTTTTAATACCCAGATTGCTTGCAAGATGCTCCAGGCTAGCTGGGATTTGCAAGGATGCACACATAGGCCATCCCTGGGGAATGGACAGTGGCTATAATGTAGTAGTGAAAATCATGGACATGGATGTGTTTGCCTCAAAGGGCCCAGGATGAGGAAGAGGCTTCAGGATAAGTCCCCCAGGAATACTCAAATCTAATTACTAATTAACTTCCCAGTATCCATCCTCTCCTTCTTCTTTAGTAATAGGACCTTGATTTATTCAGTTAAAAGACACTACATCTGGTGGTGTAGTTGTTTAAACACCGGACACTTGGCTTTGGCTCAGATCATGATCTCAAAGTTGTAATCTCAGAATCCTGATCTCAGAGTCATGAGATTGAGTCCCAAGTCAGGCTCTACACTCAACGCAGAGTCTCCTTGAGACACTCTCTCCCTCTTCCTCTCCCTACCCCATGCACTCTCTCTTGCTCTCTCTCAAATAAATAAATCAATTAAAAAAAAAAAAAGACACTACATCTCATTACCTGTTCCAGTTAGGAAGTCAACAGAATACAAACCCAAGGGTTGTATGGAGCTTACAAGAAGCTTCTTTTTTTTTAAAGATTTTATTTATTTATTCATGAGAGACACACAGAGAGAGGCAGAGACATAGGCAAAGGGAGAAGTAGGCTCCCTGTGGGGAGCCCATTGCGGGACTCGATCCCAGGACCCAGGGTCACAACCTGACCCAAAGGCAGATACTTAACCCCTGAGCCATCCAGGTGTCCCTCAAGAAGCTTCTTTAATGACTGGTTTGGGAGGTGCAACATTTTGCCTTTTCTCCCTTCCTTTTCATGCCTCCTGATATAAGGATGTGAAGGCTGTCATCTTGGACAATGAGGTGACCTTAAGGATGACAGGATGCTGAGACAGAAAGATGGACACTGACTCCCTGTATGAACTACCCTTAGGCTTCCTTCACTTGTGAGAGAATTACTCTTCTATCTTATTTTACCTACTATTATTTTTTGTTTTCTGTTAAGTGCATCCAAACTCAATCCTAAGTGAAGTCAGGCAGAAAAGAAAGAGAGAATGAACAAAATGAAGGAGCAGTTATTGAGGTATGAAGGAAAACAAAGAGAATGCCACAGAAGCCCAGGGACAAAAGTATTCCATGAGTGAGTGAATGGTCTTTTTTTTTTTTTTTTTTTTTTTTTTTTTTTTTTTTTTTTTCCATTCTATTTTTTTTTTATTGGTGTTCAATTTACTAACATACAGAATAACACCCAGTGCCCGTCACCCATTCACTCCCACCCCCCGCCCTCCTCCCCTTCTACCACCCCTAGTTCGTTTCCCAGAGTTAGCAGTCTTTACGTTCTGTCTCCCTTTCTGATATTTCCCACACATTTCTTCCCCCTTCCCTTCTTTTTCCTTTCACTATTATTTATATTCCCCAAATGAATGAGAACATATAATGTTTGTCCTTCTCCGACTGACTTACTTCACTCAGCATAATACCCTCCAGTTCCATCCACGTTGAAGCAAATGGTGGGTATTTGTCATTTCTAATAGCTGAGTAATATTCCATTGTATACATAAACCACATCTTCTTTATCCATTCATCTTTCGTTGGACACCGAGGCTCCTTCCACAGTTTGGCTATCGTGGCCATTGCTGCTAGAAACATCGGGGTGCAGGTGTCCCGGCGTTTCATTGCATTTGTATCTTTGGGGTAAATCCCCAACAGTGCAATTGCTGGGTCGTAGGGCAGGTATATTTTTAACTGTTTGAGGAACCTCCACACAGTTTTCCAGAGTGGCTGCACCAGTTCACATTCCCACCAACAGTGTAAGAGGGTTCCCTTTTCTCCGCATCCTCTCCAACATTTGTTGTTTCCTGCCTTGTTAATTTTCCCCATTCTCACTGGTGTGAGGTGGTATCTCATTGTAGTTTTGATTTGTATTTCCCTGATGGCAAGTGATGCAGAGCATTTTCTCATATGCATGTTGGCCATGTCTATGTCTTCCTCTGTGAGATTTCTGTTCATGTCTTTTGCCCATTTCATGATTGGATTGTTTGTTTCTTTGGTGTTGAGTTTAATAAGTTCTTTATAGATCTTGGAAACTAGCCCTTTATCTGATATGTCATTTGCAAATATCTTCTCCCATTCTGTAGGTTGTCTTTGAGTTTTGTTGACTGTATCCTTTGCTGTGCAAAAGCTTCTTATCTTGATGAAGTCCCAATAGTTCATTTTTGCTTTTGTTTCTTTTGCCTTCGTGGATGTATCTTGCAAGAAGTTACTATGGCCGAGTTCAAAAAGGGTGTTGCCTGTGTTCTTCTCTAGGATTTTGATGGAATCTTGTCTCACATTTAGATCTTTCATCCATTTTGAGTTTATCTTTGTGTATGGTGAAAGAGAGTGGTCTAGTTTCATTCTTCTGCATGTGGATGTCCAATTTTCCCAGCACCATTTATTGAAGAGACTGTCTTTCTTCCAATGGATAGTCTTTCCTCCTTTATCGAATATTAGTTGCCCATAAAGTTCAGGGTCCACTTCTGGATTCTCTATTCTGTTCCACTGATCTATGTGTCTGTTTTTGTGCCAGTACCACACTGTCTTGATGACCACAGCTTTGTAATACAACCTGAAATCTGGCATTGTGATGCCCCCAGATATGGTCTTAAGTGCCAAATCCTCCTGAGATGTTAAGCAAGGTCACACTAAAAAGTGTTCCTAAATATCCACTGGTGACTTTCATGAGACCATATAGGTTCCTGGTGGAGGCAGAATCTGGTTTGCAGTGGGTTGAGTGACGAGAGGTGAAGAAATGGAGACCTCAGGTATAGATAAACCTTTCTAGAAATCTGGCTGGGAAGAAGAGGCAAGAGCAGAGCAGAAGCTGGAAGGGGGTGTGGGAATGGGGCCAAGAAAGGATATTTTGAAGATTAGAATGATTATGGCCAGTCTTATGAGGAACCAGATGACTGGGAGATGTTAGATATATAAAAGTGGGGAGGCATATCAGTCCTTGTCCAGAACAGGTGCTATGGCCCCTCGTTATAAACAAATACCCCCAACTCTCCTGTGTCTCAGGGAAAGCTCCACTCCAGAATGCACCCGACTCTCTTCATGCCTTCACCTGAGCAACCACCAGAGGAAGTGCACAGGGGAGCTGCTGGCTCCATGTAGGAAGCAATCTTCCCCAGGCTCTGAGGTGAGTACCTCACTTCCTCTCACCTCTCCTCCCATCTCCACACTTACTCCCCACCCTCAGTCTGCCGATGGCCTCACCTCAACTTCATTGGAAAATAGAAAGCATTAAAGATGATTTTTTTTTTAATTTTGCCACCTCACACTTTTTGACATTTTAAACAGTTTGTTTTTCACTCACTGTTTTGTCACAGAGACCCATCTCCTCCTGAGGCAAATCCAGAGACGCACACTGCCAGGAGGACGATCGCTGGAGGCAGACAAGTTCATTCTTCTGTTTTTGAACTTGACTTTAGAGACAATAATCGGGAGAGAAAGGTTTCAGGTTTCTAAATTTACAAACTATTTGAGTTTTATAGAGCCAGCAGACATATGGAAATGTGTGTGCATGTTTTGGGTTTCACAGTGATGGGGGTTGGGGGGGCAGGGCCATGTGCCCTTTGACTCCTACACAATGAGCAGTTATCCTGCCCCACAGCCAAACAGTGGCCCCATCCTGGCATTTCCTCCCTCGGCTTCCATTGTGAATAGACAAGGGCCTGAGAAAGGTATGGTTATCAGGAGTTCAAAAACCCCAGGAATGAGGGTCATCTGGGTGGCTCAATGGTTGAGCCTCTGCCTTCGGCTCAGGTCATGATCCTGGGGTCCTGGGATCGAGTTCCACATTGGGCTCCCCGCAGGGAGCCTGCTTCTCCCTATGCCTGTGTCTCTGACTCTGTGTCTCTCATGAATAAATAAATAAAAACAAAACAAAACAAAACAAAAAAACAAATGAGGATTTGGGTGATGCCATCAGGGGGTCACTGAGACCAGTGGAGGGGATAGCTGAGGGTAAGAAGAATCTTAAATAGACAGGAAGTGGGGAGAGAATCAGTCTCACTGCCAGCCTGAGACCAAATGTGGCAACAGGGGCTGTTGTTTGCCACTCTAACCTCCCAAATTTCTCCCCTGAAAGTGAGGCCCATCAGCACCTTGGAAGAGCTACTATCTGAACCTACATGGGGAGGTGGACTGGACTCCAGTGGCCAAGGCAGAGGCCCAAGCTGACCTCCCCTCAGGAAAGACCTTACTGTTCTGCTGCCAGAAGTGCCTGAGTGAGAGCCTCCAGCTGCTCGCCTTGGGGATCCACAGCCGTGCAGGAGCTGAGGCCACTCTCCTCTGGGCAGTCTGCTGGGCAGAGTTGGGGTGCTAGTGGTGGTGATCTCTGCCCACAAGATCTCTTCAAACAGGCATCTAGAGCACCATATAAGGCGGCCTTCGTCTGATCCACATTGTGATTTGAGTCTCCTCCTGTCTAATGCTTCTTCCCTTCCCTTCTGTGCCTCTTACAGGTGACAGATCACCACAGACAAGGCTTTTCCTCCCCCGTCCTGCTCCCTCTCCCTGACACCCCCTTATCATTATTCTTCAATAAATGTCTTGTATCCCTAACTCAAATGCTGAGGGTCAGCATCCTGAAGGATCCAAATGACAGAGATGATTAAAGAATGGGAGATCCAGAACACCAGTGGACAACCCCCTCACCCTGTACCAATTCAGGATTAAGCCTGGTTGGTCATTCTTTCTCAAAGCATTATGCATTGGGTATTAGGTTCCATTTTCATTATCTGGTTTGAGCCGTTACTCCAATTTGCCTTCATATTTATTTAATTATGTAGTGTTTCAACTTATAAAAATAATGCAAGGTAGAATTCAAGCAGTAGAGAATTAAAATTATACTTCTATATTCCAATCCTAATCCCCAGAATTAACCATTAATTTGTGTGTCCTTCCAAACTGACATATGTTCCTATATACCAATGGGATTATAGGAAACATTGTGACCCATCCTGCTGTGTATTTTAAAATTAAAACTATTATTTTGGACTTATGATCATTTTTCAATATCAATATACGTAAATCTATTTCATTCTTTTTTAACAGCTGTTATAATAATTTAGTAACTCATGTCATTGAATAACTTTATTTCCAAGATTTGCCTTTTATAAATATGGCTGCTGTGAATCTCCTTGTATTTATTTTTCTGGAAAGTGATGCTCCCATGTTCTCGCCCATTTTTTATTGGAGTGTTTACTTTTTTCATATTGATTTTTAAGAGTTCTTTAAATGTTAAAGATACTGGCTCATTTTCTGATGCACGTTGTAAACATTTTTCTCTAGCTTTTTATCTTCTGACATTGCTTGACATATGTTTTTCTTTATAAGATTTAAAATTTGTACATGGTCAAATTTATGAGCATTTTCTGTTACGAATTTTAGGTTTGGAGCCTTGCATTGAAAGGCCTTCTCTATAGTAATAGCATGAAAACAAATCATCTATGTATATTTCTAGTATATTTGTAGTTTTCAAGTATTTAAATCTTTTCTTTTCTGGAGTTTATTCTGGCATAAGCGTTCTAGTTTTATTTTTTTCCAAATGACTGTCAGTGATTCTGATGTCATGTACAGAACAAACCATCTATCCTCCACTGATTTGAAATACCACCCTTGCCACATTCTAAATACCCGTAGTACTTCTTTATTAATAAGATTCTTGGTTCCTTTAGGATCCTTACAGAACCTTTGTTAATCGACCATATGGGAAAAAATGAATGAAATAAATAACAGAATGGAAACAATCACCTACATGTACATCAACAGGAAAGTTGTCCAAGGTCCTCATGGGTTTTACAGAGTGCTGGGTCAAAGGTTGAATAAGATGGTCCACACCTTCAGTGGATGCCAGGCAAGCAAGCAAGGGGGCATGGATCGGGGCAATGCAGATTCTTGCTGCCCTCTTACTGTGAAATCCTTCCCATTAAAGTTCCTGGATTTTATGAAAGCGTGGTGGTTTTTAATGAGTGCATAACTCCAGGAAAGCTTTGCACTTCAAAGCCTGTTGCTATTACAGCCGCTGCATTAGTAAAGTAAGTAGGGGGATCAGTTGCACACGAAAACTTTGAGTGTCTTATGGCATTCCTCTGCAGCAAGACAGCCTTTCTGAAGGTGATTGCAGACGGACATGGCCCTGCATCTTTGAAGTATACTCAATGCGGAATCAATTCAGGAACTCACAGATACTAGTTACCAGCTTGTGTTTATTCACATCCCAGAGAAGGGTTTAATTAATGTAATACATATTGGTCAATGCTTTGCTTTTAAACTTTACCTTTGGCCCATCAGCAGATCAATATGTATTTTAATCTTCTTCTGTTTTAGAACTGGTTTTAAGACTCACAGCAGAGGCCCAGATTTCACAATCATTAATTGCTATTATCAGCCCCTTTCATTTCCTAAACATCAGCAGTTTCTTAAAATTCTGCTTTCATTCCTCTACTAAGTTATCCCTCCTTGCCCCTCACTTGGTTCTGTAGTGTCTTTCAACCAAGTACAGAGTTTACAACTAGCCAATACTGGGAAGAAAAGAATGCCCTGAAATTCTCCATTGATTAGCTGATGTATCTGACCTCATCTACAGCTGCACACAAAACTCAAGAACTAGTCCAGCCACTTCTCAATGGATGCTGCCAAGTACTCTTCCAAGACTCCCAATGGGTTTGCCAAAGGGTAAGGGACTCATATTCTTTTTCTCTCTCTTTTTGTAAGCATCATCTTTGGATGGTCAATTATTCCACATATCACAGTATACCTTCTTATTCCTAAATTGCCAGTATTTTCTAGTATATCAAAGTTGGGGGGTCAGGAGAGTCTGACATTCCCTCATTGCATAATTGGGGCAAATCACTTAATCTCTGTGGGTCTAAATATCCTCATCTGTGAAAGGGAGTCGCAAAAGAGCAGTGTTGGAAATTATGAGATAAATATGAGTAATGTATTTTGCACAGAGCCTGGCTATGAAGATACACCCCAATAGAGGACTGTCCCTATTAACAGTGTTCATATCACTGATGTCCTGTAGACTAAATAAAGGGTACTGATTGAATGGAAGGAAGCAATCTGACTACACAGTCAGATGGCTTCCCTGCAAATGCATCTCTTGCTCAATTTAGGAAGGAAAGGAATTTGTATGATTCATCAAGACAACAACCACCAGTCTTTTCACTTGGTGTATTGCATTATTTCAAGCAAGACTATGTACATTTGCTATATTATAAAGCCTCCCTTCTTGTGCTGTCTTCAAACAATCTTTTGCATTTTTATAGTTTATTTTCTTCTAATCAAACATAAAAGTATAGATGCGCATGGTAGAAATTTAGAAATGTAGAAAAGTATAATGAAATACAAATTATAAAGAAAATTTAAAAATACTCATAATTCTACTGCTGGTAGTATTTTGGTGTGTTTTCTCTCAAATATGTACCAGTGTAGATATTTACATTATACACACATGGAGAGACAAAACAAGTCATTTCACATAGAGAAAAATAGGCTTGGTTCTGAAATGCAAATTCATTTGTTCAACAGTCCATAGTGGCTTTAAACTTAGCTCGACATTTGTTGTTGTTGGGTAAAATCAACCTCCTCAGTTCACATCTCTAAAAATCTGTGAGTAGAAAGTCAAGAAAAAGAGTAGCTTCCATATATAGTTCATGTCTTATTTTTTTTATAAACACCAAATCATGAGGACTTTGCAATGTCAGGAAGCACTCTATGAAGCCATGATTCTTAATGTGGACCATTATAGACCACTTATGAGTATAAAATTTATTTGGCAATCCGTAATTTTGTTTTTACAAATAACCTTGTGATGCATATCAGAGAAATCTTAGTATGCATATGGTTATTTCCTTAGGACAGATTCCTAGAAGTTGGATCAAAGGTAATGAACTTAAAGATTTTTAAAAAAGATTTTACTAATTTATTCATGAGAGAGAGAGAGAGAGAGGCAGAGACACATGCAGAGGGAGAAGCAGGCTCCATGCAGGGAGCCTGACGTGGGACTTGATCCTGGGTCTCCAGGATCACACCCTGGGCTGAAGGCAGCACTAAACCACTGAGCCACCCACCCACCCAATCTTTGGGCTGCCCAAAGATTAATTTATATATAAGGTCAAATGCTTTCCAGAATTATTGTGCTTATTTACATACCACCCACAGTGGCACTATTACTGGCACAGAGTTATCATCATTTTAAAAATCCTCTCAGGCAGCCCTGGTGGACCAGCAGTTTAGCACTGCATTTAGCCCAGGGTGTGATCCTGGAGGCCCAGGATCGAGTCCCACGTCAGGCTCCTTGCATAGAGCCTGTTTCTCCCTCTGCCTGTGTCTCTGCCTCTTTCTCTCTCTCTGTGTCTGTCATGAATAAATAAATAAAATCTTTTTTTAAAAAATCCTCTTAATTAGATAGGCATGAAGCTGTATTTCATTCCATCCATTGTGGCACGCTTCCTGAGCCCTGGATGTCTGCACTTTCTTTGACCATAATAGGTGTTAGGACTTCAAATTACCTGTGGTGACTCACATTTGTTCCGGGGCCTGTGGCACTGGCATTATCTTTCTTGTCTTGTTGCCCACCTGGACTCTACTATTTCAAAGCCACACTGCCAAGTTTTGCTTGATGTAAGACTACACTGCAGTCTCTTCTGACACCAAGGATTACAGACTCCCCTGGCTTCTACCCCACAATGGATTAGA
Organism: Canis lupus dingo; assembly: GCF_003254725.2. Taxonomy (NCBI): domain Eukaryota; kingdom Metazoa; phylum Chordata; class Mammalia; order Carnivora; family Canidae; genus Canis; species Canis lupus. The sequence goes on along the minus strand of NC_064253.1, from coordinate 35,562,780 downwards.
AACTTCAATGCTTCTGGATGGAAAGACGGTTTTGGAGAAGAGTTTCTGATTTCCCTACTTCAAATTTCTTCCTTATCTTGCAGTTGAGATAGAGTTGGCACAGTGGTGCTTAGTTTCTAAAGGCCAACACATACACGCATGCACGCACACACACAGATTTTAGTTCTTATTCACCTTTGGGTTTATAAACATAAGTAAAATGATTATTATAGACAGTTCTCATCTCAGGCAATCACATCCATCTCAATGAGTGGATTATTATGACTCCTTACACAATTATCTGGCTCAAAGAGATTTCCCAAACACTATTTATCCAGGAACAATTGCCTGTGGGACTTTGGGAGAAGTGAGGATCCCCTAAAAAGGTGCTAAGTACCTACTAAGCTGCTTTCCTAGCTATTCTTTACATACTCCAGAGATTCACACACACACACACACACACACACACACACACCCCAAAACTTATCACAAAACCCATGATACAAACTGCATAAAATATAGGAAATATTACATTATTACCTGGTCTCAAAACATTTGGAAAAGAGTCTGGGAAATAAGCTAAAAAATAGTAATAATGTCATATTTTAAAAAGAAAAGCCAGATATTCCTATGAAATTAAGCATAGAAGAAGAAAGAGAAAGGAGGAGGACTCTCGTTGACTTGACAAGCATTGTGTCCTGAGCACAAGAAGGGACAGACAACTAGGGGAAAGAGAGTAGCCATCAACACACAACCTTAAAAAGTGTCGATTATTTCATGGAAAAGAGGAGGAGGGGTCAGAACAGAAAATATCTCTATCAAAGAAGTAGGAGGCTAACCAGGACGGCATACTTATGTGGAAGCTACAATCTGAGCTTCAAGAAACAGGAACTAGTCCACAGTTCAGTGCTGCACCAGAAATCAAGGATTAAAACTGACATAATTAGGTGGCTTTATGAGTCAGAGGTGACTTCAAGGAAGAACAGAAGTCACTGCTTTTTGAGAGACTTTTCTGGAGATGCCCTCACCCCCACCAGCACTTTCTTAGAGAATCCACCACATCTCCACAGGCTCTCCCTGGCACCTCCGCCGAGCTGGTGGCGGCCCACACAGAGGCCCTGCTCTCTGCGCACACAGATGACCTTAGGGAGGTGGGCCACAAAGGCTCAAGGGCTCCAGGCTAAGCTCTTTTGGGGGTCTTAAACTGGAAAATTATGTGAACCAGAGCTATGGTGGCCATACCTGAGCCATTAGGAAATGGAGCTGGGAGAGCCAGTCAGCAGGGAGGGAGAAGCAGCAGTGGTGAGGGAACAGGGAGCTCAGACACAGATGAGAAAGAGGCCACGTCCTAACAAGGACTCTCTGCTTCCTTTGCAGGCCAGGTGGCACTCCTTGCCCTGGGGTTCCATGAATTATTCTGCTTTCCTTCCAATAATTTTCAGGGAGATTCAATGCCTCGTAATCAAATTACCCCTCATTGGAGACAGTGACTACTCTGTGCCATTTAGCTGTGTGCAAATATTCCCTCACAGAATGTTCACAAGAGCTTGGGAACAAAAAAAAAAAAAAAAAGGTGTCATTATCTCCCTTCTCCCTGAGAGGAATCTGAAGTACATGAGGTTAAATAACATGCCTAAAGTCACACAGCTGCTGAGTGAATCTGGTTCTAAATTCTTACACCATCACTCCGGGCCATAAACACAATCCAAGCTCAATTACTGCTGATTGATAAGAAGTCCTGAGAAGTGCACAAAGTCTATGTTTGTGCTATGATCTCTTCCTTTACATTAAGTTCTAAATAGACTCCCTTAATTTGCATTCTTCATACTGATGTATGCTCCATAAGAGAGGAAGTGTGCGGAGAAAGCCAGAAGCTTCGCCGAAGTCTGCATTCTCCGAGTTCGTGAAATAAACTACAACTACAATATGAACTTTATCAGAAGTTCTTAGAGACTCCAACAGAAGTACAAACCTTTTCAGTTATTAAAAGAATCGAAAGCTTTTTATTGTGCATGAAAAAGACAAACTCCTCCCTTTCACATTATTCTACTTTATAGTACAATTCCTTTGGCTGGGAGGAGAACTTCAGACACTTTTTCAAATAACCCCAACCATTTAATCTGTACCTTTAGGAAGTCATGCTGAGAGTATATGGAAAAGAGACAGACGGAGCCAGAAAAGAGGGGTGGGGGAGGGGGGAGAGAAGGGAGAAGAAAAGGTATGGCATTGTTTCTGAAGTAGTAAGAATCTCCCAGTTTTTCTGGCCTACTTTAAAATGAGCTGGGTATTTCTATCCACAAAGAGCACCTAACATTGTTTAGGTAACTACTACTTCAAAATCTTTTGCTTATCTACTGTAGGCAAATCTTTCCACCTATTTGTCATCCTCTTACACATAAATCAGGACTGCTTACATTAACTAGACACTCACTTTGGAAGTTAGGATGCTGTCTTAGTCAGCTCAGGCTGCTGTAACAAAATACCGTGGTCAGGATGGCTTCACCAACATTTTTTTTTCTCCCAGCTCTGGAGGCGGAGGCTGACCAAGATGAACGAGCCAGCCAATTCAGCTCTCATGAGAGGCTGTCTTCCCAGCTTGCAGACAACCACCTTCTTGCAGTGTCCTTACACAGGGGAGAGACTCTCACTCTTTTTATTCTTGTAAAGCCACTAATTTCATTGTGAAGGCCCTACCTTCAAGACTTCATCTAACCTTAATTACCTCCTAATAGCCCACCATCACACTGGGGGCTAGGGCTTTAACACAGGCATTCTGAAGAAACACAATTCAGTCTGTAGCAGATGCTTCGAACTTGTTTAAAAAAAATACAACCCTGTGAGCAACACCCTAAAATATACATCATGCTATTATAACAGGAAACAAATGTCTACACAAGTAGGATGACAAGCCCCAGACAAATGCCAAGGACCTTCTACAATTTGGGAAGGCTGGAGAAAAGATCTTTGAAGATGGTTTTAAGCCATGAGAAACAGCTTTTAAGAAAATAGTTTTAGTAGGTTTACATTGAGAGAGAATCCAGATTGGAATACATGAGCACGGGGGGCACAGAGGCCCTACATGTAGGCTACTGTCTCAGGAATGGAATCCAGATGCTGAGGGTGCTGTGGGGGGAGCACAGCATCAGCTGCCACATCCCTTCTCTGGGCCATGAGCAAGTAAGATCACTAAGACGAGGGGAAGCTCAAGAACTTTGACTTGAGTCCAGGTTAAGAATCAGTTCTGGCTGGGTGACGGGCACTGAGGGGGGCACTTGATGGGATGATCACTGGGTGTTATTCTATATGTTGGCAAATTGAACACCAATAAAAAATAAATTTAAAAAAAAGAATCAGCTCTGGAGCCTTTGAAATCTTGAAAATAGTGTGTATTTTCAGAAATTTAGTTGCTTGAATCTACTTTGAGAGGCTGATTATTGTTGTGGAAAAACTACTTCAATAGACTTCAATTCTATGAAGGTAAAGCCAAGATACTAATTTGAAATTTAGAATTTCCAGAAAACATCAACTGCTTTGTGTAATTATATCTAAAATTTGATTTATTATGTGTCAGTAGACTTTGGCTAAGAAGTAGGTTGGAAGGAAAGCTGACATATTTTCTCTATTCTTTCAAGGACTCACTTCATGTATGGGTAGAATACTTGGAGTCTGAGTAAAGGAAACACCATAGAGCACACCCATTGTGGAGAGGTAAGTTGGCCTCTAAAACATGGCAGCAGACCAAGGAGAGGGACTTTGTGGAAGGGATTTTCCTAAGAACATTGGGAGTCTTTATGTCTATTTTTAGTTTTAAATTTTTTCTTTTCTTTGATAAAACTCCCTTAAGTTATTCTCAAGTCTTCATCAAAGTTTTGCTAAACACACAGCCTGGTCTTAGCAAAAAGAACAAATTAATAATTCAAAAATTAATAGTAATATTTAGAGTAATTAAAATAGTAATTTTTATGTTTTGTATATTTTACCAAAACTTAAAAAGATTTTTTAAAATAGCTTTTTAAACTTCCCATTAAAAAAGTCCCAGGTCCAGATAGCTTCACTGGTAAATTCTATTAAATGTATAAAGAAAAACTAACGTCTATCTTTTCCAAACTCTTCCGAAAAATAGAATAGGATGAAGAGTTTCTCAATTCATTCTATAAGCCCAGTATTACCCTAATATCAGCCAAACACATCATAAGAAAATAAAACCTCAGACCAATATATCTTATAATTATAAACAGAGATACAGAATTTCAACAAATTCTAGTAAATGGAATCCAGTGACACACAAAAAAAGAATTATACAACACTGTAACCAAGTGAGGGTTATTCTTTGGAATGCAAGGTTGGTTTAATATGTGAGAATTAACCAATGGAATGCATCATATTAAAGAATAAAGGACAAAAGCACATGATCATCTCAATAGACGTATAAAGATCATTTGACAAAAAAGGCGCCTAAGATTCAGATGGAATTGCAAGAGACCCAAAATAGAGCATATATATATATATGAGGACTAGCACTTTGCAAGCACAAAATTAATTCCAAAGCTACAGTACACAAGACAGTGCAGTCCTGGCTAAGAAGAGATATACATGATGAATGTAATAGAACTGAGTCTAGAAATAAGCCCTTTTAGTTACAGTCAAATGATTTTTTTTAAGTGCCAAGACAACTCAATGAAGAAAGCATAGTCTTTTAAAAAAAAATGGGACAACTGAATAACCACATGAAAAAAGAATGAATTTGGACCCCAACCTCACACTATATACAGAAATTAACTCAAAATGGATCATTGACCTAAATATAAGAAGTAAAACTATAAAACTCTTAGAAGAAAATAGAGTAAATCTTTGTGAACTTGGGTTAGGCAATGGCTTCTTAGAGATGACACAAAAAGCATAAATGACAAAAGAAAAAAAATCAGTAAAATTAGACTTAACAAAAACTAAAAATTTTTGTAACTTTAAAGGACACTATTAAGTGAAAAGACAACATATAGAATGGAATAAAATATTTATATATATATATTTATGTGTATATATATATACACACACACATATATATTTATATATATACACACATATTTATATATATTTGCTTATATACATATATATGAATATATGTATATATAAATATATATATCAAGAATTCTTACAACTCAAAATCTTTTTTTTAAAGATTTATTTATTTATTTATTTATTCATGATAGACACAGAGAGAGAGAGAGGCAGAGACATAGGCAGAGGGAGAAGCAGGCTCCATGCCGGGAGCCTGACGCGGGACTTGATCCCGGGACTCCAGGATCGCGCCCTGGGCCAAAGGCAGGCGCCAAACCGCTGAGCCACCCAGGGATCCCCACAACTCAAAAATTTTAAAAAATGAATAAATCAAATAAAAACAGGCAAAACACTTGAATAGTCATTTCTCCAAAGAAGATATACAAATGGCCAATGAGGACATGCAAAGATACAACACCATTAGTCATTAGCAAAGGCAAATCTAAACCATGATGAGATATCACATCACACTCTCTAGGATGGCTATTATAAAAAAGATGGACAACACAGGATGCCTGGGTGGCTCAGTCAGTTGGGCATCCGACTCTTGATTTCGGCCCAGGTCATGATCTCAGGATTACGAGATCAAGCCCCATACTGAGCTCCCCACTGAGTGGGGAGTCTGCTTCAGATTCTCTCCATCTCCCTCTGCTCTTCCCTTACCTACCTCCCTTTCTCTCTTGAATAAATAAGTGAATCTGAAAAAAAATAAAAGGACAACAAGTGCTGACAAGGATGTGGAGAGATTAGAAACCTTATTCATTGTCAGTAGGAAGGTAAAATGGTACAGTTACTTTGGAAGACAGTCTGAAAATTCCTCCAAAACTTAAGGTTGGAGTTACCATATGACCCAACAATTCCACTCATAGAGGTATATGCAACAGAAATAAAAACATGTCCACACAAAAACTTGCACAGAAATGTTCATAGCAGTATTCTTCATAATAACCCAAAAGTAGAAACAAACCAAATGTCACTCAATGGAAGAAAAAGAAAATGTGGTATATCCATACAATGGAATACTATTCCACCTAAAAAGGTATGAAGGGCTAAAATATGCTACAGTATGAATAAAACTTGAAACCATAAATCTAAATAAAAAGAAGCCAGGTTAAAAAAGGCAACACACATGATTATATTTATATGACATGTCCAGAACAGGCAAATTTAGAGAGACAAAAAGTTGATTATGGTTGCCAGAGGCTGGGAGGAATCGCTCAACGGGTGTGGAGTTTTTCTTTGGAGTAACAAGAATTTGTTCTGGAATTAGAAAGTGGTGAGGGTTGCACATCCTCGGAATACACTAAAAACTATGGAATGAACTGCATGATATGTGAATTATATTTCAGTAAAGCTGTAATTTTAAAAATATATGCAGGCAGGCACTCTAATCTAAGTATTTGAATTCTTATTTGAATTGTTATGAAGTAAGTAAATGTATTCAATGGGTGATTACCAATTGAGAAAATTATTTAATGAGAAAGTGACACAAGGTTTCCAGTCTCGTTAATGTGACATTCAGGAAAACTGTGCTGGATTTCCTCAGGAGTCTCTCTTTATGGGGAACAGCGATTCTGTCTCCCTATGGATTAGAAAGAAGCTGTGCAGATTACGAAGTGACTGTGAAGCTTATACTGGCATCCCCGTGTGCCAGGATTTTCATGTACAGCCACACAGGTTGTGCACTGGTCGTGGAGACTGTGGTGTAGATAGTGCCCTCTGGAGCTGTGCTGGCTGCCCTCTCTGCAATGTCTGCGTCTTTCAAGGCATCCTGGGCTCAGGCACACTTCAGTAAGAACATCACTACCATTAATTACTGAAAACACAAGTGTAATGCTGTGAATGTGAACGCTGCTTCATGGGAATCTCTCTCTCTCTCTAGTCTTCACAGCACATATTTAAAATATTTCTTCCCAACCCAGAGGAAAACTTAAGTGTATTCACAGATGGTGTTTCTGCGACCATAAAAGCACTTGCTGTGGGTTCAACGGGCAGCTGTACATCAAGGTCGCTAGAATGAACTGTTGCCTTTAAACCCCGGGTCCTAAATGATTTGCAGGGAGTGTACAAGTTCAAGAGCTTTCCATGCAGTTTTACTGTGGAAGCCTCTTACTTTCAGGCCATAAGTGAGCTTAGAAAAGGCAAATAATAAATATATTTTGCTTATTGTTGAAAGAACAAAGGCAAAAACCAGATGTTCTATTATACCTACTGTATTTATTTCTTACATGGTGCTTTTTACTAGGCATCCAATATGATTCCATCCATTCTGGATTGCATTTAAGATTTTTCCCTTAGAGAGATACCCTAAAACATAGCAGGGATCCAGGAAAGGTGGCTCCCCTTATATTCTTGTCATTAGTGAATATTTATGAATATCTGATAGCTCTTAACCTGTCAGCTGAGTCTTCTTCAGATCTAAATAAGACTTTTTATTTTACATAGTTTCCTATAGCAGCACAACATTTCTGGAGCCGCTTCACTGGGAGGATTCTGTCAACAATCAGCATTCCACTGGCATTAACATGCAATAAAAGACAATGAAGCATGACTCAATTAAACCACACACACACACACACAAAAGTCTTCAGATAACATTAACCCAGTAGTCTTCAAAATCTATGTGGAGCTTCTGCTGCATGGCTAGCCTTAAGGTCAGTGCTTTGAAAACACATGCCTAAGCCTCTAACAACCCTGCATGCAAGATGATTTAGAATAAAGATCAAAACTCTGTTTTGTCTCCTTCCCATAGTGTATCCAAGTATTTTACAGCTTATAAAATGCAGTATCAATTAGGTCTCCCTGCTGCAAAAAGATTAAGAACAAATTTCCCTTCAAGATGTCAATGCAAATTTAATTTATACAGAAGATACAGTTTGGGAGCCCTTTAGAGTGAGATCTATTTTAAACAAACAAACAAACAAACAAACAGACCAAAAGATTATGTGGGGAGTGGTTCAGAGAAAATATGTAAGCACCTGCTGTATGAACTCACAGGACATCTGATATTGGGGTATGCCAATCAACACATTTCCACAACCACAGAAGAGTCTTAGAATAAAGTTGCCACGGTTTGAGAGAAAATAAGGAGCTCTTCTACCAATATGTTTATACACACATTTCTGTCTCACATAACCAGGAGGGTTAGGTACGTTCCTTACAGAACTAGAGGCACAGTTCCTACAGAACTGTTGGTTTGTTTTGTTTTTTTTTTTTTTTTTTTTTTTTTGCTGTACTTGAATATTTAATGCTCTGGGCATTAATCATCAATATTTTAGGTTTCATTATTGAATACTTAAATCATTCTAGTGAATATTGCTCTCATTGAACTAAATCATTCGAACAAAAACTATATGGTTTCACCAAAGTAAAGATAAAATAGATTCAAATAGTGTACAAAAAAAATTTCAAGGATTTTATTGTTTGGGGAAATTATTAAAATTATTTTGCTTCAGTTGTAGCAAAAAGTCATAGATAAATGACCAGGGACATGTGGTGAGCTCATGGGTAAACAGTAAAGGAAAATACTCTGGCATGTTTAAGATATAATTTATAAATTCCAAGTCATTATTTGAAGCTATGATTAATATAACTTCTTTCAAGCTGAATTTCTTTTGTAAGAAAGCTATAAAAATATGCCAACAACAGTGGGAATCAAATAAAAACAATTATTTAAAGTAAACCTTTAAGATAAATTTATACATTAAAAGATACCTTTCTAATACCACAGAAATTAAAATACCTGTTGAAATCATAGGTTCATTTAAAACTATCAAAAATGGGGGTGCCTGGGTGGCACAGTCTATTGAGCATCCAACTCTTGGTTTTAGCTCAGGTCATGATCTCAGTCATAGGATTGAACCCTGTGTGGAGGTCCTCATCCAGCAAGGGGTCTGCTTGGGATTCTCCTCTCCCTCTGCTCCTCCCACTTGTGCTTGCACACACTCTCTCTCTCTCAAAAAAAAAGAAATCTTTAAAAAAGTTTTTAAAATTATCATTATCAACAATGATAGCAATTGAGTGATTAAATGCCCAAACAGAAAAAATTACTGCTTATAATATTCAGAAGCCAGGAATATAAAATGAGAACCTAAAAATTTTTTGGAAATTCAAGTTATGAAGGCAATTGATAAGGATAATTTAAAAGAAGGAACAATTTTTTTGTCTGGAAATGTAAAAACATTAATTCTTTAAAAGACACTAAAAGTTTACTAGGTGTATTAGTTTCCTATGGCTGCTGTGACAAATTACTCCAAAGCGTGGTTTAACAAATGTAAATGTATTCTCTCACTGTTCTGGAGCCTCAGAGGGAAGAATCTGTCTCCTGGCGCTTTGTAGCTTCTAGGTGCCCCTGTAGTCCTGGGCACGTGGCCCCTTCCTCCACCTTCAAAGCTAAACAGAGCCTTCTGCTTTCTGTAGTCAGATCACCTCTTGCCTCCCTCTCTCATTAGGACACCTGTGATTGCATTAGGGCCCACCCAGATTATCCAGGATAATCTCCCCATCTCAAGATTCTTCATCATATCTAAAAAGTCCCTTTTGCCATGTAAGGTAACCGTCACAAGTTCTGGGAATTAGGACATAGATGTCTTTGGGGTCATTGTACCTTAACAAGTCTACCATAACAGTCCAAAAACTATATTTTAGAATTTTCACCTCTATCCTAGAAGTTGTACAAGTTATTACTTTCTTGATCAGCTTTACTTAGCCTGTGTCATTATTTTCCATAGGACCATCAATGGCCAGTTGATCATCAATATCTTCCAACTGAAAGTCTCAGAGGATCTCTGAGGTCTCTCAGCCAAACTAGTGACACTAGGCAATGTAATGAAGGGTATTGCTTTGAAGGATAGATCCAAACTTCACCATTCTTCTCATTATTAGTCATATGGATGGATGTGTTTTGTTTTGTTTTGTCTAATCAATGGATAAGTGATCTAGATTTCAAAACAAAACACATTTTTCAAAATTACTCCTAACTGGGCAGGATAATATTTAGAAATTTTTTCTTCTTTAAAAAGTGCGAATTTTTTTGAGTAGGCCTGGCAGAGTGGAAATAACATGGGCTTTGGAATTAGAGCTCTGGGCTTACTACTTATTGGGTTACTTTCCACCTTTCATAGTAGAAAACTTATTTATTAAAAGTGCACAGTAAAATAGGATTGATTTACCATTGTTCAGATGATCTATACAAGAAATTCAGAAGTAACTGGTAAATAAAGTAGCATGAAAATAGTAATTATCTCATTAAGCATATATTATAAATGTGAAATGGTGTTGCTAAGTCTAATAAATGCTAGAAATTGGTAAATGAATGTTACCATTCTACTATTTAAATTATCACTGAACTGGCGATTCCCACAATTTCCCACACCTCAGCCTTTGTGTTATGTCATTCCAAAATGCTTATATTAAAAATTCAGGCAAAGCTTCAGTAAGTTAGTGTGACTTAGATATCAGAACAATAACTAAGAATCCCTTTGATAGTGATGGATGATATAGGTATTTTTCTAGATCACAGAAAGTTAGTAAGAAAATCCACATACTAAGGTGTAAAGAAAAATTCCTTTCCTTTAGAAAAATATTTGAAGTCATTCTCCTGAGAAATGCCTACTTTATATATCATTCTTAAGGAGGTAAAGAAGCTGATAGAGCAACTGTCCTTGCCAACAGAACACAGATCTCAAATCTGCAGTGATTGGTCACTAACATGCTCAGAAGCAGTCTAGAGTTCCTCAGATCTCCATAGGATATGTCATTAAATCTTCTCCTCCTGCTGGGTCTGACTTCTGGGAAAAAAGCATATGGTATAAAAATTACTATATTTGGTAGTGAATACTAATGATCACTCAGGAGGCTCATCCTTCAGTTTCTTTGGCCTTTAGCATCTAGTTGGTTATAAATGTGACATGATTTGATTTGATTTAATAATCTTTTTGAATTTGTGGCTCAGGGTTTACAGTATAAAATGTATCTGTAAAATCAGATACCCACCTTTATTTTTGGCACTATCCATCCCATTAACAGATGGTAAAATTAAGGCAAGAAAACCCAGGACTTTCCAAGGCTAAGTTTACATAGGTGCTCATTCCTCTTAAATTAGTAAAATCTGGAAAAAGATTCAACACAAACCTACACACACACACACACACACACACACAGATGTATAAGTGATATAGGGCAACACTGTTTTTCTATAGTGTGGGAAATGGAAGAGATGTTATGTGAACTTTTAAAAAGCTGTATATCAATTTCTTTTTTTTTTAATTTTATTTTATTTTTTATTTATTTATGATAGTCACACAGAATGAGAGAGAGAGAGTCAGAGACACAGGCAGAGGGAGAAGCAGGCTCCATGCACCGGGAGCCTGACGTGGGATTCGATCCCGGGTCTCCAGGATCGCGCCCTGGGCCAAAGGCAGGCGCTAAACCGCTGCACCACCCAGGGATCCCTGTATATCAATTTCTATACAGACAATGTCTTAATCGTATGGAATGACTGAAGAAAGTGTTTTGAAACGCACAGAAATTATTATCTGATTGATATAAAAACAATAACATTTTCTGTGTTACAAGAAGTTTGTGAGTTGAATTTCATGCATGTTATGTTACACAGGGCATATTCTGTAATGTTCAAAACCCAGCATGGTTAATAAAAATAATTCCAGGGAAAGAACTAAGAGAAATTTGGTTAAAGATGTAATTTTACTTCACATAAACAGTTTTTTAAATATTTACTTAAGCTAATTATGCTGGCTCAGTACTGTAAGAGATAGGATTGTGCTACATGGTAGGACAGTAATAGTTTCACCTCTGATGGGATAAATCACTTGGCTAATTTGGCAAATAATGCAAACAGTATACAAATTTTATTTACCAAGGCCAATAGGAAGAATTCTTAGAAGTTGGTTGTATTTGGATCAAATGTCACTATAAAAATAAGACAAGATAGGTTCCATAATACATACTGTTATTTTCTAATGTATCCATAATGAAAAACTCCATCGTGCAAAATAATATAAAATATGGATTTTGTATCAAAACTCTGTCAAAAAGTACAGTTCACATCAGAAGCTAATAGCACTGAGGAGTTAAACGATTAATACAAAAACAAATACATATTACAGATATTTCTTTGTTCTTCACTTACCATGATGCAAACGGCAAGGATTTAACCTTTAAGGGTTAAAGAGTTTAATCAATGTCAATGTCTGATCTTCTGAAGGCGATACAGAACAGTCTGTCTAGCGATACCCAACAGAACATCACTTTGTCAAGCCACAGAGCGCCCAAAAGCTTGTCAAGTAAGTTACCAGAAACCTCTTTGTGGTTAGAACCCAGCTCCTTCCTGCTTGACCTATTATTTGATATTTGACCACTTGGTTGCAAGACACTTGCTCTTTCTAGCTGAAATGTCACTGGGGCATCTTGTCAGCTCCCCGACATCTCGGCCTGACATACAATTTTACTTTTGTGTGCTACAAGGCAGAAAATGCAGGGCAATGGCCTTGTTTTAAATTCTGTCAGCATCAAAGATGGGCGTCACTCTTGGGTCCTACCAACAACCAAAACAAAAAAAAGGAGCCTCTTTTGAAGGTCAAAACAGCCATTACCTTGAAGTTTTTCAGCTTATACTATTTAGTATTACCTGCTATCCTGGTGTGGGAACTGTCCTTATGAAGTGCCTAACCACACCACAGAAATCCTGCCAGCACAATTGCTCTACTTTCTCATCAAATGCAGACTTGATAAAAGGATGAGCTTTCGATGCCTGCAGGGACCCGATTCAGCAGTTAACTTAACTTGTTCAAATGGGCAAGTGGTATCATGTAGCTTTACAAGGAGCAACCTGACCTTCTCACATTGACCAGGAGTGACATTATTGTGCAGGAGGGAAAGCAGTCACATCATTTCTGTTTTGCACAACCTGCTTAAAGTTTGCAACTAAATGCTTGTCTTCAGCCGAGCTGACAAGAGAGAAGAGGGGGCTCAGTGAACCATGGCAGGGCTGCCATGAAATGACAGGAATCATTGGCATACATTTCAAATAGCTCTTTCAATCCTATTAAAGTATTGCGGCCCTGCTTTAAAATAGACAAGTATGAAACAACTTTGATAGATAGAGACTAAAATGGCTTATTGATTTTTTTAAGTCTGAAGGAAATTACCCAAAATGTGTCATTCTTTAACATTTAAAAATATGTTACATAAAAATGAGCAACTGTGATAATAAATAAAACTTAGAAGGAAAAAAAGTTAGTTATTTCATTATTCAAGGAGACATAGGTACCTGCACACATCAAGATATCACACAATTTTTTAAAAACCCACTGCCACCTGGGCTGAAACAAAATTCAACTGATAAGAAAATCCCCCTTCAAAACAATTTTAATTGTACTGTTAACTCTTCCTGCATTTTTTTTTTTTTATTTCACAAAGTCATTATCCAATCTGCGTTGGTCGTTTGGCATTAGCAGACATTGTCACTGAAGAGGAGTGAGATGACGTCAGAGGATTTAAAAATGTCTCCTTTAAGAAAGTGTAAGTTGTATCCAGTTCAGCTTTCAATGGCAAAAAATCCCCCACACTAACTGTGTCAGCAGGAAGAGCAGCTCTTGAAGGAATGGAGAGATTTGAATGGTCTCGTGATCCTGTCTATGATATAAAGAAGAAAAAACATAGAATTGAAAACTCTGAAACAGAATCTAAAACCCTAAACAGGGAAGGGGGTTGCTAATAATCATTGTAATACAAAATGGGATGGAAATGCCATTTCTAATTTTGCCATAATCTGAATGATAATATATAAATATTATTTTCCAAGAGTGATTGAATCTCTTATGTGTTCCATGTCATCAACTTTTTGAGAGTTTGCCTACACGTGGAAACATTGTATGAAACTTTTATAAAGTTACTGAATCTAAGAGTCAATGTAATCAAGTACCTTTGCCTCTGCTTCCACCAGCAATCTACAGAAATCAATGCTAAGAGTGTTTATTTCATTATGCTATATAATATGTGCTATATAATATGAAAGATCCAACTTCTTAGAAAATGAACTATGGGTATTTATGTTTTTAAAATCTATCAGCCTACTCATGTAATCGACAAATACAGCACAAAGAAAAATAACTCAATTCTAGTGACCTCTAGGAAATAGCACACTGAGATATAAAATGCCAGGGAAATGAACTTTTTTGCCTTTTCCTTTGATAATAATGCCACCACTCTGTTTTAATAATAACTGTTCTACTAAAAGTATTTGGAAATCATGTATCAAATCATGGGGCTGCAACATGAAAACTATTCGCCACATATTTTAAAATCTTACTGGTTTCCAGAAACTACTAGAAGTAAAATCAAAGAAATCCACACCACCATGAAGTACTTGAAAACAGAATTAATATTCTGATGAAGCCTGCAGTAACACTGATAATGAGTAGTTAACATTTGCCATGAATGAAGTCTCTTCGGAAAAGCAGATAGGTATTATTTTGTGACATTTATTGATACCAAGTAACAACAGATCAATTGTACATCAGAATTTTCTAGATTCCCAGCAAGTAAATGTTCTTTAGATAATAAGTATAGTCATAAGCATCTCCATTAAAAACTGCACTTTATACCACAAACTCTTAAAAAACATCTTTTTGGTAGATTCTCTTACAGTCTTCACAATAAAATAGCATGAACAGGATATAAGGATGACTAGCATATAAGGATCTGCCTTCTTATGTCACATTCTACAAAACCATTTTTACATGTGAAAACAAGAGGGGAGCCATCACTGGCTTTAGGAAAGTATTAGCAATGCGACTGTTGTATATGTTACCACTTTTGTGGATTTTTTTTAACTATAACTAGAGAAAAATCAATGGCTGCATCTAACACCTAGTTCAGCAATTTTCTTTGATCTCTGTTCTTTTGATTTCTTGATACTCCACTGCAAGCCTACAGCTGACGGAAATCATCCCTTTTTATGCTGGAAGTTAAAGAAAAAAAAAACTACACCTAAAATGACCACTTGAATGACTTAATGAAGGAGAAGGTTTAGTTTACCTGATGGAAGGAAAAGACCTTCCAAAATCAGGTGTGAACCTTGATTAGCAATGCTGATAAGATTTCACTTGCAAAACTGAAATACTGGACCTACGCATTTCGGTTCAGAACCTGGACAGAGGCATCTCACTTCATCAGAGGCTGGTTTCCTGCACTTGTACAACTCCCAGAAACACCTTTTCTAAATTTTTCTTCCCTGTTTGTCTGAATGGGTAGCATCATTACCTGACTTGATTTTGTTGCTATAAAGACTATAGTGCCATCTACTAACTTCTCCTTCTATCAGACCAGAGGGCGAAGGGAGTGCCAGAAAAGCAAATGATGGTGGGGCCTGATTTTCTTCTTAACAAAAGTTAGTTATAGCTATAGTATTCTTTACTATTGTAAAAGAAAACTGTCAGGCAAGGCTTCAAAAGTTTGTTGTTACATCTTTATATTTCAAGTTCTAGCCTAAGAAAACTATACATGAAAAGAGAGGAATGTGCAAAATTGGACCAAGGAAGGTCATGGAGTCTCTACTTTGTTCTAATGCCTTAGACTAGAGAAACATAACTATGCCACACTGACCAGTCACTCTTGTTGGCAATATTAAAGGTATACAGGATTTACTCAAATCTATATTCTGTTCTTGAAATTTTCTTTCTTATTTTCATGATTCCATCAACCTGGCACATTACAATTAGGAAGATGGTCCTTTAGAGAAGGCCTCTAACTACTCGTTTCTCCTTAATATTCTATGGGTCCTGGCACTCTACAAAGGGGGTCATCTTTTGCCCTTTCTTGTCTTAACTTTTTAATATGTCTATTTTACACAGGTTGACTAAAAGCATCTTTTCATTTAATATCACATTTTTAATTAAATCCTCTTGAAATGGGTTGTTGAGTATTTAAATCAGACTCTCACTTTTTTTGCATGCTACTTTCTGATGTTTTATGTCCTAACCACGGAAAATAACTTCCTAAAAAAGAGATTTTTTTTAAAGATTTGCACCCCCAAAATGTAGGCCCTCTACCAAGTAAACAGATTTACTCTTGTGTAAACGAAAAAACATTTTTTTGTTAGTAGGGTAATTTGCTATACTCTATACACTTATGAAATTAATTTTCTTTTATGAAATGGGAAAAAAACTGATTTTAAGACTTAATAGCTTATAAACAAAGGCAGCAAAAATTGTGGTGAAATCTTGATTTGAGATCGTGATGTTAAAAAAAATAAGTAAATATGAACTCTTCTTCTTGTTACAAATAGTATCCAGAAATATATCATAACACTTTTAATATAACACAGAGAGTAAAAGACAGTTAAATAACTTTTTTATCAGTGACCATTAAAAGTTAATATTCACTACCTGATCTTACATTTTAAATTTGTATAGTCCATGGCCATTCGAATTACTTTTTAAACTGCTGAGGTGTTCTGGTACTCTCACATGTAAATCTAAATTTAAGCAATTTTTCAAAAAGAGATTAGTTACCTGAAATAAAAGCTAGGTGTCATGTGAATCTTTATGGAAGCACTTTTATTTACTCAATAAGCTGTAAATGATTCTATTTGAACTGTTACAGTCCATCAGCTAAATATATATTCACAATACAAAATATGTTAACTACATTTTTGCATTTTAAAATTTTTATGAAATACAGTAATTGGTCATGTCTAATAGTTATTTTTCAAGGCTTTATTGCCTTAGTTGTCCAAGAGTATTTTCCCAACAAAAAAAGTAAATAAAGCATTAGTCTAATAATATGAAAATCACTCAATAAATTATCTATAAATGAAAGCCATTTTGCAGACCAAGGCTTCTGAAACAAGGACACCAAACTATTTGTCTCCCATATCGCATATATGATCAAGTTAAGTCTTCTGGAATCTAGTATTCTGAGAAGTGAGGGTGATGTGATTTAGTAAGCCATATAGTACTGCATGGAAATTCTGCAAGGCACATAGGATGGGTATGGGACCAGAGATCCAAAGACTACAGTTTCCCTCCCACTTCTGTTCCAGTCCAGCTGGGCCATCTCCAGCATGGAAACTAACCCATCCACGTATCGTATCCCTTGCCTATAAGATAAGGAGCTATACCCTTTACAACTCCAAAGGTCTACGGATCCACATAAATCCATGTGTGATGGCATATGACATAATGTTAACGCCCAGCTTTTGTGGGTGATATCAGATATCAGTTTCCCAAACACAGTACTTCAGATTTTGAAGGGACATACATAAGAGGAATGCACACTGCACATGGTTCTTTAAAAAGTCACATAGATAACAAGATTAGCCACAGTTTGGATGATGTGGTTTCATTCAACTAAATTCTACAGCAATTTTTTATAACTTTGACCTCCATGATGATGTTTTAAGCTCTGTAAATCACTGACCGCTTAAGTAGCGTGTGCAGCGACACATCAACTGATGAGAGAATCGAAGTACCCACCAGAGGGCCTTACAATGAGGCTCTATCGCTGCTGCCACTTTATCTGCTAATGTGCTCTTACCACTAGAGTCTCTGTACTCAGTATCATAGAGTCTTCTTCCTCCCAAACAGTTCGAGTTAGTTAACCAAATTCTACCTGTCTATTTTCCAGTTCTGTCATGCTGGCATCATAGGATACTGAAGTCTCCACGAAGCTGTCAAATAATCATAAAGTTTCCTCATCTGGAATGGTCCATTATATACTTTATATATATATATATAAAGTGAGGGCTCCCGGCACCTTACATATATATATATATATATATATATATATATATATAGTAAATATATATAATATACATCCACATGAACCTGATAAATATATGTGTGTATATGCATGTTGCTATATGCATTCACATACATACATTATATATATGCACATGTGTATAATATGCATGTGTATAAACATATACATACACCTGCTATCACATCATTAAATATATTCCTTGTAGTTACCAATCCTAACTTTGAGTTAGCAATGCCAAACCTGTAGGAATATTTTACGTCTTCTTTTCCCCATAAGTCATGAAATCTTAGTGCAGACCAGTTTGGCTCTTTAGCTCACTGACATCAAGACATGTGGGGATATGTCCCACACATGTCCCACACATCAAGACATGTGGGGATATGAGTCAGTGGAGCACTGTGGGGATATGTCCCACTGTGGGGATATGTCCCCACTGTGGGGATATGTCCCACATGTCCCACACATCAAGACATGTGGGGATATGAGTCAGTGGAGCACTGTAAAGGAGTTCTCTAGGTAGGGGACAACCTGAGAGGCTTTGGACCTAGAGATTAAGAAGGAAGGGCAACTGTAGAGATAGAAACAAATAGAAAAGAGATAGAAGATATTAAAAACATACTTGATTCACGTTACAACAATTTTGTCCTCAAGTAGACATTCAATGTTGGTTCAAGAGCGAGAGCTCTAAAGTTGATGTCTGGTTCAAATCCAGCCTTGACTATTTGGTTAATGTGGCAGATTAACTGGCCTAGCAGACTTGATTCCTGGTACCTCTCTCTAAGCACATCCTTGGCCATGTGGCTGTGCAGCTCTCTGCTTCTCTGTCTAGCCTCCTCTACCATTTCCTCACTGGCACTCTGCAATCCAATCACATGGAACTTGTGAGTCCCATGCTGCCATGCCTCATGCCCGCTTCCCATCTGTGTGCTGTCCTACATGCAGTGAGGGCTCCCGGCACCTTTCAGACTCTGCTCAAGGTTTCCCTCTTTGTGAGGCCTTTCCAGATCCTCATCCCGCACTTCCTTAACTGTAGTGAGCTGTGACACCCAATCACACTTTTACATTCCCTCATGGGCATCTATTTTTCTATTTTTATTATTTGTATGTTCTTATATCTCCTTTATAAAACTCTGAGCACCTGGTGCGATGGAATCGGGACTTTGTATCCCTAGTACTTAGTACAGTATCTGAGGCTAAATGAGATTTCTGATGAATAGACTACTTGTGTGGTATTGGTCTCCTATTGCTATTTAGTTATTTCATGTATATACAGATTATGTCACAATTAAAGTAGCACAGGGATATGGGTTTTAAAGTTGGAAAGACCTTGGGTTCCAAATTTGATCCCGCCATGTATTAAATGTGTGACGTTTGACACGTTACTGAGCCTGTGTCAGTCTGCATCCTTACCTGTGAAGTAGGAAGAATATTCCTCCTAGGGTTGTTATGAGGATTAAATGAAATAATTGACACAAAAAGGCACAGCATTCAGTAGCTCCTCTTCTTCACATCTCCTTCGACTCTTCTCAGATGATAATAAGTTCTAAATTTATAATTATACCTAACATGTATTGAGCACATACATCAGGTACTGTGCTAGGTTTAGCTTTATAGGCATTACCTTGATTCTCACAAAAACTCACTGAGAAAGTAGTACTGTTACCCTCATTTTACAGCTGAAGAAGTAAGCCTCAGAGACAATAAACTGCTCCATGTTGCACAGCCTGGAACATGGTAGAAAAAGATGTGACTTTTGATCCATCTGATTCTTTTCCCCTAATGCTTGACCACTACCTTATCGGACTGCCCAAAGAAGACAGCCTCTGGTTTATTTTATAATCAGAACTGTTTCATAAACACAGTAATGGCTCAACAAATCTCTGTAAAGCTGGGAAATAAAAATACATAGACTGTACTTGGGGCTAAAAATAAATGTTTATATTTTGATAACATATTTTATTGTAGTCCCACATTTGAATATCCATAATACTGGAGTAAATAAATAGATTTTATAGCATTTACATAAAAGCTCTAGCCTTTCACCAAAGGAGCATATACATTGTTATATTCAGAGATAAAATTCAGCACTGAAGTTTTAAATTACACTAGAACATTTAAACTTTAATTTTAAATTACTTTAAAGATGTCTTGTGCCTGACAAGATAACAATTCCCATTTTCTTCTCTCAGGTGTTTAGATTTCCTGACATGGCTGAGGTTGGGAAAAGAGTTGAAGAATTTTCCTGGAGAGCTTTTGTTCTTTCTTTTCCTACTTTCCTCTACAACCCTGTGCTCCCAGTCCTGCCCTGGCAATGTGGATACACTTGATGGTAAGAATGCCAGAAATGGCCAGAAAATGCAAAGGTAGCAATTTTTTCCTCTGTATCTTAGAAAAATGTAGTTGCAAAAAATTCAGAGGGAACTTTAAATATAAATATATTCACACACCCAAGTACATACAAAGGTACAAAAACTTAGGCATACTCTAGAAAAAATGCCACTGAAAAACTGAAACGACAAGCTGATAAAAGCAGTGCAATGCACATATGGCCATAAGAGTGACCTTCTTAATTTACAACAGAGTCGTGCAACTAAAGAGAAAGGAGAACCTAGGCACCTGAGTGGCTTAGTTGGTTAAGTGTCTGCCTTCACTGATGAATCATGATCTCAGGGTCCTGGGACTGAGTCCTGCATCAGGCTCCCTGCTCAGCTAGGGGTCTGCTTCTCCCTCTATCCTTTCCCCCTGCTCGTGCTCATGTTTTCTCTATCTCTCTTTCTCTCTCTCTCTCTCAGTCTCTTTCTCGTGTGTGCACTCTCTCTCAAAAAATAAGTAAAATAAGATAAAATAAAATGAAAAAAGAAAAAGGAGAACCTAATTAGAAAGCAGGCTAAGGATAGTCTAGTATTAAGATTGGGTTCAGCTGTAACAAAAACTCAAAATGTCAGTAGCCTGAATAAGACAGTTTATTTCTCTCTGATAGAACTGTTTGCAGCTATCAGGAATCCGAACAAAAACTAAAAAGAATCTAAATGGCTTCTATCTTGGGCTCCATAGCTTCCTGTGTGCCTTCCACCTCAGGGCCCAAAATAATTGCTTAAGTTCCAGCCATCATGTCTGCATTGTAGTCAGAAGAGAGGAGGACAAAAACAAGGAGGAGGCACCAGTTACATTTAAGGACAGTTCCTAAAATCACAACACTTTCACTTACATCCCATTGGTCAGACCTTGGCTTAAATGTCTAATTAAACTTCAGAATGTCAGAAATGTAACTCCCCCCTTCTCTGTGGCCCAGATAATATTCAGAGTTTCTATTACTAAAAAACAAAGAGAAAACAGATATCAGGAAACCACTGGTGGCCTCCGCCTCCTATATAAATTGGCCTTTTGGTTGGAAAGGTAAGAATACAATAAACAACATATGAACAAGTGCTAAACCCCACTCATAATATAAAAAACACAACACAAGGGGTGCCTGGGTGGCTCCATCAGTTGAGAGTCCGACTCTTGATTTCGGCCCAGGTCATGATCTCAGGGTCCTGAGATCAAGCCTCAGGTGAGCTCCACACTCAGAGCAGAGTCTGCTAGAGATTCTCTCCTCTCTCTCTGCTCCTTCACCCAGCTGGTGGGGGCCCTGGCGCATGCTCATTCTTTTTCTGTCTCACTCTCTCTCTTGCTCTCAAATAAATAAATAAAATCATTTTTAAGAAGAGAGAGATGCAACACAAAACATGCCAATGAAGACTACCCCTTTAACCTATAAGATAGGCAAAAATTTAGATGTCTTATGATGCCCATTGCTGAGAGACTAGCTCAGACCATGCAGGTAGAGATGCAAGCTGGTGCAACCTATGTGGAAGACAGAATTTTAAATGTACCTGACCACTGATCCAGCAATTCCACTGCTAGGTATTTCTTCTCTGGCTACACTCGCAAAAGTTCACCAACGTGGGCAGACAGATGTGTTCATTGAAGTTTTTTTGTTATGTTTTGTTTTTATACAGAAAACCAGTATTTAAATAAAACTAAAGGATCCATCAACAGAGTGCTATTCAAGTGAAGTATGACACAGCCATAGAATACAACCATTAAAAAAAATCAAGGTGTTGAATATGTAAATACTAATATATATAAATATGTCTAAATGAAAAAAGAAGATTCAAAATTATATGTGTGTATATAGAGAAAACCTACTTGTATTTTAAAAATAAACAGAAGGCACAGGCATACAAATACCTACCTTACTTTCTGAAAAAGGAATCACAAGAAAGTGTTCATTATCGTTGGAGTATGGATGAGGGGTAAAAAAGCTTTCAAAGTTCAAAATTTTCTTTCCATGGCTTTTATCTTTAAAACTATTTGAACCATGAACAAAGGCTATGTATGAAACTGGCAGTTTACAAAAGTAAATGGGAAAAAAATGGTAACCCCCAATAGTCATCAAAAATGGAAAGTAAGGGATCCCTGGGTGGCGCAGCGGTTTGGCGCCTGCCTTTGGCCCGGGGCGCGATCCTGGAGACCCAGGATCGAATCCCACATCGGGCTCCCAGCATGGAGCCTGCTTCTCCCTCTGCCTGTGTCTCTGCCTCTCTGTCTCTCTCTGTGACTATCATGAATAAATAAATAAAATCTTTAAAAAAAAAATTAAAAAAAAAAAAAATGGAAAGTAAAAAGTATTTATTTGTCACCAATCAAAACTGAATTTCAAAAAATTATGATACTAAATGTAAGGGAAGGCATTATGAAACAGGCATTTATAAGTTGGTAGTGATTGTCTAAATTGATAGAACCACTTGGACTATAATTTGGAAGCCCCCTTAAATGGATAATACCATTTGATCTGACAATTCTATTTTGAGTAGGTTCCTTATATCAATACTAACAGATGAAAGTTGGAAATAATCCCATATTCAACAACAGAAGTATCTTTTAGCAAGCTATAGCCACTTGATGGAATATTATACAACTATAAATTTATAGTTATGAACTTACGGACAAATGCTTAGGTATGAGCCGGAGTCAGAAAACTTTTTCTATAAAGGGTCAAATAATATTTTATGCTTTGCAGGCCATGTATTCTCTGTTGCAACTACTAAATTCTGCCACTGTCACCCAAAAGCAGCCATAGATGATATGCAAATGAATTAGTATCCCATGTTCCAATAAAACTTTATTCATGAGCACTGAAATTTGGATTTCACATAATTTTCACATCGTGAAATGTTGTTCTTTTTTTTCCCGACCATTTAAAAATATAAAAACCATTTCTAGCTTGCAGGCTATACAGAAACAGGTGGTAGGTGGATTTGGCTGACAGGCTTCAAACTTTGCCAACCCCTGAGCTAGACCATATATGTGAAAAGGTAACACACAAAATCACATATGATAGCTTGTTTTGAGTTACTGGAATTGTTGGCATTTTTCCCCAAAACTTCTGTATTTTCCAAATTACCTAAAATAAGCATGCCTTACTTTTATAACCAAAACTATTTATTAAAAAAGACTAATTTTATGTGTACTGAAACCCATATTTAAGTACAGTTATAATTCTGAAATGTGCAGTCAAAATGAAAATGTAATTGGTTAAAGGCCTCAGAGGGTAAGTCTTTAACCAAGCGTTTTGCAAATTTTGAAAAGGTCTAAATTTAGCTGAGGACACTTTCCTATTTCACCATCCTCCGTATCTAACCCATAGCCACAATCTGACACTGAACAAACACAAATAATTATATAGAGTAACCTGTCCCTCTACTCTGCACCAAAGCAACTCCTTATGTAGAGTGGCTACTTACAACTTGCATGCCTTCATTTTATTCCAAATAGCACTTCTAGCTGCCAAATTACAACTTCTGTGGTCAAAATATACACATGTCACACTCTATCTGGGAACCATTAGGCAGAACTGTTCTGACCACTTTTTCATTACTGAAGAATTTCCTCTTAAACTTATACACCTTTTTTATTCAATGTCAAAAATTTAATAATAATCTGAGAGCTATAAATTCAGACCTTTTGCAGTATGTTTTTCACTGGGTGGAATCATGACCATGCGCTCAGGTAAACAGAAGAAGAATCATCTAAAATTTAAAGTTGTTTCAAAGAGATAGATGACTTTCCTCAATCTTACTAACGTATCTGTCAATCACATACCTCAACAAAATTAGCAATAAACTCACACTTTAAAATTTGAAACTCATTTTTCCCATTCCCCCGCCCAACTGCTGTTTTAAAAGTCATGCCCCTCATTATACCACATCACACCTAAAATTTCTAGCAATTCTTCATAAGAATGCAACAAATGGTCTTTATTCCCTCCAACCAGCACCACGGCCTTTCTGGAGTGGAGTGGAGTTAAAAGAACACGGTTTCTCTATTTCCCAGTGAGAGGGAAGCACTTCAAATGTAAGACAAGTCATGTGATCTGGGGTTCACATCTGTGGAGTGCCTGCAAATCACAGCAAGCACTGGGGAGTATGTTCCAAAACAAATCACTTAGCTGGCAATGACATTTCCTTTACATGATAGGCAGGAATGTTATTTCTGATAGAAGCAGGCCATTTCCAGCAGTCTCAGACCAAACCCATATCTCTAGGGAGAACATCCTATAGAACTGTGAGAATAATACAGCAACCACAGAATTCCAAAATAATATACCTACAGATTACATTTCAGGAATCCATTCCCTACATTATCAATTCCATATGAAAGATTTTCCCCATGCTTGCATAATGCATAAAACATATCTAAACCCACTTCCACTATTAGTATTCTAAATCAGCTCTATTAATCAATTCTTTCAATAAATATCTATTGAGTACCTACAAGGTGCCAGATACTGTTCTAGGTACTGGGATAGAGCAGTGAATTACACACACAAAAACTGTCCTCAAGGAAGTTCATGCTGTCCTTAACTAATCTGACTCTGGAGCCAGTTCTCCTTAAATAATAATTTGCTGAAATACAATGTAACCACACAAGTGCTATTTTTTGTAGTGCTAAGTTTTGATGGACAGGGCCCTGGGAGTTTATCAGCCTCATTGTTCTGTGGATATGATTGAGGTTCCAGTAATGAGTTACGTTTCCCTTGTTCTTGCCTGATCTGCTTACCCAAGACCTCAAATGCCCCTGCAGAGACTTTGTCAGGAGTTGTTGGGTGTCTGCAATACCTCCCCCAGCTCCTGCCTCCATCCAGTGCATCAGCCAGCTCACTGTGCCATATGGGTGACGTCTCTACACAGAATTGGCCATATGCCCACCCACCCCCGTCACCCAAAAACTATGGCAATTCTGATGAACCCAGAGTCCCACCATGTCTATCATCAAACATTTCTTTCAGTTTCCACCTATATGGCCTTTTTCTAAGAGTCCCGATACCGATCCCTAGCCCTGCACGGAGGAGAAACTCTAGATGGTGGTTCTTTCTATTTCCCATCTCCTCCTCTGGGCACCTCTCCACAAAACCTCCACTCTTCTTTTACTTATTACCAAAACCCTCCTTCAAATGAACTTCTTCAGAGCCTACACACCAGTTTTTCAAAAAAGCCTAGCCTCATTTGAAATGCAGTTCAAGCTCAAGGTAGGATGTCCACAAGATGATGACTGGGACTTAGGCTTCCAAGCTGTTTACCAAAATTTTTTCTTTAGTTATTTCATAAAGTGTCTCTTCATGTTCTCTAATGTAAATGCATTTTAATATTTGTATACAAGTTATCTCTTCGATCTTCTATTTCCTACTTCATCTCTTCTTTATTGTCTATTTACTTATTCGAGAGTATTCAAATCTGCTATCGGAGACCAGAAAAATTATATAGGTAAAACTCAAAATAAGTGTTAAGCCTAAAGGATGAATCAGCCAGCAATCTGTGAGACACAGGCACAATCCACATGTGGAGAACGTCATAAGTTTGAGCCCTAAAAGACAGGTTACTTGTAGATCAATGGGGGCAGAAAGACCACATCCTGAGGTAGAGATATGCCACCTCCAGGCTCACGTCATTCTTAATTTGACCCAGGAGGTGTAGACAAAACCCAAAGCTGTTCAGCAGCCAAGGTGGCAAGCTGTAGCTAGTAGCTGTACAGATTTGTCCCCCCTGCCTCTCTCCTGGAAGGCAGCTCTCTGTCAAACCTTCACCCTGGTCCTCACAACCTCACAGAGAGTAGAAGAGGCTGATGCAGCCGAGAGACACAGGTCATAAGACGCTGCTGCTTGACCAGAGTCAGCGACTATGGTCCTTCCCCTGCTGGCTCCCTACCACATGGCCTCTGCTTCTCCCAGTGTGTCTTAAATTGATCTGAGAAGCTGTGTATTTGAGTACCTTCACGTGCTCTGTGAAACCTTCTGTTCTGTGACCTTTGGGGTAACTGGCCTCTTTGCGTACTTGGAGGCGACCATGGCTTCAGGGTCAATCAGCACGCTGCCGTGAAGTGCGCCCTGCTTTCTCCTGTCCAAGGACTGCTTGGCATGCTGCTCCTCTTTAAAGGATGCTTCATCAGGTTTTTACTGCTCTTCACGACTTGCCTTGGGGATAGCCTTGCCCCCGACTCCCCCTGCCACCTGTTACCTCATATTTGGGTTGAAAGGCCCTGCTCTGTGTCATCACAACACAGTCTCACAATCTGCTGTCTGCTCAGACCCATGCAGCTCAACACACTGGCTGCTAGCCACATGTAGTTGCTTCAGTTTTAATTCATTACATTTTAGTGCAACACAAAATTCAATTAAAAATGAAAGTTGAGTTCCTCAGTCATGCTAGCCACACTCCAGGGACTCCATGGCCACATTTCCTTTATGAGGAGCTGGAATAGATGGTGCTGGCTTCCGCTGGGTGCTCCTCCAAGGAAGGCACGGGCTACTTTGCTTGTTTTCCTATCACCAGTGGCTTCACTGGTGACTGGCACCTAACAGGTGCCCCAGATGTTCACCTGTTGTCAAACAAATGGACTTCCTCTAATCTGTGCTCCAGGGAAAGCCAACACAAAGGGCATGCTTTGATATTAAACTTTTCTCTTTCCGAAAATATTAATTCACAAAGTTTTGTTTTCTTTAATTCTGACTTCCTTCTGGAGTGTCTAACGTGTCAGGGGGGACCTCACTGTTCCTCTCTAGGCTGATCTTTCTTGACCTTCTCAAGAGTTGTCACTGTGACATTTTATGCTAGGGCACCCTGAAAGAGAGGGAAAGAAGTCCGTCGAAAAAGGCAAGAGAAAAGTTATTTTGCCAACTGTCCATTCTCGAGACCACCAGGCAGGAATCCTGGCTCCCTTATGCTCGATTCTGTATATCAGAGAAAAAGGCATTCTTACCCTACAGCTTTTAATTTTTAATTTTCATACTCTCTTGGGAAAAAGATCCTATGATATGCCAAATTTGGAGGCAGTCTAATTGTTTGATGTGAACTTTCAAAGTTTCCTTTGAGTTGAGTGTCTGTCTGGTTGGGCAGAAAAGGGGAAAAGAGGGAATTTACATTCACTTTGCTAAACATTAGCATCTTTTGTTCAATAATTTGAATGCAGGATGGTGTGGGGGCAAACAGCTTAGTGAACAAGAGTTGACACAGACAGTGTAAAATCTTTTAAGGTGCTTGGATTCAATGAGGGAGAAAGTGAGACGGAGGCGTATCCCAGCTTCCTAACTGTGCTCCAGTCTGCAGGAACTTTGTGACAGGTCCCTGTCTCTCAGCTACACTTGACTGGCTTTTGCTGACATTCAGCTGTCAGACAGCAACCCTTTACCAGGCCCCTAACATGCTCCACAGCTTCACCCAATTAACTCGCTCTCACTTGACACGGCAGCAAAAAGCTTCATAATAGGTGGTCAAGGTGCATGGTGTCTGCCTGCCCTCGAAGTGCTCACACACAGCAAGACGTTGAACTACTTTTCTTCTTGCCTGTGTGCTCACAACTAGTGTGACTACAATTTAGTCATTCCATGTATTGAATTGGACAGGAATATAGGAAATATTAGAGTGATGCATTAAGCTGCTCAAAAGCAGACTTCTGGATGACTAAAGTTCAATTTCAAATCACTTCCTTAGGCCCTTCTGAGAGAAAGATTTGATTTTTAGATTACCAGAAGTTAACATCAACTAGCAATCAATTTATAGCTATTTTTCCCACTATATCATTAATAACAGCATTCTATAAAGATAACGTGCTGTAGGAAAATGGGATTTGACAAGTGAGGGCAGAAAAGTCTAGGCACGATTCAAGAGTCTGGAGTTCAGCCTTTACTCATAAACATGCACTTTTCAGATGAATTCTACAATAATCTTTCTGTAAATTTTGGTCACGCTAGCCTTTCTGATGAAATAGATTGTATTTGAAATTATGTTTGGCAAAGAAATCAAAATTTTTATACTTATTTTGAAAACTTATCTAAATAATTTACACATTTTCTCTCATCTCCCACTCTGTTCCGACCGAAGCATATAATCCATTTTCATTTATTGGCACTCTGAAAATGTGAAAATTACAGGGGAAAAAAGTTACATAAAGAAAAGGAAAAGTGATATAAACTGTACTGCCTTTGTAAACCTTGTAAACCTTTACACTTGTAAGGCTTGGTGATGAAGATGGCACTGAAAACTTACTTTTTGA
The DNA here is from genome assembly GCF_003254725.2 of Canis lupus dingo. Classification (NCBI taxonomy): domain Eukaryota; kingdom Metazoa; phylum Chordata; class Mammalia; order Carnivora; family Canidae; genus Canis; species Canis lupus. The sequence continues at coordinate 35,534,367 of NC_064253.1, read as the reverse complement.
TAGGACTTTTCATTATTGACACCCAAAAGCAGCTCTTCATAGCTATTTTTTTTTTGAAAGAGTTATTTGCTTATTTTAGAGAGGGGGATGTAGGGCCAGAGGAAGAGAAGCAGTCTTCCTGCTCCCTGAGTATGGAGCCCAACATAGGGCTTGATCTCATGACCTTGAGATCATGACTTATGCCAAAACCAAGAGTCAGACACTCAATCGATTGACAGGGCCACCCAGGTGTCCCTCTTAGAGCTATTATTAAGATAGAGTTATGATTTCAATTCTATCCTATCAATAATCAAAGGTAATCCTATCAATAATCAAAGGTAAAAATCTAATTACAGGAACAGGGGGTTCTAGCGTCCACCACCATGAACCAATCCTGGTGGTGAGTTACCATTACCCTACACACACCAGGCAAAGCAGAATTTAACCATACCTTGCTATTCCATGTGAGTCTGGGAAGACCCTCTGAGCTCTGGAAGTCAGGTCTCCAAGTAGCAAGTGCCTCTGTGACATGTCTTTAAATTAAACAAAATCTTTCTCTACATATAATGTGTATTTGTGTTTTGAACACTGCTCACTTCTTACCAGAAGCTCAAGGCAAGAATAGATCTTAACTGAATTGCTGAGCAATTAGGAAGCCACCCTGCATCCACTTGATTCATTAAGTCCTGTCAACTTTTCCCTGTTTATCTCCAATGTCATGTTCCTCTACCCCATTACGGCCCTCACTCCTCACTGGCACCTCTTTAATATGACCTACCACAATGCATTGTAAGTATTCATGCAGATGACCTGCCTTCTCACAGAAGTCATCGGATCCCTGGGAGAAAGTCCCTAATCTCATCCTGGTAAGGATGTAATACGGTATCATGCTTAAGACTGAGGACTTGGGTTCACACTACCTAGGTTCAAATCTTGGGACTCTACATTTGATCATTTCTTCATCTGAAAGGAGGAGATAATAGCCTCCCTTAGGTAAGGATAATGAGAATTAAATGAGTTAATATATATAAAGTGCTCAGTATAGTGGGTGGCACATAGTAAGCATTCAATAAATACTGGCTGTTACTATTATTCTTATTATTACATCATTAGCACTTGGCAAAGCATGTAGCATATAACAGGTTCTCAGTAAATACTTGATAAAAGAATAATTAGTTACTTCTTTGATTATTGCTTCATTTCAAGATGATGTAAAAAAATAAAATTTTTCATGAAGAATCTTAGTCATGGACTTAAAAGTTTGAGTTTGGGGGGAATCCCTGGGTGACTCAGTGGTTTAGCAACGCCTTCAGCCAGCCTAGGGCATGATCCTGGAGTCCCGGGATTGAGTCCCACATCAGGCTTCCTGCATGGAGCCTGCTTCTCCCTCTGCCTGTGTCTCTGTCTCTGTCTCTCTCTCTCATGAATAAATAAATAAAAATCTTTTTAAAAAAGCTTGAGTTTGGATGGTACCATTTTACAGAAATAAATAAGAACTGAAAATACATGATTATTAAAAGTCAGTATATTGGGGAAGTTTCTGAGATATTTTTTTCTGAGCAGATAACAGAATCAGCAGGAAGAAAAAACATTAGGTTCTTTCTCATTCCACATAGGCATTTTTTAAATGTCCACTCTTATTTTAAGGATTTGATGCCTTGCTTATCTAATTTGAGGGCCATATCATTATTTACAGAATTTTTAGAAAATGTGAATAAGTGGTTTATTTAAAATGAAGATTCTACTTGAATATCATTTAAAAATGTTTTTAATTCCTTTTTCCCCCTGAAAATAGCTTTCCATTTTTCAATCCCAAAGCTATTTTGAACTTCTTAACCAGACCAGGAATTTGGGTTGATAAAATATGAGAAGTACTTCCTAGGCTGAAATGAACCCAAAATGACAGGCCATGTTTTGTCAATATGCTGTATGGCCTTTAAATAAAGACACATCAGAAAACAGAATTATCCTCTGGGAAAAAAAAATTACTAGTATTTGGAGTATAAACAGAAATTAAAATTTTTGTTTTGGTTTGGTTTTAGAGGGAGGGGAAAGGGCAGGAGAGGGAGAGAGTCTTAAGCAGGTTCCATGCCCAGTGCAGAGCCTGATGCAGGGCTCGATCTCATGACCCCAAGATTATGACCTGAGCAGAAATCAAGATTCAGATACTTAACCAACTGAGCCACCCAGGTGCCCTGTTTATTTATGTTTTTTGTTTTTAATTTAAAATTTAGTTTGTTTATACCTACCCTAAATAATGAATGCTTTTTGTAAAATTATACCCCATGTTAAACTTACAAACTGTATTAGTTTCCTATGGCTGCCACAACAAATTACTGCAAGCTGGGTGGCTGAAAACAACAGAAATCTATTCTCTAACAGCTCTTAGAGGCTAGAAGGCCAAAATCAGGGTGTCAGCTAAGCCACACTTCCTCTGAAGACTCAGCAAGAATTCCACCTTGGCTCTTTTAGTTTCTGGTGGTTGCTGGCAATGCTTGGCATTCCTGGTTTTCAGCTGTGTCATCCCAATTGCTACCTCCATCCTCACTGGCTCTCTCCCCTCTCCATCTCTCTGTATATTTGTGTATCTCCTCTTATAAGGATATCGGTCACTGGATTTAGGGCCCACTTTAATCCAGTATGAACCCACCTTAATTTAACTGATTATATCTGCAAACACTCAATTTCTGAATAAGGTCCCATTCTGAGGTTCTCAGTAAACATGAATTTTCTAGAGAACACTATTCAACCTACTATATCAACTATTAACAACATAAAAAGAAATGAGTCAGAGTTATTATTCTTATAATTTTGGACTCAGGGTGCCTATATAATTCTACTTCAGACTGCTTTAAATGATAGCTTAAATATTAGCTCAGCAAAACCTTGTGGACATCCTAAGCCCAATTAACTTTAATTTTCATGAGCAGCATTTCTGGTGAAGCTACATATTCAATCTTCAGATGTTACTTAGCAAATGGAACAAAAAAAATTTTTTTGCATATAGTAACATCTTAAAGAGAACTAGCTTTCCCCCCCTTCGTTTCTAATTGCTGAATATTTTACTTTTATTATAAAACAAATATCAATGGAGTGTTTTTAAAATGTGTTAAATTATGTTATGCTAAACATAAACTTACAACCAAAAAATACACAAACACCCTCTGAAAGAAATTTTTAATGTCTATGAATGTTATGGCCTCAGAATTTCTATAATACATGTGCAGTGATAATTTTCTAATAAATACATGCAGAAATGGTATAACAATAGCCATACACACTGCTTATTGTTCCATTATCCAAATTCACATTATTTCAATTTGTTATCTCTCTCAAATTCCGAAGTAGCTTAATTTGTTAGGATCGCATTTTTTACTTTTTAAATGGACATAATTTTATTATAAGTGGGTATTATTTATGAAAAAAGTGAGGCAGATTAAAATGTTAACTTTACAACCTAAGAAATGAAACCCTGTATTCAAAAAAAGTGTTAAAATACAAAAGAATTATTTCCCCCTGCTATCAATAGGTCAGGCATTTAACAACAGACCTTGAAACCTAACCGAAGAACATGTTTCCAGGCAAAGCTACCAAAATGCCAATCAGAAGGCGCTTTAAGGCTAACTATGAACTCTGCACCCAGAAGAAGGAGAGTGACTTAGGGGCCTCCACAGTTCCTTTTGACTTTGAGAACAAGTAACACTTATAAACCTATGCTCAAATGATTAGGACATAGTAGAAACAGCATTAATAATAAGCAGGAGCTTTACAGATATCCTTTCTTTAATCTTCATGCAAGCCTAGAGACAGGAGCTATCGTTATCCTCCTTTTTTCAAATGAGGCAACTGAAGCCTTCTGGAAGAGGCCATTCATTGCACCAGGACCACATGGTTAGCAAGAGATGAAGCCAGAATTAAAAGAATCCCACTCTAAGCCACACACCTAGCTGGTATAAATGGGTGGGCTCTGAGTTGGGCTGCCTGTGGTTGACATCATTGCCCCAGCACCCAGTGGGCCTTACAATATGGAAATAATGAGAGTAATAGCAGTGAAAAATACCATATACCCATATAGGTGTTTTAAGTACTCAATAAGTTAACACATCTTCAACTCTGAGAATGTTGTCTCATACATGGAAAGTAGTGAATAAAAGCTCATCTTTCTCCTCCTTCTTTTCCTGCTCTACATCAACACTCTGGTTCAACAAACCACATTCTGTTTCATGTCCATAGCCTGGGCCTTTACCTGAAAGACACTTTCCTTTGCTCACAAGCAAAGGGGGTTTCAATAAGAAAATAGAGATGATGTAGGCCCCAAAGAAAAGTGGCGGTCACAGTAGTTTATTAAGAGCTTGGACTCTTTGGCTTACTAGCTGGATGATGCTCCCCAACTCTTCTGAATCTCATAAATAATACTTATATCACACATAAGGCTATGTACATAGGCGTATTTTGAAAGCTCTAAAGAACTATAGACCCAAACAAAATTATGATCATTACAGAAGAAATACAACATGACTCCTAGCTTGACCTTGACCTTGTATGGGCCAGCAGCATCCTGTTTCTGCCCACATAGTTCTCTCCGTCCAGAATTTATTTAAACCCTATCATTCCTTCAAAATCAAGCTCAAATACAAACTCAGAAATATTCCCTAACTACCCCAGTGCAAATAAATCTATTTTTTCAAGCTCCATGAGCATTTATCATCTTACTGCTTTATGTAAGTCTGTCCTGACTCCCCAACTAGCTTATCACTTTGAACAAATAAGTGACTCTTCACCACAGCTCTTGGTATGCAATCCATGTGCAGAAACAACTATCTTCCTTGTATAAAATATGGGAAGAGAAAAAGCTCTAAAAGAGTTTAGGACTTCACATGGGAACAAAATTCATTGATTGATTCAACAAACTTTTGTTGGGTACTTAGCAGTAGGTCAAGCACAAAGTGGGTACTAATACGCTAAGGATGATTACACATGGTACCTGACTTCCAGACCCTGAGCTCGGCAAAATGAAAAATTCACATAGGACTGCAGGCCTTGATCCTGATCTAGTTCTAGACATAGAGGCTTGGTCTGAATGGGCAGTAACAGTGAGCAGGCATGCTCCCTGCTGACCAAGCTGGAACCTTAGAAGGAGTTGGAGGGGGCAGAGAAGAGTCTGATATCTTGAAAATAAATATATTACCCCAAGTGCATAATAAATCCCATCATAAATACTTGGAGGAATATATCTCAATTCTCCTATATGATACCAAAATAAACATGATTTTTTTAAACATGATTTTTTAAGCTAAAATTTATTCATTTAATAAATATTAACTCATTGCTATTACATGCTTAACTGTTATATGACTTCATATCAATGAGACTGTATTTTTTTTTAAAGATTGTGCTCTCATCAGAAATAAAAGCAAGCACAATTTCTTATTATCCTTTCCACAATGGACTCTATATGCATCTCTGAAGTTCTGAATTCATAAATAATCATTTGTTTCTGGCACGGATGCAAAAAAAAAAAAAAAAGGTTTTTTACATTCCCTTTTGAAAATTTCTGTTCTTCTTTTCCTTAAACTGATGAAACTGCCCAACTGCCATTGTGCCAATCCTGGGGGTCACAGAATCAAATTCATCAATGACAACAATGACAAAGCTGTTAAAAATGCTGAGAAACACATGTGTAGCATTGAATCATTACTATGTTGCCATGAACTTGAGAGGAAATGAGAAATCTTCAAGGGGAAAAACTAACATCAAATAGAGCTGACAAGACAGCCAGCAGTTTGACTCAGGATCTGTCTCCTTACCCAGTTTGGTTTGGGTTCAGTAGCTAAAGTTCAGAGTTCAGGGCTATTCTCAGGTGGGCTAACATTCCTACCATCAGATTCTTAAATTCCTTTGTTTCTTTTCATAAATTTACTGTTCTACATTGCTATTAATGTTGTAAGAGCTCTTAATCATAGTTTAAACTTTCCAGAACACCTTATATCTTTCTCTATGTTTCTTATGGTAAAGAAAAATAAATTGGTATTTTTTTCTTAGGAATATGGAATGTCAGCACATAAGTATTATTTACTGCAGAAATTAAGATTTTTATGAAACTCAGAAATGTATCATAAAGCTCTCTCTTTACCTGAACTTAAAACTTAAAAGAATAGTATTTTTTATTCTTATTTTTAAGGACTACAGATGGTCTACTAGTGCATTCCTCACGATCACCATTATTACTTATTTGTTGTACTCCATTAGTATGGTACATACTGAAAAAGATATAAACAAAGACACAAAACCCTGATCTCAGGTGAACAATTCAAATCCAACCACATGTCAGAAATTTCTTTCCATTCTTGTTTTCCTTCCCTTAAGAAAGGAGTCAGGGAGACCATAGAAACAATTTGTTAAATAATAACCTGACATAACAGATGATCTTAAGAATAAAGAAATTCTGAACCCACAGAGACAGAGAACCAACCACAGCCATAAGCTTGGCTTTTTGATAACTGAACTTCCAAAGAGGCTGGTGAACTCTAAGTCAGGCCACACAATTTGGAATGTGTGATGAACTTTTAGCAAACTTTGCCTTATGTTCCAGGTAACCATGCTAACATCTAGGAATAGAACAATTTCCTACTCACACAGTACTTCTAAGTACAATTGTGTTAGTCAATCGACAGTCAATTACAATAAGGTATGTAGATGTTATAACAACCAAATAGGTGTTTGGGGGAGACTTAAGGTTTAAAAGTGGGGGGGAAATATCAAGTAGATAAAAGGTGGAAAACAGTATTCAAAGCAAAGGAATCAGTATATATAATTCTCATGAGATTGAGAGCCTGGTACTGATTTTTACTAATTAAATTTAAAAAAATGTAATAGATTGGTAACCCTACAGATGCTATACCTGGGTCTTTGTAGTTTGTGCTTAAAAAAGAATTGGCTTATTTTGTACAATATTTGTGTATTTTGTTTCTAAATGACTAAAAGAGTTTCAGGCTGCTATATATTGTCTAAGATGTCCTTCAAACTACACATATAGGTCTTGATTTCAATAAATGAACAACCAATCTCAATGAAATTTCTCAATTTTCTCTTTTAAGTCTGGATTTGAAATACTAAAGATATTAAAGCACTGGCATAAGTATTTTGATTAGATGCATGAAACAGATCTGTTGAAGATTATCTGAAATAAATTTCCATAATTGTTTTTGGAGGGGTTCCCCCTGCATTTGAATTTCAGTGTTGTATTTGCTTCCTATCTATCCAGCAATACACTATGGGTGCCAATAAAGTATGAATAAGAATAAAAACTAGTTTAACTATAAGAATGGTTAAAGTCACAATGGTATCCAGAAGGGCTGAACAACTACTAATTAGCCAAGTATTAAATCGAGAGTACTACCTGTGAACTCTACTAAGCTACTTAACTTTCCATGCCCTGGAGGGCTATCAAATATTCCATTTCAATGGTGAAAATATTTAAATACTTGTTTTATTTATTAATCTAAAAAGCAGAAACTGAAACAGATGCCACTGCTATCATTAATGGCCTGAATCCTCTGAAAGAACCTGAAGGAACACTGAAGTTGACACAAAGCCCTGAGAAGACAGACTTGAATTTGTGCCTACATACTTCTGAAGGTTACCAAGTAGAGCAGAAGGTTGTGACAGAAATAATAAAGCTAATGAAAAAGGCTCAATCTCACGACCCATGATATCACAACCTGAGTGGAAACCAAGAGTCAGATGTTTAACCGACTCAGGTACCAGGCACCCCTCAGTTTGTAACCCTGACTCCCTGTCTAGTTTGCCTTCCACTGCAGAGTTAGAGGCATATCTGTTCTCCTCCTCTGTGCCTCAAAAATGATGGACAGAAGTATCAAAGAGATAATACTATAGTGGCAGAAAGTATATATGAGCTGTGATCAAGAAGACAGAGAAGGAAAGTTAGTGAAATATCTGTTAGATTAGCCAGTTTTCACATGCTTCTTGGTTTCCAATTATATTCTGTAAGGTTGGCTTTATGCAATGGGTCCTATCCTTATTCCCTTCTACCAAGGGGAAGTTGAGGAATCAAGTCAGTTACCAGTATACTCTGTTTTCTTATAACCTCCCTTCAGTCATTGAAAAAACGAAGTGACCACAATTGACCTGAAGCTTAATTTGTTAAGTAAGATTTTGCGATCTTTGGGTAGACCAGACTGTGGATGAGGAAGCCATCTTCAGTGTAGTACTCAGAAAAGTCTTTATTGAATCCGTTAGTGTCAAGTATAAGATCTAGCCTGTAAAACATGTGTTAACATATGATTTTATGTCTTCAAAGGTTAACTATATGCTTTTAACAAAAATACGTGTATTCTCCCCAAAACATAGGATGAAAAGTTATACATTTAATGACAAAAATCAGCATCAACAATTAAGATCTTTTACCAGTAAGTAGTTCCTAGAAAAGTTTATACATACAGTAAAGCAGAAATTTTGTTGGAAGAAACAAAAACAAATCTTAGTTTTAAGTTTAGTTTAGGTCTTTGAGCAGCCATAAAGCAAGTAAAAATGATTTTACTAAGTACAGAAGTTATCGTAACATTAATTCTTTTTCTTTCCTTTTTTTCGGCTTGGGTACATGATCTGTATTTTATGACATGTCTACATAATTATTTCTTAACAGGTTCCTGGGTGTCTTCTTGACATAACAGAGGCTTCCAAACTTTGTAATACCAGAATCCTTTTGTTAAATGAAAAATTATTCAGAAAATTAATTTCTATATGAGATAAAAGTAAAATGACCCTGCTTGGAGTTGTGTGGGAAGTGAAAATAAATCTGTCCTCTCAGCTTCTCCTATTCCCAGCCTCAGGTATCTATACAACACAGGGATAAAGACAACTATGAGATTTACTTAACTGTTGTTTCTAATAAATGATAAACCCCCCTATTCTTTGTTTTTTAAGATTTTATTTATTTATTCATGAGAAACACAGAGAGAGAGGCAGAGACATAGGCAGAGGGAGAGACAGGCTCCCTCCGGGGAGCCTGATACAGGACTTGACCCAGGATCCCGGGATCAACCACTGAGCCACCCAGGTGCCCCAATAAAACCCCTATTCTTTTTCACATTTTCTTAATACCAAAATAGTAACCAAATAAAACTCTTCTGAATATTGCTAAAAAACATTACTATACATCTGATGCCTTTTGTTATCAGTGCCACTGAAAGAAGAAACAATGTGGTCACAAAAGCTGAATAATTCTAACAACCTTACCTCACATTTCTTGGTTTTCTACCTGCTTTAGAAAAAAACACTTTAGAGTATTTTAAGAATTAGAGGACTCTATATTCAAATAAATATGGATAAGGAAATATAAGTATATGAACTAAGATCTTTAAAATAAAATTACTCCATAGGCAAAATATAACAATATTCCAAAATAATGAGTATCTATATCTATAAAGAATAAGATATAGAATATATCTATTTAGATTTACATACATAACTAGATTCAAAACACCTTCTAGGCCTTTTTCTTCAAAAAAATAGTTATATTATCAAAAATAGGCAAAAAACATCTAGGGAATACATAATTATAATATTAAGAATCTATAATATCCAATATGTTATTTAATAGATACTTTTAAAAATTAAGTTGTAAGCTCCCAGGAGGGATTAACAAAATGATGTATCAAAACAATCACTCTAGCATGATAAAATTAGATATAATCTATACTGTATACAATGTATAAAGCACATTTTTTCAATCAAATTCACTTTTTCAGTTAGTACTTATCAGAAATAAGATGGTGGAGACTAGAAACATAAAGCTGTCACCTTAGCTGGCCCCTTACATTCTGGAAGGGTATCTTTCCAATTGGTGTCAGGCAAACATTGAGAACAAAAGGATATCCAAAAGAATAAGCTGAATTCAGATCGTATCAAAGTATGCCCTAAGCCAAAGTTCTGGGAAACTAAGACAGCTATTTCTTCCCAATTTCTCAGCTAACACAGAATCTTAAGAACAAACGCAAATATCTAAACTTCAAACCAGTATAACATGGAAGGATGTATACTTTCAATTCTCTGTACATAAAGCAGAAGGAAAAAGGAAGGTCCTTTTGTTCTAGGTTAAAGGCCGTAACCATAGACCTAGAGAATTTGTCAGTCTTCATACACAGCCGGATTTTTGTTTTGTTTTGTTTTTGTTTTTGTTTTTTTTTTATGAAAGGAAAAAAATGAGTTTTTGCACAGAAAACTGTAAAACTTTTATTCAAGTTTAAATCCTCTTGTCTTTAACCAGCCTAAAGGCACACTCAACATAAGCTTGGTCATTCTTTTTTTTTTTTTTTTAAGATTTATTTATATATTTATTCATGAGAGACCAGGGAGAAAGAGAGAGAGAGTGGCAGAGACACAGGCAGAGGGAGAAGCAGGCTCCATGCAGGGAGCCTGACGTGGGACTCGATCCCAGGTCTCCAGGATCACACCCTGGGCTGAGGGCACCACTAAACCGCTGAGCCACCCAGGGATCCCCAGCTTGGTCATTCTTAATGCTTCTCTTCTATTTCATAACCTAAAATCCATTTTCCAAAAACCATCTATTTCCACCTTCAGTTGAGAGCCTGGGCTCTGGACACACAGACAGGGGTTTCACTGTAGATCGCAAAGAGCCTGATCTTGGGCAAACTACTTAACCTCTCTGAGACTGCATTTCCTCATCTACAATAAGGGGAAAGAACATTCCTCCCATAAGATTAGAGATTGAATTAAATAATAGATGAAATAGATGTCTCTACATAGTATCTGGCAATTAAGACATTATTATGTTCTTTAGATTATGGGACCACTAATTTAAACTCTATTTTGAGTCAGTGGTCCAGCTTTCTTTTTCAAGACACACATACTGCATTATCAACCCAACTCTTCACCCCCCCATCTGCTCTTCACAATTACTTACTTATGTATTAACTCTTAATTCAACTTGAACAAAAAAAGTTTCCTTATCCATACATGGTCCAGTCAGTCAATTGTTTAATGAATCTGTCTAGTAGAAAAAGATGTGCCTTGACCACCCACTTCGTGGATTTAATGTCTTGGGTGTGGGAGATTTCATTTTAAAGAAATCATTTAGCTCTCTCTTGGGTATTCGGTTTGGCATAAATCATACATTTTTAAACAGAAATTTCTTCCAAAATTATTATGAGAATTATGACTCTATGTTTGTTGTTCAGCTGCCCACCTTACTTTTTTTGGCACTGCTTTCTATCTGATGCTGACTTTTTAAAATATTGACAAATTTAAAAAATCACTCATAGCATATAACAAGAGTTTTAGACATCTAAAATACAGTGAACAGGAACTACTTTAAATATGTAGTTATAATATTTATGTCAATGACAATTGCATTGAAAATTCCAAAGTATTGGAACCATCTAATTATTAAGTCTTTCACTTCCCCTGTAGGTGTAAATACATGAGTCTAATAAGCTTTCTCACTATGAAAAAACATACTTATATTAAAATATTAAAAACTGTTTAACGAGCTTCGTTTCCTTCCAAAAGTAAACTGAGGTTGCGTCTGCATCAGCTTGAGGCAAGGGAAGTTTCAAACATAATGTTTTTAAAACTAGCCATTATTTCCCATGCTGAAAAAAACTGCAATTTTATTTCCTCGCAGCAAATGAAACTGTCAGGAAAATTTAGGTGTAATAAAATTGGGTGGTTAAACCAACATGCTGGATTTGAAATAAAACTGAATTAAAGGAATTAAAATTAATTCTTATGTCAGTCAACCCTTTTAAAAATACTATTCAAAACTTACTGTTTTTACATAGAGAACTTCCCTGTTCTTGATAGGGGGGTGCAAAGCTAACTATCTCCTTAATGACCACTAATGGCGCTGCAGTTGAAATGGTGCATCAAACAACATTTTGCATAAAAATGTGTTGCTTCTGGCAACTTTTCTGCCCTAAATAAAAAGTTGTCAAGCAGGGTGACTTTAGTGGTACAGAGTTTTAAAATGGTGGATGCCGTCCAAGGTTAGCTAGTAACGGCTGACATGCCCTGGAATCTTGAGGCCTGAATCAACATTGTTTTCACAGCTGTAATTAAGCCACCTAATCAGAAGCACATTTTGACGGGACAGTTTCTGCAAGCCAGACATTACAATTTCTTATGCCTGGAGCGCAGTGGCTCATGAGAGGTCCTCGTTTAATTTCAGGTTAAAAGGGGGGGGGGGGGGCAGTAAAATAAAAAGGTTTTTTTTTGTTTTTTTTTTTTTTAAGCAACATACAACTGTTGAAATGAAGCAGGCCTATGTGTTCATGCCTTGACCAGCCTTGCATCCCTCCCTCCTCTGGCTCTCTGCTGAGTCCCCCAACTCTCAAGTGGCAGCTGCACACAGTGAGATGAAGGGTCTCTGCCAAGATCAACAGATGAGCTGGTCTAAACTGGCTCTCTGTGTGTTCTGATTGTAAATTGTGCTGGTGATGATTAGAGAACTCTAACACAGGATGTCGACTCTTAAAACTGTCCAGAGAAAATAATTTTTTTAAGTTCAGGAAAATTTTTTTTACTTTTTTTGTGGCTTGGTGCATAGTGTTGTGTCTATAAATTTCATACGATTCAAATGAATTCACTCAAATTAAGCAACTCTTATTAAAAAAAAAAAAAAGAAAAAAAGAACGACATGGCTTGGCTCAGAGCAGGGACCTTCATCTCAGGCTGTTTATATAACAGGGCGGTGGAGTGTGGTTCTCCACGGGCACACCAGTCATGTGCTTCTACCACCTGCCAATTGAAGATGTTCCTGAAATGATGAAAATCTCAGATGCAATACTCACATCTTATCCAGTAACTATCTATCGATGTCTTTAAAAAGCTAAATTGCCAGCTAAAGCTGTTTTCTACAATGTTGTGGCATTCTGCAACATTTAAACTTTCAACCCCAGAGGCCATTGTAAAACTATCAATATGAAGGCACTAGTCACTGGAGTCTGATTACATTTAGTTCTGCATTTTAATTACATATGGATTCTATTAACCAAACCTTTTGCCTTATAGGCAACATTTTAATCAAATTACTATAATTTTCAAATATGTTACAATAGTTTGACGAGTTAAAAGTTCACATTCCTAACATATTAAATATCAAAAAACTTTGCATGAAAAAAAGGAAATACTCCTTACAAATACGCTAATACATTTTCAGATTACTTTGGGGACTTTTTGACTACCTTGTTACAAGTTATATTGTGAGATTTATATAACTGGTATACATTTATAAATGGGTTATTGGTGCTGAATGCAACCTAACTCAAAACATAATTATGTTATAAATTTAGAAACATGCATTCATTTGATTTTTGTTAATTGAAGCAAGAACTGAAACATAGTTAGAATCTAAATATTCAAAAATCAGTATTTGTAACTTCAACTGAAGAATTTTAGAGCTGAGAGGGAATTGAGATTTTATCTAGCTGAAATCCTCCATTTTAAAGCCAGGAAAAACCAAGACCAAGGAGACTGTATGATTTATTTCCAAAAGCTCTGTGGTGAGTTGATAACAAAGGTTGTTCAAGAACCATATTTCCTCTGATTCTCTGTCAAGCTACTTTCCAGCACAATACATTGCCATTCTGTTTAAGCAACAATCATGCTGCCCATCCATACCACCCAAGACCTAAAAGAAATACTTTTTTAATGTGGTAAAACACATACAACATAAAATTTACTACTGTAACCATTTTAAAGTCTACAATTCAGTGCCATCAAGTATATTTAGCATTGTGTGACCATCACCACCTCTTAGCTCTAGAACTTTTCCATCACCCCAAAGGAAACCCCATTCCCATTAAACAGTCATTCTCCAATTCCTTCCTCCTCCTTCCCCTGTCAACCACTAATCTGCATAGAGAAAGAACATGCCTGTTTATATAAATGGAATTCTACAATATGTAATCTTTTGTGTTTGGCCTTTTCTCATTTAGTATAATGTTTTCAAAGTACATCAGTGTTGTGACATGTATCAGTACTTCATTCCTCTTTACAGCTAAATAATAGTCTATTGTCTGGATAGACCACATTTGTTCATCCATTCATCGATCGATGGACATTTGGGTTATTTCCATCTTTTAGCTATTATGGATAGTGCTGTTAAGAACATTCACTATTTCCCTTTCTTTTTAAATGGTATTCTTTATCAGTGAAAGTGATATCACGTTGTGATCTTAATTTGCATTTCCCCACCGACTAATGACAATGAGTATCTTTGCCTATGTGTTTGTTGGTCATTTGTATACCCTTTTGGATAAGTGTCTATTCAAGTCTTTTGCCCATTCTAAAATTTAGGTTATTTGCCCTTTCTTTGTTGTTGAGTTCCTTACATATTAGATCCAAATTAGATATATGATTATAAACATTTCCTCCCATTCTGTGAGATGTTCCCTTTCATGTTGATTAAATCCTATTTGTCTATTTTTTCTTTTGTCATTTATGCTATTGGTATCATATCTAAGAATCCATTGCCAACCTTAGGCTCATAATTTATCTCTCTGTTTTTTACTAAAAATTTTAGCTTTTCTATTTAGCTCTCTGATCCATTTTGAGATAATTTTCATAGATGGTATGAGGTAAAGGTTTAAAGAAATATGTTTTAGGGCAGCCCAGGTGGCTCAGCGGTTTAGCTCTGCCTTTGGTCCAGGGCGTGATCCTGGAGACGCAGGATCGAGTCCCGCGTCGGGCTTCCTGCATGGAGCCTGCTTCTCCCTCTGCCTGTGTCTCTGCCTCTCTGTCTGTCTCTCTCTCATGAATAAATAAATGAAATCTTTTTTTAAAAAAAAGAAAAGAAATATGTTTTATAAAATAAGCTTTCTCCTTCTGAAATAAATGTTTCATACTCTTACTTTCGGCTGGACTCAGACACAGTTAATTTTAATTTGGTATACCACCTTTATCAACAAACATTTACTGAGTATACATCATGTGAGAAAAAGGTATTAAACTGGTCAATTTCTGTCTATATGGGTAAACATACAGAAGCAGGGGTCTCAAAAAAATCTGACAAAGTTTAAAATTATTTAAATGGTATGCTGAAAAGAATGTTCTTTGTCACAGATAACTTTGGGTCTTTTTTTTTTTGTTTGTGAATAGAAGAAATGTACAATTTATATTATTTGAAAGTATCTACTTAAAATTTTATCATAGATATAATAATTGTAAATTATTCTATTCATTCTCATTAAGTGTTTGCTAGAGAAGCATACAAAACATAGTTTGATAAGAATTAATTTCAGAAAATTTTGTGTGGGAAAAATGAGGGGGGTAGGAATTATGGTTTGTGCAAAGTATGTAAGTTCCATAACAAATATGTATTGAATAAACATTACTGAAGGAATATTCTTCCAATTATTTAAATTCAAATCAACCAGCACTTACTAAAGTCAGATCATTATAATGAATTTTAAAAAATAAGTAAGACATGACCTCACAGACACACAATATAGTAATACATACACAACTAATTGATTACATAAGCCAGAGTACTATATAGTGCTCAGACAGGTAAATGCAGTGATAAATGAGCATAACAAAGGGAACTCTTACTTCTGCCAACTGGGAGATGAACTGAAAGCCAGATGGAGTCAGCATTTACCTGAATGTCAATGATAAAGAATTTTTACTTTATCATGAAGAAAGTTTAGAGCCAAAATGTTGTGAGTCAAGCTATGGCCTGCCCATATCTGTGTGTGATAAAGATAACCTCTGGCACTAATGTGGCAGACAAGATGGAAGAGGAAAAGCACATATGGGGAAATTCATTGGAAGACCATTCCAATAACCCAAGGAAAAGTTTCTGTGATCACAATGGTAGAAAGGTGAGGATGGATCTAGGAGATTTGTGGTGGTAGAAAGAGTGAGACTTAGCACACGCTTAAATATTGGTGGTGGATAGAAGTGGGACAAATGTTAAGGCTTCTGCTTTGGGCTGCAAGGTAGATAGTTAGGTCAGAGATAAGGAAAATGGGGAATGGAGAATTTGGGAGGATGGGGAGTGGCAGAGTTGAAGAGCATGTTCAGTTTGGGACCTCCACGAGTCTGAGCTGTTTGCAGAAAACTGAAGTGGAGATTTCTGAAAATCTAAACAGGCAGTAAAGCCCTCAAAGAACCCAATTTAAAAAGAAAGATAAAAGTGTAAGAGAGAGAAAAACCTTAAGCATATTTACTTGCTGCTACTCTTTGAACAACCACTATAAATAGAGTATTAGACTGTCGAACTACCATCTGTATTTTCTACAGCCTAATCACTGATTAAAGACAATGGTCTGAGTCTGAAACTTTCATTCCTGCTGCTCTATGCTCCACTCTCACAGTATTTCATCACTGAGGAATAGAACTATATAAAATATGTTATATTTATTATAGAGAAATGTGTTTTTATATCTATACTCATATAAAATCTAATATATCTAACAAAAAGGTCTACATATTATTACAGACATATAAATTATATATTCATATAATTAAGTATATTTATATATGAATACACATCTAAAATTTAGGATATCATGCCCTTATAGTCACTATCCAGACATCAGTAGTCATGAAAGTAGCTCCTTTAAAACTGCATCATACAAAAAAAAAACTAAAAGACTAGAAACAGGTATATGGCCAGTGGAATATGCATTATTACCTTCAGTTCCCTATTTACTACACCAACCAAAGCTTGAGTTTCTAGAATATGAGAAACATTTAAAAGTTTGGAAATGTATGTCAAGAATCAAAGGAAAATGTCTGCATGTTGATAGGGCTATCTCATCTTTTGATATTGTCTGTTTCCCTTACTTAGCTCTGTTAGTATCCAGAGGCCAGAGCTGAAGCTTGGATAAAAATATGGGAAGATTTAATGAGCATCTAAGTAAGCAGTATTTAGCAAAAGGGTTAAAATGAGTGTTGTTATGGCATCAAATGTCAGTGACTTCTGAGAATAACTAGAAAAATGAAATTTGGAGTTGGGAAAAGTAATTACATAAAGCAAAGGCAGTAGATGTTTGCAATGTAGTTGTGGCATACATCCCAGTCAGCAAGCCCAGCCAGCTGAGAATCACACTCATGGCCACACGGATCCGGCTCCTCCTCCATCTCCTCTCTCCCAATTCTCCGTTTCATTGGCTCTGCTCCAGTCACACAGACAGCCTTCCATTCCTTAGCATCCCCTGCTTTCTCCTGTCAACTCCTAACTTTTTAATTAAGTTTTTAATTTAAATTCCAGTGTAGTTAACAGAGTGTTATATTAGTTTCAGGTGTACAACAGAGTGATTCAACAGTTCTATACATCATTCAGTGCTCATTATAAGTTCATTCTTAAACCCCCCCCCCCCCCACCTATTTCACCCATCCCCTCCACCTACCTACCTCTGGTAACCATCAGTTTGTCCTCTATAGTTAAGAGTCTGGTTTGGTTTGTCTCTTTTTTTGTCTTTGTTTTGCTTCTTAAATTTCACATAAATCATATGGTATTCATCTTTCTCTGACTTACCAGGTTTAGCATTATATTCTCTCCAGGTCTATCTATGTTGTCACAAATGAAAAGATTTCATTCTTTTTATGGCTGAGTAATATTCCATCATATATACATACTGCATCTTCTTTATCCATTCATTTATCATTGGAAAAAATGGGCTACTTCCATAGTTTGGCTATACTAAATAATGCTGCAATAAACATAGGGGTATGCTGCATATACCCTTCTAAATTAGTGTTTTCATATTCTTTGGGTGAATGCCCACTAGTGCAAATACTGGATCCTAGGGTGATTCTATTTTTAGAACCTTTTAAGGAAGCTCCAGAGTGGAGCTTGTTGTTTTGTTTTGTTTTGTTTTTTTCCAGAGTAGCTGCACCAGGTTGCATTCCCACCAAGAGTGCATGAGGGTTCCTTTTCCCCTACATCCCCTTACCAACACTTGTTGTTTCTTGTATTTTTTATTTTAGCCATTCTGCGGTGTCCTACTATCTAGTCTTCATGTTATTTATTTATTATTTATTTATTTAATTTATTTTTTAAGGTTTTATTTATTTATTCATGAAAGACACACAGAAATAGAGAGAGGCAGAGACACAGGCAGAGGGAGAAGCAGGCTTCATGCCAGGAGCCTGATGTGGGACTCGATCCCAGGACTCCAGGATCACGCCCTGAGCTGAAGGCAGGCGCTAAACTGCTGAGCCACCCAGGGATCCCCTAGTCTTCGTTTCTAACTAAAATTTCTATTCCTCAGGTAGGTTCTGTGCACTCATAGCCCTCTGCAATTCGACTTCAACATCATTCTAATTATTTGTAACACAGTATATTTTCCATTGCATTTAAAGTGCCATGATGGTAGAGATTTGTCTTAATCCACCCTTCATTCTTATAAGAAAACACTGGACAAGAAGTTGAAGCCTTGGATTCTAATCTGTTGGATTCTGACTAAAAATCTGGCAGCAAGACTCCAGAATCTATACTTTACTGCACTGTACAGTCTCTTTCACTGCACTGTACAGTCTCTTTCACATTAAGTCATGGCTTATAGCTCAATTAAAAATATTTTTCTTAAATAGTTAAAAATCTCAATAATAAACATCTTGAATCATCTGTGATAAAGTGAAAGTTTACAAAAGCAACTTAACTACAGTAAGTTACTTAAATTGTCAGTTTCTTGATCCACACAACACTAATACTGACAAATAATCCTTTCTCTCTCAAGAAAATGTAATGAAAACAAATGTGACAACATATTGCATGAAAACATAAGAGACAGGGGATTCTTATTTTTTATTTTTATCTTAACTGAACCAAAATATCTAAATCTTGGGCTTTTATTAGCAATATAATAGCATTTGACAACTGTCAAATCTGACATAATCTGAACAATATACAAATATATCTTCCCTGCAAAGATATTAAGTGGAATGTTCCCCTGATTTGGAATTTGTTATTTTCTCATAAAGAAAATACTATAGGGGTGGCTGGGTGGTGCAGTCGGTTAAGTGGTCAACTCTTGGTTTCGGCTAAGGTTGTGATCTCAGGGTCATGGGATCAAGCCCTATGTCAGGCTCGGCACAGAGTCTGCTTAGGGGTCTCTCTCCCTCTTCCCCTCCCCCCTCCCACATACTCTATTTTCTCTTTCTCTCTCAAATAAATAAATAAATAAATCTTTTTTAAAAGTGCTGCAGAGGGATCCCTGGGTGGCGCAGCGGTTTGGCGCCTGCCTTTGGCCCAGGGCGCGATCCTGGAGACCCGGGATCGAATCCCACATCAGGCTCCTGGTGCATGGAGCCTGCTTCTCCCTCTGCCTATGTCTCTGCCTCTCTCTCTCTCTCTCTCTGTGACTATCATAAATAAATAAAAATTAAAAAAAAAATAAATAAAAGTGCTGCAGAATTAAAAACGTACTGCTTAAACACAGTGGAAATGAGGCAAATCAATACTGTAGCTTGCAGCATCATAACTCACAGCAAAGTATTTGGGTTTTGCATTTTATGTTTCACAGATTGAAATATGCGTTTCTCCCCAGCTGTGGGTGTGCCTGTCTCTAAATACCCACAAGTAATTGGTTCTGACTGCTGCCCTGTTCTCTACTGGGCTGTCTGTGACTCAAAAGCTCTTTACTCGAAGCCCTTTCTGGTTACTATTACTCAAGATAAAAGCTCTAGAGCAGCCTAAGTTAAGAGGTCAAAGGCCAACATACTGAAAATGTTAAAATACTAGCAAGTATACAATTGATAAGAATTCATCACATTAAGTCACATTAATGCTGGAGATGCACTCCAGCATTATTATTATTTGTTGCTGAACAAAAAATGAAAATATAACCTTAAGAAGGATAAAGTTTTTAAAGATGACTATGCATGTCTACAATATGATCAATCTCTTTCTATGCATTACAACACCATGTTATATTAAGTTTTTTATTAAGAATGAATATTTATTTTTCATTCTTATATAGTGAAATGGCTGGAAAAGATGGTTAATGAACATATACTGACTGCCTTCCATTCACTAAATAAGTGATAACAGCAACTATCATTAATAACTATGCTTAATGTACACTAAAAGTACTGTTTTAAAGGTTTAGTTCTTTTGCCTATTCATCAAAAGATTTCCTCATGGTTACATATATTTTTTTAAAGCTATATGTATAAGCTTAGCTGTGAGAAACATACATAACTATCAGAAAATGTTTTTATTTGATTTATTAAATAAAACTTATTGCAAAATTTATTGAGCTTCTACTAGTAAGCCAGACAAATCTTTAATCCTTAAACCCAATCTTACAATGCAGGTACTAGTCTCTACACATTACAAATACAGAAACTGATGCTTAGAGTATTGTATGGATTAAAAAAAAAAAAAAAACTGCCACAATGCACATTCAGGCCTGCTTGACTGTAAAATCTTAGATGAGGTCCCGTGAGGAGGAGGTGATGTCAAGTTGGGTGGGTATCAGAAGAGACAGCTAGGTCATCTGGGGGCCCAGAAATAGAGTTTTGAGAATGGCCTAAATAGCAAATACTAGAGGGACCAAACAAGAACATCTATAGCAAAAGGGCCAAAGGTAGAATCAAATCAGATGATAGAGTACAAGGCAAGGATTGGATGGTGCAAAAATAGATTGGGAACACATGAAGATGGGGTTTGGAGTGATTACTGCAAGCAGTCTTGGGCTTCAGTGGATATAGGCTGATTGGGTGGGTTGGCTGTCTTTAATTGAGAGAGGGCTAGGAGCTAAAGCAACAATATATTTTCTATTATACAAAAAAAAATACCTCTTACATCATTTAATTCATTAAACACATGTATTATCCATAAGGCCTATTCCTCAAATCAAAAGAAAATAATTTTTATTGGTCTTCCACCTTAACATGGTGTCAAATTGCTACACATTCTTCAAAGGCTCCTACAAACATCTCATCTTTTACTGACGTTAGGCAGAATGAATGCCTCCTTCGTCTCTGCTCCCCAGACTTTACACATGCCAATTTTTGTGATTTGCTTATGTGTTTGTTTCCCTTGTTGGAAGAGGAGTTTTGCATGTCTGAGCAAGTCTCCTCTTCTTTAAAGTTTTGCAATGCCTTTCCCCTTGCTCTTAAAATAAGGATGACAAACTCAATGACCCTGAAAAGTCTTTGCTGATACCTTAGTCTAAAGTAAGCTTGTTTAAAAACTCTTATATGCTTCAATTCTTTTCTTTCAGAGCACTTAACCTGGTTAGTAATTACACATTACTGTGATTATATGAAAATAATTTCTTACTATTAGATTGTAAGCTCACAAGAGCAAGGATTGTCTGTTTTGGTTCACACAATATCCCTCAGACTAGAATCGTGCCTGCTCTAGAGTAGATGCCAAATAAATATTGAACTAATGGATAAAGAAAAGAATTGAGAAGCAATAATACAAAGAAAGCAGAGCTCAAGTAAGTAGAGGCCAAAGAAGCCAAAGAAGGAAAAGTCAATAACAAGTGAAACAAAGGAGGTTAGCATTTAAAGAAGAAAGTAGTTAAAAGCTTCATACGTTGCAGAAAGATTAAAAGCCATGAGAAGGAATTAATGGATGAGGAGCAAGCAGAAAATTATTTGTGACCTTTGAGAAAATAGTTTCAGTGGAATGATACTCAGGATCCAGATAGCAGCAAAGCTAAGGACTAAGTGGGAGCTGAGCATACAGAAGAAGCAAGTAGACAACTTTTCAAGAATGTGTCAATGAAAGAAGGGGAAACAGGCTGCAGAAAGTGCAGAGAGCTCAGTCACTGGAATATCCTGATGGCAATATACAAACTCAAGGCTACAGTAGGAGGCAGGACAAAATGACAGTGTTTGCAGCTGAAGATGGTAGGTTAGTAAATAATATTTTCCTGTGGTGCAATCCAATTACTTTCTATCAGGATGATGGTGATAAAAATAATAGCTAACTTTTTGTTGTTGTGGTACTGACTACTCACTAGGTGCAAAGCAAAGTCCAAAGTGCTTTAACACTTCTCCTAGAGCTCCCAGCATCTCTGTTAGGGAATAGGATCATTACCCCATTTTATAGATGAAAACCCTACTTAAGCATACAATTAGTGATTGATAAAACTGGAATTAAATCCAGATTTATTGTCTTGTATGGAACACACTACTGATTCCTAATTCCCTTGCCTCATGACTCATTATAGCTAAGAGTGGCCATATGACCCACTTCCAGCCAACGAGATATAAGTGGAAATATGTTTGAAGCTTCCTTGGAAGGCTTTTCCTTTTTTAAATATATAAATACTTAAATATATTTATATATATTTAATATCTATTACCTATTAAATTTATATTAAAATTTATAAATATTTAAATAAATCTATATGAAATACATTTAAATTGTTTTTAAAGGAAAAGCCTTCCACGGCTTTATTATATACATAAAACAGATATTGCTGGGCCATCCCATTCTTGTGACTTAAATGTGATTATAAATCCTAGAGCTGGCTACTCTCTTATGATAATGAGGGAGTAGCAGAGAAATCACAGAGAAATTGAACCAATAGCCACAGGACAACAGCCACCTACACTTAGACTTGTTGCTATATGAGGAAAAAAAAAAAAAAACAAAGAACTTGGATTTTCTTAAGTCACATTAGTCAGTTTTTTTGTTATTTACACTTACTATATTCCTAATGGATATAATTCCAAAGCTCATGCTCCTATCCACCAAACTATATCACCTCACATCTATGAAATACAAAGACTGAGATTCTTCTACCCCCCTCAGAAAGTTCTTAAAGAGTTCAAGTTTGAAAATGCATACACAAATGTCTTGAAAAATAAAATTACTATACCAATTTATTACCTTTACAAAAATAGTAATTCTCAATTAAGGAAAGAGACCAGAGAGTAAACATTCTGGAGACACATGGAATTGGGCAGTGTTCTCCTAGAAGGACACATCATAACCTCCTGGGAGGTTTTTCACATTACACACACCCCTTTTGAGAATTACTGCCAGAGTGAACCACCTTTTGCAAATAAGATGGTGAGCATATCCTTAACAGATGTGTTCAGGAGGGGGAAAGGTCAAGGAGTAGAGTTTTATGATGACAGACAGTGAAGCATACTTTCATTAAGACATCAACAGCACAATAATTGATAAAAAAATTTTTTGAACTCAGGAGGAAAGAATCCCACCTCATCAAATGTGGACTTTCTTAAAATACAAGTAATTACTTTTATATGAATAACAGTAACAAAAAATAAATAATAGTATGACACAATCTAAACAATATAATGAAATACTAGCCAACAGGACCAGAGAGTTCACAAGGAGAAACACGAGTATGTTTCAGAGAAAGGCTAGAATGAATTCAAAATATTTGATTTTTTTAAATAAGTTTCCTCTCAAAAAAAAAATAAGTTTCCTCTCATTTTAATTAATCTTGGTGGAGATCAAATTTATTACTCTCATTAAGAAATTACCAAAATCATTTTTTAAAAAATTGAACTCAACAACTCAGGTCCCAAATAATTGGTTTGGTCATTTTTTGGATGATGTGCTAGTATTTTCACTTACAAAACATTAGTTAAACACCTACCCTGGGCAAGACTGTTCTTGCCTCTAGAGCACATTCACAGCAGAGAAGAAATACCCCAAATTGCTTGTCTCTATGGAACTTATAGTCTGTGAGAGTAGGGAACAAACAATAAGTAAATAAATAAAATGCAATTTATGTCAATCAAGAATAAGCACTATGGTGAAATAAAGCAAAGAAGGTGTAAGATAGAAGGCAGTATGGGGTGAGAATGAGAGAGTTTGGGGATGGGGGATAGTTGGTAGCTGCAATTTTATTTTATTTTTTAAAAATATTTTTTAAGATTTTTTAAAATTTATTTATTCATAGAGACACACACAGAGAGAGAGAGAGAGAGAGAGAGAGGAGAGGGGTGCAGAGACACAGGCAGAGGGAGAAGGAGGCTCCATACAGGGAGCCCAATGCAGGACTTGATCCCAGGTCTCCAGGATCACACCCCAGGCTGCAGATGGCGCTAAACCGCTGCACCACCGGGGCTGCCCCGTAGCTGCAATTTTAAACGCTAGGGTCATGAAGGTTTTACTGGGATGCAGACACTTGGCCTAAGATTTGACAGAGCTGAAGAACTAACCCATAGCCATGCAGCTATTTGTTTTAATGCTAACTCTTTTTCTGTTGAATACATCATTGGAAAAGGGTTAATAGTCAAATGGCAAAACAATACTGTTTTTCCTTACAAGTCACCCTGAGCCATTCTAATCAAACCAAAAAAGGAAAAAAGGCATTCTAGTGACTGGTAACCTTCTGAATCTCACTATTGATATATTTGCCTTTGGAGGAAAAAGTTTTAAATGTTTATTTTATTCCTTTATTCATTTTCTGATACTCCCCAAACACATTATTTCAAATGTAGGAAATTTTGTTTAGTCTTAAATGAGCCCAAATTTCATCACGGGCTAAAATTTTAAGACATAAAATGACTGCTGAAACTGAATTTTAATCATATAGATGAATCACAACATGCATCTTTAGCTAGGCATGTATTATGGATAAGTCAAGTTTTCTACAGAGAATAATCACATGTTCTAATTACCATTTTGGTTATACGCATAATTAATAATATTCTGTCTTAATGGGACACACTGAATCTTCAGACAGTTGCAAGCTCTAACTATGCATACTGCCAAATCCAACTGTCAGCTGCACTGCCAAACACAAAGGAATCTTGATGTAGTGTTTTAGCATTGGTAACAGTATGCATATATTTATACATGATACAATGGAAAAATTAATTGCCTTTCTCTCCTCAAAATTTTCTCCACATTAACAATTTTACATTGCTTGATTGATCATTTACACTAAATTATATATATTGGCGGGTGATCTTATGCACAATAAAACCATGAATGTAACTCTGACCTAAGACACAAAGAAAAACAATGTTGAAAGACTTACTGATTGCAAACTTTCATTTTCACGTAAACAAGCAGTGTGAAGTTCTGATTTCAACGTTGCAATGTGACTTCGATGAGATGTCATTTCCTTCTCTAATGTAGCAATTCTAGCACTTGCAAGCTGGTAGACATCCATGAAACTTTTAATCATAGCCTTAAGAAATAAATAGAATGTCACATACAATTCAAATAAAGATGTCCCCAAAGAAGAATTTCCATAATTTGAAAGCAAAATCATTAAAATTTTAAAATAAACAACTTTTCATCTTTTTTTAAGATAATAAAGCTAAACCTCATGTTTTATATTGAGAACAGTGACTATTTTAAGAAAGTTTGGGAGAAAATAATTGAGACTTCTTTTCCAGAGTATATATTTAAATAAGATGTACTTTGATCTATTGTGTTTAAAATTTAGAATGCAATTTTTAGAGATGGCACACTTATTTTCTTTGTGAAGTTAAATTCAAGTTGTAATTTGACCTAAATTTCAATCTTAAGACACACACAGATGGATATATAAGCAAGATATTTCAAAATGAGCTGAGTTAGTAACATTTTCAATCCACCTAAAAAAAAACAAAAAACAAATGGTTTGAAACAAAATGAGCTGAAATAATGTAATTAAAGAGTAAATAATGTGATGATTCTTATATTGTAGAAAAAAGCGTAATTATATTCATTCTGTTTCTATAACAGAGGAATGTATTATACTATGTATACTAAAATAAATAACACAAGGAAGTGTGTGTAAGTTTTTTCCCCCCTTAAGAAATTATATTTGGGCAATTGTTAGACCTCTGTATTACAATTTAATCATACTTTATAGACTTTTTCTTCTAAAGCAATTAGTAGTGAATTTTAAGTCCAAGAACACTATCACACCTTTTTTAAAAAGCCTTTCAAAATACTTCCAATATAGTAAAAATCAAGTATCTCAAAGACATTCAAATATGTTATATTATTTATAAGAAAAAAAGTTCTAATCACAGCAACAAATTAGTAAAATGGTAGACAGTCTGAGAATTTCCAAATTATACTCAAGCAGAAGGGTCTGATTTGGAAAAGCTTTAAGAAACTAGATATTTGAGCAATTCTGAAAGCTCAAATAATGTGGTGATATACGCAACTGATAAATTATTGAACACTACATCTGAAGCTAATGATATACTATATGCTGGCTAATTGAATTTAAATTAAAAAATAATGTGGCGAACAAAAAGTAAGAAACAATGTACACAATGTCTGAGAAACAGTAGATTAACTATTTGTAAGTAAAAGTAAGAAAATTTGCATCTTTTCACCTAATAAATTCCTATTTGCCCTAAAATATTAAGCTCAGACACCATCTCTTTCAAGAAACCTCTTTTGAACCCAAAGGCACTGTTAACTTTTCTGCTAGCTCTTAATGCTTGCTTCTACTATAATGTGTATTACTTTAGCAGAAATGTATTAGTTTACATGTTTATCTTTACTAGACTGAGATGCTCCTTAGGTCAGACACCATGCCTAATCATCTCTGTAGCATCAGTGGCCCACAGTGAATGCTTCTTTGAATGAATGAATGAATGAATGAATGAATGAATGAATGAATGAATAAAAAACTGAAAAAGATTTTTAAAAACCCCACAAGTTGAAGCCATATGTTGGCATAAAATACCTTATAGGAAAATATGGAGATATTTAGTGAAATATAATCTTAACCCTCTAATGTATAAATTATTAACTATACTTTGTTCAAATAAAAAAAAAGAAGTAAAAGCACAGTTGTAGGCACAAAAGAATAGAACACACAAAAGAGAATTCTATTCCCCAACACTAAATGAGCATGGTACGACTTCGTATTTGGGAACATCTCTACCTTACTTTGAGTCATTTCAAGGTGAGTTTATAGCTAATACTAACACAAAACATTTCTCTGGGTTCCAAAAGTATGTAAAAATCAGGAACTCTAAAATCATATCTGCTTCTTCTATGCCAACTCTCTCTCTACTCTTATAAATTCATTTATCTTCACCATTGAGGTAGTGGACCAAGAATCATAAGTCTTATTTTTGTCCAGTCCTCACTCTGCCACTTACTTGGCTTTAGGCTATTGGGTAATGCCATGTCATCTCTCTGAGCTTCCATTCTCTCCCTTGATGAAATGGGAACAAGGGTCATCTTCTTGCCTACCTTCAAAACTGTTGTTAAGGCTCAGGTAATTAAAAATCTAAGACAAAGCCATTCTCTTAATCCTTCAACTCCATTCCATCTATATAAGAAAGCCCTCCAAAGGTGGGCACTTGACGGGATGAGCACTGGGTGTTATTCTATATGTTGGCAAATTGAACACCAATAAAAAATAAATTTATATAAAAAAAAGAAAGCCCTCCAAAAATGGTAAACTGAATTTCATTATAGTACTACTTTAGTTCTTTTTTTTTTTAAGATTTTATTTATTTATTCATGAGAGACAGAGAAAGAGAGAGGGAGAGAGGCAGAGACACAGCCAGAGGGAGAAGCAGGCTCCATTGCAGGGAGCCCAATGTGAGACTCAATCCTAGGTCTCCAGGATCAGGCCCTGGCTGAAGGCAGCGCTAAACCGCTGAGCCACCTGCGCTGCCCACTTTAGTTCTATTTTTAAATTCTCCACTAAGATCTTAATGAAACAATCTATGATAGGTGGTTTATATACATATGTTCTTGTTGTAGAAGGACCTAAAATGTGTAAAAGGTACAAAAACACACGAGTCCTTATTGAATAAAAAAAGGAAGTACTCTTCTATCAGCAATAGGCTCCTAGATTATGATTTCACTGTAAGCCACAATAAAATTGGCCTCTAATATTTAAAAATAAAAAGCTCAACATTTATAAAGTTCCTAAATTTAGAGAAATATATTTCATGAATTCTCATGTAGGTACTTTTTTTTTTTTTTTAAGATGTATTTATTTGACAGAGAGAGAGAGAGAGAGAGAGAGAACCAGCAGGGGGAGCAGCAGTGGGAGAGGGCGAAGCCGACTTCCCACTGAGCAGGGAGTCCAAAAGAGGGCTTGATCCCAGGACCCTGAGATCATAACCTGAGCTGAAGGCAGATGCTTAACCGAGTGAGCCACCCAGGTACCCATTTTCATGATACTCTTAAAGGTATAAATAATATAAACTATATTCCTTCAAACCTCCTTAAAAAAATATTTTGAGAAGTTACATCTAAATTTTTATATGGTGGATGGAACAAGAGTCATGATTACTTTGGCTCCTTCCTTGATCTACTTTTAATAACTAAATCCTAATATCCAGTGCAGTATTAAGAGAAACTACATATTACTTCCTTTAACACTAAAAACAGTATAATAACAATCTATTTTTTGCGTGGGATTTAGAATTAAATTTAAATTTAGCATTTAAAATCTTTTAAAGCAGTATTTCATTTGAGAGACGAAAGCAGATTTTTACAATGCTTATATATCTTTTCAGAGCAACAAGGAATAGTGGTAAATATAGCAAGAATGTCTCATGGTATAAATACTATACCATTGTATGGCGGGGGTGGGGGTTGTCAGTGAAATCGCAGTTATTCAAAGAAGTACCAGACGCTTTGAGGAATAAAAAATGTTAAGTTCCAATATTAAAAAGTGATTCAAACTATGTAACAAAGGATTCCAGTGAAAATCCAACTCTTTAATATAAAAGAAAGGTGTCAAGTTGGTAGAAGAGGAAATGATAGTCTGAATCAACTGAGAAGGGGAGAAGAGAGGGCACATCTAATGACTTTTGTATCAATCTCTCAAGTCTAACCCTTCACAACATACTTCTCTCTCCTATTAAAACATAACATCTTTTTTAAAAAAAATCACATCTTTTTATATGAGCAAACAACTACAGAACAGCATAATATTGTGTACAGCACGCTCAGCATTGGAGAACTTATCCCATGTCATCTTTGGCCATAGGGATTTTGACTGTACCATGCAGTGAGATATGTATCTCTGTGGGGTTTATCTGGTTACATGAGAAACAGAACAAAAGACAGTTTCTGGACAAGAATAGCCTTTTGTTTCAGAGATAATCTATAGTGTTTATAATCTACATAACAAGATGAGAGAATCCAAACAAAATTCCACATCCTATCCATTTTAAGGAAAAGTGTGTTTCACAATTCAAAAAATTCTGAGATATAAGGAGGTGACTGTCACTTCAGCATTAGAATATAACTTGTTAGGTACATATTATTATGTAATTTAGACTGACTTCGAAACCAGATTTCAGGAGAAATGCGATCCTTGGGAACCTGATGTCAGCAGGGGAAATTAGTGGAAAATGTTGTAAGGCCCAGATGACAAAAGAATAGATCTTTTACTTACATTTTTGGGTAAGTAATTCAGAAGCAAAAATCTCAGATATTTCACTTTAAATATACTATAAATATACTTCATGTCTATCGACTACATATCAACTAAAATATACCATCAGGGCAGCCCTGGTGGCTCAGCGGTTTAGCGCTGCCTTCAGCCCAGGTGGGGTCCTGGAGACCTGGGATTGAGTCCCATGTCGGGCTCCCTGCATGGAGCCTGCTTCTCCCTCTGCCTGTGTCTCTGCCTCACTCTCTCTCTCTCTCTCTCTGTGTCTCTCATGAATAAATAAAATCTTTAAAAATAAAAATATACCATGCAATATGGATATACCAAATATGTGAAATATAATAAATCCCCACAAAATGGAGATAATAATTCCTATCTTTACAAAGATTTGCGAGGATTAGATGAGTATTAAAACCTGAAAAGACCTTACCTATCTGAAACATAGTAAACTCTCAAGTAAATGTTGGCTCTAGTAATGATCATGGGATCAAATTAGGAAAATTATTAACTCATAAAACAAAGATTCAATATTTCTTTTTTTAAAGATTTATTCATTTATTTTTAGGAGGTAGGGGGAGAGGGAGAGAGACAGAGCAGACTCCCCCACCCAAAACACACACACACACACACACACACACACACACACACACACACACACTGAGTACAGAGCCCAACTTGGAGATTTGGACTCAGGGCTCGATCCCATGACCCTGAGATTATGACCTGAGCCACAACCAAATGTCAGACACATACCTACTGTTCCATCCAGATGTCCCAAAGGTTCAATATTTCTGAGGAGGATTATTAGACATAATGTAAATGCTTTAAATATTTGATATTCTATACATATTGAAATATTAAAGCTCTTTCAAACATAAATAATTTTAGAGGCCAATGAATATTTACTTCCTAGCAACTTTCTAAAACCTTCCATTGAAAATAAAATAGTTCTATTTATGATGCCCCTTTTTCAAAAGTTTTTATTTAAGTTACAGTTAGTTAACACCATGTCATACTAGTTTCTGGTGTACAATATAGAGATTCAGCACTTCCATACATCACAAGTGTACTCCTCAATCCTCATCATGGATTTCACTCATTGCCCCACCCATGTCCCCTCTGGTAACCATTAATTTGTTTTCTAGAGTTAAGAGTCTCTTTCTTGGTTTGCCTCCCTCTCTCTTTTTTGTTTCCTCTGCTTGTTTGTGATATTTCTTAAATTCCATATATGAGTGATATATGATGTCTTTCTTAAGGAAGAAAATCTCACAGTAATAACATGCTCATAGTTTTTAGTATCAAATTTTATGAGTACCTGGAATTAAAGGAAAATTATTTTCTTAATTATCAAGAAGTGACTCTTGGTAAGGTTGTTCATTACTTTTAATATTTTAGAAATGTTGGGGCACGCAGAAAATGAGAGCTGAAGGGCTGTCATTAGCAGTCTACAAATAGTAACTATGTTCCAGGCAAGATCCAGTCTAAGATCTGGATTGGGCCCAGTAGTTTGGATGTCTGGTTTCTGGTCCTGTCCACTATTAATTGTTTCACCTTGACATTTAGCAGAAAGTTGTGGAGGAAAGACCGTATCAAGATGGCCGACTGCCACACACCTCCTTGCTTTGCACACTGAATATGCATCTGTGTGTTTCCATGCATAAAAGTTGCTTAGAACACCACCAGCTGACAAAAATTTTGAGGAATTGATAAGGAATAGAAAGCAGAAGGGACCAGAAACAAAATTTTACAGAAATCCTATCCAAATCACAAGCAAAAGAACACTTCCACAAAGGAGAGACCAGGTACAGGAGGGCTTGAGGCAAAGGATAATCAGTCATGAGAAGTGGGCTTAACCTTGTGTTATTAATATCTCTGAGACTTTTTATTCTCAATAAGTTATTATTAATGATTTTCAGTGAAAGAAATATGCTTTGTAATTTTAAAAATCTTGTGTAACTTTCTGTGATAGTTGCAGCCTGGAAGTCTAATTCTGGGTCCCCACCCACACCACTCCCACATCTTTAACATGGTTAAAAGATGAGATGCATGAGGTGCCTGAGTAGCTCAGTCAGTTAAGCATCAGCCTTCAGCTAGGTCATGATACTAGGGTCCTGGGATTGAGCCCCACACTGGGCTCCCTGCTCAGCAAGAAGTCTGCTTCTCCCTCTCCCTTTGCCCCTCTTCCCCTCTTGTGTATGGGTGTGTGTGTGCATGTGCGCGTGCACACACACACACCCTTGCGCTTTCTCTAATAACTAAAGGGTGCACACACACACCCTTGCGCTTTCTCTAATAACTAAATAAAATCTTAAAAAAAAAAAAAGGTAAGACGCAGATGGTGGAAGGGCACAATTGACTGTGTCTAGTGAATCATGACACTCGTGTTTCAATCCTTCAATTAAGCAAAAGTTTTAACTGAAATTTTGGCTAAAAAATGCCCAACTTCCCTAAATTAATTAATCGATCTTTAATATATGTATGCCATGTTTTTGTATTTTAACAAATACATTTTACATTAAATATATCTTATGTTTCTAACAAAGGCTCAAAGCACATACTTTGTTTAGGAAACTATATCTCAGAACATTTTATATGCACCTATATGAATTTTTATAAATTTAGATTTTTTCTAAAAATAAATAAAAATAAAATTTTTATAACAATTCATAAATTTAGATTATTTTTAGAAAGAAAGTTGAGAATTCTAGAGATAATTTCAAACACATTTTCAAAATGCTTTCTCAATAAAACTGTTCCAATAAACAGTTTTGTAGGGATTTTTTTTTTACATACGTCACTACACCTTAATGTAAAAGAAATTATTTTGTTGGGAGGATTTTTAAATAATTTTTTAATTTGACAGCCACTTGACATCAAAGAGAGGGTCTAGGGGATCACTGGGTGGCGCAGCGGTTTAGCGCCTGCCTTTGGCCCAGGGCGCGATCCTGGAGACCCGGGATCGA
This sequence comes from Canis lupus dingo, assembly GCF_003254725.2. NCBI lineage: Eukaryota > Metazoa > Chordata > Mammalia > Carnivora > Canidae > Canis > Canis lupus. The sequence continues at coordinate 35,502,113 of NC_064253.1, read as the reverse complement.
ATCCCACGTCGGGCTCCTGGTGCATGGAGCCTGCTTCTCCCTCTGCCTATGTCTCTGCCTCTCTCTCTCTCTGTGACTATCATAAATAAATAAAAATTAAAAAAAAAAAAAGAGAGGGTCTATAGATGTGAAATCTTCTCTTTTTGTTAAAGAAAATTGAGTAATTTATACTAAGTTCAAGAGTACCTTGAAGCACTTTGTCACAAGAAAGCAGCAACCTGAAAAGATTTTAAAGCCTGGTTTTTAAAAATACATAAATAAATATAAATAAATAAATAAATAACAAATAAAAATACATGAAGCCTCTAATTTTTATCTCACTATAAACTATTGTAATGATTACACTATGTAAAATAATTTAATCCATAAATTCCCTTAACCAAAGAGGGCACATAACAGTTCATGTTGAAATGCAAAAGAAGACGGACACCATGAGTGACGACCCTAGATCCAGAACGGCAGAGTAGAGCCTCAGGAGCCTTCACATGCAGAGACCAACCCAGCAGCCCACAGTGCCTGGCAGTATGTCCATCCTGCTTCTTTCCTTAACGTCCAGATGTAGCACCAATAATCAGAAACCTCATCTACATAAACACAGAAGCAGCAGCATCCCACTCTAGGAGATCAAACCTGTACTGCTACAGCAAATTACCAAAACTAACTGTGTAAGCAATACAATTTTAGTGTCTCACTCTCTCTATCTAGCATGGGTTAGTGAGGTGCTCTGTTCAGGGTCTCAGCAGACTGAAATTAAGGGGTTGGATGTAGCTGCAGTCTCATCTGAGACTCAGGGTCCTCTTCCAAGCTCATTCAAGTTAGTGGTAGAATTCATTTCCTGAAGGTTGGAGAATAGAGGTCTTCATTTTCTTGCTGGCTGTGAACCAGCATTACTCTCCCATCCTTAAGACTGCCCTCATGTTGTTGCTGGATTGACTCTTTCTTTCTCAATATAGCTGTTTGGTTTCTTCTAGGCCAGCAACCGAGCATCTTCCTCACTTCACTGTCTTTTAAAAGGCTCATTTGATAAGGTCAGGCCCATCCAGGATGATCCCATGTTGACTGGTCTTATCCACCCTCAAAAGGAGGTGATTAATTACGTGGTGCGTGTACACCAGGCGGCAGGATCTTGCGGGCCATTTTGGAATTCTGATGATCATAACCCAACCACACCTTACACAAAAATTACCTCAAAATTGACCACAGACTTAAATGTAAAAAACAAAACTATAAAACTTCTAGAAGAAAAATAGGAGAAAATCTTCGGCATCTTAGGACTTGGTGAAGTGTTCTTAGACATGATACTGAAAGCATAATCCATAAAAGAAAAAAATAAATAAACTGAATTTCACCAGAATTAAAAACTTTTGCTTTGCAAAATATCCTGTTACTATAATTAAAAGACAGCTACAATAGGGGAAAATATTCGCAAACCACATCTCTAATAAAGAACTAGTTTATAGAATATATTTTTTATTTTTTTATTTTTTTCCTTTTTTTAAAGATTTTATTTATTTATTAATGAGAGACACAGAGAGAGAGAGAGAGAGAGAGAGAGAGAGGGGGCAGAGACATAGGTAGAGGGAGAAGCAGGCTCCATGCAGGGAGCCTGATGTGGAACTCAATCCCTGGACTCCAGGATCATGCCCTGGGCCAAAGGCAGATGCTTAACCGCTGAGCCGCCCAGGTGTCCTGAGAATGTATTTTTTAAAAACTCTCAAAACTCAGTAGGAGAAGACAAACAGGAACTGGTAAGAATGAAAAATGGTACAACCCCTTTGAAAACTAAAAACAGTTTGGCAATTTCTTTAAAAATTAAGCATATACTTATATTTAGCCCAGAAATCACATTCCAGGGCTTTTTCTCTAGAGAAATTTTTTAAAAATTGTTTAGACAAAAATCTGTAGATAAATGTTCATAACAGCTTTATATGTTACTGCCCAAAATTGGAAACAACCAAACTGTTCTTCAGTGAACAAATGGCTAAACAAATTGTGGAACATCTACACCATGACTACTAGTATAACAATATAAAGGAAGTATTGATAGCAACTTGGATGGATCTCAAGGGCATTATGCTGGATGGAGGGGGGTAGGTTGTCAATCTCAAAAGATCATATTCTGCAAGATTTCATTTATTAATATTGACAGAATTATAGAGACAAAAAGCATTTAATGGCTACCAGGGTTTAGGGATGATGGGGGGGAGGGTGCTGAAATGTCTATAAAATGGTTAGCTGATGGAGATCTTTGTGGCGATGCAACAGTTCTATATCTTGAGTGTGGTGGTGGCTACCCAAACACACATATATGATAAACTGTCACAGAACTATACACACATACTGTACTGATGTCCATTTTCTGATTTTGATATTGTACTAAAGTTATATAGGATGTAACATTAGGAGAAACTGGATGAAGGAAACTATTTTTGCAATTTCTTGTGAATCTATCATTTAAAAAAAAGGTAAAAAAAAGCAAAGGAAAGCAAAGTACATATGCATGTCTATAGTCTGCTAATGTTTCACTAAAAAGGGGTATATATACAAATTTCATTACATATCTACACATGTTTTAGAAACAAACAGAAGAAGAATAAAACTTCTAAAAATTTTAAGTGATACCTGCTTATCTGGCAAAGGCCTAGGCTAGATTTTCTTAGATCTTAACCAGTCTTCTACCTGTAATTCCCAAAGACTGCTTTATATAGGCACATGAAAAAGACAATCTAGAATTTTGTTTATCCAATCTGAGAGGATGTCAGATACCTGCTCAGACAGGTGTCACAGTTGTGTCATAGTTGTGCCTCAGCTATTCTGGGGCCAGAGTACAGCCTGTGGCCTCAAATGAGTCCATGCAATCTGAGGGGCATATGTACCCAGATCTAGTCTCCAAAGTCAGTCCCATGTCTGCCCTAAAAGGCCAGTGAGGTGACCTACCACCCTCTCTACCACCAGGAATCATCGAATGAGTTGGGATGTAGGGGAATAAATAAAGATTTGATAAAATCTTTGCCCAAAGGTGTTCTTGCTTCCTTCATAGTTTCCATACTGTAAGGCCTGCCGGGACCCCAGTCCTAGCAACAGCAGTTACTATGTGCCAAACATCACAGCATGAGCTTTGCATACTTCTAATTCTGGAAATTACCCCATAAGACACATATTATCTCTACTTTACAGATTAGGAAACCATGGTTCAGTGATGCTGAGTACCTTATCCAAGGTCACCCAGATCATAAAGAATGGCACTGGGATTCAAATTCATGCCATTCAATTCCAAAGCCCATGCTCATTCCATGTGATGCAAATTTCCCAGGTTGCTTTAAATTTGGGGTTTAGTGTTTTATTTGGTTTGTTTGTTTTGGGCTTTCTATCATACAAAGTTTCTCAGTAAAATCAGAAGTAATCTAGGCTTTCCAAGTTTCAAAAAATGCACAGCTGGTCTATCACAACATTCATTTAACTGTCAATTCAACCCATGCTTTCTCCTCTACTGATGGAAAGGGTATAAAAGCAAAGTCCGTCTTGAATTTTGCTATGAAACCAGGATTTTTGAAGTTCTCAAATTCAATAATTATTATATCACACTGACTCTGAACAACCAATTTTTGCTTATATAATGGAAATAAATACTTATTTCAAGTAAAGTGATTTCGGGTGATATTTTCTTGAACATTTAATCCCTACTATAGAATGGGTTCAATAAACACTTGCAACAAATTAATGAATCTCCATTCTGTCCTAATATGTCACATAATTTCCACACCGCCCCCCAAAACCTCTTTGGATTCTAGAAAAATGTAATTTGAAAAAAGGCTATGAGATTGTTTTAAAGAGAAAAAAAATTAAATTAAGCTTACAAATTAAAACAAACCTTCTATTATTCATATGATAAGGTTATTTTGGAAAATGACAAAATGGAAAGACAACTTCTCGTGTGTTTAATTGACTTATATATGTAAAATGATAGTGTATTGTGCATCTTTCAGCTGCCTGATGTGAGGATCTAACATTAAGAGGACTCTAAGGGGACTCTTCTTAGAACAGGACTCTAAGAAGTTATATTTCAAAAAAAAAAAAAAAAAAAAGGAAGCTATATTTCATTTCCATCTTACCTACTACAACTAGGGAAGGCATTTATCTTGTCATATCTGAAAAGTTACCTGGCAGAAAAATGACCTTTTCTTTATGTAGAAACTAGGATTTTGGTGAACCAAGCAAGTCTTTCCCTTCTCTCTCATACGAGATGCTTTCCCATTCCTGGACAGACCACTTTTAATCCGAGTTGTCCTAAAGGGTTTTGTGCATGTACTAGAATTACTATGTTGCCTTTAGAGACTGATCTGGGCCCCTGCTATCCACTTAAGATTAGGTACTCTTATTTATTTAGTAAAGGGCTTGCTTAAAAATACTTTTAACTAAATATTTAATGTAATGTACATACAGACACTAAAATGCTTTATAGTAATGATGGTGACAATGATAAGAGTAAATGCGTCAGGTTATTAGAAGAAAAAATTTTGTCATGAATATACAACCTCCTTAGTTGAGCACAACTAAAGGCAAAACAGCATGAATTGATGCAGTATTGTACATAGTTCAGGTATACTTTTGTTGGTGTCATTTTTATAAAGGAAAAAGAGAATATCAAAGTTCATTTTCCCCTTTTTGCCATTTGAAATGGCCCTGGACCTGACTTATGCCATCAGTCAAAATTTTTACTGGCACTGCTTTGAAGGATGTAAATATAGTAGCTTTTCAGGTATGAGAAGGAGTCTCATGGGAAACCATATTCAGCAGAGTTGCAGAATACTTCTGCAGCAGATTTTTTTTTAAATGATGTTTTCTTTATATCATGTTTAGAGTCTAAACTTTTTTCTGGCCTCCACTCAACCATGGCATATACAACTTAAATGTGCCAAAAACAAGACCAATTCTCTTTCAAATATGTTATTTCCAACCAGAACTGAATCAAAGCCAATCCTGAGGCTAAATGTGGCTTCCAGACGGATGGTGATTACTGCTTTTATTATGCTAAAGGTTACAGTAAAGGAAGACCAAAGGGATAAGTAGTGACATTGGTTTCCTATAAGAATATGGAAAAGAGATCACCAAAATAATCAGAGACTGAGAAAAGTTTCTCCTGGAAACTTTTGCATGTGGACATGAGGTCATAAAAAAGAACAGTGATTTGAAAAATTCTAAAAGAAATAAGTTTCTCAGAAGGTAACTGCTAAATTAGTAATAATAATAATAATTACCTTGCTTTAGGACTTAAAATTTTAAGCAACATACCATATGTTCATCATATGGTATATTATACAATTGGCACTGGGTTTATTAATTAACAAAGATTGATAAAATTAGAGTAGTTTAGTTAGTGGCTAACATAGAATTAACTGTGGGTCATAGGAAACCACGAAGAAGCTCAACCTCATTACTTTAGCTCTCCCTCAGGAAAAAATAAATTATTATAGTTTCCACTCTTGAGCATCTACTATGTCTTGACATCATGGTAGTTTAATAATGGGGATTATTAAGCTGCTTTGGATGCTATTGAGAGAGATAAGACTCAGTGTGGAATGAGTGTACAGATAAATTTTTGGATTCAATTGTGAATGGTGTGAGCTGGTATTCAGGCAGTCTAGCTTTGTCCAAATGTCAAAACCATAGCATCTGGCACTGACATGCAGAAATGTTTATATGCACTTTTGATACCTAACAGTACAGTCCTTGGAGATCAGAGTTACTTGACTACTATTCCCTCCTTATTTTAAGTAATAGATACACCTGTGCAGCATGATTTAGACTCAACCAAAAGAAGGACATTTTCTAGCTCTCTAAATAACATACATACAAATCTGAACACGGTCTGCTTTCCATGGCAGAATGCATAATCTCTTTTAGCCTGTACTTGCAAAACAGGAAGTATTTAGCACCATTTACCTATAAAGCTTTTGAGGCTCAGAATCCATAACTGATTTTCTTAAGAGCACATTGCTGGGATCCCTGGGTAGCGCAGCGTTTTAGCGCCTGCCTTTGGCCCAGGGCGCGATCCTGGAGACCCAGGATCGAATCCCACGTCGGGCTCCCGGTGCATGGAGCCTGCTTCTCCCTCTGCCTATGTCTCTGCCTCTCTCTCTCTGTGACTATCATAAATAAATAAAAATTTAAAAAAAAAAGAGCACATTGCTAATAAGTGGCACAACTGGAAATCAGAGATCCATCTAATTCCAAACTCCTTGCTCTTTTCCCTAAAATGCACACAGTTCTGCCTCTTACAGAGGCCACTACAGAGAAAAATCTGTTCATTCATTAATGTATTCAAAAATATTTCTTAGCACTTATTATGTTCTAAGTGCTGAGGATACAGCAGTGAAAACCAAACCCTGTGCTCATGGGTCTTACATTCTAGTGAAGGACAAGTAATAGACAAATATATTTGGTCCTGTTCATTAAACGGGGTCAAGGTCAAGGCTATGAAGTATGAAGGGAGAAGGCTGGCTACTTTAGTTAGCGATGAGAGAAGGCTTCCATTGCATGACATTTAAGTAAGGCCATGAACGAATGAAGGAGCAAGCCTCATGAAGATTTGGCATAAGGCATGCCAAGTAAAGGGACCAGCAAGCTCAAAGCCTCAGACATGGGACTATGTTCTGGGTGTTCAAGTTACAGCAAAAAGGTCAGTACTGCTACATACTCAGTGAATGAAAGGCAGAATGTTAACAGAGGCAAGGACCAGATCGTGAAGAGCCCAAAGGCAAAATGAGAAGTTTGAATTTTAAGGGTGATGGGCGACCATCTAGTTTTGTTTTTTTTTTCTAGTTATATATTAAGAAAGGAATGGCACATTCTGATTCACATGTTTCTAAGGTGGGAGAATAATACATGTTTAAATTTCATATTGAAACTGAGTAAATAAAAGACTAAAAGAGCAGATTATTTCCCCTAAAAAAGCCAAATGGCTCTTATTTTTTAAAAAAAAATTTTTAGAAGATTATAAAACCAGGTTAGTGATACATTGAGGCTCTCCCCACCTTTCCACTTTCCAAAGACTACTGGCATGCGTGTGCACATTTCATGGTTCCCATATAAGTGCTTGTTTTGTTCCTCTTATGTTAGGAACGGTAACATCTGGGGTTTCTTTTTGTAACTCCTCTTCCCTGACTGCACATCCATCCTCTATCACCCAACCGTCTGTCAAGTGCAGGGCTGGACACTGAGCAGGAGTTCCATACATACTCTTTCACCTTGATTCAATTAATAACGTATTATGGGCATGGTTCTTCATTTTAGAGTTAGTGAGACTTTCAATTTCAGTAATAATGTGGACTGTACTGAGAGTGCCTATTTATCTTCTTCAAAAGATATTTGGGGCTTAACAAAGGGCACTTTATATTCCAATAATCTCTGATGTACACTTTTGGGAGACGGAACAAAGTGATAACCAGCACTTCCCGTTTGTCTGTTTCATAATCAACCTACAAAGATACAGCTGCTTTAATCAAATATGGTAGTGTAGCAAAGGCACAGCCTCATTTTAATCTTCTGGGGATTCAGTATGCAAATTTCCTTAAAGGAGTAGTGTTAATACAAAGAGAAAAGTTACAGAAATAAGTGATTTACAGGACTGGGAGCTAGTTGTTCACTACCTAGAGACTGTTGCTCAGTCCATTATTTCAAAACAAACAAGTTTTAGAGAGTGCAATTGATCTCAGCTACACTTACACATACAGAGAAAATGCATACACATATACATACAACACTGAATGCTTCACCTTTCCTCTTTTCACATAAAACTGTCAGCTATACTTATGAATCTTAGCAAAAGACATCTATAATTGGTATCTTTACATTAATTTGGACAGATGTGCTAAAAGAAGCCATTTAGCTGGAATTATTAATAATACTGTTACTATATTGAAATTTTTTCATATTCGATTTAACTAAATCGCAAACAAGTGTATCAGATTCTTATCAGAGAATCAGATTGGAGTTGTGGACCTGAATGATGAGAAACAACTCTCATGTTATAAAAAAATTATATCACTTGAGATTGTTACTATATATGCTTATATTTATAGGGTCATGATTTCATTGGAGTACATACATCTAACAAGCCAAAGGATTCTAATGAATTATTAATGATTTATTGTGTAAAATTCTGATACAATAGTCTGCTAGTTTCAGTGGAGCTAAAAATCAACACACACACACACACACAGTTTCTAGCTAGCCTGCTAATTATTACAACCAAACAAAAATTAAGGAAGGATGTCAAAATCAAATCAATTTTTTTTTTAGAGAGAGAGAGAGAGCAGGGAAGGGGGTATGGTCTCTCTCTCTCTCTAAAATAAATAAATCTTTAAAAAAAATAAAAAAATTTTAAAAAATAAATCTTTAAAAAAATATAATACACTATATGTTGATTAATTGAATTTAAATAATTTTTTAAATATTTTATTTATTTATTCATGAGAGACACACACAGAGAGGCATTGGGAGAAGCAGGCTCCATGCAGGGAGCCCAATGTGGGACTTGATCCCAGATCCTGGGATCATGCCCTGAGCCAAAGGCAGACACTCAACCACTGAGCCACCCAGGCATCCTGAATTTAAATAAAATTTTTTTTAATTTAAATAAGGAAATTTTGGTGTGTTCAATATAATGAAATACTTAAAATGAGTATTCTTGTATGTACTATGTTTTTGATAACAAAAGTGATATATATATACAACATACGTATAAGATTTGATGTGTCAATGATTTTTTAGAAGTTTTCTAGCTTGTGTTGTTAGATTTACATGTAAATTTCTTCTTAAACTCTCATTTGGCAAGTCTGAAGATTTAAGGTAATTATTCAGATTGGTATAAATCTATAATCAGAGAAATTTGATGGACATGACTATTTTGTACAGCAAGTGTTTTACATGCAATCTAAGTGGACATTCATGCTAGCATTAGTAAACTGGTAACTTCTGTATTAACAAATTCTTTCACGAACGTCTTACCTGTGATCATTTGTTTCTTAGTCATGGATTTTAACACCCAGAATCCACTGCCCATGGTATACTACCATAAAGACATAATAAGAAAAATATCTGTAATTGTCCCTGATTTACTCTTTATCAGTCATGGTTGTATCTATTGCTCAATGCTAACAAGAAATCATCTAACTTCTTAATTTGCAGTAATTATAAACTTGGTAATAACCCAAAACTTTCAAAGAATTCCCTTTCACTTCATGAAGAATGTAACATTCCTCAACTCTCGGTAATAAAAATCATGACTCGGGCACCTGGGTAGCTCAGTCAGGTAAGTGTCTGACTCTTGATTTTAGCTCAGGTTGTGATCTCAGAATCATGAGATTGAGCCTCATGCTGGGCGTCATGCTTTTTTTTTTAATTTTTTAAAAAGATTGTATTTATTTATTTATTCATTCATTCATTCATTCATTCATTCATGAGAGACATGGAGAGAGAGAGAGGCAAAGACAGAGGCAGAGGGAGAAGCAGGCTCCATGCAGGGAGCCTGACGTGGGATTCAATCCTGGGTCTCCAGGATCATGCCCTGGGCTGAAGGTGGTGCTAAACCGCTGAGCCACCCAGGCTGCTGGGAGCCATGCTTAAGATTCTCTCCCTTTCTCCCTCTCTGCTGCACCCCCACCCCGCACTACCTCTTTCTCTCTAAAAATTAACAACAACAATAATAATAATGACTGCTATCTTTTGGTGGCTTTGCATAAGACGCTGTACTAAATGTCTCACAAACATTATATTTTCCTCTTTTGTCTTATGACATAATACATGTACAAGTTTAAACTGCATGTTTTAATTTTATCATTTCCTTCTCAATTTTAGGAAGATTAAAAACATGGAGTTTCTTCCTTTAGCCTTCAAATTTTCTGGGTAAATCATTCCACAAGATAACATTCAACCAAAGATCTAAGGCTTGAGGACCATTTTAATCCTTATTAGCAAATATAGAATATGTGCCTCGTTTAAATATATCACGTATACCACTTAGGCTTCAATGTTGGTTTGCGAAGCCCCCACCACATGAATAGAACCTACTTCAAGGATTTGTTTTCAATATGCTTTTTTTTTAAGTAAGCTCCATGCCCAGCATGAAGCCTAATGTGGGACATGAACTCACAACCCTGAGATCAAGACCTGAGCTGAGATCAAGAGTCAGATGTTCAATTGATGGGGCCACTCTGGTTCTCCTATGTCCTCCTTTCAATTCTCATGAGGTTACACCAAGTCAGGTTCATGTTAGTTAATATGTACTATAAAATATACTCTAAACAAAATACTGCCCTGCAACACCTGAAGTAGGATCAGATATCCCCCAGACAAAAGGGGCAAGTGTGAGTTAAGTAGCCCTCACTCAGAAAAGGGGTGAAAATGTTTAGCATTTCATGTTTTCCTCACGAGTTACTTCTGAAGTTAGTCTGCCTCCCAAAAGTAATGCCTCTTTTTAGTACACATGATGAGACTTGTGGCCGTTAGGGGGCGGTGAGGGGGGAGGCAGTACTACTACTGTTACTAGAAGGTTCTGAAACTGAACAAAAAGCATTTAAAGCTCCAAAATTACTCACCCTACATTTCATTGGTTACTTAAATTACAGCATTTATGCAACCTCAAATAAAACATTTCTTAACACTGTGATTCTGATAACTCCAAGTTTAACTTAGTGCGGAGACAAAGATTACCATAATTTGAAAAGATTTAGGATCACTTTCAGTTCTTTTTCAATTCAACTCGCACCCCCTCTCTTCACACACACACACACACACACACACACACTTCAAAGTAATAACAGTCTGTTTAATAAAACTTAAGGCATCTGTGGAATTATTACCAGAAATTACTTTTGTACCTAGTTTTAGACTGAATGATTCACTGCATTTCCCTTAATCCTTAAGTTGCATATTCATTGCTGTATTTTCCTCTAAGTGCCGTCACTTAAATTGTCATGTAAAATAGGGCAAATCAGGGTCAGTTTATATAAGCGGCATCAATCTGAAGAACTTCATCAGTCTTTATTTCGAGGCATTATGCAAAGAAAACTGACATTAAGAGAGCCTTAACTGACAGCAAATGAAATCAATCAGCAAATCACTAAGCCATAATAAACTCACTCAATTTGTAGATAACCCTTCCCTTTCCAGGTCCTCACCTAGGCAGTCCATCAAACACTGTTTTTTGTCCAAGTAGCTAAAATGAATAGCAATTCTGTGGCAGCACTTGAAAGTTCAAGCGCTCACAGGCTTCGGTCTCTCAATAATAAGTATTAAAAGGTATTATCTGGTAAGGTTATACTTAAATAGGCTTCAAAAATGAGAAAAGAAAGATATTGAAAGGGTCAAGTTTGGGATTCAATTTTTGCCTCTTAACATTAATGACAAAGAAATTATATTCGTATCACTTTGCAGTTTTTTTGCCTTGAGCTACCTAGTGTTGAATACTGTAACCAAAAAAATAATAATTTTTAAAAGCTCTGTACTTTCATGTTTTGTGTTTTTGTTTGTTTTTGACTAAATGTGCCTGAAACATTTCACACGCAGGCAAATACTGTCATTTCAGAGATGGAATTTGAAGTCCCTCTAAAAAAATAAATGGTTGTAAATAAAGGCCACAGAGTTAGAGGAAAATATGAGAACAGCAGTAATTCCTTAATTACTTTGTGTAATAATTTCTCAAATGGAAGTATATTCAAAGTGTTTACCATGGCTTTATACTGAAATGAGGCAACACTAAAATTGTGAACACCCTGTTCTGCTACTAAAGTGAAAACTGCATCAAATAAATCATCAGTCAAAAACCTCAAGAGCAGAAACCCTAAAACATTCCTTGATGTACTGAAGTCACTTGTTCTGCCTCCAGGCCTGTCTACAGTTCCCTCCCCTATGGTTTATACAGCACAGTACCATGCAAAAAGCATCCTTGCATGCATATTTTCCCATCTGATTCCACCACCACCTCCCCAACACCCTGTCCTGTGAAAGAAAGTAGTAAAAGCTGCACCTCCTGCACCTGCAGAGGAAATGAGAACTCAACCCTGAACCTGCAGTCAGGACTTGAATCCAGGCGTTCGGACTGTCACACGGTCTTTCTCCAATAGTATGCTGCTCGTCTTTTCCCCACACAAACAGAATTATCTTACCTCTTCCAAATGCTAGGCTCTTAACAAAGTAATTCCCATTCTGATCGACACCATGTTTCCAGCAAACTCAGATGCACTGAAATCTGCAGATTCATTGTTGTCAGTTTCCCTATAATCCGACTGCATTGCTTGTTTTTAGAAGGACAAAAATCTCCATCTGAAATTGAAACCTAAGCAAGCTCATACCTGATCAATGAACGTTTGTATGCCAAATATTCAAAGGCATACAATTTTAATCTTCAAACCTCTTTCATATCCGTCATGACCTTCACGACTGCCCCAAGATGCAACTGGACAGGTATCATCACCTCTTTGTTCCAGGCGAGAAGCTGATGCACCCGAAGAGCTGAGGGCCCAGAGCCCCCCAGAAAATAGTGATTCTGGCCTAGAATTCCAGTAGCACTTCCAGCCTATTCATCCTTCACAAGATAGGACAACTGTGTAATCCTTGCAAAAAAACACAACTGGATAAAATAATGACAATTCCTGATAACTGTGCAATTTGAATCTACTACGGAGGAAGTATTTCATCTATTCTATGGCTGGCTCTGTTACTTTGGAGTAAAGCTGCATAACCGCTTCAAACTCCTGGGATATGGACTCTATGATTTTATCTTCTCCCTAAATATTCTTCCTTAGAATAAACAAAGGAAGAAATTATTAAAAACAAAACTGGAAAAAATGACTTTATGAATCATGCCTAGTTTGTAAAGAATTCCTATCAGATTTTACTTAACGTCCGTTCAGATTACTGATACCAGATCATTCCCAGAGGGACTAATTCATATTTTTAGCTGAGTTAAGGAGTAAGGATTTAGGAGATTCGCAATATGAGATTCTATGTAACAGAAGCTTTATACAGATGTATTTCCTTGTCCTCACATGTCATCCTGTCATTTTCAAAAGGCAATGATGAAAGTCCCAACACCAACCAAAAAAACTCTGTTGTTTCAACTACCACCAATCTGAAATAAAACCCATGATGGAAGATGTAAAATATCTCAACTGCTAAATATTTTAAAAAGAACTTTTTATAATTCCTAGCTTTTTTTTTTTTTTTTTTTTGAGAGAGAGAGCAGGAGGGGCAAAGGGAGAGAGAGTCTTCAAGTAGACTCCATGTTGAGCGTGGAGCCTGATAACAGTTCAATACCACAACCCTGAGATCATGACCTAAGCTGAAATCAAGAGTTGGATGCTTAACCAACTAAGCCACCCAGGCACCCCCATAATCCTTAGCTTTAAAAGATATTTTTTAGAAACCTTAGCCATTAGTACCCGAGCTATGTTTTAACAATAAATATTTTTAAAATATCTCTTTTTACAATAAGTCTTTTAAAAAATAAAGTATAAGGATGAAGAAAAGAATGGTAGTATGTATCACCTAGTAAAACATCTGGACCAATAAAAGGTATAATTTGACATTGTTACTCTCAATATTCTGCCCTAGAATTCTGATTGATGTGTTCCCCTCCCCCACTCCACTACCACCCTTACAGCACCCAAAACCAAGTGCAAATCAAATAAGCAGAAGAAGAGAAGAAAGGAAGAAGGGAGAGAAGAAAGCTGAGAAGACAAGCAGTGATATCAAACTGCTCTAGTAATGATGGACATGCTAGATTTTCTTGGTCATCAAGAATCATAGAAGATACAGATCAAGGACCATGAGGCCTGATTTACAATGACTAACAACCAATAAGTTTAAATGCAAAGCAGAATTCTACTTTTTTTTTTTTTTTTTAGAGAAAATGTGTGTGCGCACAAGCAGGGAGGGGAAGAGAGAGAGAGAGGAGAAAGAGAGAGAGAGTCTTAAGCAGGCTCCACACTGGGATCTCCATCTTAAAACCCTGAGATCATGACCTGAAATCACAGGCTGAAATCATGAGTCAGACACTTAACTGACTGAACCACCCAGGTGCGCCCAGAATTCTAAACTTTTAACTAGCAAATAACAAAAATGTTTTTCTGACAACTCACCTCAGACAATTTTTTGACAACTACCTCAGAAAACGCCATTTACTCTTCCTGGTGTCAACAGAAAAAGTAAACACACTAATTCTTACACTCATCCTCAAGTCAGGCCTCAAATCTACGTCATTCAGAGGCCTCATTGGCACAACTTATATTCTGTGGAACTATATACAACAGCCCTCAAGCATAGGTGATGCAAAGGATGGCATTTTTCATCAAAATGCATTTCTTCTCACAAGAACTATATTATTTTTCCAGTTAATTGTCTTTCCCTAACAAACAGCTCTGCTCTTCCCTGGACAGTACCTTCTAAATTTTGAAGAAGGTAGCATTCCAACACTCTATTTGATCTCACAACCTAAGTCTAAAATCATTTTATGTTTTTTAATTTAAAAGATACTTTGATTTTAGAATTTAAAGAGAGTTGCACAAACTCTTAAAAACTTTAGACGACCTCAAAATCTTTTTGATACCTTATTACTAAAATGATCCTGCTTACCAAAAGATCAGATTTCTAATAATATCAAACATTCAAAGCAGTGTTATGCACCCCAGTAATAAATGAAAAACAGTATCTGTGAAACAAACAGCAGTCACACAATGTATTCCCCTTACTGAGTGAACCCTGGCAACTCTGTAAGTTAAGAACCTTCCAAGAATGGTTATCTAAAAATCAGGGAAGATCTAAATTATAAAAAGCAAGTAACACTTCCCTTTAGTCATGGAAAATAAAGACCCATACTTTAAGGAGGAAACCAGAGGGCTAAGAGAAGTCATTTCAGAGTAAACTGGAAGTCTCTTCCAGGGACAACTGCGGAATGTGTATCAAAGCCTTAGAATGTACATAACCTTAAATGAAACCACTCCACTCATTTATCCTAAAGAATAATGCAACAGTGAACAAAATAAGGCAACAGTGAACAAAACAGTGAAGGGTTCCTGTCCCTGGGCAGCTAGAAGACACCAAGTGTTTACAATGTACCTGTCACTGTCTGAGCACTTTAGATGTGTTAATCCATTGAATTATCACCCCAACATGATAAGTTAGAGACTTTTGTGATCTCCATTTCACAGATGAAGAGGCTGAAATATACAGTCTAAGTAACTTTCCCAGTTAGCTTCTTTTGGATTTCTATTCTCTCCACTATTTCCTCACAAGTGAAATTGTATTCTACAGACACACCCTACCTTTATTCTTTGCCCCTCTTGACCATCGTAAAGCACACACACACGCACACACATAGCCATAATTTACAAAAGGCAGAAAGGTATGATTAAAAGCATGAATGGACCCTATTCACTGAATATGTAACATTTAGGAATTTACTGCATCTCTATAAATTTTAGCTCCTTCCTTTATAAAATAGATAAAATCAGGGCACCTATTCAAATGGCTGTTGCAGGCATGGAGTGGAATAGTAAATGTAAAGTGCTTAGCATAGTAACGGGTTCAGAATAAGTACTTAACAAATGTTAAGTACTTTTCCCATGCTGGAAAAGACCGACAGAATATTGGCAATATTCTTTGTTGTTATTGAATTAGGGTAGACATACAAACATTATATGCCTAATAACTGCCAGATATTAAATGTATTGCATATCCTAATTACTGTGGGAAAAACAATTCAAAGTATAAGATCATGAGTAACAGGTACTATCTCTATAAAATATGGGCAGAATATTTCTTATGACAAAGTCCTCAGCGTTCATATTGTACCAGACTTTTCAGCTAAAGCTAACTTGTCTAATCCAGGTATTTTCATTTTTTTCTAGTAGACTGATATGCCAGTTTTGATACACGATTATTTGGGAGATAAAAGCACAGGTAATAATAGATCTGGTCCTGCCATAGGAGCTTAGACAAAGGGTTTCATTGGAGACCTGGCCTCAAAGGAACATCAGGTAACCTGGATAAGTAAATGAGGAGCTAATGATGATCTTAATCAAAAATTATTTAAAGCTTTTGAAGAAACAAGAAACAAGGAAGCATAAAAGAACCAAATGGAAAGATACAGAGAAAAAGACCCTAAATAACCATTCCGCAAAATAAACTACACACACACACACACACACACACACACCCTTAAAACGAAAACAAGCTTCTGTTGCTAACTTCATCTTTACAAGGGTCCCATAATTGCTGTAATCATGACAGCCACCATAAATTGCCTGCTTTCTTTGTGGTGGGCACTGTGTTCTCTACTTTACATGCCTTCCCTCATTCAAGTTCTACTACAAGCCTGAGAAATTGGTAGGACTTCACTTTTTTTTTTTTTTTTTTTCAGCAAATTGAGGCTAAAAGCTAGCAGATCTTAGAGACTAGATTTTTCTGAACTGAATTTTCTCCTGTAGGAGAGCATCAGTCACATGCTCTTCTGGGTCTGGAGAGAAAGGGTAATCCTCTTCGCCATTCATTCATGCTCACTGTTCTTCCTTCCATCCAGGGTTATACCTGTAACAAAGCTTCCCATGCTGGAAAAGACCGACAGCGACAGCTCCCACTGCTCCAAATAATGGCAGCACAGGCTTGCCAAATGGTCATACACCACCACATCCTCCACAGTGATCCTCTCTTCAACATAATCAAAGAGCGTGCACTCTCTAAACAGTTCATTTCATCAGCACAGACTACAAAGCTAAACACATACTGAATTCCTAAATATGCAGTCCCACTTAGCATAAATATACATATTTATATACTGCAAAAGGTGAAAAGTAGCAAACACTCCATAATATTAGCCTGTCCCATGGAAACAAAATTTTTTATCTGTGAATTTGTCCATGAGATAGCATAAACTATGACCCACGTCTTACACAGAGGCATGATGTATATTTCATAAATGGAAGGAAAACCCCACTATATATTTCAAAAGCTGTATGCTTACCATTTAACAAAAGTGTCTAGATTTTCATCTAATATCAGATTTTACCAGTTTAGGCTTTGCAGTTAAACACACCTATGCTTGAATTCAGGCTCTGGGCCCTGCCACTTACTTGCTGTTGATCTGTTATAGGAACTTCTCCCTCTGCCTGTGTCTCTGCCTCTCTCTCTCTCTCTCTCTCTCTCTCTGTGTGACTATCATAAATAAATAAAAATTAAAAAATAAATAAATAAAAAAAATAAAATGGAAATGAAGCCATCATTTGACATAGAACGCCATATTTGACAGATCCATTGTGAAAAGTAAACAATACGATGTATTTAAGAAAGCAAGCATGATACCTAGTCCATAGTAAGTACTCACTGAAATGATAGCTACTCATAGTAAAATGAAGATCATCAATACTACAGAGCCTTTCTTCTCAAAGTACTCCAAAGCATATTACCAATTCTGTGTGTGCCTGTGTGTCTGTCTGTGTCTGTGTAAAAAACACTGTTATGGTCCAAATCACGTGTTCTTCTCTGCATGGAATAATCAACTACAATATCCATAACTAATCCGCAATGTACACCACGACATGTCAGTGCAAAAATGTGCCCAAGTGTTTAGATATTGGCGATGTGCATAAGCATTTTTATTAGAACTTGGAAAAGATAGTAGTTTGAAATAGGGGTCTCTACATTTCCTTCTTGCTATTCACTGATGTCGGAACCATAGAGAGTTTGTGCTTTTCCTCCAAAATATGGCAGTGTGAGGATCAGTCTCTTTCCAAATCACCCAAATCTACAGTTTGAGGGAAGTCATTATTTGCAAATTATGACAAGTACTTAAGCCCTCTGAGATTCTGAATCAAGATAGCCAAGTAAAGGATTACTTTACAGCCACTAGAAAAATTTCAAATCATATTGTATTTGTGGTTACAATGTATTCATAAATAATGATAAGCAAATTTAAAATGTACATCTTAATCTCGTACTAAATGATAGTATAGTATTTTAGCCTGTAACTGAAAATAAAAATATTTTATGCTTAGTTTTAAATCACATATATATTTAAAATATATTGTTGGACAATCTAATGAGAGAAATGAGTATTCTTCTTTGTAGAGCATTAATTTGGGTACTAACAGCAAATTAAATTAGAGTATGGAGCATGTAAAAAAAATTAACATAGCCCCACTTGGACTGACATTAATTTTTATACAAAATTAAAATTTCACAGCGTTATAAACTAAAGAATGATAAAGTTTATTTTAAACCTCAAAATGTGAAACAGAAACTGAGTTTTAAGAGATATTTATCTTTCAGATACACTGAAACATCTAGATTGCTACTGAACAACAACAAGCTCTGTTGAAATATTGGGCTTCCTACAGTTTACATGTTGATAGGTTTCTCTAATAAAGGCATTGGGCATTAAAAGGTGAATAAAGTACATATCAAATTTTGTTTTGTCCAATTAAAAAAACATGTCCTAACCTGAAGGAAGAAATGCTCATTGTAACACAGGAGTCGCCTCAATCAGAAAGAGATCTGCAGCATCTAAAATGAGTATGTTTTTGAAAATATTTTCTTTGTTAGGTTTATTTTAAAGTTACTTGGGGTTTCATGATTTGGGGCTTTGAGTTTTATAAAGGAAATAACCTGGTCTGCACATACTATGTTGTTCATTAAAACTAAAAATGAAGGAGTAAATAAATGCTCTTTAATGCAAAGTACAGTACAGTACCACATTTGCTTAAAGTACACTGCCACATAAGAAATGTTGGCTCCACTTTGGAATTAACATTAAAAATTTTCAAATATGTCTCTTGATAGTTTTATCGAAAAGTGATTTATTTTAAAACAAGAAGAGAAAAAAAAAAAAACAAGAAGAGCTACAAATTGAGGCCAGCTTAAGAAGATAACAGCCTAGTGTCTTATTGTCCTCTGCTGACAGGAAAGCATGTTCTTTACATACTGTACTTAGCTATAAAACACATATTTTTCCTCAGTAAAAAATCTTTTTCTGGATTATTTCATAGGCCAGTTTGAGGCTGTAAAGAAAAGAAAAACCATTTATTTGTGAAATAGTGTTCCATGGTAGAAGAGAAATTAAGAAAAATTATTTGTATCTCCTTTAAGTTATTCACAATACTTTGAGGCTTTCATTCTCTACAGTTAGTGCAATTTATTTTTCTACACGTCTCAGTAGCAAACAATGTTATTTAGACTCTAACCTGGCACGCTACCACCTCTGGTCCGCCCTTGAGCCCCTCCATTGCAAAGGTCTCCAGGTGGAGTTTGGGTAGCTGCAGGGTGAAGTCATTCCTACTTGCCGCAGTCCGTGACAGCGAGATCTGATCTCTGACCTAAAGGGAAAAAAACAGCATCAATGGTAATTCCCCTTCAGACACATTAACTGGGATGAACTGGGTCCCCTTGAGCCCACTGAGTGGACTTGCATTGATCGCTGGACCTGAAATCCATGAATAAATTTAGGACTAATTGATTTTTCGTTGCAAATAAATCTCTAATTCAGAGTGCTGGGGGAGAATGTTAAGAAGAAAAAGCATCCTCCTGCTTGGAATGAGGGAGGGAAGAAGAGTCACTGGAGCTCTTCTGATCAAGAGGTTTTGAATTATTTTTTCACTGTTCCAGCCTCAAAAGAAAAAAAGAAAAAAGGAAAAAATATCCACAAAATCGAAAACAAATAGCAATCTCCTAATTATTATCACTTTCTTAATAACACATTTAATTTAACTGGTATTAACTGATACATATTAGACAAGATAGTTATTAGGTGTTAGTCTTTGAAAAGAAAACTTCAATAATATGCACCCTGGAATAAAAACAAATACACTCAACACACAAGGAGACTTAAAAATATACTAGCCAGAGGTTTATTTGCCCATTTCCTTCTTAACAAACTTGAGTCTTAACGATTAAATACATATAAACCAACTCGGTCATACAACTTCTAAATAAGATAATGAATAAATCAGTGGTATTTGTACAAAATTTTAAGTATTCGTAAAGGTAACAATACAAACATACCGCAGCTATACAAGAGAAATGCCAATTCTCTCGCCGGTATGGGTATCACAGGCAGTTGATATTACACTGCCACCTTCTGGACAAATGAGAAACTACTCCCCATATACTATGTATAGATGGAAGAAAATGCTCTGAAACAGATCTGTTTTCATTTTTAATTTCCAAACTTAGTAAAAGCTTTAAAATTTTCACATCTCAGTTTTCCATAAGATAAGTTAGCTCTAATCTTTAGTTACATAGTTTAACAGTAGTAGATTTCATACATGGGCATATTTTCTAAGTTTACTCAGGCCTGACTTGGTTTAAAAAATGTCTCTCTCTGCTACCATGTATTGGATAAATATTATGCAACTAGCTAAAAGCCACAGAATCAAAATTTTTTGATGAAATAGTAAATGTCAAGAATGGGAGAACTATAAAAATAATACTAATTTCTCAAATATATATGTATCTATCCCCACTTTTCCCTAAGCAACTTCAAATGTAACTTGGCAACATATATGATAGAAAACTACTCCTTTGCTTTTCTATTCTATTTGGGAAGCTTGTAAAACCTGTTTGAATTATTGCTTATTTTATGAATGAACTATCACACTTCATAGGGTTTCCTCAAATCAGCAAACACACACAAACATCTGATGACATCTTTAATTGTTCATGCTAATCTATGGTTATAAAAATCTTTATACTCCCAAGTTGAGAAGAATTTCTGTCAATAAGTGAATGTCAAAGTGTATGCTATAAAAAAGACACTGTAATGCAATTTTTATAATGGTGTGAGTACTGTATGCACACTGGAGTTCCAATGCAGAATGTATATTTATCTCTAACAAATATTCTCCAGGGTCTTCAGTCAGAATGAGAATGCTTTTAACTTACTTAACAAAATAAATCCTATTTTACAAATATATTTGCTTTAGGTTTTATATTTTATATGTATCATTACCCTCTCTTGCTTTTTCTTGGTCACCAATGCATGCTCAGATAAAAGAAAACATTAATGTGGATTAAGGTACTGAGAATTTATCAACATCAAACCACTAGTGTTTTGCCTTCTACCCTTCTGAACCATAGTCAATAGATCTAAATATTTTACTGCACCCTGGCCAATTCATTGTTTGATGTTTAAAAACTCACCCAGAATCAAAGAAAATTTATTAAATTTGAGCCCCCAAATGAGATACTATTAGCTTTGAAAGTCAAGTTTAACTGCGATATTGATGATTCTCTTTTTTCTGTGACAAAATTCACTAGGGAAATCCTGGAAGTCAAAGTACAAAAGCAGATTGCTAATACGGGCAAAGGGGGAGGGAGGACCATAAGCAATGTAGGTATAATCCACAACACAGTTCCAGCACTGGAGGTCCTTTAACCTGATTATTATCAGGCACTAGACTTCAACTGTGAAGCTTGACATACAGGAATAGTAAGCCACATTTTATAGTCTCTAAATAAACTTGCTAAACAGTACTAACCTAGGGCCTTTGGCAGTTAAAACTGTGACTCCTTATCAAATTAACATTCTCACTACAACATTATTTAATTTGCCAAATTAAATCATTCTTATATTAGTTAGGGGAAAAACATCAAAATGCAGTTATTTTGCAAAACCAAAGCATGGGCATCATAGTTACAACACTATTGGCATATGCATGTGTTAATACCTTTATTTACTTATAAATGAAGTGTTGCATGTTGACAATGCCTTCAAGGGAGAGTGATATGTAACAGATATAATATCACAAATATTTCTACTAAATTTCAAGAGTTGTTTCCACTTTTACATTAAGCCAGAACTTTGAGAATAAGCATCTAAAATGTTCCTCAAGTATTTCTAGAAAAAGTTTTTTTGCACTCTTGAAAAGGGTCCGACTAGGAGTTCTACTTTAAAGAGTACAAGGAGGGCAGCTCGGGTGGCTCAGTGGTTTAGTGCTGCCTTCAGCCCAGGGTGTGATCCTGGAGACCCGGGATTGAGTCCCATGTCAGGCTCCCTGCATGGAGCTTGCTTCTCCCTCTGCCTGTGTCTCTGCCTCTCTCTCTCCCTGTATCTCTCATGAATAAATAAATAAAATCTTTTAAAAATAAAAAATAAAGAGTACAAGGAGCAAAAGCATCATGTAGAGAGAAAACAAAACAGTGACACAGGACAAGTAAAATTACAACCAGGCAGCAAAGAAGCAGGAAGGGAAGGTGATGAGGAACAGGAAAACATGTAGGGTGAAAGATGAGACTGTTCAGAAGAGTGCAGAAAGCAAGTTTGAATTTCAGAGTGTGAACAAGGTGGAAAGAGATTCAACCCAGAACGGTAAGAAAAAGGACTCTCCTCATATTGCATTAAATTTGTTCATGAAAAACAGAAAACAGTCTGAAAACAAAGTAACCAAAATCAGAAAAGAAATAAGTGAGATTTCTTTGGGAAACACTGCCCATTAGCTGTAAAATTATTCCTTTCAAGCATGAGAATCTAAAATAAATTTCCTTACTGTCAAAAGAATTTTGAAGTAACAATATTAGGAAAGTAAAATCACTTTTTTCCCTATGAGAAGTAGGCTCACCTTTTAAGAAACAGATTTTAGTGTGAACTAAGATTAAAACAACCACTGTCACCTGTCTGTACATTAAACTATAATTTCAAATTTCAAATTAATTTGAAATTATAATTTCAAAAGTTAGTCTTTAATTGTTTACAATGGCATATCATTATTCACCCTTTAATTAAGATTCTATACCCTTTTCACTGTGGTTTATATATAGCTGTGAGTGATAAAATATATATAATACTAATGTTTTTCTACTTCAAAATGGGTAACAGTTCATATTTAATATATATGATTAATTTTTCATACAATTTCACAATATAAATCTCATTTGTCAACTTATATACATTTTTATAATATTCTATACAACTATTCAATTTCATAATATTTTGACAAAGAATAAAGAAAACATACCTACATTACTACACTCTGAAATTTTGATTTTTAGAAAAGTAGTTTGCTTTTTCCCTTCCTTATTACATACTTTCAGAAAGCACATGTTTCTAACAGATATGCCATAAGACACAAGAGAAACAGGAGGTGGATAGAGAAAAATAAATGAAACTTTCTAAGAAGTCAAAATATTGTTATGAAATATATATTTATTTTATCATCTCTAGTTTCAGATTGAAGTGATTCATAAGATCCATGCTCTTATTCCTCTGATTGGCCTTTACTCACAAGCCAAAAGTCTGTTTTCTAATTTTCTGTACTCCTACCATAACACAGAAAAGCTATTCCTGGTAGACATATCAACTGTGAATTACATTAGTCATTTTTGGAAAAACTGCTCAACTCTCAAAATGTGAACCTGCATGCTGTATCATACACAGCTATAAATCCCTCTGGACCTAATGTTCCAAATTAAGAAAAAAAACATACACTTATTTATAAAATGTGACACTAGCTGTGTTTTTACCAACAGGACACTAAGGAAGTAGGGCTGTAGAGAGAAATTCAGATACATTGATCCCATACAAAGTTATACACAATGCCTGTATCTTAAATGTCTGGGTAAAGTATGTGATAATTAGGATTTCACATCATACCCTTAACCTGGCTAAAATGTTACTTACTCCAATCTAGTTTGATATCTGTTTTTTCAAAATAAACATTCTTAAAAAAAATAAACATTCTTACCACGGATGGTGTCATCAAGTACGGACCTCTACAGTGTTCCTGTAACCTCATCTCCTTTCTTAGCACTGCATGTTTCCGTTCTACTTTGCTTCCACTTCCTGCCTTCTTCTGTCCCATTCCCTCCTCTGCACTTCCTTCCACCTCCACTGATTCCTTCTTGCTGTCCCTTCTCTCTTTACTCTATTTTTCATCCTACACCAGAGGAACTTAAACAGTTTTTCAACCTCCGCACAAAAGAGCAGTATGTACTTGGCACAGTACAGCCTGGGAACCAAACCCAGCCCACTGCCTGTTGTTGTAAATAAAGTTTTATTGGAACACATGACACCCATTCATTTACCTATTGTCTCTGGCTGTTTTCCTGCTACCATGACATTGTTGAAGAATTAAGACAGAAACCATATGGTCCACAAATATTTACATCTGACCGTTTACAGAAAACTTTGGCCATCCTCTGCCTTAAAGGTATAGAAGGAAAGACAAAATTTTTCACCATCTGTGAGGTTTTTTTAAAATAACCACATCTCACCAGAGAATAGATGAACAATTTCTAGCAGGTCAACCTTCTATCAGCAACACAGGGTTGCGTTTCACAGACACTTTCTGGCTTCTTTTTTTCAAGTGTTTCATAAAATAAGTGTACTATCTCCTGATATATTTTCAAGTTTTATGTAGTCTGGTATACAACTTGACTGGGTCTAACTTTCTTGGCATATGTTTCATACCTCATCAACATAAAATTTGGTTAAACAAGTAGAATAGGCAGACCAGAGAGCCTTTTGTAAATAGACAGAGAAGGGCATCAGCCAGAGTTAACTCTGTAATAACACTGGTAGCAAGAAAAATGCTGTGCATACAGAGGCTCGTAGTATGTGATCAAATAAGAATGTCATTCCAAACTCACAAATTCTACAAGGCAGGATAAAGAGAGAATAGAATAAAAAAGATAATTATCAGTTCAGGACTCTGATATGTGCCTACTGAGAGAAGCAGGGATTCAAGCTTGTCAACACAATGGAGATGACATTCACAGATTGAATAGTTACATCTAAATGGATAGTATTTTCTCCTGTCTGTTATCTTTTCCTTAACTATTTAATGAATGAAATGTATAGAGTAATATTTCTATTAGTAGTTATATCATTGGTACTTCCAAAAGTGCTTTATACTTTTCAGAGTACTCTTCACACTACCTCCCTTGATTCGGCCATCCCCTTTGTGAAACAGCTATTACCATCCTTAATATGAAGATGCTGAGTCCAGCGCTCTTAGCACCAAATCATAATGCCTCTTAATATCTATAATGAACAGTTAATTGTTGGAGACACTGCTTAGGATTTTGGTAATTCTTCCATTTCCCTACCTAAACAACACTATTTTTTTATCTTGCCTTTGCTCTTTGTCTGGCAATCTTAGCAAAAATGTGTAAGGTTCATAAAAGCAGTTCTGTGAGAAGTAATGGAAACTATTATTTAATCATCATTATTTTCCTCAGTAGTTTCCCTGGATCTGTGGGTATTCTCATTTATCCATGTTTTCTTTCTCCCAAAGCCTCACACACACACATGCACACACACACACACACACACACACACGCACAAATTGTTACACTGAGAGACAAGTTACCTGTGCAGCAATCATCCTTATACAGTATCACCATCTCACATGGAAGATCCCCAAGCTATGATGTCCCAAGATACATGCAACAGTTCCTGCTGTGCTCCACACCTATGGGAAGGAGACCCTTGAGCTCAGCAGAAGCGGGCACTCCATTGACATTGCAGCAAACACTGGCACTCATCATTTGGAAAGAAGGAAGTGAGAAACTACTCTCTTGCTGGCTGGTTATTTAACTTAACCTCCAGCTCTGGAGCACAGCCAGAACTTTCCAATGACTACCAGCTGCTGTCACCAGAAAAAGACGGCAAATCCACCACCACAACCATCACACACATTAATAGTTATATCCCAATTATGGACCCAGAAAATGGATCTCTTGAATCAAATTATCAAGCTGGCTACATCCCAATTAAGGATCTGAAAAACTGAACTCTCAAATCAAATTATCAAGCTGGAGAAGAGGGTTATTTGATCATAGACGTCTTAAAAAGGCACTAGATAGCATGATAAATCTGTGGTGTAGGTTATATGCCATAGAATGTACCCCACAAATAGATTACTTTGACCTTGAGCTATTTAAACAAACACAAAACCCATACTTGAGAATAGAGAAATATGCTTATGAATTGTTAACAGTCCTCCACACAGATATTTTCTTTCCTAGGGTAAATTATTTCAAAGGATAAAGGCCAAGGCATATTGAAATTAGTTACTTAGATGTGTTTAAGCTAAGACCTGTTAAGTACACGTACATGACATTCTGTAGTGTCTTATCTTTAGTTTGTCAAGGTTTTTAAATCCCTCTTGAGCTGGAGTACCATTTTTAGCTTGGCTAGGTCAGAATGACACTGAACAATATGAATGATGACACACAAGACAGCTATATGGACAGAGTTGTCAGCAACAAGCCAGCTGTGCTAACACCTGTATGCCCTGCATAGCTGATCTTCAGAACCAGGATCCAGAAACTACGAATGCAGTGGAGTTCAAAGATTATAAGTAACATTTAGAGAGTCATTAACAAGTCACTAAAAACTGTGTTTTTAGAGGTATTAAATCATACTTCAGCTTTTATTTTTTTTTTTTTTTTTTATTTTTTTTTTTATTTTTTTTTTTTTTTATACTTCAGCTTTTAAAATACTGTCAGCTCTATAAATTAAAAGCTATTCTGTGATGTTTCCATTTCCTATAAATTCACTGAAAACTAAAAATCTAAGGATAACTATATATTATAAAATATTTGGGTTAATCATTTTTCAGGTAAGATTATAAAATCACATTTAAAGATTTGGCAGGACAGGGGATCCCTGGGTGGCGCAGCGGTTTGGCGCCTGCCTTTGGCCCAGGGCGCGATCCTGGAGACCCGGGATCGAGTCCCACGTCGGGCTCCCGGTGCATGGAGCCTGCTTCTCCCTCTGCCTATGTCTCTGCCTCTCTCTCTCTGTGTGTGTGACTATCATAAAGAAATAAAAAAAAGTTAAAAAAAAAAAAAGATTTGGCAGGACAGTGTCTTCACCCATCAGTTTCTGTTGACTCCAATCTATTTCACAATCCACTCTAACAATCCACCTATTTCCACTTCATAGGAGTCAAACCAGCTAAAAACGTTGTAACAGGATTCTTACACCTTGTAAATTCATTGTTAGCATACCTTTCTTTACCAGAGACATTCTTATAATCAAATTTAGGCTATCTCCTCCAGTTCTTGATTAAGCAAAATCAAAACACATGCTATTTTTAGCAATCAAATAAACAAAGCAATATCAGCAAGAGTCCCACTGAAATCTAGAGATGGCCTCAGTTTCATTTATGGCCTGGATGATGGTAGAATTTGACTCATTTGACAAACATTCATTAAGTGCCTACTGGGTACTAGGCACTGTGATAGATGCTGAGGATATAAAAATTAAGGAGACAATTCCATCCCTCAAGGACTCCAAACTCTAGTGGCATAATTAATCTTTCAAAATGCATTTGTTAGCTTCCCATTTATCTATAATGTCTTGTTTCTCCTGTCAATTGCTACACTGCCTTCTTTCTTTGCCAGAGAGTATTACGTTAATCAATCTCAAATCTTTATCTTTAGTGTGACTTTTTCCCTGAAGTCCAGACTCAAATATCCTGCTGATCACTCCACATTACCTGAAACCTGGGTATTTCCAAAACAAAACTCATCATTGTCTCCCTTCCTTGCCCTACAAAAAACAAAACAAAACAAAACAAACAAACCACTACCACCACCACACAAAAAAGCCTGCTCCTCTTTCTGTATTTCCAGTATCAGTCAATCACACTGCCCCATCCTGGGAGTCATCCCCCCCTGTCTTTCTCATCCTGGTTCACCATTTTACTAAATAAGTTTCATATTCTTTCCCCTACCACCACCTATCATCACTACCCTGGTCCAAACCTTCTCCTGCCTACATAAGCCTACAGACCCGTGGCTCTTAAAACTACCTTCATTTCTCATGATATCAGGTCTCCAAACATGCCTTCTAGAACCCAAATTCAGTCAGGAAATCTGACCATATCAGTCACTAGCTTAAACCTTAGGTTGCTCCTGTTGCCTCTGTGATAAAGATCCAAGGGTTTGAGAATGGCCAAAAAAGAAAAACAACTTCTATTAGTTGGCTTCCAAGTGCCCCATTCAGCTGCTTCTCTTGCACTCTCCTTGCACTTACTGATGAACTGAGGATGTCTGACTATTCACATGCTTCCATGCACTTGCACATGCTATCCTCTCTGCTGGAACACCTTTCTCATCTTTCCTCACACTTCAAAGCCTCATCTAGGCATTAATTGTCTTCTAAGAAACCTCCAGCAAACCCATGGGTTTTCTAAGTATGCTTCATAGATGAAGAACTCCATCTAAATGGATGTGGAACTGCATCTTATGGATTCATATTTACCATGGTATACTAGAATTATCTGTGTCTCTGCCTTGGGGAAAGGACTATGCTATATATATATATATATATATATAAAGGATTGTGCTATATATATTTTTTGGTTGAATGGTTACTTCTCCAGAGACTAGTAGAACTCCTGGTATATAATATACACTTTAAAAGCATTTATAGAACTCAACTACTTATATTAAATATTGTGTTTTATGATGAATAAGAGGCTTTAGAGTAACCTTATTGTAGAAACCAATCTCAGGATATTAGCAAAAACTCCTGTAACTTCCTAGCTATTGTCCAGTATCATTCAGCCTGATAAGCTTACAGGGTTTATAGATATAAGGTCCTCTACAGTCTTTTGAGGCTTCTGGATTGTGACTTCCTGTTTTATCTTTTAGATATTTTACTGAAGAGGCAGCTAAGACTTCTTAGTAAATGTTCAGAAGTACCTTTAAAGTTCATAGTGCACTATAATCATACACAGGAAACACTATAGCTAATCCTTTTGAACTTGTAGGATTTCAGCAATTTCTAAAAGCCTCAAGAATCCAGCTACTCTGCTAACTCAACAATAACAAAAAGTGACTACAAAAAAAGTTCATTCTTCTCTACATTCCAATTTTACCTAAATTTACTTACTTTCACCCCCAGCTACAGTAAGCCAAGACATCTCTCTGTTAAGTACTTGGTTAGCACCCAATAAATCTTAATTTTCTCATACTTGACCCTAAATAATTCATACATTATTGTATATATCCAAATAGGATCCCTATTCTGAAAACTATTCTAACAATTCTACTTCTATATCATAATATAAAATCATAGAAGAATATAATAATTATACTTTCCCTCTTTTTCTCACAACAGAAAAAAAGAGGAGTTACAAATCAAAACTATACTATTAATGACTTTTACATATATTCTTGTTCAGTTTTCCTTACTGGTGGTCTTCATTTCCTTAAATGCTGAGATTCAGGTAGGTTCTTTGTTTTGTTTTGTTTTGTTTATTTTTTGATTAAGTTTTTGCTTGGTTGCTGTAAACTTTCAGTTGCTATACTGGAATTATCTGTGTCTTTGCCTTGGGGAAAGGACTATGCTATACATATATAAGGATTGTACTATATATATTTTTTGGTTGAATGGTTACTTCTCCAGAGACTGGTAGAGCTCCTGGTATATAATATACACATTAAAAGCATTTATAGAACTCAGCTATTTATATTTTTTTTAAAAATGGAAGGAGAAATTAAACCATTCTAAAATAAACAAAAGCTGAGGGTATTCATTACCACTAGACTTGTCCTATGAGAAATGCCCTATGGGAGTCCTTCACCCTGAAATGAAACGACAATAGATAGTAACCCAAATTCACATGAAGAATGATAAAGATTGGAAAATGATAATGATAGAGATAACAGAGAATAAGAAAATAACAGAGCATATTAAGAAAACCAAATTTGGTTCCTTGGAGTGATCAACAACATCAACAAACCTTAACTATTAGACTTGCCAAGAAAAAAAAGATTAATTAAATACTACAATCAGAAATAAAAGTGAGAGACTCCTAACTCTGGGAAATGAGTTAGGGGTGGTGGAAGGGGAGGTGGGCAGGGGGTGGGGGTGACTGGGTGATGGGCACTGAGGGGGGCACCTGATGGGATGAGCACTGGGTGTTATTCTATATGTTGGCAAATTGAACACCAATAAAAAATAAATTTATAAAAAAAAAAGGAAAGTGAGGACCCTACTGCTGACCTTACAGAAATAAAAACAACACTAAGAAAATGAACAATGTATGTCAAGAAATTAGGTAACCATAGATGAACTAAACAAATCCTGGAAACGCATAAATCACCAAAATGGCCTTAAAAAGAAGCAGAAAACCTGCATAAATCTATTATAAGTTAAAATACTTAATAAGTAAGCAAAAAACTTCCAGCAAAGAAAATCCCAGGACCAGTTAGCTTTACTGGTAAATTTTATCAAATGCTTAGAGAATTAACATTCTTAAACTACCCCCCCCCAAAAAAAAGAAAAAAATGGAAGAAATACTTCCTAACTCATTCTATGAGGATGGTATTACTCAGATACCAAAGCCAAAGATATCACAAGAAAACTATAGATCAATATCCCTTATGAACATAGACACAAAATCCTAAAAAAAAAAAAAAACCTAGCAAACGGAATCTAGCAACATATTCAAACAATTATACATGATAACCAAGTGGTATGTATAACAGGAATGCAAGGATGGCTCAACATACATAAATGAACTATGCAGTACACAACATTATTAGAATGAAGACTGGGGGGAAAGGATCGTTTCATTTGGTGCACAAAGGGTATTTAACAAAACCCAACTACCTCTCATGATAATAAAAATTCAAAAAACTAGATACAGGAAACAACTAAATCTGATAAAGGACATGCACCAAACATCAAATTTAATGGTGCAAGACCAAAAGCTTTCCTCTAAGATTAGAAAGATTGCAAAGATATCTGTTGTCATCTCATGCTAGGACTGGAAGAACTAGCCAGGCAATTAGACCAAAAAATAAAACAAACAACAACAAAACACAAGGCATCCAAACCATAAAGAAAGAAATAAAACTCTCTATTTGCAGATGACATGACCTTATTCATAGGAAATCCTAAAGAATCCTCAAATTATCAGAGCTAAATAATTCAGCAAAGTTGCAGTATACAAAAGCAACATATAAAAATCAGTCATGTTTCTAAATGTTGGAAATCAAGAACTAAGAAATGAAACAAGAAAATAATTTCATTTGCAATAGCATCACAAAGAATAAAATACTTAGGAATAAATTTAAGCAAGAAGGTGCAAAACTTGTACACTGAAAACTACAAAAGTTTTGAAAAAAATTAGAGAAGATCTAAATAAATGGATAGGCATCCCATGTCATGGATGATAAGACTTAACATTAAGATGGAAATATCAAAATTCCAATTGCCTTCTTCTTCATATGCTAAAATCATATGTAATTGATCCTAAAATCTATATGTAATTATAAGGAACCCTGAAATGTCAAGACAAATTCTTGAAAAAAAAAAAAAAACCAAAGTTGGAAGACTTAAAATTCTTAATTTCAAAATTTACTATGAAGTTACAGAGATCAAGACAATGTGGTACTAATATGAAGATAGACAATATATAGATCAATGAAACAGAATTGAGAGTTCAGGAAAAAAACCAAACATCTATGGTCAATAGATTCTCAACATAGGTATCAAATAGGGAAAATAAAAGTCTTTTTAATAAATGGTGCTGGGATAACTGGATAGCCATGTAAAAGAATGAAATTCAGTCTTTCCCTCATACCATATACAAAAACTAACTCAATATGGACCAAAATCTAAATATAAGAGTTAACACTACAAAACTCTTTGGAGAAAATATAGGGGATTTCTTCATGACCTGGGATTTGCCAATGTATTCTTAGATATAAAACCAAAATCATGATCAACAAAAGAAAAAAATTCATCAAAGTTAAAAAATTTTGTTCATCAAAGGACATTATCAAGAAAGTAAAAAGACAATCCAAAAAATGGAATAAGAGGGTATAGGAGTGACTGCTTAATGGGCCCTGGATTTCTCTTTGAGATGATGAAAATATTCTGAAAACATAGGTGTGGTGGTGGCATAATACTGTAAATGCATTGAAAGCCACTAACTTGTACACTTTAAAATGGTTGAAATGGTGACTTTTTAAAAGTTCGATAGTTCTGGTTTTTTCAAAACAGTTGAAAATTCAACTAAATAAAGAAGCATGTGTATAAAAAATGCACCTCATGGAAAACTTGTGATTTTGTTCTCTTTTACTTTCCTTAATCCCAATAACCTGCTGTTAGCCCAAAAAATTTCTTAAGGGGGATCCCTGGGTGGCACAGCGGTTTGGCGCCTGCCTTTGGCCCAGGGCGTGATCCTGGAGACCCGGGATCGAATCTCACATCGGGCTCCCGGTGCATGGAGCCTGCTTCTCCCTCTGCCTGTGTCTCTGCCTCTCTCTCTCTCTGTGACTATCATAAATAAATTTTAAAAATTAAAAAAAAAAAAGTTTCTTAAGAAAAAGTTAACTTCTGGCCTACATTAAAAAATCATAATATATACATGCATATATTTACATGTAATTAAAATAAAACATCTGTTTCTTTGAAATGAGGTATATGCTCTTAGATGAAAATGACTGGCCTTCCTTATTAAATACTAGTATCAGTCCCAAAGGGGATTTAAAAACTAATATCCAGTCAACTGCTTTGTATAATACAATTTTAAGACTTTAAAAGTTGAACATAATATATGTACCAAGTTTAAAAATTAACAAATATAGAGATGCCCAGGTAGCTCAGTGGTTGAGCGTCTGCCTTCAGCTCAGGGCGTGATCCCGGGCCAGGATCAAGTCCTACATTGGGATCCCTGTGAGGAGCCTGCTTCTTCCTCTGCCTATGTCTCTGCCTCTCTGTGTCTCTCATGAATAAATAAATAAAAATTTTTAAAAATTAACAAATATATCTTGAAATCTAGAATTGTGATACCTCCAGCTTTGTTTTTCTTTCTCAAGATTGCTTCTAGTATTCAGGGTCTTTTGTGCTTCCATATACATTTCAGTATTATTTGTTCTAGTTTTGTGAAAAAGGTTGTTGGCATTTTGATAGGGATGGCATTGGATCTATAGATTGCTTTAGGTAATATGGACATTTTAACAATATTAATTCTTGGGACGCCTGGGTGGCTCAGCGGTTGAGTGTCTGCCTTTGGCCCAGGACATGATCCCAGAGTCCTGGGATCAAGTTCCACATCGGGCTTCCTGCATGGAGCCTGCTTCTCCCTCTGCCTATGTTTTGCCTCTCTCTGTATCTCTCATGAATAAATAAATAAAAAATCTTAACAAAAAAACAATATTAATTCTTCCAGTCCATAAGAATGAAGTATCTTTCCATTTGTGTGTGTCACCTTCAGTTTCTTTCATCAGTGTTTTATAGTTTTCAGTGTACAGGTCTTTTACCTCTTTGGTTAAGTTTATTTACTCCTAGCTATTTTATTCTTTTTGGTGCAAGTGTAAATGCTGCTGTTTCCTTAATTTCTATTTTTTGCTACTTTGTTATTAGTATAAAGAAATGGAACTGATTTCTGGATATTAATTTTGTATTCTACAACTTTATTGAATTCATTTATTCTAGTAGTTTTTTATGACGTTTTTAGGATTTTCTATGTATAATATCATGCCATTTGCTAATAACAGTGATAGTTTAACTTCTCTTTTAGTTTCAACCAATATGGATGCCTCTATTTTTCATGCCTGATTGCTGCAGCTATGAGTTCTAGTACTATGTTGAATAAAAGTGGTGAGAGATGAAGGGGAGTGGGAAACACAGTCTTCCAGATATGGAATGAATAAGTCACAGGAATAAAAGGCATAGGGAATATAGTCAATAATATCGTAATAGCATTATATGGTGATAGATGGTAGCTACACTTGTGGTGACCACTGAATTACATATAGACTTCTCAAATCACTAGGTTGTACACCTGAAACTAATGTAACACTGTGCGTCAATTCTATTCAAATTTTTAAAAATTAACAACTATCAATGAAATGTAATTGTTTTTCCAAAAAACAAACATTTAAGTTCTTCAATTGTTTAAGTTCTTTAAAATTCAAGAAAAGAAATAATGATTAGGGGCACCTGGGTGACACAATTGGTTAAGTGTCCAACTGCTGGTTTCAACTCAGATCATAATCTCAGGGTTGTGAGACTGAGCCTCTCATTGGGTTCCACACTCAGGGTGGAGTCTGCTTAAGATTCTCTTTCACTCTCCCTCTTCCCCTCACCATCACAATCTCTCTCTTGCTCTCTCTAAAGTAAATAAATAAATCATAAAAAGAAAAAAAAACAGTACCTTCATGAAAACTTCTATTTGATTATTGTGTCAGAAGTTAGTTTTAAAATTCAGTTCAGCAGGTAAAAGTTCATTTTATTCTAGAATAACTGGTACAAAACTTGAAAACATATGTTTAAGATATATAAGTAGCTATACTATTTGGTTATGTATAATAAACTGTACTGAAGAGTTTAGATGTAACCACAACCATTTTTGCCATGAAAGAGCCTACAACCTCCTTCTGTACTATGCCCAGTTTCTTCAAAATGGCAAAATGCCTCCTCTGGACAGTCTAAGGGGCCAGGAAAAACAAACCTGCAAAAGCTGGCATAAGGACCAGCAGACAGCACCTTCCTGAGAACTCAGAGCGACTCTCTGGGCCACTTTCTTTTTAGCACCCACTCTTTCTCATCCAAACTTCATAGAAAAGAGAATTAGCCCAACAATCAACTAGGCTTTCCTAAATTTTCACTTCAAGCTTGAAAAATAATTGATAATTTTGAAACCACTACGTAAATAGAAATTTCCAGAAATAGTAATCAAAATAATTAACCACTTAATCTGATGGGGGAAAAAAGCCATAAACCAAAAGTAAATCCACAGTGGCTCTAGGCCAATTCTAAAGACACCTTTCTTTCCCTATGACTCAAAAATCGAAAGATGAACTGCACCTGAAAAACTATACAATTACAATTGTCCTACTGCAGTGAGTCTTGATTATACTTAAAGTACCTATTTTGCCACTCTCATAATGAAAGGATAAGGTACAACATCTGTATTCCGCTTGTGATAGTTTTTAACTGATGTCAAAGTGCCTCCCTCAAGGTAGCTGCCACTGAACACTTTTTCCTATAGCTGGGAAAATGAACAATTGGATTGCAAGACAACATTAACTGTATAAAAAGATGTACCATATATACAACATAACTGATTTCTCCTACCAAGGGTCTCACCGAGTATTAAGAAAACCTAACTAAAGATGTCTCTTTTTCTACAAACCAAATTTCAGGTTTCTAACATATATGGATTTGATGTGACTATGTTTAAACTACACTAACTTTTTTAAGTGGGGATGGGGAGAAATCAATTTCAAACAATACTACTTTAAAACATAACATTCAGAATATTAGATTTTTTGGGAAGTGTTTTTGGTGATATGAAATGATGATAGTCACTTTCAATATCTAAAATAATACAGATGCCTAGTGTTTCTAAAATGTTAAAGTGTATTAAATATTAGTTTGCTAATGTTTATTTAAAATCTCCTTAAAAGGGTTCATTTTGTGGGTATTTTTAAGTTATTTGCAAAATTATGTTATAAAATAAATGTTGAGTCCCAAAATTATTGTAAATATGATTCTAAGTTTTTAGTACTATAACATCCTTAAATGCTACTCATCACTACAAATTAAATGTTAATTTATCATCAGAAGTAATCAAGTTTGAAAATAATAAAATATTATTAAATATATTCGATTTCTAGTTCAAGAACACATTCTTATAAGAAGGTAAATTACAACTCGAAAAATACTGCCAAATGTAATACATTATGGCTCCTCTATATACAAATATATAGGATAGTAGGTTTGAGAGTGGTGAGAGGTTAGACAGTGTGGTCAAACATTTTATCATTATGAGACATGCAAGAATAATAATGACCTCTGGTTCAGTCAGCAAAGACCACAAATAACTCAAGTGCAATTATACCAGTTTGGAGAAACCACTATTTTTATAGTTTTATCAAGTACATAATGTGAATTCTGAAGAAAGTTATATAATATAGCATTGTATAATACAAATTTTTAGTCATCTGGAAGGAACTTTTTATTAATTTACTTTTAAGAAAGTTACAAAATGAATTAAAGTATCTTGCAGTTAACAAAACTAATGACTAGGAAAATGTGATAACACAAGTTGAATGATATTGAAGAAAAATTATAGTACCTTATGAAGCATATTTTCTACTGTTCTCATATGATTAGCAACACATTCTTTGTCTCTAGAAAAAAAAATTAAATTTAGGTATTAGTAAAACCCAATCCTTACAACAACTGTTACACATTTTAGTATAAGTAATTATTATTAAAAAATAAGGGTTCATTATTATTGTACTCCTTCTAAAAGTGTAAAATCTAACTATATCCACTAGTGTATTTCTGCATTAAACTCTTATCTTTAGTTATATTGCCTGCCATAATTTAGACGGAGAAAAATCTTTTTTTTTTTTTTTTAGATGGAGAAAAATCTTAAGGGTATCTTCAAAGATTTAAAAAATTAGAGAGATAAAAATAAATAATAGAAATTTTTTTAAAAATGAAAAAGAAAGAAAAAAGAAGCGATGATTACATTATTGGTTTAAAATGTGCTAGAAAACCTGAACTTTTTTCTTTTGGTTTCTAATGAAAGAGATTTTAAAAATCTTAATGGTGGAGATATATTTTGAATGGCCATACTATGCAAAATAATATTTTCCTTTCTACATAGGCTCTTTGTGTATAATTGCACGAAAATCCTCCATGACCTTGACTAGAAACAGGCAAAGTTACTAGTTTCTTCTGTCTGTCTTGTAGACTGAATTTGGCCTTAATAATGAAATAAGTTTGGATGTACAGCAAAGAGAATATAGTTAACATTGAAACAATTTTGAATGGAGACAGATGGTAGCTAGTTTTATCCTGGTGATCATTTCTTAGTGTATACAAACGTTGAATCACTAAGTTATATACGTGAAGCTAATATAATACTATGTGCCAACTATACTTCGATAAAAATAAAACTAAGTTAAAAGTCTGATGAAAATACTAAAGACAAAAACTTAATGGTGAATTATAGATGGAAAATTGTAAATAATGTATTAGCTCCCCAAATTTCAAATTAACTTAATTTCATGTTATAAGGATATGTGCCCATGGTCACAGATCATAGACATGAAAGATTCCTGAATTAGTAGCAATTGTTTTGAAGATACAATATGAATCTGAAGACTTTATAATCTTGTTTCCATTAATCTCAGAATTTTCAGAGCTGCAAAGATGCACTAGAAATAACCTACACTAAGCTTTCCATTTGCCATAAGGAAAAAGACTGAACAATGACAACAAAAAACTGATTGAGCCAAATTCATATTTTTCAAAAATGACAATCAGATATATCTAACATGGTGGTACAACATTACGGAGTTCACGATTTTCCAGAAAACTACTAGTAGGTATTCAAACCTGCCAATATTTTTGCCTAGTGTAAACTCATTTCTCCATTATGTGTGAGCAATTTCCCAAGTCCAGTGGCAAAATTGTAGATATCCTAGATGGAAGATCCCCTGTTCTGTGATTTAGTTTATAGACTACATTCATTGTTTACAGTATTTGATGTTTAACAAGAGTTTGTCTCAAAAAATATTTTAATTTATAGTCTATCTATATATGTTTATATACATATATATTTATATAATTGCTATATATATATTTATATATATAAATTTGCAATTATAGGAATCTATAATTCCAAATTCAGAAAACACCAAGAGTTTATTAAAATTAGATGCTTCTTTAATCCATAAATAGATTTTCTTTAAGCCATGCTGTTGTACAAAGGACTGTCTTAAAGTATTCCATGAAATTTGATGTGAGGAACAAATAAAAATACCCATGAGAACTGTTCAATTTGAACTTCACAGTATATGTCAATTTGATTACTTGGTAAAAGGAAAAACACTCTCATCATATTTACATAGCTGCCCACTCTGAAAACTATATTTTTTCTATTGAACATATTAGAATATGAAGCTGAAAAATTAAATGAATTTTCCATGATCAATATGTATTACACTTAAAAAGATGCTGATTATATGCTAGCATTTTTTTGTGGAAAGATTACTTACAATATTAGTGTACTATATGCAGAGCAAAATTTGGGGGGCAATGGGGCAGAAGGGAAGGAGGCACATGTGCTGGAAGGAACTATGAAAAACTTTTAAAGAGTATTCCATTTCATGTTAATGTAATCATGGTTTCAAACATGTAACACTACAACAGAGCCCAAAATACACATAATTCGAGGTTCTAGAGAAACTTAATACTTTTCCGAGGTTTCCCAATAAAATATACATTTAGCATGTTGAGTTAAGAGTTTTCTTTTTTGAAGATATATCAGAGAATTTCAAAGAGAGACAGCTGTACTTTTGTTTTCTAACACTGTATTATCCAGGGCTAAAACCCGGAGCATGAAAGTAAGAATTGATCTTTTGTCTGTTTTAAGTGATCTCCCCAAGGTCCAAGTGCTCACTTGGCTGCCATGCGGAGGGCACTCTCTGCATCATGGATGTTCTCTTCCAGCCGACGCTTGTCCTGCTCCAGCTGGGTGAGATGTCTATTGAGCTGACGCAGAGATTGATCTTTTCTTCTCAGCTCCATCTTTGCCTCGGAGAGACTCTGCAAGCAGACAGAAAACAGAGTTACTTGTCAGCCCTGATAATTAACTTCAATTTATGCCATAGGCTATTAGACAAAGAAGGATACAGACCGACTGGGAAGCACGCTTGGGTCATTACACATCAAGGTTTAACAAATTTTCTGCAAAAATTTTACATACTTAACTAATTAGAAATGATAGCTCTGAGAAGATTTTGAAAAATGTTTAGCTACAAAATACAAGTGTATTTTATTTTTTAAAATACTGGAAGGCAAATATACTTTATTCTTACAAAAAAACCCACATCTGATTACAAAAACCTCAAGCTACCTTATCTTTTAATGATGAAGAAGTAAAGATTTTCAGGGGAGAAAGCACATGAAATTTCAAATCTATCCAAAACAAAAAGCAGCATATGCCCAAAGTGGGTGTGTGAGTGAGGAGAGGGCGCATTAGGACACCTACAAGAGAATGAGGAACCCAAGACTGAAAAGTACCACTACTTTATTTATAAAAAGATCCAAAGCAGACTGCTATAGAATCTCAGTGAACAAACTGGGCTCCCTAGCAAAACTCACCCATTTCCCTTAAATACAAAGACAGCAACATAAATGTAATTAACACCTTTCATCTAACAGGGGAAGTTACAGATAATACTTGCATTCAGAATTATTTATGTTCCATAAATATTTTTCTACTCCCAGAAGTATAAAATCTGTTGATTGATAGTTTGCTGTTTGCTTTCATCTGAGACAGTCCCTTAGCACAAAAATTTTAAGACGCGAGTACAAAACTCTATTTTGGAACTTTAGGGCTTTAGAATCAGACCTCACATTTTAAAGGAGTATTTTCTAGACTTCATTTAAAATAACACAGGGATCACAGGATCCCTTAGCACTAAAAATCTGTTTGTTCTCTCGCCTATGAAATTTCTAGAATATGAGCTTGTTGGTTTCTCAACTAAATTTGTTATACAGTGAGCAATTGGTTCACACACACATATTTTTTCCTTCTTTCTCAGAGTTTAGCCACACATTAATATCTACAACTATGCTTCAAATGTCCAATACATAATGCTGTAATATAATTTCATATTTAAATTTTCATGTTTAAAGATGCTATAATTTCATGTTTAAAATTCTTTCTGCAGTATTCTCTTAATGCATTCACAATAGGTAGTACAGAAAACGCAAGATGCCTGCATGGAGCTAAAACAAGTAACTCACTCTCTAAATGCTAGTACATTGAAAGCAATCATCAGTCAAATCAGGTATTTTAAAATGTTAAAAGTTTTTTTTAAGATTTTATTTATTTATTCATGAGAGACACAGAGAGAGAGAGAGGCAGATACACAGGCAGAGGGAGAAGCAGGCTCCATGCAGGGAGCCCGACGTGGGATTCGATCTCACGCCCTGGGCCAAAGGCAGGTGCTAAACCGCTGAGCCATCCAGGCGTCCCTGTTAAAAGTTTTTAAATGCAGTATTTTCGCTTTTCAGTCAAGCTGCTTCCAGACAACCACAGTTTAAAAGATTAAAAATAAGCAAACTGTGATTACTTATTAGGTATAATATTTTAATCTTTAGTGTTAACAAATCATCAAGAATATTCCACCATAGAATAGTCACTGATTCAAACCAACTTTAGAAATACAATAAAGAACAGATTTTTAAAGGCCATGCAAACCTAGGTATTTTGTGCCACTGTTAAGATATTTAAAGGCATTGAAGTATCCTGAGGTTTCTTGATTTAAAAAAGTAAAATCCATTTGAGTCCTTTTAAAGCCAGGATTTCTGACATCTTTCAGTTAATAAAAAATGCTATTTTTCAGATATGAATAGAAAACTAATGATTCACTACCAGGTATGCATAAAGTTCGAATTCTTTTTCCAACAGAAATAATGGATTCGTGTCATCCATTGAAATTCTCTTGCTCACTAACGCTCACGACTAGTGGTGGCTATTTGTGTGAGGTACGCAGTTTTTTCTCCAGCCTTGTCCTGGGTGAAGCTCACTGGTCCAGTCAGAGAAACCCATGACTCTGGCATCATCATAAAACCACACCTGACTTCTCAGCAATCCCATGTACATCCTTTCAAAGACCATATAGCTAATAGAATTCGAATTTTCACTATATATCCACCTCTTGTTTTCTCCTGGCTTTCATTTTCATGTCTCAGGGGCAATGGCAGGGACCCACCAACATCTCCTAAAGCTTGCCTTACTTCAGAATAGCTGGGTGTAGCTCTCTGTAAGACTGAAATTGCAGAAAATGAACAAAAAAATGGTGTAAACAAAGTGGTATAGGTCATACTTCCTTAATGTGAAAATGAAGAGACAGTAATAATGGTTACAGAACTTACAGACACAGGATTTCTGTTTTAAAGAGCTGAGTACATTACAATGGAATCAATCTACATCAGTGGGTCCCAAAGATATACATAAAACACCAAGACATAAAAAATGGGTCAATATTATATCTTTTCCCTAATATTCACCCTTTATGTTTTTGATGACAAAAGTAGAAATCTTTAAAAACCTCAATACCTCACGAGCTTCAAAGAAAGAAAAACATATTTATATGTGTGTATATATAACGTATATACATATGTACCTATCCATATATAATATATAGCATATATTATATATTTATTTAAAACTTTAAGTTCAGCTTTTCTTTTCTCCTGTTCAGGTTTATCTAATTAAATCCCATGATAAACTTTATGGACTCTAATATTTCCAACCGAATGACTGAAACCAAGAGGGTGTGCCTCTAGGCAGCAAGGCAACAATGATAAGCAGCAGGTTAGCCACTAATTTCTCAACCAGGGTAGATTGTGGAAGTGTGATGTTCTGATATCCAAGAAACTGTTCAGGAGAGAATAGGATAAATCAAGTTTAATAACTCTGCTCCTAATTGTTCCCCCAATGCTCAACTCTAATTACTTGGAGAACTCTCCTGACTGTCACCTGATATTAAGTTGTTGGAGGCTGAGCCTGGAACAGCGAGATAATCAATAAACATTTAGTGGGGAGAAGAATGAAGATCCTGTTAAGCAGTGGGAACCTGCAGCACCCAAAGCCCTTCTGCTCATGAGAAAACCTATGGGACAGCCATAGTGATTGCAAAGCAATAATCCAAAGCACTGTTTTTAGGCCTTGAGGCCTTTAGGCAACAGTACATTTGAGGAAAAAAGGTTAACACGGTCACCCTAATTACAGCCCACTTTCACATACTTCATATATAAGCGAAGACAAGCCAATTAGGTAGAAAGGAAGATAAGGGAAGTTTTATTTGTATACTAATTAAACCCCTGATGAAATTAAAGGAAAAACATACAGCTCTGTAATTGTGTCTGAGAAAGGTCACTTCAGGTTCAGTTATCAGAACAGCACAGCCTTGAGATATTTCACTTAATCCACAGTACAGCCCTCATTTTGTACTCAGGTCTTAATATTTACAAAAAAAAAAAATTCAAAGCCTGATACTGCATTTATCTTTAAACTATGTTGTGAACAATTTTAGCTGTTAGAAAGCTAATGCTAAATATGATAACAAGAGTTTCTAAAAAGACAGAATAATATTCTGCCTATATAAGAACTGATGCCACAATTCTGCCAAAGATTGAGTTTTCACCTTAAAACCAAAATGCTTTAAAGCAAATTTTTACAACAAAATCCCAAACTGACTGTATATCCAAAGCTATTCTGCAATATATGTATTGTATTTCTCTGGATAACGGTATTATTGCTCACCTCCATTTACACCTCTTGTAGTCCGGGGGGGTAGAGGTGGGGAGGCAATGGTTTCATTAAACTACTTATAAGAAGATGTTTTTACATCTGGTTGTTTTCCTAAGGTGGTCATGAAAAGCTATTTATTGCTAATGAAAGCTGGCAAGGAAGTAGTAAAATATAGGGAAAGCTTAGGGATAGAATATATAGTAGATGCGAATATTAAAAGACCTACACACTTTTTCAAATGTCTTTTTTCTTCTTTGTAGTTTCTGAAGTTTCCATAATAAACATGCATTACTATTCATTAAGAACACAAGTTATTTTTTAATTCACACATGATTTCATATTTATAAAGCTTTAAATGTTTATTAAAGCTAGCACTTTTTAAATTGTGAATATAAATTAAAATTCTATTAGTTTGCACCTATGAAATATTTTGAGCAGTGGAAATTTTTTTAATAACAGCTTTGTGGAGATATAATTCACCTACCACATATTCACCTTTTTAAAACGTACACTTCAGTGGGTTTTAGTATATCCACAGAGTTGTGCAAACATCATCAGTAGAGATCTTTTTTGAGGAGAAGTTCTTTAAAAAAAAAAAATCTATCAAAACAACATGGCGACCTAAATATGTTATCTCCTGTTTCAGCAAACTCGAATTTTAAACTACAGAACATATACAAAGTTTGTCATTTAGTTCAGTAGCAGTTTCAAAATATAAAATTTATAACATGAATTCCCTGAATCAGAATATTTGATTAATAACTGTGGTCTAGAACAAAAGCTAAAGTTATCTGAAAGTATGTGCATAACTCTCCAGTTAATATTTCTGGATGTTAAGGGAATCATCCCACATAGTTCTTTCTCATAAGGGTACAGTGTAGCAGTGCTTTAGACCATTAGGCCAGCGAGGAAGACTAAGCCCCAGGAGATACCGCTTTTATAGATTTTCTTTTGTCTAATGGGAAATATCTACAGATCCACATTCTTACAGACTAAAAGCTAATGGCTTATTCAATTTGGTATAAAAGTTAGTCATACAAAATGAAAGGCAAGACAACAACACAAGTGTTATAAAGAATGAAGTTACATTTCCTAGGTCAGGGGAAAAAAAGCATCTATGACATATTTTTCTAAACTTTACTGCGTCTGACGCTAACTTTTGAATAAACAGTCCTAGATTGTGATAAATTGGGAACATCTCAGGGCACTAAAACTAATGTTGGAAAAGGAAACAACACTGTCTTCAGCCCTACTCTAATAATGTGACAAAGAGAAAATTCTATAAATCAAGAACTGTGTAGCTGCTGGGTGGACCACACCAGGCTGGCTGCCACAGAAAGTATAAAGTTAAAATGATACAACCATCAAGCTTACAACAGTGCACACAAGTTAGGGCTGAAACTAAAGAATACTG
Organism: Canis lupus dingo; assembly: GCF_003254725.2. Lineage (NCBI taxonomy): Eukaryota > Metazoa > Chordata > Mammalia > Carnivora > Canidae > Canis > Canis lupus. The sequence continues at coordinate 35,458,394 of NC_064253.1, read as the reverse complement.
TATTTTACAATAAAGCATGAATGTCTGTGAGATAAGCAATTAGACAATTTACAATAAGTACACAATAGTAAAAGATGCTGGTATGTGGCAAAATTAATATACGGATAAATTTCTGTTCTTAGTATTCTCTACTTTAGATGAATAGTTTGAATTAAAAGTTCTGAAATTTTAAGTTATCTTCCTTAGGAACACTTTTATTATTTTCCAATAAAAATGCTACATAGAAAGTAAGTGACATATTTATAAGCTACAGCAAAGATAAACTACCTCACCCACTTTGGGGGTTGAATAAATAACACTCTAGTTACAACTCATATATCTAGAAAGAAAACAGATGTTAAAGTGTCCTATAAACCAAAGACTACATATATTTAAAATGCATAATTAATGCAATACTTACACTTCCCCATGTAGTGTCATTACAGTTTTCTTTAAATCCCCACCTATATGTGGCAACATATGAGTTTCTATATTATCCCTGTATCACCATTTATGGTAAACATATATAATTTTTTAAAATAATTGTCTCTATCACACTTGAAAAAGATAAAAGGAAATTAACAAACCAAATATAAAATAAGTTACTTTTATAAATAGGCCATATGGTAAATGATCATCAAAAAATGGAGCAAATAAGCAATGAAAATTCACCTTTAAAATTTCAAAGTCTGCTGTAAGATTTTGTTGTATAATAGTTTATGGTTACTAGTACCACATTCTCATATATTCCTTGGTAAATGTCCTCTTATATTCCATCAAAATAAAAGCAAAAAGTTAATCCTCCCCAGTAAACTAACTGAAAGTGATCAATAGTAAAATCTAATGGACAGAAAAGAACCTCACACAAGTGCTCGAAGTATATTGAATGCTATTTGTCTTAAACCTTACATATATACTACAAAACTCTGGTAGACTAAAAGTGTTAGGTAATAATAAGGTGAACTGGGAGAGAAATAGTTAAAACACATTTCAAATGACAAAAAAAGGAGGATGATAAAGAGAATCACGAGAGCCCTCTCAACTGGAAAATACACTCAGAAAGTACAGAACAGACAAGTGGTTAGCTAGATTTACTGTGACACATGGCATGTAAGCAGTAATGTGGCAGTAATATTTTCACTGAGTATAAAATAAGCTGCATTTAGCTGCACTACAAGCCTTATGAAACAGAGACAGGCTGCTGGTGACAACCACCATGCTGCTGCTGCTGTAACAGAATCAGCTCTTAGATGGCCTCTAAGTTCCCTGAGTGAATCCGTAAGAACATAAGTTCTTCTGTTGGACCTTATCAGCTACCCCTAGCAAGTCCCAAAAACTTCACACACATGATGTGTGTGAAGGTCTTAGCTATGTGAAGGTCCAGAAAGTTGTTGAATTCCCTGGCAAAATTTAATGAGTCAAGCTGTGAATTAGGTTGTAGAGAAATATCATTTAGGATTAAATGCTCTTTACAAATCACTTGAGAATTATCTAAAACTACTAAGAAGAATTTGAAAAAAATATGAATAATTTATAAAGGGCTTCATATAGTTGGGTTGCTGACATTTAAATAAAAAGAAATTATTGTTGGAAGAATTTTTCAATTTTAAGAATTCTTTTTGTGATATAATTGAATAATAGGTTAAGTAATCCTATGTCATAATTAAAATACCCTCACATTAGTATTTTCATTGTGCTACAGAATTTAAATGACTATTTGTCTTGAATATGCTATATATGAAATAATATTAATAAAAGTATATCAAATATCAGCTGAGTAAAAATCAATTTAAGATAATCTGAAGGTCAAATTTAAATTAGAAAAATAAACTTAGGTTCTTTTAGACATAAATGTAAATAAAACAAAGTCCAAATTTTTTCTTAAAAGTTTATTCATCGGATGAATTGTTGTTCATTAAGTACCACTGATTTCTATCTTAATTTCAGAAGTATAATCATGCAGGAGAGGGAGAGTTCTAAACACAACACCTTCACTAACATGCACTATCTGGAGCGTTCTACCGTTGTATGAAGGCGCTAGGCCTGTTCTTGAACAATGCCTGTCATTCAATAAATGTTTGCAATTATAACTTATTTTCCTCAAATCCTGATGGGAAAAATAGCTTGAATGACAACTGAACCATTTGATTGTCATCATATAAACTGTCTCATCGTTACATTAATTCATTTGATTCTTCACAGTCCAGCAAGATGGTTCACATTATCATTCCTACTTTACACGCAGAAAACTAAGAATCAGAGAAGTTAAGTAATGTTCCCAAGGTCATGTAATTGCTGAATGAGTTAATGCCAAAATGTGAGCCCAAATCATAGCACTCTAAATCCTATTCCTTATCTTGCACTACAATGATATTAATAACCATCTCTCCAGTATTTCTTTTTTTTTTTTTTTTTTTTTTCTCCAGTATTTCCATAAAATCCTAACTGGTAAATCCCTATGGAAATGTAAAACCAATATTTCACCTATTTCTCAAGTAAGGTAACGTATTTCAATGTATTTAAATAGCTGCTTTCTATTTACACTGAAATAAGTTTCAATAAGGGCTTTGGTATCATGTAACGGCACACTTTCAACATCAAAAATCAAAGCATGCACAATTCAAGGCCCCTGTGTGAAAACAAGATCACTATCATCACTTATTAAATGTACTAATGAAATTAAGAAATAAATATTTGTAAAGTAAGGATGAATTATATAGCACACCATTAAAGTACAGAATTTTATACATTTCCAGATCTCATTAGGACACTACTTTTCTTCAACCTTGAAAAGCACTGGAGTTCTCTGTCTCTTTCCTTTATGTGTTAGCAACAATAGCACTGAACTTTCCCTGCAGATCTTGAGATTTGGCTGCCCAGGATAACCTCAACTTCTTAAAGATTTATTACAGGATCTCCACACTATCACAACATATATCAAGCTCTATAATATCAACACTTGTAGCCAAACTGACCTGGTAAAAAGATCTTAGCTACTGTGTAGAAAGTCATCTACGTGCCTAATTTAATCTAAAGAACTTAAAGAACTGACACCATACAGATTGTATTATAATATTATAGTAACAGAAGAATTAGTCATTAGTATCGCTATTTGTTAATCAAAGATATGAAAGTAGAAATGCATTTGACTTAAAAGAATCCCTAACACTTACCCTGTAAGGCATAAGGGAGAGGAGATGAGGAAAGGGAAAGGAATTGAAAGAGAGAGCAACAATTCAAATCGAGTACTTCTGATGCCACTCCAAGTCATAAACATTTGTCTACAGCCAGCGTGGAACAGGTGACACAGACAAAGCAAATGGCAACTACAACCAAACCTGCTGTTTCACCTGGCTGCCTTCACATGTCTCTGATACTGCAAATACTCTAATAAGGAGATAAAAGTGAGAGTGAGTTTCCAATACAGAAAATGTACTTTCATTCCACTTGGCTCCTGAATGTACACCAACCTCGTTTGGTGAGCAACTGAAGAAATGGCAACATATCCCAACATAGAGGAAAACCTGGCTATTCTGGATTTATGTATAATATGTCACCTCTAATTTGGCCACTCCTGAAGGGACTTTTTAAAGGAATAAAAATAAATAGGAGCAGTTTATTGAATTGGGTAGACTGGAAGGGATGAAAATAAACAAAATGGCTTAATCCTTTTTCCACTAATAACTTCAAATATTCCATTAGATTTCCCTAAAGAAAAAAGACACATTTAATTGTATAGGATTTTTGCCTTATATGCTGATCCTAAAACCTAATCTCACCATAGGATGTGACTCTACTGTATCTATTTGTAATCATGCCTATTCATACCAAAGTCAATAATAGTAATAATAATAGCTGACACTTCCAGAGTACTAATCTTATTAACCCAATTATTCCCACTTAACATATAAGGATAACTGAGGCACAGAGCTCAAGTAACTTGCCCAAGATTACACAGAGCCAGAGTTCAAAACCAGGCAGGGTGAGATATAACTAAATAAATACATAAAAACAAAGAATATACTTTTCTTGGAAATGATTTCCTATCTAGAAAGATGAAAAGAGACTTAGAAAGCAGTTGTTATTCAAGCTGAGTGTTCAATGTTATGAAGATCATTCTTAGCAGAATAAAACAGCATGTTCTGAGAAATACAAGAGGGAAGGCATGGCTGAAGGATGCCATTGAGAATGGCAGGAGAAGACTAGACAGGTACGTGTAGGCCAGGTGTCGTCAGAAAACTAGACTTTTAATCTTGCAAATGATTTTTATACAGTATTCCACAGGGGTGCATCAAGATAAGTTGGGGCAACAATTGAATTAATGGACTCCCAATTCCCTTCCTTCTTTCAACCAGATTGTGTTTTAATGTTTTCAATGAGCTTTTTGTATAAGACTATGTTCAAAGAATTGTTCTATGACTGAGTACTTGCCAACTATTGTCATAGAAAGCTATGGGAAGCCACTGCGGGATTCCCAACCTAGAGCAGCATTCTCCAATCTTGGTCTCAGAGATCATAGATACAAACCATAACTACCAAATAAAAATAAATGCACAAGATCACTCTGGCTATATTACAACAGTTCATTTGCATCTTCAGCTGGAATGTAACAAAGGTTTAATAAGATTTCATCTTTGAGTATTCAGTGATATACTAGATATACTAGATTTAAAAGAATTTTTATAAAGAACTAGCTTGTAGCACACAGTCTTCCTTAGTATGCTACAATATTATATCAAATTCATGTTTACATTACTCAAGCAGAGTAAATATTAAATATTTACTTTATATAAATAAAACATTCTAGTCACATATTTTCTATTTCTACTAATAACGATACAAAATCCTGTAAGTTATCTGAATCCTATGACAGAGAGCCATAAACCAAGTTACAGCAGAAATATATGATGAAAAGAACACATTATTTTAGGAGCACAAAAAAGTTGCTTAGCAGCTAAACTGAGTGATTGTTTTCTAAGAAGTACACTGTTTGGAAGAAAAAAAAAAGAAGTACACTGTTTTGTGGCCTATAGTTTTAAAATGTCCTTTTCACATTTTACCAATAACAAGGTAGTTATTGTGTTGGGTTATTTTAAAGAAAAACAACTTAGTTGCTATGTTGGGTTGTTTTAAAGAAAAAAAAAGTTTTAAAAAAAAGTTACCACTAGGAATAATCACTAAGTTATTATTTCTAAATAACTAAATGGATTGGTATCAGCTTTCCCATTATGTGATACCCATAACAGTAATTTTTAATCCCTCTTCCTTCTAATAATTACAGAAAAAGAGACTGAAGATGAGCAATAAAGATGGTGTTAAAGATTCAGCAACAAAAAAAAAAAAAGATTCAGCAACAGTTGGCAATTTCAAACAAAGTATTAGGGAAAAGCAGAGAGATGGGCCCAAGGCTCAGTGCAATTTCTTGAGAAACTGGACCTAGGAAAACTTGCATATTTGGGTAATGACAGTTGAACACACACACACACACACGCGCGCGCGCCGCGCACACACACACACGGGAAGTAACAGTATAGCAAAACATTATCTTATGGCTTTGTTTCAAAGGGAATTTTCTTGTGAGGGTGTGTGTATACACACGTATATACACCTACTCAACAAATGGTACCATTTTGGTTATAAAGAGCTTCCCACAAAATTATCAAGAGTTTACATTTTCGATCCCTCTGTAACCAACCCATTCACTTGAAGAAAAACACACAACTATTCTATCCCTCTAAATGAGCGAGATCACCATCTAGTGGTGACTCCTTGAAATGTCAAGCATATGGCTTCGGGAGCCTTGAAAATGCTTCATGGAATGTGGTTAACAGAGTCTATATACTCTAGAACATTCACGTTTTTAAAATAGTAAAATACTCTGAATAATCTTTTTCTTTTTAGACTAATAAAAACTCTAGAGCAAGAGAGAAAAATGCCAACTAAATACATGGTTCCCCACAGGGTGCTTGGCTAGCTCAGTCAGTAGAGCATGTGACTCTTGATCTTGGGATTGTAAGTTCAAATCCCATGATGGGTGTAGAGATTACTTAAAAATAAAAGTCCTTTAAAAAATAAAAATAAAAATAAAATATATATATATGGTTCCCTCTTTTCAACCCTTTTAGCAAACGGGAAAAGAGCTACAGGTGATAAAATGTAGTTATGCCAAATTCAGTCAAATGGCTAACTAGAAAACAGAGTCTTCACCTTTTCTATATTTATAAAGTTTTTAAAAATCAGTTATTGTAGTAGATTATATTTGTTCTGCCTCTCTGAGGAAAAAATTATACTCTCTCCTGTCTCTTCTGTCCCACTGATATCTGGTTTGACCATGTAGCTGGTGGTGTCTCTTCTGCAAAGAAGATTATATATTCCTTATCTTATCAGGTTCAGGAGTGTGCACATTTCTTTGGTCAATGAAATGTGGACAAAAAAAAAAAAGAAATGTGGACAGAAGTAAAATGATATCCCTTCCTACTAGATACAAGAACAGCAATGTCTAGGGGATACTCTATCAGTCTCACTCAAAGTGAGAAATCCATGCAATCTAGATAGATAGAAGCACAGCTGTCCATAGTGGGTACATACAAGGCATGAGAAGTCTCTTGTAGGACTACTGAAATTGTGGGGTCACCTGTTACTGCAACATTACAAAGCATATCCTAACTGATACACTTATATTCCTACATATAGTAATTTATTCTAGGATTTTTTTAAAGATTTTATTTACCTATTTTAGAGAGAGAGCATGCGCCCATGAGAGCAAGGGAGTGGGGAGGACAGAAGGGAGGAAGAGGAAGAGAGAGAGAACCTCAAGCAGACTCTGAACCAAATGCAGAGCCCTACCTGGGGCTCAGTCTCACGATCCCGAGATCATGACAACTCTAGTACTTATACAGCTATAACATCATTAATGGATACTTCAGAAAATCAGTTTCTAGCCTGATTTAATATTAGATCATCAGTAGAGAAATGGATTTTAATTAACTATTAAAAGCACACAAGTCAGTGATTTTAGTCAGTATGAAAATATGATAAAAGTGTATCATTACCTTACAGAAAAATAGAGTTGCAAACTACAAATTAAAATAAACTAAAAAAATAAAAATAAAAATAAACTAATATGTACCGCTATAATTTATAAGAAATATTTTCTTCCAAAATCTTCTCTGATTTATATTTAGTGTATGCATATTTTATTTTAATATATTAGATACATATAAAAGATATAATGAAGAGAAAATATGTTCAAGCAATTTTGTTCTTTTTCTTTTCCTTCTTAAGAATAAATTGTATTAATTGACATTTTTAAATGGCCATGATATAGTTCTAAATTAATAAAACATGATACCATATTTGTAAATACACCTATGATATACTATATACATTACTAACATGCATGCAAATATATTAATGTTTACACTTAAAATTTTGAAATTTTTTAAAGTTTAAATTTTGCCACCAAAATGACAACAGAAATACTCTTAGTATTTTTCCATTATTTTCAACATATTATATATAAACTCTAGGTAACAATGCAACTGTCACAATTTTTATAAGATCAACTTTCATCACAAAACCTTAATTTAAATTTATATACAGGATATCATAACAATAGTAATTGAAATTGATTTTGTAAATGTGCTCTACTAAACAAGGAAAGGAAATTAATCAGTTATATAACCTTTTATCAAATGCATATCAAATATGCAGTTATATTTAATCACTATCATTTATCCAACTCCTTGGGAAAGAAGAGTATTAGATTTCAATGATTTGTTTCCCTTTCACAGAATAGGCAGGAAGGGGCTTTGTATTTCTCAAGTTGATAGTCACATAATAATACATATCCATCTGATTCCAGGGATTTTGTCAAACCCACACCATACCTAAAATTGTTTCATTTTAAGACTTTTAGCCATAAACGCTCTAAATCTATATCCTTTAGAGATAAATGATTTTCTAAATTCCATAAGGACTCTATGTCTGCTCTATGTCGCAGGATTCAGATCAGAAAAAGAGACAAATTCTATTTCCATCACACAAGCACTGTTGATGATTCTGGTCTGCTTTGATACTCTGACTTTACTCCTGAAATAAGGTAAAACCACTTTAAAGGTGTTTCCTGTTTCATCTATCACAGAAATTTTCCTTGTTGGTACTCTTAACAATAATCCTTATTACAATACCTCCCTAAATACATTTTGGAATTTGGCCAGGTTTTTGGCTATCAGAAGACAAAACTGACTAACATACTTTACCTTTTACAGTTTCAGGCATTCTAATTTTATAGAAGTTAATACTACCTTATGTACATTTTTAATTAAAACATAGTAAATAATACTTGGCAGGCATTCCGTAAGACCAAAGCATAACAAAGTCATTCATTAGACAACCCTTAAAGTGAAAATACTAAAATAAAATGTAGTCTTTCAAGATCAGTAAATACTGGTGTTTCCTGAAATCTCATGTTAACAACATAACAGTGAAATGTTAACAAATTTCCAAATAAAACTCAAGCATGTTAATCAAATGTTTCCTATAAATGGAATAGAATAATGATTTAGTATACATAGCCCTACATAGGGGTAAATTTACCTCTAAAATGAATTAAACATTTCCACATAATCATGTCAGAAAGATAAACATATAATTAGATAATTACCTCCAAAGTCTGAGATATTTATATTTATGCTCATTCCATTACAAATGTAATATTCTAAAGTTGGTTATTATAGTTGATCAGAGTTAAATTAAATTATTTCTGAAACAAAACCACCACTGAGTCTCAGATTAATGAAAACTAAAACACATTCAGATAGTAAATAAATTTTGATTAGTCCTTTAAGTTATAATGTACTGTTTACTAATTTTAAAGTGGACCCATTGAAACAACAAATAAATAGTATTTTCATAGTTAACCATGGAATGTTTGTAATTAAACAATACAATTTGGATCATTTTTGTAGTGCATTCAAAGAAAATTTTTCTAACAGAAAAAGACTTACTATCATCATCAATAAATCATCATCTCTGTGTTCTGTTTCTTTTTCCACCAATTACTAGCTCTATGACCTGAGGCAAGTTAAATTCTCTGTGCCTTGGTTTCCTCATCTGCAAATTATGGATGATAATATTTAACTCAGAAATTGTTTTGAAAAATAGATAAGATAGATATTAGCTGCAAATTACTTAGCAGAGTGCTAACAAAATCATATGTAATACAAGGACAAATGCTAACAAAATGTACACAGTCCCTGAAGCCATAGTCCATGATGGAGATTTATAAAATTACCAAGAACCCCTTCTGAGAAATACAAGTCATAAGATTATAAAACTGCATATTTATATTACCTAAAATACTTTAGCATATTGTCAACTCAATTAAACTAAAAACTCTCACTTAACAGTGGCAGAAATCAACTTCAGTTATTATATATTTTATGTTGGCACAATGTAAATGAATATCATTCGCAAAATAACAAATAGTTTACATATACTTGAAAATAGTGGTTTTCCAACTGAAATGTATATTTCAGACGAAAACATGACCTCATTTCAGTATGGAGTGCCCAAAGATCGAATGCCAACCACAGAGAGAGAAGGTCAAATTAGAGGGGAAAGAGATTTGACTAGAATATCACTGAGAAATGGATCTGACGTGTGCGTGCCCACTGTAGATTTATCTGGACTTTCTATTGCATTTAATAACCAAGAATTTAAAAAAGAAAAAATTTTGTGGACTTAAACTTCAGTGAAAAGGAAACAGAGATCATGGGGAAAGTTGATTAAGATGAAAAGTAAAGGCACCCCAAGGAAAATTGCTTAGAAGCTGTACTTCTCTACAAAAAAGCAAGACAAACAAATAGAAGGCCAGAGCAGGGGACAAAAAAAAGAAATCGAAACCAAAATACCCGAACGCCCTCTAACTATAAGGGACTTTAATATTGCAACAAAAACCAAAGGAAGAAAGATACCCAGAAAAGTCATATGCATTGATATTCAGGATACCAGGAAAAAATATTATTTCAAGTATTTTTAAAAGACAGTTTTGTAGGCCTATTGATTCCTTTTGCACATTTCAAGGTAAAGTAGTTACTTTGTAGTAGATTCGATAATGTAACAAAGATCTCTCAGGAATCTGGATTTAACAAGAGCCTTCTCTATTTCTGAAACAAAAAGACAAGCTACAGCTCAAACTAACTGGAATAAATGGTATGCAAGTACATGTGCTTAACATGAAACCTACTTATGCAATAATCCTGTATTTCTTCCAAAGCATAAGTCAATAAATCTTTCCTGCTACACTATAAATTTCAAGGTCATGGACAAAGATGTTTATTAGTATAATTACAATGTAGAAATAATACCATTAAGCTTCCAGTTCCAGGTCTCAGAAATTAATACAAAGAGAAGATTAAGAAAGTGTCAAGTGAAAAAAAAAAAAGAAAGTGTCAAGTGTGGTTTTAATCCCTAGACACTAAAAAAATTCCTAGTGTGGCTCTCTTCTCTTACAGGATCTCACTTCTAGTTTCATTTTCATTTGGTCTTTGAAGTTGCTAACATTTTTTTTAAAGTACATGCAACGTACAATTTTGTGATCATACAAATTAAGATATGGCCTTGAGAAAAGAGGAGGAAAAGAGCCAAATTGAATGGCTGAAGGGAACTCATTTATAATATAATGAATCACTCAACTTTAAAGAAATTCTTCAACAGGATCTCCATGGTCAATTTCTAAATACTTAAAATTCAACACAATTCTTAAACAGAGTTTGAAATCTATCTATACAGAACTGCAAATATGCACAATATTGACAATATCAATAGGTTCTTGACTGCCCTCCAATATCCAAGGGCCTCACTTTCCACTCCCCCACATAATTACTGTTTCAGAGAAAACAGTTTTTCACATTATGGTCAAAGACTTTGAGCGCATGGTTTCACATGAGAAAGAGAATTGCATCAAATGAGAATCTCTAATTCTCAAAGTCTGCACTTCCCACTGTTATGGACATTATTATCATTAGAATCTACTGAAAAGACCAGGTAACTGCCCTGGAGTTAATTTGTTTTGTTTGGGAGAAATCTTTCTTTTAATATACTTTCCTTCTAATAAACAGCAAACAGTAGTACAGAGCTTAAAAAATAAATACCCCCACTTTTTCTATCACTAGAAGAATATATGAATTATAATATCATAGAGGTATGCTTATGTACCCTCTGGTTAAAGCGTATCTGGAACATTTAAGGCTAACGTAAATCTCAACACATCATCTACGTCTGGTACTTTTTATGCCTTGTTAGAATGTTTCACCACCTGAGAAACTACAAAAACACTTTCTTGTAAGGACATTTAATTTGACCTAGGTACTCACTTAATGCCTTAGTCACTTGTTAAAATATAAAGACTGTCCCAAACAGCATTCCAAAGAGAAATTTTCTGAGTACTACCAGTAGTATTACTGCTTGAGGACTACAGAGCTATTCAAATCTCAGCAAGTCTATAGGAATGCCAGCAACTCTACCAAAGACCAAAGAGGACAGATTGGTTTATTAAGGTCATTATCCTTAAGGATCTCCACAGACTTGCCCCGTCTCAGTCAGGGAAGTGAGATGCTTTTGACATTTGCTACCATTAGGACACACAGCTCTTACATACTGTTCTAACATAGTTCTTACACGTAATTTGCACACAGTTTTAACATATCCAACACTAATCTCTTGCATAGCAAGTTTTGCAGGGTCTTTTCAATAAGAGAGAAAAGGCACAGTAAGATTTATAGCAACTGAAGTTTTACATGCTTTAGACCTTAAATTAGTAACTAACTTTCCTGTGCCCTGTTTATCCAACTTCAAATCTTCCCATCTTTCATCTAACCCTTTCTTCTTTTTCATTCTCTCTCATCTTGGTGCATTTTCAGAATCATGGCTTTTGGGGTGCTTGGGTGGCTCAGTGGTTGAGCATTTGCCTTAGGGCTCAGGTCATGATCCCAGGGTCCTGGGATCGAGTCTCACATTAGACTCCCCATAGGGAGCCTGCTTCTCCATCTGCCTGTGTCTCTGTCTCTGCCTCTCTCTGTGCCTACTCATGAATAAATAAATAAAATCTTTAAAAAAAAAGAATCATGGCTTCCCATTCAGAAATACCTGGATGGTCCTAATTTCTTTAAAATTTCTTTAGGTTATCAAGTACCATCTTTTTTTTTCCCTTTGTGGCTTACCCAAAGCAAAAATCTTTCTTTGTTTACTATGTTCACTCTCCATCCACATGCCAGATATAATAAGAGTAGGAATTTTAGAGCCAACAGATCTGAATACAGTGTCCTACTTTAATATTTCTTAGCTGAGGAAAATTACTGGCATTCTTCAGTCTTATTTTCCTAATCTGGAAAAAAAATTATGCTGCATAGGTCCTAGATTGTTGTGAGGATTCAATGGGGTAATATACTTTTAGTATCCAGCAGAGCCAGACACAGTAATCACTCGATAAACTGAAGGCTTGTTATTCTTTGCTGTGTGAAATCTGACTTCTGGTTCCAGCATCCTCCTAGCACAGGCAGGACACAACACACCAGTGGCTAGTGCCCAGCCTCTTCTGTATGCCAGGCAAGAAGGCATACAGCTCACTGATGAACTGAAGGTATATACACCTTGGTGATTATTTTTTCAAATCAACTGAAAGATAATTTTTTGAAATTTTTTCAATTTTATTGCTTTTTAATTCCAGTGTGGTTAGCACATAGTGTCATATTAGTTTCAGGTGTACAATATAGTGATTCAACACTTCCATACATCACCCAGTGCTCATTGTAATTGTACTTCTTAGTCCCTTATCACCTCTTTTACCCATTTCTCCCACCTACCCCCACTCTGGTAACCATCAATGTGTTCTCTATGGTTAAGAATCTGTTTCTTGGTTTGTCTCTTTTTTTCCCTTTTGCTCACTTGTTTTGTTTCTTAAATCGCACATATGAGTGAAATCATATGGTATTTGTCTTTCTCTGACTGACTTATTAACAGTAGCTAATTTTCTGACCTGTTTTTAGAAAAAAGCAAAATAATGTTACAAAGAAAAATGGGGGGGGGGTTGAGAAAAATAGTTTTAATGTAAAATTTAACTCTCCCATGAACTAAGATGTCCTTGGAAACAGTAAACATTCACTCTTTGTTGAGTAAATATTCCCTTTGAAAACTGTCTTATCTTCAAGAGTTCCTACGTATAATCTAGCCTATGCAGAAATATCTTAAAGTTTTCAGCATAGATTCAAAGTTACTAGGTAATATTTCTGGGTATTTGACATCATTAAATATACTTGCAATGAAATTCTTCACATAGGACTTTTCTAAGTCTGCTTTTCTCTACCTCCTTTTTCTCTGTCTTCCAAATTTAGATCTTTTCACATATTTGTCTGCTCTTTCACATCTTCAAAATACTTCATCTATTCCTTACATCTTTGACAATACTACAACACGTTATTGCAACCATCTATACACTTCCTCAAACTTATGATCCTCTCATATTAAATAAAGCCAAAAATTGAAATTATAATCTTTCTCGCATTCCCCATACTGATCTCCCACCCTAACCTCTTTTTGTTAAGAATACTATTAATCTTACACAGTAAAATATTAATTCATCTTTTATTCCTCTCTATTCCTATACCCTCTACCTCAAGCCTTACTATTGAAGACTTCTAAAAAAAACTTCTAAAAAAAGAAAGGTCCTCACCTCAGATTTCCTTTAAAATGAGTTGTAAGTAATAACAAGATTAATCCCTTTGCCTCACTCTGGCCTACAGGAAAGTAGGTCAGGTATAGAGAATTATAACATTAACTTCTCAGGCACAAAGAAAGGATAGCTTAGAAGCAGAAATGCTTATTCAGCTACAACAAACTAGAGATCCAAGAATCACAAGATTTTGAGCCCAAATGGACTATTCAATCTAAAAGGACAAAACTTAAGGCACCCTCACCCAACAAGCTTAACGAGATTAAAGACACAAATACACAAAATGAGGAATAAGAAGGAGCTGAAGAGACATGTAAACTTTTAATGATCATGAGGAACAATATGGCATAGCCCTTGTATATATGAAGCACATTTTCAAATTTTAATGAAATGAAAGATTTTTATAAAAATATACAGACAACTGATTCAAGGCAGCCCAAAGTCAAATTCAAGATGACCCTCCTTTCCCCTATCAAAACTCCATTTTAAGAAAAAGAATCAACAAACAACAACAAAAATAAAGGGAGAGGGATCCTTAACAGAAGGAAGACTTCAGACAAAACATAGCAGAGGAGTCTCCAGCCTTCAATCTAGAGTATGTGTGGAAGACTGGTACGGAGAAGAGCAGTGGTGCTCTAACACCTGGCAAAGGCTCAAGATGGGAAAACACAAGGCACAATATAGGGCAGCATAACTCAAGGTGTGGAAGACAGAAATTCAGAATGACCAGTCACACCCACTTGTCCCTCCCTAACCATGCAGAACCCATTGTTTTGGGTTTTTTTAAGATTTTATTTATTTATTCATGAGACACAGAAAGAGAGAGAGAAGCAGAGACACAGGCAGAGGGAGAAGCAGGCTCCCTCTGGGGAGCCTGATGTGGGACTTGATCCTAGGACCCCAGAATCACGCCCTGAGCCAAAGACAGGTACTCAACCACTGAGCCACCGGGCATCCCCATGCAGAATCCATTGTAAACAGACATTTACCTACAAGGGAAAAAAAAAAAAAAAAGAATTTATTCCATAAAACAAACTAAAGCCAAACAAGAATTGGGTGAATTCTCTAAGGAGAAATAGGTTATGAGTGTGTCACACAACAAAGACCAGCATATTCATCTGGTAGTCACCCAGCCCAACAACTGGCTCACAGCCCTTCATTCTAAAGGAAAGCAAGCCAGTTATCACATCTTTCCTTTTTCTTCATTTTTAAATGTGAATGATCAGACAAATCCTACCAGAACAAACTACTCCAAAATGTAGTGGTGTAAAACTACTACTTATTAGATTCATGAATTCTGTAGATCAGGTAATAAGACAGAGCACAGCAGGGACTGCTAGTCTCTGCTCCTTGATAACTGGAGGCTCAGCTGAAGGCTACAGTGTGAAATCATCTGAAGGCTCATTCACACACGTCTGACAGTGGATGGATGCTGGCTTGTTGCTTCAGACCTTAGCTGAGGCCGTTAGCTGAGAAGAGCCATACGGAGTTCACCACGTGGCCTGGGCCTCCAGAGAATGATGGCTGGATTCCAACAGAGAACACTGACAGAGAAACTCAAGAGAAGCTGAGAGCAAGAAGAGAATGAAGAGGCAGAAACCACGTTACCTTTTATGGTCATGCATACTGTTATCTGAGATTTAGCCATAGATGGAGGAAGAAGAAAAGCTGGGGTGATTCTCTTTATGTTTTGCTTGCATACCACAAGAGGGGAAATGACAGAGTTTGAGCAGTGCTAAAACCCATGCAGTATCATCTCTTCCGTATGCTATTCACAGGTGTAGTCACAAAAGCCCATGCAATTTCAAAGAGATAAAAACAGTACTCCACCTCTTAATATTAGACTGGCAAGATTCTGGAAGCATTTGTGGGACTAGAAATATTACTGTGGCTATTTCTATGAAACATAGTCTTTGATAGCTCCCCACATCAAAGAAGGGGAACAATAGAAACAAACAGGAAGGGCGCCTGGATCGCTAAGTCGGTTAAGCATCTGTCTTTGGCTCAGGTCACAATCTCCGGGGGCGGGGGAGAGTCCTGGAATTGAGTCCTGCATCAGGATTCCCATTCAGCAGACTGAGCTGCTACATCTCCCTCTACTCCTTCCCCTTGCTCATGCTCTCTATCACACACTCTCTCTTTCAAACAAATAAATTTTTAAAAATTAAAAAAAAGGAACAGGAAAAATGCATAAAGACCTCAAAAGAGGGACACCTCGGTGGCTCAGAGGTTGACTTTCTGCTTTTGGCTCAGGGTGTGATCCTGGGTCTGGGAATCAAGTCCCTCATCCAGCTCCCTGCAAGGACCCTGCTTCTCCCTCTGTCTCTGCCTGTCCCTCTGTGTCTCTCAAGAATAAATAAATAAAATCTTTAAAAAAGACCTCAGAAGAAAAAGAGAACTTAAATAATTGTATATTGTCTATTAAATACAACAAAAAACTGCAACTTGAGAAGATACAAAAACTGTTTTACAAAGGATGTTATGGGGATCCCTGGGTGGCGCAGCGTTTTGGCGCCTGCCTTTGGCCCAGGGTGCAATCCTGGAGACCCGGGATCGAATCCCACAGTCGGGCTCCCGGTGCATGGAGCCTGCTTCTCCCTCTGCCTGTGTCTCTGCCTCTCTCTCTCTCTCTCTCTCTCTCTCTGTGTGACTATCATAAATAAATAAAAATTTTTAAAAAAGGATGTTATGAAAAGAGAACTAGAGAATAAAAGCAATTCTTAGAAATTAAAAATGAGTAATATAAAATATCTAAACAGAAAAATTAAACCTACAGACTTGACCAGAATCAAAAACAAACAAAAAAAATATAAGAGAAAATGTAAGAACCATAGAGGATCAAGTCCATATATTTGACTTCTGACACTGATATGTGTTCCAGAAAGAGAGAAGAGGGGGTAAAAAAACAAAAACAAAAACAAAAACAAAAAAAATAACAGGAGAAAACGAGGTTGAATTTTGAAGTATATGCCTAGTATTATTCCACAAAGTAAGAACATTAATCCTCCCAAAGCTTAGCATCTGCTTCACTTTGGCACTCTCCTGCCACCAATGCTGAACTGAACTTGGAACAGGCTGAGTTACAAACCCACACAAGAAGATAAGCTTTTGAAAGTTAACAGTTGCAGATGAAAACATTTCTAGAATTATTCCAATTTCCATTTCTAGATATTTTAACTAATTTGCTTTTCTAAAAAATGCATCAGAGAGAACAAAATGCCCCAATTCTGAAAGAAAATAGTATACTAGAAATAGGATGGGCTGTGAAGTTGAGCAGATCCTGAGTTGAAATGCTGACTCCACACACCCTACAGACATGTGACTTTGGGCAAATTTATTAATAACTCTGATCTTTAATTCATTATATATTTATATTTGTGTAATACACACACTCACACACACACACACACACACATATTTATCTCCAGGTAATTGTGAGGATTACAGAAAGTGTATATACAGGTTTTGGTCCACAATGGTTATACTGTTAGCATGATGTTCAAGGTCTTCATGAGATTCCAAGGTGTGACAGCCATATTTCCACTCTTCCTACATCATCAAAGGAACATCTCTGAACTAATGCTAAGACAACTGACCTACCCATTGCCTGGTCTCATCTACTCCTTGTCTGTGTTTTCAGTAACTGATTATGTGTGTTTTGTATTATTAAGGCAGGAGTCTGTAACGATCTGAATTCTGCAAACAGAAGCAAATCGATAGGTTCTATTTCTAATACAGTGAACTGGAAAAATACTGTTATCTAAGATTTAGCCATAGATGGAGGAAGAAGAAAAGCTTGAGTGATTCTCTTTATGTTCTGCTTGGATACCACAAGAGGGGAGATAAGAGAGTTTGAGCAGGAGAAAAGTAAACTCCTTCTATCTCTTTAATTATTACTTCTCTAAGCATAGTAAGTGGATTACTGCCATCCAAGTCTGAGTACCTAAGAGGAAAAGAAACATTTTTAACAGCAGACTGGCCTGAAGTCTCAAGCCATATAGATAATGACTATCTCATAATAATACTGTGAGCCATTTTGGAATTCAGGCAATCATTGGACCACTAGAGGCCTTCCAAGAAAACTATAAGGGACCATTCTAAACAAACTACAATAATGAGTCTAGAGATAAGACAACAGTAAAGGATTAATAAGAGGTACCAAATTGTACACAAAATTTGTTTCTTAAGGTTATAGTAATCAGCCAGTCTCCTATATGAACTTGTGCTGTGTTCAACTATTTTAATAAAGATTTTTATTAATTACAAAAAAAGAAAATCCCCTGAAATTCACAATTCCAATCTAGATCTTAGGAAAAGCACAGGCTTTGTCAACCAAGACTAGAAGATCATGTAAATCAAAGCACTTGCTACCACCTGGGGGCAGCATACAACTAACTGTTGGAAGTGACCTAAGGGCAAGGAGCCAATAGAAGACTGAACATGCAAATGACAAAGACTCCACCCAAAACATGTTATAAAATAGGTTTCTAATAGTGTACATATACATCCATACATTCAGATATGCATACATGTATACTGTGTATATTTACATATACAATTAATATATGCAGAAATAAGTGACCTCTCCTTCTCTGGCAAATGTTCTTGGCTTTGATTTGTGTTTCAATGGTAATACCTAATGATATCCAATGCTGATGAGAATGGGGTCAAGCAGGTGCCCTTTTTTTTTTTTTTAAGATTTATTTATTTGTTTGAGGGAGGAAAGTCAGAGGGAGAGGGAGAGAATTTCAAGCAGACTCCCCACTGAGTAGATCCCAATGCAGGGTTCAATCTCATAACCCTGAATCACAGCCTCAACCAAAACCAAGAGTCCCATGCTTAACTGACTGAGCTATCCAGACTCCCCAAGTAGGTGCTTTTATATACCTTTTCAGATATATATATCAGATGTAAATACAGATCTGAAGAAAATATTCATAGCCTTAAACACACATACAACACACATACACACATCAACTTAAAGTATCTACATATCTTTGACCAAATAAATCCTGCTTCTTGAGCTCTATCCTGAGAATATAATCAGCTATGTAGTCAGACTTAATTATAAGGTGTTCATCTTAATTTTAACAGTTAAAAATGAACATGCTATGAATATCCAACGAGAAAATAGTTAAATATATTTTAGCAAAATCATAAGATAGAATAGTAGTATATGGCTTATTTATAAGCTTCTTTAAAAATTTTAACATTGACATTTATTGTCAATCCCATTCACCCAGTTGCTGAAGATCAATCCTTGATTCATCTCTTTCATACTTCACATCTAATCCACCAGAAATTCTACACATTTTACTATCAAAATGCAAATATGCCCAGAATCTCATCATCCTCTACTCCTAGCACCCTCTTCCAAGCCACCACTGTCTCTGGTCTAGATTATACTGTTAGTCTCTAAATGGTGTCTCTGTTTCTACTTTTGCATACCTACAGTCTAAATTCTAATAGATGCCAGAATGGTGTGAGTGTAAATGTAAAAATAATGCCACTCTGCCTAAAAAACAGGATACAAAATTATATATAGCATACTCCCAGTTTTATTTGTCAAAATATTAATAATGGTTACATATGTGTGATAATAGATTTGCATACACATTTTTTGTTTTTTCTGTTTTTATAGTTTTTCTTACTTTCATCATATTTAATCAGAAAAACAAATTAGGTAATGTTTGTAAAAGACTGTATACAAAGTTGAACTGTATGATTCAAAATACTTTCAGTAATACTTGAAATATAATCTAACCAAAGGTTAGTACTCAATTAAGTAACTCTAATCTCAAATTGCTATTTTTTGACCACAAATTTAAACATGCAGAAGGCATTTTTAAATTATATTTGAGATACACTTAGAAAAAAGTAAATTATGTCATAATAGGTTTAAAGAGAAAAGGATTTAATTTTATATCTTTATGTTGTTCAGATTAACAAAAATAGGAATAACAACTTTTTATGAGTATTCTAGGGTCTAGCTTGAATCTTCTCTACTAAATTAATATTTTTAAAAATGTTCTGAGAGCTGTTGTTTTCTTAATTCTTTTTTCTCTGACCTTGAAATATAATTGACTACCCTATAGGTCTCAATGGTATAAGTCATTAGGAAGATAAAAAATATATGGGATTAAAGTAAAAAATGATAAGACTTTTAAATTAAGTAATGACGTTAATAATCCTACTTTATGAAAATGGGTTATGTGATAGATGTTAATTATTATTATAATCAGGGTTTATCAACTAAAAAGTTTAAATTTTTTAAAGTAAATGAATTTGAGGGTTCTTTTGTTTAAAAGTTTACTGGAGAAAATATGGCTATTTATTTAAAATAAGGTAAATAAATGATTCATTGTAATATTCACATTCTACACCCCCAGAGTATGTCAAATAATTTTATTAATAATATAAAAAGAAAAAAAATTTTTAAATAAAAATAATATAAAAGTCAGTATATTTTTAATGAGAAGGTAAATATTCATAAAATGTGACCCTTGGCCACAATTACAATTCTAAAATATCCCTGCAAATTACTCCACTTGAACTTTAAAAAATACACTCTTCTTTCTTCTTGTTTCTTCTTTCCCATCCATAATCTAAGTGTAATTAAGTTTGAGAATGGAAAATAATACAGCATAGAGTTAATTTTCCATTAAAATTGAGACATAAGCAAGAAAATACCAGAGTAGCTGCTAGGTGAGGAATGATCCAAGGAGCTGGGAAGAGGTGTCTTTGAGATCCTGTGAGGCTGTGCACTTGATGGATAGAAGACAAGATAGTAGAAGTAAGCAGGTAACATAAATGATGACAAAAAGCTGAGGCATTTGGGTGGCATAGTCAGCTGAGCAACCAACTCTTGGTTTCAGCTCAGGTCATGATCTCAGGGTCTTGGGATAGGGCCTCCCATCAGGCTCCCAAGCTCACTGAGGAGTTTGCTAAAGTTTTTCTCACTCTCTCCCTCTGCCCCGCCCCAGACTTGCTCACTCTCTCTCGCTCTAATAAATAAATAAATAAATCTTTTTAAAAATGATGACGAAAAAGGGCACACAAATAAGAGCTGGATTCGAGTTTGACAAGGAACTATTTGGGAGCCTTGCTGTGAATAAATCCTTATTTTTTCCCTAAGCCATTTTCTCTCAATCAATATCCACAGAATTCCAAAACTATAACAACTTAGAGAATTTAATATTTTATAATAGTTTCAGAAGCTCTCATCCATTGTCATATAAAAAAACCTCACCAAGCATTAAGATAAAAATATTATTTTTTAAGTTCAATATATTCTCCACAAAGCCAAGTAGTATATTCTCCACACAGCAATGGCTCTAATATGTGTATTAATTAAATGAACAGAATTTATTTTTTTAAGATTTTATTTATTTATTCATGAGAGACACAGAGAGAGAGGCAGAGACATAGGTGGGGAGCCTGATGCAGGACTCGATCCCAGGATCACGCCCTGGACCAAAGGCAGACTCTCAACCACTAAGCCACCCAGGTGCCCCAGAATTTATTTTTTAAGAAAGATAAATTGTAAGGTGATTTTTTGACCTTACAGAAAGATTATTGGTTTTATTAAATGATCCTATAAATATAAAAATGTTTAAATTTTCTGTAAGTAATAAATACATCTAGTATATTCCAGATATGATCGAAACTTATCAGAATTTATTAGATACCTAACTTTTCTCAGGAAAAAAATGAGGAGCAACTATAGCTATACCTTTATTCTAATCCTAATGATTCAGCCGTTTTTAATGTCAAACTTAGGAGAAAGCAAAATTTTTTTTAAAAATTTCTTTTCATATAAGCAACGTCATTTCAGGACAGTTACTCAGTTTCTCCTTCCTCTAATCTAGAATATTTATTTATTTATTTATTTATTTATTTATTTATTTATTTATTTATGATGAAACAGACCTAATGCCCATCAGCATGTGAATAACTAAATAAACCGTGACATTTACAGTTTGGAATTCTGTGCATTGACTAAAATGATAGATGGTTCATTTAAGGTTTGTTGTTTAAAGCTCAAAGAGTATAAGGCTATTTTAGTCCAGATCTGTGGTTTCTTAGGCAACACAATTGCCTCAAAAAGTTGGCAGATTTTTAATGCTTGCTTCCAGTCAGGACTATGTACCAATAAATACTCCAAGATTCTTTCTTGGAGGTACCCCTGCTATTGGGGTACCCTATTTCCATGCACCCAAGTCTGCATCCTGGCACAGAACTTAATGGTGGTCACCCTGCAGCCATCTAGATAACACAGAATTATACCTCTAATCTGTTCTAAGCCAGTGCCTCGTACTTTAGGTGTTGGTTACAACAGCAACCCATTTTCAGGCACAAATTTCTATATTCGCTCCCACAAGTTTTTACCTACAGGTTGACTCCCTCATTAAAGTAACTGCTTATTTTAATTATTCTTTCATGTATGTCACTAAAAATAAAAATATGTAAGGCAGAATCCAAGATCAAATGGTTAGTATAAGTGTGACTAAATTTAAATCTCAGCTTACATAAAGTCAAGGAAAAAATTTTTAAAAAAATAAAATACTTTGGATATGTAGCTTTCCTTGCCTAATGAACTATATCATATGAAATTAAAAAATGCTTCCTAACAAAACTGCTTCAGAGGTTGTTCAGTGACACTAGGGATATTGTAGACCAACAGCGTAAAGTTGTTGAGTGGGAAGTAAGGCAAAAAATAATAAATCTTTGACTTGTTCCACTTTTTTCCATATGACATTTTCCATTTGTCTATAGTGCCCAATAGTAGAGAGGTGTGCTAAATCTGTCTAGTTGCTGTCTTCAAGGCTTGCTGCATTTACTGACTTGAGTTCTTTGAGAATTTTTACTTATTAAGCTAGTTCCAATAATTCAAGATCAGCAACTGAAAGATTATCTTTCCTAAGCCCACAGATTTTAAGATTTTCTCTTTGTCTTTGCTATTCTATAGTTTCATTACTATGTTTCTATGTGCTTATTCGTGATTTTTTTTCATCTTGCTCACAGTGGGTTCCTTTAATTTGAGGAGTTACTCTTTTCTTTAAATCTATAAAACTTTTAGTCATTCTTGCTCAAAATACTCTTTGCACTGATTCTTCTTCTAAGAGTTTAAATATTTTTCAAGCAATTTTATTCTACTTTCATTCTTTCATTAAATATATCTCATTCTTTTTTTTCTTTCTTTCTTTTTTTTTTTTATTAACTTCCGATTCTCTACCACTTTGTCTCTGCAGAGTATTCTGGGTGATTTCCTCACTGTCTTCCAGTTCGCTAATATCCTTTCAACGTCTACCCAATGTTCAAGCCATTCACTGCAATCTTAATTTCAATGACATCTTCATTGCTTGGCTTACAATATCTATTCATACCTTATTTCTTACAATACTTAAATACACTTAAAGTATGTTTTAAAGTACCCTTTATCCTTAAAAATCTCAGAAAGGGAGAATTTGCTTTCTCTGACTATTTTCAAGCTGGGACATCAGTCCTCTCTTGCCTTTTAACTTAGACTCAGCCTGGGACTTACATCATTGGCTCTCCTGCTTCTCAGGCCTTAACAATCTAACTGGAACTATACCATCAACTCTACTGAGTCTCCAGGTTGCCAACTGCAGATCTTGGGACTTCTTGGCCTCCATAACCATGTGAACCAACTCCTCATAATAAATCTCCCCCTACATCCTTCTCTCTCTCTTTAAAGTGTTCACTGTATTTGGCTGGGTTCTTATAATTACGTGAATGAATAATATATATATATATATTCATTTATATATATGTATATATATATGACATAAATATATAAACAAATATATATGTATACACACACACACACACAGTTCTCTGGAGAATCCAGTCTAATACAAAATTATATATTCTGATACAGGGAAAACAGAACATATTCCCTTTCACACACACAACACAAAATCATGTTCTCTAAACACACATAAATTCCATACTGTCTAAACAAATCCCCTTGTACATTCTGTTTGCTTTCATCTTCCTCATCTCAGGCTTTATTGGTCTCACCCTTTTTTTTTTTCAAAACTAGGTTTTTTTTTTCCTCTCATTGATACATATGTCTAAGGCTTCCCCATATATTGTCCCCTGGTTGCATAAGTGGAAACAGTTTTAAAAATTTAGCATCATTTTATATGCATAATATTCTAAGCGTGATATGAATAAAAGTGTATGAAAAATTTTTTTAAATAAAGTATCTTTCAACATTTTGAATATTCCTACCACCTAAGATACAGTTTTCTCATTTGATGTGCAATTCATTTCTCCACATGGCTGTAACACTGAGTCTTCCATAAAAGTCTTCTGTGTGCTCTCTGAAGCACCCTACTGAATATTATCAAGTTTTCTTCTACCAGGCCACACTGGTGTTATAAGTCTTGGGCCATATGGAAGATCATCTCTCAGCAGAGCAACCCTTAGACTTGAAGGTAGTGTAAACCAAGACCTTACTTTCCCATGTAGCAGAAGCCTGGGCTTCCATTTTCTTTGTGACTTTTTTCCTACCCAATGTCCAGAGCAGATATCATATTCCCCAACAGCTGGTAGGCAGGAAGGTCTCCATCCCATTTCCCAGGGGGCAACCTTTCCTGACCCCAGCTTCACACAGGTACCTCTTTCCTCATCTAATTGATAGGGAAGACTGGATTTCCCTAACGTTGTGATTACCAACTCTAGCCCCCAGCTAGGTGTGCATGCCACAGTGAGTGAGCTCTTTAGATTTCACCACCTCTCGCCATTTGATTGTGGATCTCCCATTTCTAGTATCTGAGTATTTTGCTCACATTGTTTTAAGCTCAGCTATATACCACATGAATTATTTGTTATATTTTATCTAGTTCCCACTCCATGCGTTCAGGGTGAGAAGAGAAGTCCCTTCACATTAGCCAAATTTGATACCAAGAAAATGACAGTATAAGAAAGGTAAATTACAAAACAATCATGATTAAGAACATCGATTTGAAAGTCGTAAGTGAAAAATTAACAAACTGAATGCAGAAATATATTCTTAAAATCATCACAACTAAATGGGGTTGATTTCACGTATGCAAGGCTGGCTAACATCAGAATACTGAAAAATGTAATAAGGGGGTGAGCAACTTTAGATACCTGTGTGTTCCATGTTCTTCTTTGGTTTATTTATTTGCTTGTTTTTCATGATCTTTTAAGGATGTAAAAAACCATTCTTAGCTCACAGGCCATACAAACCCAGGCTTTAAGCCACAGTTTGCCAATCCCTGATATAATTCAACAGGCCAACAGAATAAGAGAGAAGAATCATATCAGTATCTCAATAGATACATAAAAATGTATTTGATAATATCCAAACATTCATTCATGATTTTTTTTTTGTATCTGCATACTCTAGGAAGAAAATTCCTTTAACCAATAAGGATTTATCAACTAAAAACCTGTAGCAAACTTCCTTCTTAATGGAGAAATGTAAGAAAGATTCTCTTCAAGACTGGCAGCAAGATAAGGATGCTTGCTGCCTCCACTTCTACTCGGCATTGTATCCTAGCCAGTGCAGTAAGGAAGGGGGAAAAAAATTAAAAGATTAAGGGTTTAGAAAGGAAAAACAAAACTCTCACTATAGAACAAATAATGTAATGCTCTATGTAGAAACCCCTCAAGAGTACAGATAAAGTATTACTCAAATTGACAAGAGAATTTAGCGATGTGGCTGAATAGAAGATGAACATATCTGCTATGTGTCAGTTTCTTTGTTGAATTTCACCTGGGGGGGGGGGGGGGTCCTGAAGGAACTTCCTTTCAGAGAAAACTTTACATTAGCTTCTGCCCAGATACTACTGACCTGAGATTATCCCATTCACATTATCAGGCAGTTCCTTAGTGTGGAGCCTCAGGTCCAGGGCCTGATCCGCTGGTGGAGCCTAAAGTGTTGCCTCCTACTTCTAACACTTTGATATCTGCCTGCAGGTAAGTCCAGCATCTTTTCCCAGTGCTAACTCTGATTCCACTTACTGAGCTTTGTTGATGTTATAATATTCTTGTCCTTGGAGATTCCTTGACTCTTTAATGCACCACTGTAATACAGTCTCTTAGCCAAAATCTAGCTGCATCATGAAGGAAGGCCTTTCTGAATATCCTATCCAAAGTATGATTCATAAAAAACTATTACATACAGAAAAATGACTAAAAACAAAGCAAGACACTTCATTTTTTAAATGAAGTTATGCATAGGACACATAAAACACAAAAGAATATTTATCAAGCATATACTTGCTTTTCAACCAGTATCAATTAATTCTCATAAAAATTCTGTAACATAAATATCATTACCCCTAATTTTGCAGAAGATGAAACTTAGGCTGAAAAAGGTTAAATTATTTGCCCAAGTGGCAGAATTGGGATTTGAATTCAGAAATACTTGTTCCAAGGCCAGTGCTTTTTCTGATGAACTATGCTGCCTCCCACAAGAGAGCATTTTCACATCACCACCTGCTAGTTCTAATTAAGAGATAGTAATTAAACAATTCTCTACTCCTGACAACAATATTTAAGCTACTGGCATTTTAAAGAAATTAATATGAACAGCTTTTTATCTTCTGTAAGATACTATACCTAAACACAAACTCCAAGCTATTACAGAAAGACTCCAATAGGACACAATTATATGCTTTGTCAAAGCCTAGTTAATTGCATTATCTATTAATCAGATATGAAGCATAAAAATGTGAACCAATATATTTCTAAAAATATATGTTCCAACTTGACTAGTAATCAAAGAAATACAAATTACAGTGACAAGGCCATACTGATCAAATTGGCAAAATTTTTGAAGTAGTAATAGCCAGGTGGGCTAAAAAGTGAAACTGCCATACCTTTTAGTAGAAAAGTTGACTGATAAAAATTTGCTGTAGGCCAATTCATAATATTTACACTTTAAAATTTATGCGGCAGTTCACCTAGTAATTCCTCGTCTAGGAATTTATGCTAAGGAAATAATCACAGATATGTATATAAAGATTTAGCCACAGAGTTTCTCATCTTAGAATTACATGGTAGGTAGGTAGGTAGGTAGGTAGGTAGGAAGGAAAGAAGGAAGGAAGGAAAATGAAACTAAATCTACAGTAAGAAACTAGACTAATAAACTATGCATATTCAAAAGAACTCCATCAACCATTAAAGATGATGACACTGCTATATTTATTAGCATGGAAAAAAATTGTGGACATGATGTTTTTAAAAAGTAAATTAAAAATTATATGTAACAGTATGATTATATTTTATGCACTTATATTTGGTTACATGTCTATTATTTATAAAAGTTAAGGTCTCGGATCCCTGGGTGGCGCAGCTGTTTAGCACCTGCCTTTGGCCCAGGGCGTGATCCTGGAGACCCAGGATCGAATCCCACATCAGGCTCCC
This sequence comes from Canis lupus dingo, assembly GCF_003254725.2. Lineage (NCBI taxonomy): Eukaryota > Metazoa > Chordata > Mammalia > Carnivora > Canidae > Canis > Canis lupus. The sequence continues at coordinate 35,431,258 of NC_064253.1, read as the reverse complement.
TGCATGGAACCTGCTTCTCCCTCTGCCTATGTCTCTGCCTCTCTCTCTCTCTCTGTGATGACTATCATAAATAAATAAAATTTAAAAAAATAAATAAATAAATAAAACTTAAGGTCTGAAATAGTATACAACAAAATTTTGACTGTAGATATATATGATGATATGATTTGGGATTCTTTTAACTTTTATTTTTCTTCATCTATACTTTGTTATTTTTACACAATGAATATTTATTACTTGTATAAGAATGGAGAAAAAACATTTGTATCAGAATCATATCAGGCAATACGAATGTCTACAACTGTTATTAATATATATTAATAGCATGTTATAAAATAGTAGGTAAGTGTGTTCTCTTTTATATAAGAAAAACTATATATATCAGGTTGAACCATATAAAATTGCTGGCATTTGTTTTTGACTTGTAAAAAACAGCAATTTCAAAAGGTTTGACTTAATACACATATCAGGAAAAATATACTCCAAAATATTAATAGTATCCTAGTAGTCCTAGGAGATTTTTTTCTTTAAGGTCATCTATAATTCCTTCTTTAAATTCACTTGTATCTTCTTTTAAATTTCATTAGTTTCTAATTTTTCCTAAAACAGTTTCTAAATCCCAGTTTCAATATTTATAGGCCAAAGACCCCAAGCAAGTCAACTGAACACTCTGAGTTTCATCAAAAAACAATGGGAATGCACCAAACACAAAAATAAATTCAAAATGGATTCAAGACCTAAATGTGAGACCTGAAACCATAAAAATCCTAGAGAAGAACACAGGCAGTAACCTCTTAACATCAACCATAGCAACTTCTATCCAGAAATATCTCCTGAGGCAAAGGAAATAAAAGCAAAAGTAAACTATTGGGACTTCACAATACAAAGCTTCTGCACAGCAAAGGAAACAATCAAAAGAGCTGTAAGACACCTACAGAATAGAAGATATTTGCAAATGATATATCCAATAAAGGGTTACTATCCAAAATACATAAAGAATTTATAAAACTCAACACCCCCAAAATGAATAATCCAATTTAAAACATGGACAGAAGACATGAATGCACATTTCTCCAAAGATGAAGTGAGATATATCACCTCACACCTGTCAGAATGGCTAAAATCAACAGTGTTGGTGAAGGTGTGGATAAAGGGGAACCAACCTTCTTGCACGTTGGTAGGAATGGAAACTGGTATAGCCACTCTGGAAAACAGAATGGAGGCACCTCAAATAGTTGAAAATAGAAGTCCTCTATGATCCAGCAACTGCACTACCAGGTAGTTACCCAAAGAATACAAAAATACGGATTTGAAGGGATACATACACCTGATGTGTACAGGAGCATTAACTATAATGGCCAAATTATGAAAACAGCCCAAGTGTCCATCGACTGATGAATGGATAAAGAAGACATGGGATGTGTGTGTGCGCGCGCGTGTGTGTGGAATAATGCAATATTACTCAGCCATAAAAAAGAATGAAATCTTGCCATTTTCAATGACATGGATAGACCTAGAGAGTATTATGCTAAGCGAAATAATTCAGTCAGAAAAAAATACCATATGATTTCACTCATATGTGGAATTTAAGAAACAAAACAATCAAGCAAAGGGAAAAAAAAACAGAAAGGGAGGCAAACCCAGAAATTCTATCTTAATACTAGAGAACAAACTTTTGGTTACCAGAACAGAGGTCAGTGCAGAGGAACTGGTGAAACACGTGATAAGAATTAAGGGGGGCACTTGTCATGATGAGAAATGGGTGTTGAACAGAAGTGCTGAATCACTATATTGTACACCTGAAACTAATATTACACTATATGCTTAACTAACTGAAATTTAAATAAAGACTTTTAAAAGTGGGAATAATAATAGTGCCTATTTCATAGAGGTAGTTTAAGAATGAATACAAGAGGGATGCCTGGGTGGCTCAGTGGTTTAGTGCCTGCCTTCAGCCAAGGGCATGATCCTGGAGTCCCGGGATTGAGTCCCACATCGGGGTCCCTGCATGGAAACTGCTTCCCTCTCTGCTTATATCTCTGCTTCTCTCTCTCTCTCTCTTTGTCTCTCATGAATAAATAAATAAATTTTTTTTTTTTTTATGATAGTCACAGAGAGAGAGAAAGAGAGGCAGAGACATAGGCAGAGGGAGAAACAGGCTCCCTGCACCGGGAGCCTGATGTGGGACTCGATCCCGGGTCTCCAGGATCACACCCTGGGTCAAAGGCAGGCGCCAAACCACTGCGCCACCCAGGGATCCCATAAATAAAATTAAAAAAAAAAAAAAAAAGCATGAATACAAGATAATTCATGTAGAGAATGTCGCACAGAGCCTGGCATGTGTATGCTGTCAATCAATAGTATATGTAATGAGGTGGTCAGGGAGGCAGATGTGAAGTCTGACACCCTAGATCTATCACTTACCAGTGGTTATGTGTGTAACCTCTTTATATCTTGGTTCTCTTATCTACAAAATGAAGTGATCCCATAGAGTTTGTGTGAGGATTATATGAGATAATACCTTATAAAGTATTTTGCATAGTGCCTGGAAAATAGGAAACTCAATAAATTTTGACCATTTTATTAGTATTAGTGTTTAGCTATTAGAATAAATATATACCATTTGCATGATAAATTATACATTAACTCTGAGTTGCTTACTGAATTAAATATGATACCCAATATCAAGGCTTATATAATTTTGGCTTTCCTAGAATTAATTATTTCATTTCACTGTGCATAACTTCACTAGTGAAAACTCCACAAATACAGAGACTAGAATTCCATTATACTTTACAGCCAACTTTTACCAAAGATACCATAGTCCTAAATTTGTTAATAAAATTTCCGAAATGGCAACTATTTTTTATAATTTCTCTTTTCCCTTCTAAGTACCTCTGCCAAAAATATATAACACAGAGAACAACTCTTCCTAACCAAAGCTTTCCCCCCTCCCCAGATGCGCACTTATGTAAAAATCAGATAGACGCACACCCAAAACTTTTCAAAATCCAAAGGTATGTAGAGTTTTAATATCAGGAGACATAAAACAAGTAAAAGAAAAGAACTAAAGAAAGAAGAAACAATGAAAAATTGAAGAACAACAATGGAAAAATTAGAAAATTATTACTGGAAAAAATCCCTACTTTGTTTTCAATGTGCAAGTAAAACCTACTTTTACATTTTCAACACATGTGAATGCATGCTTGGAACTGAGATCTCAGAACCAAGTTCATTCCATCCTTATAAACCTTTACAGGATAAAATTTCAGATCCTAGGTTCTATTCCTTATTCAGGAGCTATAAGTGATTCCCTCAAAGATCCATACCTCAAGGAAATAAAACACTATGAAAGAGATATTTTCGTACCTTAACAGCTTCTCCAAGAGTTTGGTTTTTGTCAGCTTCCTCACTGGAATGCAATTCAAGTCTATAATTCAATTCTTGTAGTTGCTGTGCCTGTTCATTCAGTAGCATTTGTGCCTGCTGTTCTCGAAGTAATGCATTATTCAGTTCTTCACATGCACTTTCAAACTTCTCATGAGTGATCAATTTCTGAGAAAAAGGTAAAAAAAAATCAGTGATAAGCTAAATGTACTGTTAAATCATTTAATCTTCCAAACTATATTTGCTAACATAAAGAGTATAACACACACATTTCTATATGTCTGATACATGACAAAAGTACACTTTATTTTTCTTAATCTTGTGCCATCTGAGTTAGCTTAAGCATTAAAGAACAACTCTCAGTAGATGAATAGGGTGCTCAGAAAGAATAAAAATACTGAGTAGCTTTCCCAGGCAGGATGTTTCCCTTTATGTTGCAATTTTAGACCAACTATAAAGAAGCTATTTTATTTTCCTCCTATGCGCTTTGCCTGAAATCAGTGAAAGATGATGACTGCTAGTACGTGCTCTATTTTTTAGAGGAAAATAGCATCACTTTTCCGTCGGTTCTGTTTTTAATGAAACAATCCTTTATTAACACAGCTACATATAGACATTAGCCACTGCACTGAAGTAGTTAAAAGCATGAGTTTTAGAGCCAGACTACTCATGTTCAAATCTTGTTGATTCTGCTTACTAACTTTGTGACTCCGGGCCACTTATTTAGCTGCTCTGTGTCCCATGTTCTCATTTGTAAAGTAAAGATAATAATAATTTTGAACAATTCCTGATATGAGAGGACTGAACAAATCAACTCCTTGCAGTGTTTAGGGTCAGTGCCTGATACATGGTCAATATGGTCATTAAATGTTAGAAATCATCGCTTGAGAACACTACACCTCACAACTGTGTGTCAAAATATAAATATATAAATATATATAAATATATAAATATAAATATATAAAAAGCACTTACCTCATTCCTTCAATTATTACTTCAATTAATCCTATTTTTTTAAAGATTTATTTATTTATGATAGACACACAGAGAAACAGAGAGAGAGAGAGAGGCAGAGACATAGGCAGAGGGAGAAGCAGGCTCCATGCCGGGAGCCCGAAGTGGGACTCAATCCCAGGACCCCAGGATCGCGCCCTGGGCCAAAGGCAGGCGCCAAACCGCTGAGCCACTCAGGGATCCCCAATTAATCCTATTTTTATTTCACATTAAACATTTCTTGGAATATATGCCTAGCTTTTGCTGTAAGCCAGTTATTCAACCAAAGTTCTTACAAGAGTAAGAGTTACTCAAACTCTAACATTCTCTCTGGATTCTAGAAACTGAGTCCTGATTACTTCCAAACTAATCAAAGATGTTAACTTGTTTTCCTAAGACTTAGCTGTGGACTAGGAAATCACATTGTATAGAATATCTAGAATCCCCCATACATATTCCAGGAAGCAACATAATGATCTTCCAATTTTCAGGGAAGTCACTATTATCTACACCTAAAAAAGTTGACTAGATTCTAAATCTCAAATTGTATCAATAGCTGTTTCTAAAAAAAATAAAAAAAATAAAAAAAATAAAAAAATAAAAAAAAAAAAAAAAAAAAAAAAAAAAAAAAAAATAGCTGTTTCTTTCCATTTTGGCAGACCACCTCAACATCCCAGATTTAGTTAGCATACGCAAAATTAAAAGCAAATCAAAAGGAGGCAGAGATACACTCCAAAGGATCTGGCTTTGAAAATTATAAATAGTCTTTATGATTTAAGTGTAATGGCAAAAGAAAATTAGGGGGAAAATGAAACATTTATTAATAGAATAGTCAAATAAATTGACATATCCATATGATAGAATAGTATTCATTTATCTAAAATGGGATTAATAACAAGTGACACAAGAAAATGCTTATAGAACTGTAAGTAAATATTAATATTTGTATATATTTTTTGCAAATTGTACATGCAAAATCATTCTAAACTACAACTGTATGTAAGAGCGTACATCTGCACATGTACACACAAAAAATGTAGGAAACAAAACTCATCCATAATTCAATAATAATTCATTATGAGTAGTAAGATTAGACTGATTTGAACTTTCTTCTTTATACTTTTTTGTATTTTTATTTACAGTTATCACATATTACTTTTTTTTTTAGATTCTTTTTATTTTTCATGAGAGACAGAGAGGGAGGGTGGGAGAGGCGAGGCAGAGACACAGGCAGAGGGAGAAGCAGGCCCCATGCAGGGAGCCCGACGTGGGACCCAATCCCGGGTCTCCAGGATCAAGCCCTGGGCTGAAGGTGACACTAAACTGCTGAGCAACCCGGGCTGCCCCACATATTACTTTTATAATTAAAAAATGTTGAGGTAGCTCTATAATTTTACCTTCTCTGAACAAAAAACTAAGAAAGTAAGGAAAAAATTGGTGTCTTTAGACATTCACCAATAAGAAAACTATTCCTTATCTCCAATTGGAAAGTCAATTCACGATTACTTGATCTAATTTATAGAACTTTTGGCCCTTTCAAGGTGTAGCTATTTGAAATAATAATTAACATTAGCAATTTACATTATCATAGGATTAGTAACTAAACTGCTCTCTGCCACTCTCTTTCCACAAATGTTAATACTGCAAATTCCAAATTAGCCACTTAAAGTGAAGTTGAATCTACACAAAACTTAGGTTTCCCAAAGAAGGGGGTACTAAAAGTAGCTTATTGCTAGATTTAGGAAACAAATTTTGCATTTTTATTTATATTTGTTGTCATCAGTTGGATACAATTCTAAAGTTTCAGGTTAATCTTTTAACTCTATATTCCTATATCTACATTAAGAATAGCAGTGCTACTAATTAACCCAGGCAGCAAGGTGGCAAATAGAATACGTAGATATCTCCATTTTATTGTGCTTCATATATTTACACATTCTGATCTTGATTTAATGTTATTTGTTATCCAGCCTTTCTTTTCTTAGCTATCTTCTGCTTAAATAATACACAAGTACAATGAAGTTAGATTGAACATTTCTTTGGAAAAGCAATTTAATTTAAATGAAAAAATCTAGTTTACTCAAAATAGTAAATATAAAAGGAAAAGAAAGGACATCCCACCTCCCATTCCAAACATTAGGTTCTTCACCTGGAAGAAGCATTTTATTATTTTTAGTATACACTTGGGGGTTTGTTTGCTAACGCAGTTAATCTCTCCTAACTAGAACTTCCTTTTTCTACACTTTGAGCCACAGTGTACATTTTAACAGGAGTTTAACAGGACAAAAAATCAGTACTCCTTTAAGCATCTGGTATGACTTCTGTTTTTTTGAGCCATAATGAAGATAGAACATCATTTCAGGTGTACAACCTGTTGATGATACACTTACGCGTTACAATATGATTACCATAGTTGCATTAGCTAACACCTCTATCATGTGACATAATTATCATTTCTTCTTGCGGTGAGAACATTTCAGATCTAGTCTCTCAGCAACTTTGATATATATAATACAGTATTGTTGGGGAATTTTAGAAAGGAAGTTTTCTGAAGGAAAAGAAATCGTATTCATGGGACTTTGACACTAAAACTCAAAAACAAACAAACAAAAGGTTAGAACATATATAGATAAGGAGATCATATATGCATGTATATATGCCTATGTATATATATGTATATATATGTTTATGTGTATGGTTATCACAGGAGAGCTCACTAGAGCCACAGTATTTTAAATCGCACATACTTACAGACTGTTTAAATTCATTTAATTGCATCTGGAGACCCTGGGCTTTGTCAATTTCCTTTTTCATTTCATTCACGTTTCGTTTGAATTCTGTGACCTCCAAGCGCAGTGAGCGGCGTTCCACCTCTGCTGCATGCAGTCTTTGTGTAAATCCAAATATTTGCTTCTGTAATGATGCTGTGGTTTTCTGTTGTTAATCAAGAGCAATTTTACAAGCAGTAACTACAGGTTTACTAATAAATCAATAGCAATGGCCATTTTACCAACTTAAATGTGTCTTAGATTGTACAGAGAACAATACTAGCTGTAACTGAAACTGAGAGGTGAAAGCTTTATTTTTTATGTGACCAATAATTTGGTTGATATGGAATGAACAACTGCAGAAAATAAATAATCGAGATAGCTAGAAAAGGGAACTGACATCTGTTTATGTCTCACAGCATTCTGCTGCAGTCTACTTATAGAAAACAGTAAATTCACAACTCATGTCAGAACTTCTGTATTCTGATTTTTAGACACTTGAAAGTGCTATTACACATTGCATTAAGAGATTACATGAAATCTAAAGGAAATCTAAATATATTCACGCACAACTAATTTAAACTACAAATAAGTGTGATTCAGAGTTAAATTTACAATCCTAAAGTCACTATTTAATGAGATTGTATACCTACCAAAATGGGCACATGGCCACGTAGACCATACTTCAGGGCCAGTGTATTTACTTTATGAAGTCCACGAGCCAACCTCTGAACCAGAGAATCTTTTTCTACATATGTAATACTTCTGTTACTATGCAAAGGTATACTCTCCATAGCCAGACTAATTTTATCCATGAGTTTGGCAAAAGAATTCTTGGCTGCCCCTATGAGTATATGTCCACAAATTCTGGAATTTGGATCTTCGGGAGGAAAAAAAGAAAAAGACACAGAAAACATGTGAACTGTCTCTTGTTCATTTCGCAACTCTGCCAATCACAACACAATTAAAATATTTTCTCAATTATATAATTCCCATTCACCTGTAGATAGTCATTCAAAAAGTCCTCTCCTACATTAATTTTCAATATGAAAAAACGAATGCAGAAAATAGCTCACCTACTAAGCAACATGTCTAAAGGAAACGTCGTATTGTTTACACTGAACGCTATGACACTAAAATTTTATCATCATTCTTTTCTTTTTTTTAAAACCTAACGTAAATTCATTTTCTATTTACGACTACTGAAGCTTGTTACCTTAATGTCATACTATTTATATTCTCAGACAAGAAAATATAATTTGCCTTATTCTAAGGCAATTAAAATTTTACAACGACAATTACTTATTTCCCCACAGGATTTTGGTAATCATCCCTCTCACATAATGGACTTAAGGTCCCAGCATATCCAACATGGCCTGCTTGCTGCTGGATTCATCAGGTTTGTAATTAATAATTGTGTTTAATGTTGATAAATAAAATTGTCAGTGCACTTTCTACTAATTGGCATTCCAGATAATAGTTAATAGATTTATTTATGCCTTAATAAAAGTCGTGTAATTTAGTTTTCCCTCTGCTAGGCAGGTCTTAATCTGTCATTATTTGTTTTATGATGCTATCCATGTAAAATGACAAGCATAGAGAGATTTTCAAGAGCCTCTGATGTTGGAATTAATTTAAACCTTGTCTTTACATCATAAACACAAAAAGCATATTTGGCCAGTTTTATCCAATAGAAATATGTTTTACAATTTTAAGAATACATATGGTTCAACACTAAAGAGCAACATTGGCTGAGAAGGTGGTCAATCAGTGGTTTCCTGAGTCAGAAATAACAATCTCACAGAGGCCCTGTGTTAAAAAATGTGAGGCTTATTTTATTTCTTTATTCTTCAGTGGATAAAAATGAATACTTTTTTTAAATATTTATTTATTTGACACAGACAGAGAGAGTACAAGCAGAGGGAGCAGGAGAGGGAGAAGCAGGTTCCCTGAAGAGCAGGGAGCCTGATGTGGGGCTCAATCCCAGGACCCTGGGATCATGACTTCAGCTGAAGGCAGACACTTAACCAACTGAGCCACTCAGTCTCCCCAAGAGAGATAAATTTCTAAATTTATGCAGCAGTCATGGGGTGCCTGGGTGGCTCAGTTGGTTAAGAATCCAACTCTTGATTTGGGCTCAGGTCATGATGGAGCCCTGTGTTAGGCTCAGCCCTCAGTGGAGAGTTTGTTGAAGATTCTCTTTCTCCCTTTCCCTCTGCCCCTTCCCCTGCTAGTATTTTCTCTCTCTTTCTCTCTCTCAAATAAATAAATAAATCTTTTAAAAATTTATGCAGCAGATTTTGGAAACCACATTGCCTAGAAGTTATACATAAAATAAAACTGTAAATTGGATAAAAGCATAATATCTCCATGTAGCATTTATTTCTATCTGTTACTGATGCATTGACTTCTAAGAATATATGGTGATATAAGTTTAATTCTATATGCCTCTCATGAACATACTCTCTGAGAATCCCATTGATGGAAGGCATAGTAATTATAATGAAAATACACAGTTCTTTTGTTAACAATCAATTCTTTAAGTCATGAATAAAAGAGTTCAGTAGCTTCATATACCAATTAACATATAATAAAGAACACTGATTTAAAAGAATTACTGAGGGGCACCTGAGTGGCTCAGTGGTTGAGTGTCTGCCTGTGGCTCAGGTGGTGATCCCAGGGTCCTGGGATCAAGTCCTGTTATCAGGCTCCCTGTAGGGAGCCTGCTTCTCCATCTGCCTGTGTCTCTGCCTCACTCTGCCTGTCTCTCATGAATGAATGAATAAATAAATAAATAAATAAATAAATAAATAAATAAAATCTTTTTTAAATAAAGAATTAAAAAAAAAAGAATTAGTGAAATAGTGTCTAATGGATCACTGTTGAGTGAATAAACAGTAAAATTTATTTTACCTATAACATTCAATATAATACATCATTCCAGTGTCTAATATATGTATTCCCTGTTTCTCAACTGGCTTGCAACTCCTCAGCTATGTCCTTTGTTATCTCAGCAAACCCCATATTTGCACTGTGCTAGCCTAGCATATATGGATATTTTTTTGTATGTTTATTGGAGTAATTATATTTATTTTTATGTTCATAGCAGCTGCAACAATGCTGAATATAATGATTACTGACATTAAATAATACCAAGAAAAATTAATTAATATTAACTTGAGGAGGAGGTGCAAGATGGCAGAAGAGTAGGGTCCCCAAATCACCTGTCTCCACCAAATTACCTAGAAAACCTTCAAATTATCCTGAAAATCTATGAATTCGGCCTGAGAATTAAAGAGAGAACACCTGGAATGCTACAGTGAGAAGAGTTTGTGCTTCTATCAAGGTAGGAAGACGGGGAAAAGAAATAAAGACACAAAAGGCATCCAAGGGGGAGGGGCCCCGCGAGGAGCCGGGCTGAGGCCGGGGCGAGTGTCCCCAGGACAGGAGAGCCCCGTCCCGGAGACGCAGGAGCTGCACCGACCTTCCCGGCGGAAAGGGGCTCCCAGGGAGTTAGAGCAGGATCCAGGAGGGACGGGATGCCCTCGGGCTCCCGGGGGCAGTAACAGAGAACCTGCGCCCCGGGAGAGTGCAGCCGAGCTCCCTAAGGGCTGCAGCGCGCACGGCAGGACCCGGAGCAGCTCGGAGGGGCTCAGGGGGCGGCTCCGCGGAGGGGGCTGCGGGGCGGGAGCAGCTCGGGAGGGCTCGGGCGGAGGAAGAGGCTCCGTGCGGAGGGGGCTGCGCGGTTCCAGGAGCAGCTCGGAGAGCTCGGGCGGCGGCTCCGCGGAAGGGCCTGCGCGGCCCGGGAGCGCGAATCCAACAGCGCAGGCCGGGAGCACTGCGCGCCAGGACACAGCCCAGGATCCAGCCTCGCCCCGGGACAGGCAGAGGCCGGGAGGGCCCAGGACAGCAAGGACACTCCTGCCCCGAGCTGAGCGGAGCAGCGGCCCCGCCCCGGAGCCTCCAGGCCCTGCAGACCGAGAGCTCCGGAGTTACTGCGGGAGCTGAATCCAGGGCTGCAGAGCTGGCCCCGCCACTAGGGCTGTTGCTCCTGGGGCCTCACGGGGTAAACAACCCCCACTGAGCCCTGCACCAGGCAGGGGCACAGCAGCTCCCCCAACCGCTAACACCTGAAAATCAGCACAACAGACCCCTCCCCCAGAAGACCAGCTAGACGGACAAGTTCCAGGGGAAGCCAAGGGACTTAAAGTACACAGAATCAGAAGATCCTCCCCCGTGGTTCCTTTTTTTTTTTTTTTTTTTTTTTTTGCTTTTTGATTTGTTTCCTTCCCCCACCCCTTTTTTCTCCTTTCTTTCTCTTTTTCTTTTTTTTTTTTTTCGTTTTTTTCTTTTTTTTTTTTCTCTTTCTCTTTTCTTTCCTTCTTTCTGTCCTCTCTTTTTCTCCTTTTCCCAATACAACTTGCTTTTGGCCACTCTGCACTGAGCAAAATGACTAGAAGGAAAACCTCACCTCAAAAGAAAGAATCAGAAACAGTCCTCTCTCCCACAGAGTTACAAAATCTGGATTGCAATTCAATGTCAGAAAGCCAATTCAGAAGAACTATTATACAGCTACTGGTGGCTCTAGAAAAAAGCATAAAGGACTCAAGAGACTTCATGACTGCAGAATTTAGACCTAATCAGGCAGAAATTAAAAATCAATTGAATGAGATGCAATCCAAACTAGAAGTCCTAACGACGAGGGTTAACGAGGTGGAAGAGCGAGTGAGTGACATAGAAGACAAGTTGATAGCAAAGAGGGAAACTGAGGAAAAAAGAGACAAACAATTAAAAGACCATGAAGATAGATTAAGGGAAATAAACGACAGCCTGAGGAAGAAAAACTTACCTTTAATTGGTGTTCCCGAGGGCGCCGAAAGGGCCAGAGGGCCACAATATGTATTTGAACAAATTCTAGCTGAAAACTTTCCTAATCTGGGAAGGGAAACAGGCATTCAGATCCAGAAAATAGAGAGATCCCCCCCTAAAATCAATAAAAACCGTTCAACACCTCGACATTTAATAGTGAAGCCTGCAAATTCTAAAGATAAAGAGAAGATCCTTAAAGCAGCAAGAGACAAGAAATCCCTGACTTTTATGGGGAGGAGTATTAGGGTAACAGCAGACCTCTCCACAGAGACCTGGCAGGCCAGAAAGGGCTGGCAGGATATATTCAGGGTCCTAAATGAGAAGAACATGCAACCAAGAATACTTTATCCAGCAAGGCTCTCATTCAAAATGGAAGGAGAGATAAAGAGCTTCCAAGACAGGCAGCAACTAAAAGAATATGTGACCTCCAAACCAGCTCTGCAAGAAATTTTAAGGGGGACTCTTAAAATTCCCCTTTAAGAAGAAGTTCAGTGGAACAGTCCACAAAAACAAGGACTGAATAGATATCATGACAACACTAAACTCATATCTCTCAATAGTAACTCTGAATGTGAACGGGCTTAATGACCCCATCAAAAGGCGCAGGGTTTCAGACTGGATAAAAAAGCAGGACCCATCTAGTTGCTGTCTACAAGAGACTCATTTTAGACAGAAGGACACCTACAGCCTGAAAATAAAAGGTTGGAGAACCATTTACCATTCGAATGGTCCTCAAAAGAAAGCAGGGGTAGCCATCCTTATATCAGATAAACTATAATTTACCCCGAAGACTGTAGTGAGAGATGAAGAGGGACACTATATTATACTTAAAGGATCTATTCAACAAGAGGACTTAACAATCCTCAATATATATGCCCCGAATGTGGGAGCTGCCAAATATATAAATCAATTATTAACCAATGTGAAGAAATACTTAGATAATAATACACTTATACTTGGTGACTTCAATCTAGCTCTTTCTACCCTGGATAGGTCTTCTAAGCACAACATCTCCAAAGAAACGAGAGCTTTAAATGATACACTGGACCAGATGGATTTCACAGATATCTACAGAACTTTACATCCAAACTCAACTGAATACACATTCTTCTCAAGTGCACATGGAACTTTCTCCAGAATAGACCACATATTGGGTCACAAATCGGGTCTGAACCGATACCAAAAGATTGGGATCATCCCCTGCATATTCTCAGACCATAATGCCTTGAAATTAGAGCTAAATCACAACAAGAAGTTTGGAAGGAACTCAAACACGTGGAGGTTAAGGACCATCCTGCTAAAAGATGAAAGGGTCAACCAGGAAATTAAGGAAGAATTAAAAAGATTCATGGAAACTAATGAGAATGAAGATACAACCATTCAAAATCTTTGGGATGCAGCAAAAGCAGTCCTAAGGGGGAAATACATCGCAATACAAGCATCCATTCAAAAACTGGAAAGAACTCAAATACAAAAGCTAACCTTACACATAAAGGAGCTAGAGAAAAAACAGCAAATAGATCCTACACCCAAGAGAAGAAGGGAGTTAATAAAGATTCGAGCAGAACTCAACGAAATCGAGACCAGAAGAACTGTGGAACAGATCAACAGAACCAGGAGTTGGTTCTTTGAAAGAATTAATAAGATAGATAAACCATTAGCCAGCCTTATTAAAAAGAAGAGAGAGAAGACTCAAATTAATAAAATCATGAATGAGAAAGGAGAGATCACTACCAACACCAAGGAAATACAAACGATTTTAAAAACATATTATGAACAGCTATACGCCAATAAATTAGGCAATCTAGAAGAAATGGACGCATTCCTGGAAAGCCACAAACTACCAAAACTGGAACAGGAAGAAATAGAAAACCTGAATAGGCCAATAACCAGGGAGGAAATTGAAGCAGTCATCAAAAACCTCCCAAGACACAAGAGTCCAGGGCCAGATGGCTTCCCAGGGGAATTTTATCAAACATTTAAAGAAGAAACCATACCTATTCTCCTAAAGCTGTTTGGAAAGATAGAAAGAGATGGAGTACTTCCAAATTTGTTCTATGAGGCCAGCATCACCTTAATTCCAAAACCAGACAAAGACCCCACCAAAAAGGAGAATTACAGACCAATATCCCTGATGAACATGGATGCAAAAATTCTCAACAAGATACTGGCCAATAGGATCCAACAATACATTAAGAAAATTATTCACCATGACCAAGTAGGATTTATCCCCGGGACACAAGGCTGGTTCAACACCCGTAAAACAATCAATGTGATTCATCATATCAGCAAGAGAAAAACCAAGAACCATATGATCCTCTCATTAGATGCAGAGAAAGCATTTGACAAAATACAGCATCCATTTCTGATCAAAACTCTTCAGAGTATAGGGATAGAGGGAACATTCCTCGACATCTTAAAAGCCATCTATGAAAAGCCCACAGCAAATATCATTCTCAATGGGGAAGCACTGGGAGCCTTTCCCCTAAGATCAGGAACAAGACAGGGATGTCCACTCTCACCACTGCTATTCAACATAGTACTGGAAGTCCTAACCTCAGCAATCAGACAACAAAAAGACATTAAAGGCATTCAAATTGGCAAAGAAGAAGTAAAACTCTCCCTCTTCAACGATGACATGATACTCTACATAGAAAACCCAAAAGTCTCCACCCCAAGACTGCTAGAACTCATACAGCAATTCGGTAGCATGGCAGGATACAAAATCAATGCCCAGAAATCAGTGGCATTTCTATACACTAACAATGAGACTGAAGAAAGAGAAATTAAGGAGTCAATCCCATTTACAATTGCACCCAAAAGCATAAGATACCTAGGAATAAACATAACCAAAGATGTAAAGGATCTATACCCTCAAAACTATAGAACACTTCTGAAAGAAGTTGAGGAAGACACAAAGAGATGGAAAAATATTCCACGCTCATGGATTGGCAGAATTAATATTGTGAAAATGTCAATGTTACCCAGGGCAATATACACGTTTAATGCAATCCCTATCAAAATACCATGGACTTTCTTCAGAGAGTTAGAACAAGTAATTTTAAGATTTGTGTGGAATCAGAAAAGACCCCGAATAGCCAGGGGAATTTTAAAAAAGAAAACCATATCTGGGGGCATCACAATGCCAGATTTCAGGTTGTACTACAAAGCTGTGGTCATCAAGACAGTGTGGTACTGGCACAAAAACAGACACATAGATCAGTGGAACAGAATAGAGAACCCAGAAGTGGACCCTGAACTTTATGGGCAACTAATATTCGATAAAGGAGGAAAGACTATCCATTGCAAGAAAGACAGTCTCTTCAATAAATGGTGCTGGGAAAATTGGACATCCACATGCAGAAGAATGAAACTAGACCACTCTCTTTCACCATACACAAAGATAAACTCCAAATGGATGAAAGATCTAAATGTGAGACAAGATTCCATCAAAATCCTAGAGAAGAACACAGGCAACACCCTTTTTGAACTCGGCCACAGTAACTTCTTGCAAGATACATCCACAAAGGCAAAAGAAACAAAAGCAAAAATGAACTATTGGGACTTCATCAAGATAAGAAGCTTTTGCACAGCAAAGGATACAGTCAACAAAACTAAAAGACAACCTACAGAATGGGAGAAGATATTTGCAAATGACATATCAGATAAAGGGCTAGTTTCCAAGATCTATAAAGAACTTATTAAACTCAACACCAAAGAAACAAACTATCCAATCATGAAATGGGCAAAAGACATGGAAGAGAAATCTCACAGAGGAAGACATAGACATGGCCAACATGCATATGAGAAAATGCTCTGCATCACTTGCCATCAGGGAAATACAAATCAAAACCACAATGAGATACCACCTCACACCAGTGAGAATGGGGCAAATTAACAAGGCAGGAAACAACAAATGTTGGAGAGGATGCGGAGAAAAGGGAACCCTCTTGCACTGTTGGTGGGAATGTGAACTGGTGCAGCCACTCTGGAAAACTGTGTGGAGGTTCCTCAAAGAGTTAAAAATATACCTGCCCTACGACCCAGCAATTGCACTGTTGGGGATTTACCCCAAAGATACAAATGCAATGAAACGCCGGGACACCTGCACCACAATGTTTATAGCAGCAATGGCCACGATAGCCAAACCGTGGAAGGAGCCTCGGTGTCCAACGAAAGATGAATGGATAAAGAAGATGTGGTTTATGTATACAATGGAATATTACTCAGCTATTAGAAATGACAAATACCCACCATTTGCTTCAACGTGGATGGAACTGGAGGGTATTATGCTGAGTGAAGTCAGTCAGTCGGAGAAGGACAAACATTATATGTTCTCATTCATTTGGGGAATATAAATAATAGTGAAAGGGAATATAAGGGAAGGGAGAAGAAATGTGTGGGAAATATCAGAAAGGGAGACAGAACGTAAAGACTCCTAACTCTGGGAAACGAACTAGGGGTGGTAGAAGGGGAGGAGGGCGGGGGGTGGGAGTGAATCGGTGACGGGCACTGGGGGTTATTCTGTATGTTAGTAAATTGAACACCAATAAAAAATAAAAAATAATAAAAAATATTAACTTGAATGGTATGTCAAAGTTATTCTTTTTAAACAAAATAAAAGCTCATCATTTGGGATGCCTGGGTGACTCAGTGGTTGAGCATCTGCCTGCAGCTCAGGGTGTGATCCTGGGATCCTGGGATCAAGTTCCGCATAAGGCTCCTTGCAGGGAGCCTGCTTCTCCCTCTGCCTATGTCTCTGTCTCTCTCTCTGTATCTCTCATGAATAAATACATAAATAAATCTTTTTAAAAAATAAAAATAAAAGCTCATCATTTAAAGAAATTTTCAGCTATATCAAAGTAATAAAATTTTCACAAAGAGCCTTTAAAAGCAAAAATCAACTACAATTAAATTTTAATGAGTAACAGTATTCTACTATCTCATAGAAACATATTTGTGTAGGCACTGACCACTCTGAAAGGTGAAATTGAGTGACAATATAATCCTACAAGGCATTCTTCTGAATTTTTAAGAAGTAGGAAAGAGGCATATATGCTTTAAGTTCCTGACTGCTGACTCTTAAGGAATTACAGAAAGAGCACTAAATATTTATGCTTTGATGAGTGAGAAGTGTTTTTGTGACATACTTCGCATTATACAGTATAGAGTACAATTAATTCAACACTAAATAAATGAAGAAACAAAAAAAAAATCCTCCAGTGACATAGTGGTAGAATTACTTAAATAAGGACACAGAAATAAGAGATAAGATCATTGAAGCATCTCATATCTACCTTTGTCTAAGCTGCTTAAATGTTTGCTACATTTAATAAATTCTTGCTTATGTAAAATACATTTATTAATCACTTTCCTTCTATTTAATAGCATGTGTCTTTTGAGAAAGTATCGGACTCTACTGGACTTTTTCCAATAGCAAAGGCTATATCATACATTTAAAGTTAAAATCTTTATAATAAACTCATAAAGAATTGTTTTGACCAGTAATTCTAAACCTGTGAGGTACAGATCTTGGGGCAGGATGGGGGAGCCTGAAAAGTTATTTGAAGGGTTTATCACTTTTAAGTAGAGCAACCATTGCCACTTTGATCTTTACTTAGCCCTAAAAAAAATATACAGCATGAATAATATATGTTCATGATGTTGTGGGTAATAAAATTAAAAATCCTTTAAAACATTATCAAAGTCAACTGCTCCTAAAAAAACAACTATCATGTGTGGAGAGAGCAGTCTACAATGTCTTCTTACCAAAATGGAGTCCTCAAACTCAGAAAGATTGAGAAACACTCTTTTAATGAAAATGGAGATTCATGAGTAATTATTTAACTAGTATGTATGTAACACATAATTATTTAATCATAATGTTGGTCATCAGTATAATATTAATAACAATGCATAAAAATATGACAACAACAAATGTTAATCATGAGTAATGCTAATGCCTTAAATTCCAACTCAGCTCCACACACTTGGGAATATTTTGTCACCCTTGACATCTCCATCTCCCTTACCATCTCCACATCCCATCGTCAATATTTCTCCAATCTATTCAGTGTTTTCTGTGATCATGACCTTATCTCATCTGTATTCTTGCAAGCATCTCCCTACTCTTCTTCAGTCTTCTCCTTATCCGACCCATCCTCCACCATAGACAAAGTACCTTCTAAAACACAAATACAACGGGCACCTGGGTGGTGCAGTTGGTTGAGCATCTGACTCTTGATTTTGGCTCAGGTCATGATCTCCGGGTCATGAGATCGAGCCCCAAATTGGGCTCCACGCTGGGTGTGGAGTCCTGCTTGAGATTCTCTCTCTCCCTCACCTTCTGCCTCTAACCCTCTACCCCCACTCACACACACACACACATGCACTATCTCTCTCAAAAATAAAATAAAACAAAAAATACAAATATATACTGTCACAACTACTGCTTTTAAGCCCAGATGAAGATCTAGGAATAAATTTCAAACTCCTTAAAACATTGCCCATAAGGCCCTACATGATCTGATCCCTGCTTACTTTTTCAGGAACACCTTTCACTATTAACCATTTATATGCGACTCTTTTCAATTAATCCCAACATATCACAATCTTAAACCAAAAATAATGCTTGTGTCTCCAAATTGCTAATAATTTGGAAAATATGAATGTAGACATAATTTTCAAACATGAGAACCAATCATTATAGCAAGATGTTTGCCTCAAAGCAATATTCTAACAGTAAATAAATACATACATACATACATACACATACATACATAAATCAACTATGAAAATAGCTCTAAATGCTATAAGCAAAAGTAATGACAGATTTACCATATTTTAAAACATCAAGATGTACATATGTAAAGAGCAGCACGATACTAGTATTAGAAGAGTTAGAGAAAATCATGGAATAGACCAGAGAGGGGATCCCTGGGTGGCTCAGCGGTTAAGTGCCTGCCTTTGGCCTTGGGCGTGATGCTGGAGTCCCAGGATCGAGTCCCATGTCGGGCTCCCTGTGTGGAGCCTGCTTCTCCCTCTGCCTGTGTCTGTGCCTCTCTCTTTCTCTCTCTCTTTCTTCTCTGTGTCTCTCATGAATAAATAAAATCTTAAAAAAAAAAAAAAAGGACTAGACCGAGAGAGAGACAGGAAATAGATCGAAGAATGTATAATAATAATTTAATACATAGTAAATGGCGTATCTTAATTCAGTAAGGAAAAGGTGGGTGACTGAACTGAAAAGTACTATGACTAACTGCGATCATCTAGACACAAATAAAAATCATTTCCTTACTACTTAAACCAAAAATAACCCCATATAAATCCAAGATCTAACATAAAAATTGAAAATACTAGACTAAAATACGAGCAATTCAACCTTGACATAAGACTAGGATTCCTAAGTAAATTACCAACAGAAAAACCACAAAATAAATATTTAATAATTTAGCTATATAAAAATTAAAACACACAAACAAAACTAAAATACAAACAGTAAAATTATTTACATGATACAGAGCAAAGTGTTAATACATGTGATACACAAGTTCTTATAATTCCATAGGAAACACACACCCCATATATGAACATGAGATAACTGTAAAAGAATATGAATGAATGTAGAACAAATGAAAAAATATGCAACCTAATAAAAAATGCAAATAAGCAATAGCATAGTTTCTTTTGCCTTTCAAATTAATAAATATGAAAAAGATCATCAAAATTTAACATGCCAAAGGCATTATGAGGAAACCAGCACTCTCCATACTGTTCATAGGAGCATAAGGTAAAAGAACTTTCATGAAAGGCACACCAGCAATTCTTTCCAAATGTAAAATATACAAACTCATTTCTCAGGAATTTAGCCAAGGAAATAACAGTACAAACATAATTTTTTTACATAAACATGTGAATTACATCACAGTTCATTACAGTATTGCTTATAATCATGGAAAATTTTAAGAACACCAATATTCATCAACAGAGAATTCAGAGTAAACTATAGTATATATAAACAATGGAGTAGTATGTAACCAAATACAATTAATAAAGTATACCTACTTTATTGACATGGAAAGGCATTTAATTATCCATTGAGTAGAAGAAAATTATAATGAGGCATGACTGTATGAAACTGTGAAACTGTGTGACTGTCTATAGATATTTGTACATATGTATGGGTAGTCTGTAGAATCTGTACACGGTAGCTCATATATATAAGGACACTGTGTTAGGCAACAGGAATGAAAAATCTAGAACACTGATTAAGAATCAAAAGCTCTTGTTTCTATCTGTATTATTTATAAATAATACTAAAGATATAAATGCCCAATAATAGGACAATCCAAAAACATATCTTGACTCAGACAAATAATATTTGGGGGAATGATTAGAACAAAGGAAATTTTATTGAGATGCAGTTATCAACCTATTTCAAGTTTGGTTATTAATGTAATAAAAGTAAGGTAATATACTTAAAACACAGACTTAAATTAATTTTTTAAGGGACTCCTGGGTGGCTCAGTGGTTGAGCGTCTGTCTGCCTTTAGCTCAGGGCGTGGATCCCACGTCTGGGTATCGAGTCCCGCATCGGGCTCCCTGCAGGGAGCCTACTTCTCCCTCTGCCTATGTCTCTGCCTTTCTCTCTGTGTCTCTCATGAATAAATAAAATCTTTTAAAAACTTAATTTTTTAAGAGATATAGCCCAGTGAATATTGTTGCTTAGCCAAACTAAGAACACTAACTACAGGGTGATCTTCAATAAAGCATTATAGATGCCATATTGAAAATCAAATTGAGGGATCCCTGGGTGGCACAGCGGTCTGGCGCCTGCCTTTGGCCCAGGGCGCGATCCTGGAGACCCGGGATCGAATCCCACATCGGGCTCCCTGCATGGAGCCTGCTTCTCCCTCTGCCTATGTCTCTGCCTCTCTCTCTCTCTGTGTGTGACTATCATGAATAAATAAATAAAATCTTAAAAAAAAAATCAAATTGACTCTTTTATCTGTAAAAATGATGGAAATCCTGACTCACAAATATATACTGCTACAAATATAATTAAAGCTTCTACAGTTCACTTTACAAGTAGGGGTAGGCCTCTCTCAAGAAACACCAGAATTCTCCAAAGCTTTTAAATGCAAAGCCTATGGGCATCTTGGATGGCTCAGTTGGTTAGGTGTCTGCCTTCAGCTCAGGTCATGATCTTGAGGTCCTTGGATCAAGCCCTATGTCAGGCTCCCTGCTCAGCAGGGAGCCGACTTCTCCCTCTCCCTCTGCTGCTCCCCCTGCTTCCCTGCTTGTGCTTTCTCTCTCTCTCTCTCTCTCTCTCTCTCAAATAAATAAATAAAATCTTTTAAAAATAAAATAAAATAAATTCAAAACTTACTGGGTAATTTTTTTGTCCTAAAGTCAGCAATTTCACCCTGGTTCAGTCAATATATTGGATACAATGTACATCTTAAAGAAAAAGGATTGTGAATACATAGTTCAAATCTGATGCTATGCATCTGAAAGTTGCTAAGAGAGTACATCTTAAAAGTTCTTTAAAAAAAAGTTCTTATCACAGGAAAAAAAATGTTTTTATTACTAGGTATGGCGGAACAAATGTTAATTCGTCTTGCTATAGTGATTATTTAGAAATATATACCAATGCTGAATCATTATGTATACACCTGAAATCAGTAGTATAATGTTATATGTCAATAATACCTCATTTTTTTAACTGGCTGGCATGTAATAGGTGCTCAATAAGTACTTACTGAATGGATGAAAAAAACTGAAGCCATGAAGATAGAAGGAACTTAAGTAACTGTGTTACAGTTTTTTTCTCCCATTTTATTGAGAAAATATTGACATGGGTCCCTATATAAGCTTAAGGTGTAAAACATGATGGTTTAACTTACATATAGTGTGAAATAACTGCCACAAGAGGTTCAGCTACCATCCATCATCTCATATAGATACAACAAAAAGACAAAAATAGAGAAAAAAAAGTTCTCCTTGTAAGAATGAGAACTCAGAACTTACTCTCTTAACACCTTTCCTATACACCATACAGTAATGTTAACAGTAGCAACACACTACACATTGCAACCCTAAGACTTATTTATCTTATAATTTACCTTACCTAAAGGTGTACCTTTAACCACCTTCCACCAATTTTCCCTCACCCTACCTTCCACCCTACCTTCCACCTCTGGTGACGAACCACAAGTCTGATTTCTTCCTTTATGAGTTTGGTTTTGGTTTTTTTTTGGGGGGGGAGGGGGTAGACATAAGAGAGATCATATAGGTTTGCCTTTCTCTGATCTAATTCCTTTAGCATAACTCCTTCAAGGTCTGTGCAAATTGCTGCAAATGGTAGGATTTCCTGATTTTTTTGGCTGAATAATATTCTTTTGTATATATACTACAAGTTCTGAATCCACTTGGTCAATGAAAACTTCGGTTGTCTACAGGTCTTGGCTGTTGTAAATAAATGGTACTATGAACTTGTGTGTTTTATTTCCTTTGGATACATTCCTGGAAGTAAAACTGCTGGATCATATGATATGAACAGTGGTATTCTTAATTTTTTGAGGATCCACTATATTGTTTACCACAGCGGCTGTATCAATTTATAATCCCACCAATAGTGCATAAAGGGTTCAATTTTCTCCACATCCACACCAGCATTTGTTATCTGTCTTTTTGATGATGGTCATTCTAACAGGCATAAGGTAATATATCTTATTGTGGTTTTGATTTGCATTTCTCTAATGACTATTGATATTGAGCATCTTTTCACGTCCCTGTTAGCATTTTGTGTACTTCTTTGGAAAAATGTCTATTTGCCCATTTTTTAAATTGGGTTATTTGGTTCTTTTGCTATTGAATTGTATTGGTTCTTTATATATTTTGGATATTAACCCCTTATCAGATACATGGTCTGCAAAGATTTTTCCCATTCTATAGGCTGTCTTTTCGCTTTGTTGATTTGTTGGTTTTTTTTTTTTTTTTGTCTGTTTTGGGGAGTTTTTTATTTTTTGTTTTTTTTTTTTTAAAGATTTATTTTTATTTATTTATGATAGACCTAGAGAGAAAGAGGCAGAGACACAGGCAGAGAGAGAAACAGGCCCCACGCCCGGAGCCCGACGCAGGACCCGATCCCAGGACTCCAGGATTGCACCCTGGGCCAAAGGCAGGTGCGAAACCGCTGAGCCACCCAGGGATCCCCTGTTTTGGGAGGGGTTTAGCTATTTTTTTTCTGTCAGTTTTTTTTTGTCAGTTTTGGGGGTTTTTTTTAGTTATTTTTTTGCCAGTGATTCATCAGTCTCATATAATACCCAGTGCTCATTACATCATGTGCCCTCCTCAATGTCCATCACCTAGTTACCCCATCCCCCCACCTCTCTCCCCTCCAGCAACCTTCAGTTTGTTTCCTAGGATTAAAGGTCTCTTTTTTTCCCCTTTCCCCCTGCTTTATTGAGATACTGACATATAATATCATGTGAGTTTAAGGCATACAGCGTGTTGCTTTGAAACACTCATATACTGCAAAATGATTATCACCATAGTGTTAGCTAACATTATATACGATATATATATATATACATTTGATACTAATGTATATATATGTATATAAATGATAAACATTTATCATATGTTGATAGTTTCTTTTGCTGAACAGAGATTTTTAGTTTGATGTAGTCCCGCTTGTTAATTTTTTATTTTGCTGCTTGCACTTTAGGTGTCTCATCCAGAGAATCATTACCTAGACCTGTGTCAAGGAGCCTTGTTTTCCTCTAGGAGTTTCATAGTTTTAGGTCTTATATTTAAGTCTTTAATCCATTTCAAATTAATTTTTGTGAGTGGTGTAAAATACGGGTCTAGTTTCATTCTCTTATATGTGAATATCCAATTACTCCAGCACCAGTTACTGAAGAGACTGTCTTCTATCTGCTGACTGTCCTTGGCTCCCATGTCAGATATTAGTTGACCATACATGCTTGGGTTTTCAGTTTATGCTGTTGGCTCTCGATTCTGTTCCATTGGTCTCTGTGTCTGTTTTTATGCCAATACTATACATCTTGATTACTATAGCTTCATAGTATATCTTGAAATCAGTAAGTCATGATGCCTACTGATTTGTTCCTCTTTCTCAAGATTTCTTTGGCTATCTGGGATCTCTTATGGTTATAAGTTTTCAGTGTTTTTTCTACTATTTTTAAAAAGCCATTGGAATCTTTTTTTAAGATTTTAAAAAATTTATTTGAGAGACAGAATGAGAGAGAGCACGAGCAGGGGAGAGGGGTGGTGGGAGAGGGAGGAGCAGACTCCCCACTGAGCAGGGAGCAGAACATAAGACTTGATCCCAGGACCCCAGGATCATGCCCTGAGCTGAAGGCAGATGCTTAACAGACTGAGCTACCCAGGCACCCCCACCACTGGAATCTTGATAGGGATTTTATTGAAATCTATAGATGGCTTTTGGTCATATGGATACTTCAACAATATTAATTCTTCTAACCCACTGAGCACAGAATACCTTCTCCTCTATTTGTGTCTTCTTTGATTTCCTTCTTCAATGTCTTGTAGTTCTCAGATTAAAGACCTTCCTCTCCTTGGTTAAATTTATTTCTAAGTATCTTATTATTTTTTATACTAATGTATATGGAATCAATTTCATTATTTCTTTTTCAGAAAATTGACTGGTAATGTCAATAACTCTTTTGAGAGAGTTCTGATGTGTTTCCAGGTGTTTGCAGGTTGCACTTTCAAGGAAATAAAAGAGAATTTTGTATTTGGGGAATACTAGAAAAAAAACATAAGCATGAAGAATATAGAAGCTCAATTGGATGGATGAACAACTACTAGGCACAAAGCTGTTCTGTGTCCATGTATACACTGAAGACTGTGATTACACATCACATATGTAATGGGTCTCATGGTCACTGCTTAGCAAAGATGAGCATAAGCTATATCCAGAGATAGCTGAACAACTGTATTATAAAATGAAAACACTGTGTTTCTATCAGTATCAGTAACAGTCACTACACTGCTAATATCATTGTGGTCTGTCATCATTTTTCATAACTGAAGAAAATGTTAAAGTTCAGTTAGTGGTTAGTGAAACAAGATATAATTTTTTCCATTCAAGTCCACAGATAGACCCCCACCCCTGCTCCCAAATTCTATCCATGGACTCTTTTGAGAAGAGTTCTGTGAGCCCAAGGTTAAAAGACCTCTTATCTAAGGAATATGCTACCTAATTATTAAATCTATATCCTTGAGTTTCTGCCTCTGTGTCAACTTAAATAATAAGAAAGCTGCATATCTACAATACTCCATTCAGAGAACTGTAATATAATACCATGCCCCCAGTTTTTACTGAAGATGAATAGAAGTATATTCATATTCATATAAGTAACACTGACCAAAAAAAATTCTGTACCTTCTACAAAGTAGCTTTTAAAGATAAAAACTGTGATGAATACTGAATAATATTTCCAATATGATAACCCATGTAATAATTCCTCTTAAGATTTAGTAGCAAAAATAGTTTTTTCCATATGTTTAGAGACAGAGGGCATCTCACATCTGGGAAACAAGCAATTCAGCTTAGCTAAATTGCAGGTTTATTATTTAGAGTACTGAGAGGGGAGACTATACAATAAATGAGAATCAGATCAAGAGGGTCTTGTACACCTTACCAAAGAGTTAATTCATACAATAAGAAATAGGGAATAATGCTGTTGCTTACACTGAGGCCAAAGATATGCAACAGATCAAGCACTGTTTATATGCATTTACTCATTTAAACCTCAAAATAGCGAATGAGACAGGACTAGTATTACAGCCATTTAAAATAAGTAAGAAAAAAAGAACAATTAAAAATGATTACAAAATGAGCTAATCATATTGAAATACATACAAAACAACTTGAGAGAAGTAGACATCAATATTGAGCATATTCTTAGACTACAATAAATTTAAATTTACTTCATCATACTCTTCAATGCTTTATAAGAAAAAGGTTCCACAGTACACTCATGGTCCTTGCAACTTGTCACTTCTTTTGGTGGGGGGGCGGGGGGGAGTGAGGGAGGTGAGGATCAGGGGCTGGGAGAGAGGAAGAGAGACTCTTAAGCAGGCTCCATGTCCAGCATGAAGTCTGACACAGGGCTCAATTTCACAACCCTGAGACCATGATCCGAGTTGAAATAAGGGTCAGACACTTATCCAACTGAGCTACCTAGGCACCCCTTTTTGTTACATCTACAAGCCTCCTCAAATTATTTCTCTGCTAAATATGAGCTAGCTAGCTAGCTAAATAGATGCTAGAATGGCACGGTATGCCTAAGAATGGACACCCATTAGTAGGTTAAGAACATAACACGTGCGAAAAAAATGGAGCTAAAACAACAATGAGGCTAGGATAAAAAGTAGACTGATAAAATACGTGGAATATAGAAATAAGAGTAAGAATAAGAATAAATTATGGTACCCCAGGTTTCTATTTTAGTTACTTGGTGGATAGTCATGCCAATCACAAAGACAGAAAATTCAGAAGTAAGTTTAGGGACAAAGAAGATGATTAAAATTTTGAACATGTTAAGTTTGAGGTGTTTTTAGGTTGCCCACAGAAAGCTAGCGTTTAAGTTCAGGCACGATAGGTCAGTTAGCCTCTAAAACTTCAGAATTTCTGCAGTGAATACAGTTACTCATGGTGAACCCCCAGGACCACACTTCACAGTTCACATTAATGGGTTGGCTCATGGAGGCATCATTAGTTATGCTAATGAGATGACTTAAGGTAAGAACTGGCCATGTCTAAAAAACCAACCATGTGATCAGAGCTTGGGGCTTTGAGCCAATGTGAATCAACTCAACCTCCAGAGAGGGGAAGGGAGCTGAAGATTGAGCTCAGCAATGTAGTCAACAATCCAATTAATCATGTCCATGTAAAAAAAAAAAAATCATGTCCATGTAATGAAGCCTCAATAGAAATTCTGGACACTAAAGCTCCAGCTCCAGTGAGCTTCCTGGGTTGGTAATACTCCATATGTATTGTCATAAATTGATGGAAAGAGGTTACCTTATCTTGAGGACAACGGAAGCTTAATGCCTGAAATCCTACTAGACTTTACCCTACACATCCCTTTCTTTGAGTCTAATTTATTTCCATTTGCTATAATAAAACTATAATCCTAAGTATAGCACTTTCTTGAGTTCTATGGGTCTTTCTAGCAAATTATGCAACCTGAGAGAATTCATAGGAGCCCCTTAACTCATAACCAGCTGGCCTAAAGTGAGAGTGACCCTAGGAATTCCTAAACTTATAGCTGGGGTCTGAAGTGAGGACAATGGGGGAACTGTTCCCTCTGCCTGTGCAATTTAGCTGAACACCTTTGCGTTGTATGACTCCATTTTTATGAAATTCTTGAAAAGAAAAATTTTAAAGAAAAAAGATTAGTGGTTGTCTTGGCAAGGAGTATGTGGGGTGACTGCAAAATGGTGAAGATAATGTTTTATATAATTTCCTGTATACATTCTAGCATATACACTTTTTAAAATCTATTCAGTTTTACAGCTAAATGAATAAATTTTATTGTATGTAAATTATACCCCAATATATTTGACTTAAAAAGAAGAGAGAGGAGCACCCAGGTGGTGTAGTTAGTTAAGCATCAACTCTTGGTTTCAGCTCACGTCATGATCTCAGGGTTGTGAGATCGAGCCCTGCATCCAGCTCTACACTTTTAGTGTGGAGTCTACTTGGAGTTTCTCTCTCCCTCCCCTCTGCCCCTTCTCCCTCAAATAAATCAGTAAATCTTAAAAACAAGAGAGAGAGAGAGACAAAGGGCTCTATATCTATCACTAAGAACATTATTCATTCTATCATGATGTCCTTTTTATTAAAAGCTACAGGACAAATTCCTGTCTAATCATAGTCCAAGGACATTTTTATTTCTCCTAAATTCTTGGTTTTTCTTCAATGACATCATTGACAATTGGCAATTGAATCCTGAGAATCCAAATGTCAATACAACTATGTAGACCATCATAATTGGTTTTTTCAACATTGTTTCTGGTTCAAATTTGCTTCCACTTTCTTTTACTCAAGTTTTAATGGATATCATATAGTCATATTTTACAAATACTTGTAAGCTGGCATAATTTTCTTCTAGAACAGGTAGAGATTATACAATATTCCTAAATACATATATATTTTACTATAGATTTGAAAGGAAATTTTTTTCCTTTGTCCTTTTACAAAAATATGAAAAAATAAGAGGTTACTTTGCTAGATAACATCTGGATTTGCAACTTACCCTTCTAAGAAAAGGTTTCAGGCTCTTAGAAGTTTCCCATAAACTATCTATAAATTACAAAATATGCTGAAGCCTCACCTGTATTTCTTAAAATAATTTTGATTTTGTACACTATTTTGACAATATTATTAATAAATATATCCTATGAAAGTTGTGATGCTGGAATTTCACATAGTCATGGACACTTCCAATGATAAATTATCCATTCAAAAATTGTTCTTAAAAATTACAAAAGGCAAATAAATTTTAATTTAAAAAACAAAATATCTGTGCCCTGTAAAATTCTTTCAACTTCTCTATGCACCTGAAATTTTTGATAATAAAATGTTAGAAAAAACATGGGGTCATGAAAAGGTAATAATTTTTTAAAAATCACAAAATCGAAGAAAATTCAGTAAATTAAATATGGGTCCCCAAAATAGACACTTGTAGCTGAAGTACCAAAAATGATACACCCTTGTTTCAATTTCAAATATATGTGAAGCTACATAAATAACAAAATCCCCTAAGTTACTTCTACTCAAACTTTATTGTGTGTATCAGTCATCTGAGGACCTTACAAAAACGCAGATTCTGATTGAGTAGCTCTGGAGTAGGGTCTGAGATTAAGCATTTCTAACATTCCTTGTTAATGTTGATGCTGCTGGTACACAGATCATACTTGAAGTAGGAATGTTCATTTCATTATTCTTTAGGATTCAATAAAATCTTAATTTTAAAATATATACCAATAAGTATTTATTAACAGAAATATTTTTACTCACTGCTTTGAACTTCCTAAGTGTAAAACCTCAGTGCTATGCTGAATCAACCCAGATTTCTGAGTTTAGCCTGAAAGAGTTGCTATGACCTCTACAAAGTTACCTCTAACAATGAAAGAAAGTTCTGAATAGTAATAGCAGGGGCATGTATACTTGGGTCATCTATCTTCTGGATAATTATGATTCAATTATAGAGGAAAAGTATAACAAAATGTATGAACATTCTATTAATATCCAGCCACTGTATTTATTCAGAGATAATTCCAGGCAAATCAGCACATTCATTTCTGTCTTGAGAAATTCAGTCTGGACCAGACATACAAAATGTTCAGCTATCTAAAGAGTTCCTTAGTCCATTCTTGTAATGATTGATATCCTAGCCCTTCAGTGGAAGTAACATTCTCCCCTGTTTGAGGTAAATGATCTCTTGCAGGCACACCATTTGGATACCTGGAAGAGGTAATTTATCTCAAGTGAGCAAACACTTTAATGAAAGCAAGAAGGTTGCCACCTGTCCAGTATTTACAGAGGCAACATGGAAAGTGGGGTCTCTGCCCACTGCCTATAAATACATCCTCAAAGTTAAGAAGGTAGCAGGAGCAATACCTTTAGCACTTTCTGAGCAGTAAACTGAAGCTACCATTACTGAACTTCCCACTTCATGAAAGGAATACAGTAATACACCAAAACATTAGAATACAAAAAACACAAACATTTATTGGACAATTACATGTAAAGAGACTTAGCTAAGAAGGTTACATTCTCACCTAACAAAACTTAAACTAGGAACTTTTCTTAACCAAATTCTACAGATGAAGATATTGAGGCTGAAAGGGATTAAGTACCTTTTCTAATGTCACACACGAAGTAAGTAACGGGATCCAGATTCAAATCTAAAACCCAAGTTCTTAATTTATATTCTACTCCATATCCAATATGTTTAATTTTCTCTCCTAGATAATTTAAAATTTTTCTCTCCTAGTTAATTAATAGTATATGTATAATCCAGAACTTATTCTAAAAAGGTAAGTACCTACAAAGAGTATTTTTAAAAAGAATGATTTACTGGGGCGCCTGGGTGGCTCAGTCAGTTAAGTGTCTGCCTTCAGCACTGGGTCATGATCCTAGGGTCCTGGGAGTTGGAGTCGGGCTCCCTGATCAGCGGGGAGTCTGTTTCTCCCTCTACACTCCCCCTTCCCACTCATGCTCTCTCTCACTCTCTCAAAAAGAAAATAAAGTCTTATAAAAAAGAAAAAAGGATTCACTGACTCTTAACCTTAGAAAAAAAATAAAACAAGAAACAATGCAGGTACTATTTAATATATAAAAGCTACTACTTGATATTGATATACATGTACCAGTTTTCTTGGGGCTAAGAAAAAAAAAGCCATTCTGATGCCATCAATATGTAGTCCTGACACATATAATGGTTTAAATTTTCAGCAATTTCGGGATCCCTGGGTGGCGCAGCGGTTTGGCGCCTGCCTTTGGCCCAGGGCGCGATCCTGGAGACCCGGGATCGAATCCCACATCGGGCTCCCTGGTGCATGGAGCCTGCTTCTCCCTCTGCCTATGTCTCTGCCTCTCTCTCTCTCTCTCTCTCTGTGACTATCATAATTTTTTAAAAAAAAAATTTTAAAAATTAAATTTTCAGCAATTTCTTCAAAAAGAAAATGGAAGAAGGAAAGAATAGAAAAGAAAAAATACAGTTCTAGGGCAGCCTGGGTGGCTCAGCAGTTTAGCATTGCCTTCAGCCTGGGGCCTGATCCTGGAGTCCTGGGTTCGAGTGCCTCGCCGGGCTCCCTGCACGGAGCCTGCTTCTCCCTCTGCCTGTGTCTCTGCCTCTGTGTGTGTGTGTGTGTGTGTGTGTCTCATGAATAAATAAATAAAATCTTTTTAAAAAAAGAAAAAATACAGTTCTAAAAAATAACTTCTTTCATTTCAAATTATTTCCTTAATAAACCTTCCCAAGATTATGCCATTTCAATATCCCACTTGGTTGAAGACTCAAGATACTACTCATAATATTAGGTGATCAAGAAACAATGAATCAATTACAAGTCAAAGCTGAACTGATATTCCTGATACCTGTTCTATGATGAAAAAAATCTTATTATGAAGTAGATAAACAAATTATGAAATGCCCAATTGATATTGCCCAAACATTAAAAATCATTCCCCAGAAGGATATTAATAGAAATGGAGAAAATCCTTTAAAAGTATGCCTTTTTTAAAAGTTAACAGTATGACAGTATACCATAAGTGAAACACAGCATCATTTCTGTGATTTCTTGACAAAAATGTATAAACTTAATCTAATCATGAGGAAGCATCACAGAAATCAAAATTGAAGGGTATACTACAAAAATCAGTCTGTCATCTTCAAGATCAAGATGGTCAAAGAAAGACTGAGCAACTTCTCTGTATTGAGGGAGATTAAAGAAACATGGCTTAATGCAACACATAATTCTAAACCAGATCCTTTGACTATAAAAGACATGGTTGGTTGGGACAAGTAAGGAAAGTCAAAGGGGGCCTGATTGGTTTCCCTTTTTTTTTTTTCCCTGAACGGTTTCCTAATGTTGATCACAGCCCTCTAGTTATGTAGAATAATGTCTTGCTTGAAATATACATTGAAATATGAGAAAATAATAGGCATCATGCCCACTACTTGCTCTCAAATCATTCAGCAAGAGAAAAAGTCTCTGTTGTATATTGCAACTTTTCTGTAAGTTTGAAGTTATTTCAAAATAACTTTTAAATGCAAGGCACCTAGGTGGATCAGCCTAAGCTTCCAACTCTTGATCTCAGCTCAAGTCTTGATCTCAGGTTGGTGAGTTCAAGCTCCACAATCATAATTATTCTTAACTGCAATTATAAAGTAGTATACGGCCGATAGTAACATTTATATCATTTGTTAGTCTGTTAGTAGATGGATGAGTAGTTGGCAGGAAGGAGAGAGGGTAAGAAGAAGAAATGGTGGGTAGATAGAGGCACAAAGGGATAAAACAGATTAGAAGAACACATAGAAATAATGTGTACAGGAAGAAGTATGTATGTCTATTCGTTAATATAATACACTACTTGCACAATGAGATGGGTGGTAAGGAAACAGTTTTTTTAGCACTTTATATGCCAAGTACTGTACAAAATGCTCCACAAGTGTTGCCTCATTAAACCCTCATAAAAACCAGGAAAAGAGTACCATCTCCATTTTTAGATAGAGTCTGAGGCCCTGTAAAGTTAAGCAACTTGCCCAATTTCACACAACTACTAATTAGCAGAGCTGGATACAAAATCTGCCTTCTTCAAAGCCAATGCTCTTTCTATTATACGATAATGCTTACAATGTATTTGAGTTATTCTTACACTTAAACTATAAACTCAATATGACTACATAAGCTGTTATAGCTTTACATTCATTACCTTCATTATTATCTGTTAATAACTTCTCATGTACTTTAAGCGTCTGAGAATATTTTCCCATCCTCTCTGCTAAAATATCTGAGATTTCTACTACTAAAATACACATAAAAATGAAAACATATTACCTGGAAAAGGTAATATATTAACCTGTCATCATGTTTTGAATGATTTATTCTAGAAGTCCAGCTTGTTAAGTCATCTCTGCAAAAGGTACACACTGATCATTTTTGTACTAGTCCAATAATAACTCAATTATTTACCTGCCCAACTATATTCTTCCCTATTCCCTTCAGGACTTTAATACACCAATTATTCTCCCTCTCTAAGTAACTATCACTCTCTTCCCTAAGTACTTGGTGTTCTCTGGCCAACAACATTTAAAGCCTTCCCTAAAAATAAGTTTCCCTGAATTTGCCTTTTTCTCAAGCTATTAGAGGCACAACCAGATTCTAATATCAAAGGCAGCTTTGTCCCTGGAGGTAGGCAGGCATTTAAAGACACATCACTCTTGATGTACCTTCTGCTTGATGTCTTACCTACACATATTTTTATCAGGGTCTCAAATAACCATTGTGTCAATATTTTAACTTTAAAATACTGCAATAGTCCACTTTTGGAAAATGTGCTCAGGGAGATCACTGTCTAGTTGTATAAAACCTCTGTAATCTGGTGGCTCAGTTGGTTAAGCATCTGCCTTCGGCTCAGGTCAGCATCCTGGGATCCTGTCTCCCTCTGCCCTTCTCCCCTCCCTCTGTTCGTTCTTGCTCATTCTCTCTCTTGTGCTCACTCTCTCTCTCTCAAATAAATAAATAAATAAAATCATTTAAAAAAAAAAAAAAACCTCTATCATCTGAGCCCATGACAATGATCCACCTTTCCCCCCAATATTCTCCAATATAGTTATAATAAAAAATACATTTTAGTAATCATCACGTATAAACCAGGTGTGTTAGACATGGATCTCCATTCCATCTCCTTACTATCCTTCTTCTCATTCTGTGCTTATTCCCATCTCTCTATCTCTGCTTAAGCTCTGCCCTCCATCTGGATGCTGTCCCTCCTCTGTAACTTACTATCTATCATCCTAGGCCCAGCGAAAACCTTCAGATAAGGCTCCCTGAAGCCTTTCCAATACTAGTAAGGCCCCTGTGAGCTGTATCTTTTATGGATTCTTACATTTAAAGCCAGTATTTCCTCATGCATCTTTGATTACATTCTGCCTAACATCGTCCATGAGTCAATCTTGTTCTATAATCACTGTGCATATTTTATAGAGGTCCAGATCCAAGTCATATTTTTCTTTTATCTCCTAAAGCATATATGGGAGAGTATTAAGGAAAAATAATGATATAAACAGGATTATAGCTTAAGAAACCAATCTATTTTAACTGTTTGCATACCTACAAGGAATATGATGAACACAAATAATCTGTTTTTTAAACTAAGTCCAAAACATTCCATTAAGTTTTTTCAAGAATGTTAATTTTGCTCTGAACCTATAGTGCCAACATACTTAAAATATGTTTATTTAGACTTTTATTTCAGACTTCAAATCCAGTACATTGAGGTTTTGCCAAAATATTAGAGATGCATATTGCTTACCAACATCAATGGCCATAACATAAAAATTATCTTTGAATCTTCAGTTTCTGACTATAAGAACCTACATTTAGATATCTGAAATCACAATGAATGATCTGCATATATATATAGCAGACTTGTCTAAAAAAATAAACTACATCCCAAATTATTATTTCACTAGTGTTTACATTGTTACCAAATCCATATTATTTTCACTGTTAATGTGTCTGAAATGACCATAATTAGCCCAATGACATAGCTTAACCAGTAGGTAACTAGATGTTATTCATGAGAAATTAGTTTTCATTGAACCTTTCATACTAGCATATCCTGCAATCTGAATCATAAAAAAAAAAAAAAAAAAAAAAAATTAGACCTTTGGAAATCCTGATTATATGTGGTTCCACATCTGGTAGAAAGAAACTGATTATTCAAATAAACTCTATTTAAAATTAATTCAGGGGGCAGCCCCGGTGGCGCAGCGGTTTGACGCCGCCCGGGGCGTGGTCCTGGAGGCCGGGGATCTAGTCCCGTGTCGGGCTCCCTGCATGGAGCCCACTTCTCCCTCTGCCTGTGTCTCTGCCTGTCTCTCTCTCTCTCTCTCTCTCTCTCTCTCTCTCTCTGAATGAATAAATAAATCTTTAAAAATAATAATAATAAAATTAAATTAAATTAAATTAATTCAGGAAAATAAAAGCATATCACCAAACGAGAAAAACTTTCTTCTGGTTCTGTTATTACTTGAGCCTCTAAAATGTATAGCTAGAAAGAGAAATGAAGAAAGACTAAAACATTCGCAGAAACGTTATCAGTATTACTTACTAAAAAAGCTAATGACATTTCCATGGAAAATCAGATCACAAAGGGAAAAAATGAAGTGGATACATTCACAAGAAATGTTATTTAATTTCCCCATAAATTAAGATAAAATTACCCACCAAAACTTACATAAATTCTCTACATCATTAGAGATTTAATAATTTCTCTGTACCTGAATAAAAGAAAGATGAAAGCAAATATATTTTCTTCCTAGATGGTTTATTAGGATTTGTACCATAAAGCATTTCTAGACATTTGTTTTTAAGTGTATTTTACAAGGACCTAGAAGAGGGAATCGTACCTGTTTTACTAATGACTTCCTGTAACTCAGCCATAGAGGTGATTATTGCAGCCAGAAGGTCAGAACTGGTAAGCCAACTGAGCGCTTGCAAACAACGTAACTGCTCCTTCTGATGCTCTGCAAAATAAGAAATTCATCTTGCAATACCACAAACATTTAAAATTCATGTTTAAAATTCACAGCAACATGACTATTTAAGAAATAGATCAAAACTTGTAGACAGAACTTTGCCTACTGTGGAAAAGTCTACAAGAAGTGTTAGATTTGACTGAGAATTTATTTATATATATATAAATTAAGTGAAGTCAAAAACAGAGAAAGATAGAGAGAAGATGGGGCACCTGGGTGGCTCAGTCAGTTAAGCATATGACCTTTCATTTCAGTTCGGGTCATGATCTCAGGGTTGTGAGACTGAGGCCCATGTGAGGCTTCACACTGGGCACAGAGCCTGCTTAAGATTCTCTTTCCGGGGATCCCTGGGTGGCGCAGCGGTTTGGCGCCTGCCTTTGGCCCAGGGCGCGATCCTGGAGACCCAGGATCAAATCCCACGTCGGGCTCCCGGTGCATGGAGCCTGCTTCTCCCTCTGCCTGTGTCTCTGCCTCTCTCTCTCTCTCTCTCTCTCTGTGTGACTATCATAAATAAATAAAAATTAAAAAAAAAAAAAAGATTCTCTTTCCCTTTCCCTCTCCCCTACCCACGCCTACTTATGTGTGCAAATGCGCACGCTCTCTTTCTCAAAAAAAGAGAAAGAAAATTTTTCTTAGTTCTGCTTACATTAATAGCTTGATTTTTTACAGTTAAAAATTGAGGGGATCCCTGGGTGGCTCAGCAGTTTGGTGCCTGCCTTCGGCCCAGGGTGTGATCCTGGAGTCCCAGGATCAAGTCCCACATCAGGCTTCCTGCATAGAGCCTGCTTCTCCTCTGTCTATGTCTCTGCCTCTCTCTCTCTGTGTGTGTCTTTCATGAATGAATGAATGAATAAATAAATAAATAAATCTTTAAAAGTTAAAAATTGAAATCACTGTTTCCTCAGAATAATCAAGCATTTAAAAAAACTTAATTGGAAAATTCGCGTTTGTCTCATTTTCCTTCAATTCCTCAACAGATTTTTAACTCTGATCATTTTATACTGATTCACAGAAAGTGAAAATAAATCATATTGGTAACTAATTTTAAATAGGACAGAGTCTCTGGATTGACTTATTTGAAAAAATCACTACCCACTTTACTATGAAAAGAGCATTCAGATATAATAAAGCTAAAAATATATATAGAATAAAGCTAAACAAAATAGAAATTATATTTGCCACATTATTTACATTTTAATGTTCATAACAAGAAAATCAAAACCTAATTTATGCTTAAATATACGGATATGCTTAAATATCCGTACACAGATACATATCTACCTACACATGGGACTGTGTTACATGATTTGACATATTAAATGATTTTTTAAGTTTTTACATAATGGCTAAACATAGTCACATTGTATATGATTTTATTCAACTTCAATTTTAAAAAGCATAAATCATCTTACTTGGAAATTTATGCTTGTCTTTAGGCTCTCCTGTACACACTAACATGCCTATTCCTTCTTTGAAACTTTCCATCCAGGTAAAAAGAGAAGCACATGACTGGCCCAAAATCTTGAGCCTGTTTGCTGCCAAAATTGCAATAACACCTTTCCGGAATATACGTATCAATCCTTTGAATGGTTTTTTCTTCAACTTGGCTTCCTCTTGCTTCTTTTCCTCTACACTTGACAAAGCCTGGGCTAGAGTTCTAACTTCGAGTTTGAACAACTCAAAGGTGTTGACCTGCTCCTGGAGAAAATCTCTCTGTGTAGATAAGGCACATGATCGGCTGTAGAGAGGATATAAGGCACCAGCCATTAATGCACAAGCTGCCAGCAAGGATCTTTGTTCCCTTTGAGTCTGTGATAACATGTTTTTGAAGCGTGAATTTTCAAGAACCAGCTGTTCATGTGACTTCTCAATACGATTCAATTTTTCCATATTTTTTTCAGCAATTTCTTGAAATTTCTGTAAGTCAAATAAAATATTTGAAATAAGGAAGTGTTTTATTACGTCTTCTTTACAGAAAGAAAACAAACTTTCGCTGACAACAACTTCTTCAAGAGATCTCTGTTCCAAATATCAAAAACAAGTATGACAGAGCAATAGTGGGCCTAACAGCTTAGACCTAAATGTGCACATTGATTTTTAAATCCTTTTACATAGAAGCTTCACATAAAATCGAACACATAAATTTAAAAGTACTCCATGAATTTCCTGTACACTTATGCATAAATATACAACTGTAGAAAGGAAAAATTCCCCTCTTCCATTCTTCCCAAACTTTTATTTCCTGCTTTTAAAGAGAAATTACCCACCAACAGAAGTTCTCCTATATGTAAAAAGTCTTTACATTTTACCAGAATAAACAAAGAGCTAAATCAATAACACAAGAAACAGGGATGCCTGGGTGGCTCAGTCAGTTAAGTGTCTGTCTTTGGCTTAGGTGATGATCTCAGGGTCCTGGGATGGAACTCTACATCAGGCTTCCTGTTGAGCAGGGAGTCTGTTTCTCTCCCTCCCTCTTTGCCCCTCCCACCCAGAAGCACGCTCGTGCTCGCTCGCGCGCGCGCTCTCTCTCTCTCTCTTTCTCTCAAATAAATAAAGTCTTTTTTTTTTTTTTTGACTAAATAAAGTCTTTTAATAAATACAACAAATAGCACCTGACTGCCACTTACTGGATACGGTCTGATTCTCAGGGCAAACTCTCTCATTTCAGCTTTCTCTTACCTTCCCAAGAGAGAACACTGAGCAAAACGGCAGTTCCAGTGGTGGGAGGAAATACTAACTGTAAGCTGGGCCTCAGCAGTTCTCTGATCCTTTTTCCCTCATCAAGGAACTTGCAATCCAAAACAATTTGAAACACAAAGAAATTTTAACTGCAGACAACATGCTTTAATTGCTAGAAAATAAACTATTTCTCTATGAAATCTTATGCCAAATCATTAAGGAACTGCTGAGATAGAGTAAATTTCAGAAGATAACAGATCCTAGTTTCCTTTACTGATTTATTTATCACTCAATAAATATTTATTGATTACTCACTAAACTCCATGTGCTAGAAAAACAGACAAGCAAATCAATTATTGTGGCATAATGCTATGATAAAACTATGCCAGACTGTCAGAGGTAAACAAAAGGGAGTTAGCACAAAATGATATTGATAGGCTTTTGGAGGGATATGACAAAGGTAGTAAGGTATATAAGAGAAAGAATTTTTTAAAAAACCTACTGATAAGGAAGCTAATCATAGCTACCCTATAAGAATTTATTGATCAGAGTTGGAGAAAGTAATACAAACTCTTGCCTACTCCTCAAGATTTGATGTCAAAGCCTACCATGATAATGTTGATAGGCAGTAGCCAAAAGAATTCAAACTTGTAGAAATATATTCTGAGAAAAGTAACTCTTGGACCAAATCCAACCCCAAAATTAGGGGATGAGATTCCCAAAAGTTGCACAGTGAGTAGAAGAAGGCCCTCAGAGGTTCTGTCCTGATTACAAACAAGTAACGGAAGTATACAAGAAGCCACTCTCTGAAGGATTCAACTTTTTGGATGCTTTCCCCAGAGCAGGGGAAAAACAGTATTTTGGACATGGTTTTAAATGTTTCTATATTATAATTCCCTTTATTTAATCCAACTCTTCTCTAAAGTCTGACCCAGTCACATCTATGGTGGTAGTATGAAAAATAGAAAAATAAAAGAATAGGGAAATAAAGAAACTGTGGCTTGCCCCTAACCACATCTCCCCCGATGGCCAATCTGTGGTAGCAGGATTTCATCACTGGGACTGTGTCCCAGAGCTCCATATAAAAACACTTGTAAAGGAAGTGGTATCCCACTGGGAGCAGCTGAAAGAAGCAAGAAACTCTGAAAACCACTAGCCAAGTGGACCACTTGGAAGCAGATGGCAAATACCCTTTCAAGGAAGACAATCTTTAAGAAAAGAGAAAACTGACATGAATTGTGGCTAAATAAGGCAGGAAGACCAGTGTTGTAGAAAAGGAAGAGCCAAAAAAAAAACAAAAAACAAAAAACACAGGATAATGTATTCTAAAGAAATAGAAACAATTCAGAATGCCTGAAGATGAGAATGATGGAAAATTGACAAGTAGATAGATAATAGATGATTAAGGTAAGGAACTTAAACTATCTGGAAAGCTAGGAGAAGCCATAAAATCCTGGAATTCACTCTGCTTTAGTTAATGGATGGGAGAATCAGAAATATTAATAAAGACTGCCAAGAGTTGCAGGGAGTGGGGGTAGAATGAGAGAAGCAAATAGAAGTTATAAAGGGTAATTCCATATTTTCCACTAGTTCAATTCCACTAGTTCAGTTGGAGGGGAAAACAGGAAAATTATAGGAAATCCAAGATAAAAGAAGCATACTGGCCATAGCTAGGTAGCAGACATAAAAATTAACCCAATCAGGTGCTGCCTATTTTACACATTCACAGTTCTCCAAGTCGCAGGCAGAAGTGTGTTTTCAACAAAAAACACTCTCATTGAACAACAACAACCAAAAAAAGTGAAGAGATATATTTGCTAAAGATATTTTAAATATTTTGAAATAATATTCGAAGTCTTTGGTCAAAATCGAATGGGTTGTTGAAAGAACATATGTTGAAAGAAAATATGTTAACTATACTGGAATTAAAATGTTTTAAATAAATAAAATAAAATTTTTTTAATTATAAAGGAAGAGAGTTGAAAATAAAGCAAGCCCATTCTGGAAAAGATTTAGTTAATTTTAGCACATGATAGATCTCAAACTCTTCTACTATATACAGCTGGCCCACTTCAGAGCATCGGGCTGAAGGTAAAAAACATTTTAGAAAGGCAGCCAGAAACAAGGAGTCCTGAGATGGGGATGAGAGAATAATCAAAACGTCGATCTATGTACTTTATGTCGGCTAATTGAATTTAAATTTTTAAAAAAGTGGACAGAAATGGATAAAAATCTGAAATACAATACCCAAAACACTCCACTTCTCTATATAGAGAGAAAACCAGGAACAAGCTGGAATGTTTTAAAACAGAATTGAGATTCTGGGCTTGCATGGCCCGTTTTCATTTAAGCTACCTGGCAGAAGCAGTAGCAATGTAAAAAAAGCAATTTTTTAATATCCTTATGTCATTCTATGGCCCCCAAATTTTCATCATTTGTAATGATTATACTTTTAAAAGTGCTGATTAAAATTAATTACTACCACTATGGATGATTTCATGAGACTCCTATGATTTGTTTTGTAAGAAACAGATCCCATTCACAGACAACTTAAACAGTAAAAATAAGACTAAGAATACATATGAAGTTTATTTATAAGTAAAAACTGAAAATCTCTAAATTCTATCTCTGAAACTAATTTAAAAAATAAACATAGGGGTGTATATATCCTTTAAAAAACTAAATTTAAAAAATAAAAATAAATAATTTCTAAACACTATTTAATGGGACACCTGGGTGGCTCAGTCAATTAAGTATCTGCATTTGGCTCAGGTCATGATCTCAGGGTTCTGGGATCAGCCCTACATCAGGCTCCCTGCTCAGAGGGGAGTCTGCTTTGCCCTCTCTCTCTCTGCAACCCCCATCCTTGCTCGTTCTCTCTCTTTTTCTCTCAAATAAATATTTTTTAAAAATAAATAAATACTATTTAGTTGTCTAATAACTCTGTTGTCCTCAGCCAATCTTGGTTTAAGTAATTATAATCAAGATCCCAGGTACTGATTTTTTTTTTTTTTTTAATCAACCAGACCAAGAGGCACCTGGGTAGCACAATTGGTTATGCATCAGCCTCTTAGTTTCGGCTCAGGTCATAATCTCAGGGTCTTGAGATCAAGCCCCACCATTTGGCTCTGTGCTTAGTAGGTAGTCTGCCTGAATTTTCTCTCCCCCTCCCTCTGCCCCTCTCGCCCCTGCAATCTCTCTCTCTCTCTCACTTAAATAAATAAATAAATCTTTTTTAAAAAATCAACCAAATATTCAACTAGATAACTAGAATTAATTGGCAGAGTGAATTAAAGACTTAAAAATAATGAAGCTAAATATTTAATAAAACTCTTATTGACAAATATTAACCCAAAAACCTCAATAACATTAATAATGAGAGTTTTGTTCATTTCTTAACAATCACATTTCTGCATCCCTACTGTCTCCACTGAGATGCAGAGCCACAGATCTGAATGCCCCGCAGGCATCTCCACTTAGCTACTTCATAGTCCTCTCAAGCTAAAGTATGCAGTCCAGTACTATTGATTTGCCTCCTAAACATGTCCATAATAGTCCTCTTTATATCAATAAATGGTACCAACATCCACCCAACTGTTCAAATCAAAAACTTTGTAGTCAGTCTTAATTCCTCCTTTCACCCTATTCTCTACATTTCCAAACCAAAGCCATCAGCAAGTAAGGTTGAGTTTACCAATAAAATACATCCTGATCCATCTCCATTGCTACTCGTGTCAGTTCCAGCTATTCACCATCAACCATTCATGCCCACTTCAATGCTACTGTCAGATTAGAT
This sequence comes from Canis lupus dingo, assembly GCF_003254725.2. Classification (NCBI taxonomy): domain Eukaryota; kingdom Metazoa; phylum Chordata; class Mammalia; order Carnivora; family Canidae; genus Canis; species Canis lupus. The sequence goes on along the minus strand of NC_064253.1, from coordinate 35,389,433 downwards.
CAGTCCAATCCTCTTGTTTAACCTCCTTGTCTTTACTGAACCAAGGTTCTCCTTGAGTCACAACTCCCCCACATGCCTTCTGCTGCAAAGTCTTCAACTTCTCCCACGATCCTCAACCTGATGAAAAAGGAGAGAAAGGTCTGCTCCTTTACTATTCAGACATGAAACTCACCACTTCCTCTCATAATTTAACCATGTTCTCTAGTACCCCCAGGTCCTTTCCTTTCTAACTCCCCTAACACTATTTAAATCCTAATAATCTTCAGAGTCCATTTCAGGGTCTATCTATTCCATGACACTTTCCACTATAATCTTGACTCACACTGATCTTGACCTTCTCTGAACTTAATTATACCACTCAGATGTTTAATTCCTACACTGCTACTTACTTATTTCATGTGTGTATATCTACTCTCCCTCAAGTACAACAGACTGCTAATTCCTAGAAGCCGGAAGTATTTACTATAGTGCCTGTCACAGTGCTCTACACCGTATAGGTATTTAGTAAATATTGAAAAAATTAAATAATCCTTTAGAAGATGTTCCTTGGTGCTTAGCAAGTTTTTTGCTCATTGAAAAATGAGCATTGAATAGGCAGTGAATATATAACCAATGAATAAAAAGCTTTACAAACATAAGAAGAAGAAAAATATAATAAAAAAAGATATAATTTCCAAATATAATTTGGAACTTATCAACATGTCAGGATTCTGTTTTAAAGTTAATTCTAATATTCCACAGGGACATTCAGAGGTACTGCATTATTTATTGTGAATTATTCTTGAAGAACAAAGCTTGTTTGATGGTAAGACTGGAAGCAGCAATAAAAGCAATTTTCCCCTTAAAAAAAAAATCCTGTTCTTTACCCAAGGAGATTGAAGGCCAATATTTTTAAAGCAAACATAAGGAACATCGCCTTCATATGGGACAAAAGCATTCCTAGTACTGAAAGAACCTGCTCCTTGGTGTGTTTAATTTCAAAAATAACATTTGCAAATTCCTCCAAAACAACACTCTTATCTTGAAGAATTTTAAGAAACCATAAAAATATTGTATTGATATCTTTTATACATATTTCTTTGGCATATCAAAAAAAGTATATAATTTCACTAGTTTTTCCTCTACTATCTGATAAATTCAAAGTGCATCCAAAATGGGGGGAAAAGATACCTTCTTTGCTTAATGAATCACGCACTAACTTCCTGAAATTCGCAGGCTCCGTGGGAAGCCTTACAGTGCTATGTGAACTCTGACACTTTAGGCCAGAAATTAGACACTTCCCTAGGGAGTAATATTCTTTTTTTATCATTTTTGCTTCCTGAGTTCTTATTCTTTATGCTGGCAAAAGATAAAATGCAAACTGGATACTCAATGATACACAGACATCAAAGGACTTCATTTTAAAATGTCTTATTTTTACAAGCTGCATTACCTTGTCTTTTTATGGAATGGTAATATTGTACAATACAATAAATTCACCTGCTTATCTTATGATGTAAATGCTTCTCTGTTAAAAATAAAACATATTTTGTGAAGAAAATGGAAACCTCATAACTTGCTGGGGGAGATATTAAAATGATGTAACAACTTTTGAAAACAGTTTGGCAGCTCCTCAAAAAGTTAAATATGGAGTTACTATATATGACCTAGAAATTCCACTACCTGACCTTCACATATATATATTCAAATCTCATAATAATTATTTACTTAAAAACACTAACTTCATTTTACAAGTCTAGCATGGCAAAAATATTATGTGCCAAAATGGTCTGTGTCTGCATTTACTCGTTTCTAAAGCAGTAAAAATTTAAAAATGCCCTTTGGATGAGCCAAACCTTCAAAAGAACAGAAAAGAACAGAATTCTCCTTATCATTAGACTGAGAATAAAGGTGTCAATATGGCAAGATGCTTTATTTACCAACCATTAAAAGATACTACAACAGATTGATGATAAGTCACCACTATCTCTCAATTCTGACCTGCCTCATGTCTCCTTTCCTTGTGGGTTTTCAGTCCCTGGCAAGAGCACCCCGGGTGCTCCAGTCTCCTCTATAAAAACTTCAAAATTTGACCGCCTCCTCTTCAACATTTATAACACTCTCTTGGGAATTAATTACAGAGTTGTTGTGATAAACCTTACATTAGTTAATTTCTTGTATGTTTATATAATGACCTCCCAACTAAAATTGACAGTTTTTGAGGAAAGAACTAAGTATTACAGTTCTTTGTTAATACCACAGCATGGAACACAGTGCCCTATATATCTGGTATATCATGTATATGTTTGTTACTATTAAATACATTATGTAAAAGTTGTCTTGATACTCTTACCTATTACAACAATTTTGTAATAGAATATACAAAAATTCAGTCTCAGAAAAAAAAGAAGCCTGAGAGAAATAAGAGATAAGGAAACTAGCATCTCTGGATGGCTGACAGTAAATCACTAGTTAGGTATTTCATGCATTATTATGTTTAATTATTAATCAATCAAGAATCATTTGGAAATGCGAGTTCAAGAAATAAGAAACTGAGTTGTCACTAGATCCATTTTCAGGTATTATTTGATATACAAAAGCAGCATATATTTCTAAAAGAAACGCGTTGTAGTGTAATACAAAATGGACTAGAAGATCAGGATGATGATAATGTATTAAAAACAGTACATAATGTTCACTCTGCAATTGCTTTTTTTTAAAGATTTTATTTATTTATTCATAAGAAATACAGAGAGAGGGGCAGAAACATAAGCAGAGGAAGAAGCAGGTTCCCTGGGGGTAGCCTGATATGGGACTTAATCCCAGGACCCCGGGATCACCCTGACCCAAAGGCAGACACTCAACCACTGAGCCACCCAGGCATCCCTCTCACTTTGCAATTTCTTTTTTTTTTTTTTTTTCACTTTGCAATTTCTAACTGCCAAGTAAAGGGCTGAACATTTTACATCTGTTACCTCTATTCTAACCCCAACTCTAGAACTTTCTCACTACACAAGTGGTACCAGTTCTCTGAACCTTGGTTTTCTCATTTGTGAAACAGAAATGATGCTTAAATGACCTATCTCACATGGTTGTCGTTGGGCTTAAGTAAAAGGAGGCCCGCAAAGTAATAAAAAAAGCATTGAAAAATGTATCAAGCATTGAACATTGTGTAGATTCAATTGATGGCCTTAAAAGAAAAAAAAATAATTTCTAGAGCAATTACTTCAGAAGCAGAAGACTTTCTGCTATTTCATTAGAGGTACCCTTTCATACCAACTCAGAGTCCATCAATGTGTGGTGTGCACAGGATTTGTCAAACTAAC